>NC_092112.1:2605800-3252050 GCF_045679555.1 Salvelinus alpinus | reverse complement strand
GTAACCATGATTGACAGAGGAAGAACAATGATTCTAAGCACCACCCTCCTTTTGAAGCTTCCAGTCTGTTATTCGAACTCAATCAGCATGACAGAGTGATCTCCAGCCTTGTCCTCGTCAACACTCACACCTGCAATCACTGACATGTCAGCTGGTCCTTTTGTGGCACGGCTGAAAAGCAATGGAAATGTTTTTTGTGGATTCAGTTCATTTGCATGGCAAAGAGGGACTTTGCAATTAATTGCAATTCATCTGATCACTCTTCATAACATTCTGGAGTATATGCAAATTGCCATCATACAAACTGAGGCAGCGGACTTTGTGAAAATTAATATTTGTGTCATTCTCAAAACTTTTGGCCACGACTGTAAGGTGGGTAATGCTCTTACTCGTGTCATCTAGTTCTTAAGAAAAGGATTTCTATTGGAAAAGGATTTCTGTTGCTACCAGGCAGCAACACTAAACAACGTTTTGGTAGCTATTTGAAAATGAACAAAGGAAGCAGACGTATAACAGAGGCTGTAGAAGAGAGGTCATTTTACACTAGCTGGCTCTGAATGGACTCCTAAACCTTTTCTCAATCACACTATTGTTGTGCCAAACCATCCTGTGCTGGCTTGCACAGATAAAAATTGTTCACTACCATAGCAACTATACACACGGTTCACTACCATAGCAACTATAGTGGATGAGTAACCAGGCTAGTGCAATACATCTCAACAGTGTGAAAACGATGTTCACACACTGAACAGAGCACACAACCGCACACCGAACAGAGCAGAGGAGAGGAGGGCGTAGTAGTGAAGCCTCACGCAGATTGTCTGGCCTGCTACGGTTTCACGCCAACCGGTAACGATCTACCCCAATAAAATCACTGTAAAATGACTCTTCTCTGTAAAGTGAAGCTATGAGTCACCACAGGCTGACTGGCTGGCAGAAGGACTACCTGGTTCATAAGAACGGGAAACAGACCGAGTGTCCCAAGTGGGACCCTATCCCCTATGTAGGGCCCATAGGGCCCTGGTTAAAGTAGTGCACTAAATAGGGAACCATTTGGGATGCAGACAGAGATGGAGAATCACACCGATGGGTTGGGTCCAGTCAACATGCTGTGGAACAATTAGCTACCATACATACAAAAACGAAATGGAGCTCTTTCTTTAAAAAAATAAAAATTAAATCTGGGACAGACAACTGAAGGAGGGGCAGTTCTGCTGAAATATAAAAAATACAGTATCCATGTGCAAATATGTTCACATCATTTTTTTTTACAAATCCTGACAAACTACATCATCCTCTCTAGTCAAACTCTTTTCTTATATACACTGAGTATTTCAAACATTAGGAACACTGTCCTAATATTGAGTTGGACCCCCCCCCCCTATTTTTGCCCTCAGAAACGCCTCAATTCATCGAGGTATGGACTCTACAATGTGTCGAAAGCGTTCCACAGGGATGCTGGCCCATGTTGACTCCACAGGGATGCTGGCCCATGTTGACTCCACAGGGATGCTGGCCCATGTTGACTCCACAGGGATGCTGGCCCATGTTGACTCCACAGGGATGCTGGCCCATGTTGACTCCACAGGGATGCTGGCCCATGTTGACTCCACAGGGATGCTGGCCCATGTTGACTCCACAGGGATGCTGGCCCATGTTGACTCCACAGGGATGCTGGCCCATGTTGACTCCAATGCTTCCCACCGTTGTGTCAAGTTGTCTGGATGTCCTTTGATACACACAGGAAACTGTTGAGCGTGAAGAATTTACAACGCTGGTGGGTTTTTGACACAAACCGGTGGGCCTGGCACCTACTACCATACGCTGTTCAGAGGCACCTAAAGCTTTTGCCATTCACCCTCTGAATGTCACACATACACAACCCATGTCTCAAATTGCCTCAAGGCTTAAAAATCCTTCTTTAACCTGTCTCTTCCCATTCATCTACACTGATTGAAGTGGATTTAACAAGTGACATCAATAAGGGATCATATCTTTCACCTGGATTCAACTGGTCAGTCTATGTCATGCAACAAGCAGGTGTTCTTAAATGTTTTATACACTCAGGTGTAGATACTGCTCCACATCCCGCTGTGTGTGTGTGTGTGTGTGTGTGTGTGAGAGACTCACTATGAACTGCTGGATGTCTCTCTCCATACCAACGTTAGGAAGGTCAGGCATCATGTAAGACACCACCTTGAAACCTGCGTCTTTGGAGAAGTGGAAGAACTCACACACTGCCCTCACCGCGTGACCTCTGGACGGACGGACACACACCGCCCTCGCCGTGTGACCTCTGGACGGACGGACACACACCGCCCTCGCCGTGTGACCTCTGGACGGACGGACACACACCGCCCTCGCCGTGTGACCTCTGGACGGACGGACACACACCGCCCTCGCCGTGTGACCTCTGGACGGACGGACACACACCGCCCTCGCCGTGTGACCTCTGGACGGACGGACACACACCGCCCTCGCCGTGTGACCTCTGGACGGACGGACACACACCGCCCTCGCCGTGTGACCTCTGGACGGACGGACACACACCGCCCTCGCCGTGTGACCTCTGGACGGACGGACACACACCGCCCTCGCCGTGTGACCTCTGGAACGGACGGACACACACCGCCCTCGCCGTGTGACCTCTGGACGGACGGACACACACAAAAATATACATGGTGAACATGTAACACACCCCCCTCACAATCACTATGATGATCACAAAACAGATTACATGGTGAGCTTGTAACAGACGCATTACACACAACATTGTGTTGACAAATAACCAGTGGATATGAGTAACACTACTGACAAATAACCAGTGGCTATGAGTAACACTACTGACAAATAACCAGTGGATATGAGTAACACTACTGACAAATAACCAGTGGCTATGAGTAACACTACTGACAAATAACCAGTGGATATGAGTAACACTACTGACAAATAACCAGTGGCTATGAGTAACACTACTGACAAATAACCAGTGGATATGAGTAACACTACTGACAAATAACCAGTGGATATGAGTAACACTACTGACAAATAACCAGTGGCTATGAGTAACACTACTGACAAATAACCAGTGGCTATGAGTAACACTACTGACAAATAACCAGTGGATATGAGTAACACTACTGACAAATAACCAGTGGATATGAGTAACACTACTGACAAATAACCAGTGGATATGAGAAACACTACTGACAAATAACCAGTGGCTATGAGTAACACTACTGACAAATAACCAGTGGATATGAGTAACACTACTGACAAATAACCAGTGGATATGAGAAACACTACTGACAAATAACCAGTGGCTATGAGTAACACCACTGACATACAGCGCATTCGGGAAAATATTCATATTCTTCCCTTTTTCCACATTGTTACGTTACAGCCTTATTCTAAAATGGATTAAATCATTTCCCCCCCCCGCTCATCACACAATACCCCATAATGTCAAAATGACAACAGGTTTAGACATTTTTGCAAATTCATTAAAAATATAACAGAAATACCTTATTTACATAAGTATTCGGACCCTTTGCTATGAGATTTGAAATTGAGCTCAGGTGCATCCTGTTTCCATTGATCATCCTTGAGATGTTTCTACAACTTCATTGGGGTCCACCTGTGGTCAATTCAATTGATTGGACATGATTTGGAAAGGCACACACCTGTCTATATAAGGTCCCACAGTTGACAGTGCATGTTGGAGCAAAAACAAGGCCATGAGGTCGAAGGAATTGTCCGTAGAGCTCCGAGACAGGATTGTGTCGAGGCACAGATCTGGGGAAGGGTACCAAAACATTTCTGCAGCATTGAAGGTCCCCAAGAACACAGTGGCCTCCATCATTCTTAAATGGAAGAAGTTTGGAATCACTAAGACTCTTCCTAGAGCTGGCCACAAGGCCAAACTGAGCAATCAGGGGGAGAAGGGCCTTGAACACGGAGGAGACCAAGAACCCGGTGGTCACTCTGACAGAGTTCCACTGTGGAGATTGGAGAACCTTCCAGAAGGAAATCCATCTCTGCAGCACTCCACCAATCAGGCCTTTATGGTAGTGGCCAGACGGAAGCCACTAATCAGTAAAAGGCACATGACAGCCCACTTGGAGTTTGCCAAAAGGCACCTAAAGCCTCTCAGACCATAAATAAACAAGATTCTTTGGTCTGATGAAACCAAGATTGAACTCTTTGGCCTGAATGCCAAGCGTCACGTCTCTAGGAAACCTGGCACGGTGAATCATGGTGGTGGCAACATCATGCTGTGGGGATGTTTTTCAGCAGCAGGGACTGGTCAGGATCGAGGGAAAGATAAACGGTGCAAAGTACAGAGAGATCCTTGATGAGGTCCTGAGTGCTCTGGAGCAGGTTCTCAGACTGGGGCGAAGGTTCACCTTCCAACAGGACAACTACCCTAAGCACAGAACTAAGACAACGCAGGAGTGGCTTCGGGACAAGTCTCTGAAGGCTTGAGAAAGCCTCAGGTAGCTTACGCCAGGCGCACTCCAGGAATGTAATTCTAAGTTACAATTAAAAACTAAAAAACGTACTTACGTGTCCGGAGTCATCAATCTAAGAAGCATCTTAAGATACTACAGCTGCCAAAAGGTGTTTGAACAAAGTACTGAGTAAAGGGTCTGAATATGCTTACAGAAATGTGATATTTCAGTTGTTTCTGAACCTGTTTTTGCTTCGTGATGATGGGGTATTGTGTGTAGATTGATGAGGGAAAAAAAAAAAGTTAATACAACATGTGGATAAAGTCAAGGGGTCTGAATACTTTCCAAATGCACCGTATAACCAGTGGCTAAGACTAACATATACATGATCCATTTTAGTCACTAAGCAGACGCTCTTATCCAGTGTGAGTTAAAGTAGGGGGTTCATACGTTTTTCATACTCCCCCCCCATACTGGTCCCCCGCGGGAATCGAACCCACAACCCTTGCGTTGAAAGTGCCATGCTTTACCAACTGAGCCACACGGGACCAGTAGCTATGACGACTGACATACGAGTCATGACTAAACAACATATGATTAGTAGCTATGACTCCATTCCAACTTTGAGTCTCTGCCCCTTGGATCAAATACACATTTTATTCATCACATGCTTGGTCAAACAACAGATGTAGACTAACAGTGAAATGTTTACTTACAGGCCCTTCCCAACAATACAGAGAGAAACAGAAGAGAAAAATAACACACAATGACTAATAATAACTTGTCTATATACACAGAGTACCAGTACTGAGTCCATGTCCACGGGTACTTCTTTATTTCACCTTTATTTAACCAGGTAGGCTAGTTGAGAACAAGTTCTCATTTATAACTGCGACCTGGACAAGATAAAGCAATTTGACACATACAACACAGAGTTACACATGGAATAAACAAAACACAGTCAATAATACAGTAAAAAAAAAAAAAAAAAAAAAAAAGTCTATATACAGTGAGAGCAAATGAGGTAAGATAAGAGAGTTAAGGCAATAAATCGGCCATGGTGGCGAAGTAATTACAATATAGCAATTAAACACTGGAGTGATTTATGTGCAGAAGATGAATGTGCAAGTAGAGATACTGGGGTGCAAAGGGGCAAGATAAATAAATATATAAATACAGTATGGGGATGAGGTAGTTGGATGGGCTGTTTACAGATGGGCTATGTACAGGTGTAGTGATCTGTGAGCTGCTCTGACAGCTGGTGCTTAAAGCTAGTGAGGGAGATATGAGTCTCCAGCTTCAGTGATTTTTGCAGTTCGTTCCAGTCATTGGCAGCAGAGAACTGGAAGGAAAGACGACCAAAGGAGGAATTGGCTTTGGGGGTGACCAGTGAGATAAACCTGCTGGAGCGTGTGCTACGAGTGGGTGCTGCTATGGTGACCAGTGAGCTGAGATAAGGCGGGGCTTTACCTAGCAGAGACTTGTAGATAACCTGTAGCCAGTGGGTTTGGCAACGAGTATGAAGCGAGGGCCAGCCAACGAGAGCATACAGATCGCAGTGGTGGTAGTATATGGGGCTTTGGTGACAAGACGGATTGCACTGTGATAGACAGCATCCAATTTGTTGAGTAGAGTGTTGGAGGCTATTTTATAGATGACATCGCCGAAGTCGAGGATCAGTAGGATGGTCAGTTTTACGAGGGTATGTTTGGCAGCATGAGTGAAGGAGGCTTTGTTGCAATATAGGAAGCCGATTCTAGATGTAATTTTGGATTGGAGATGCTTAATGTGAGACTGGTCTGGTTAGACTGTCAACTCTCCTTCCAATAGGTATTTGTAGTTGTCCACATATTCTAAGTCAGAACCGTCCAGAGTAGTGATGCTAGACGGGCGGGCAGGTGCGGGCAGGGATCGGTTCAATAGCATGCATTTAGTTTTACTTGCATTTAAGAGTAGTTGGAGGCCATGGAAGGAGAGTTGTATGGCATTGAAGCTCGTCTGGAGGTTTTGTTAACACAGTGTACAAAGAGGGGCCAGAAGTATACAGAATGGTGACGTCTGCGTAGAGGTGGATCAGAGAATCACCAGCAGCAAGAGCAACATTGATGTATACAGAGAAGAGACTCGGCCCGAGAATTGAACCCTGTGGCACCCCCATTGAGACTGCCAGAGGTCCGGACAACAGGCCCTCCGATTTGACACAATGAACTCTATCAGAGAAGTAGTTGGTGAACCAGGCGAGGCAATCATTTGAGAAACCAAGGCTGTCGAGTCTGCCAATAAGAATGTGGTGATTGACAGAGTCGAAAGCCTTGGCCAGGTCGATAAATACGGCTGCACAGTAATGTCTTGTCGATGGCGGTTATGATATTGTTTAGGACCTTGAGCGTGGCTGAGTTGCACCCATGACCAGGTCTGAAACCAGATTGCATAGCGGCGAAGGTACGGTGGGATTCGAAATGGTCGGTAATCTGTTTGTTAACTTGGCTTTTCGAAGACCTTAGAAATGCAGGGCAGGATAGATATAGGTCTGTAGCAGTTTGGGTCTAGAGTGTCTCCCCCTTTGAAGAGGGGGATGACCGCGGCAGCGTTCCAATCTCAGAAGATACGAAAGAGAGGGTGAACAGGCTAGTAAAAGGGGTTGCAACAATTTCGGCAGATACATCTAGAAAGAGAGGGTCCAGATTGTCTAGCCTGGCTGATTTGTAGGGGTCCAGATTTTGCAGCTCTTTCAGAACATCAGCTATCTGGATTTGGGTGAAGGAGAAGTGGGGGAGGCTTGGGCGGGTTGCTGTGGAGGGTGCCAGGCAGTTGACCGGGGTAGGGGGTAGCCAGGTGGAAAGCATGGCCAGCCGTAGAGAAATGCTGATTGAAATTCTCAATTATAGTGGACTTATCGGTGGTGACAGTGTTTCCTAGCCTCAGAGCAGTGGGCAGCTGGGAGGAGGTGCTCTTATTCTCCATGGACTTTACAGTGTCCCAGAACTTTTTGGAGTTTGTACTACAGGATGCAAACTTCTGTTTGAAAAAAGAAAAAGCTAGCCTTTGCTCTTCTAACTGCCTGTGCATATTTGTTCCTAACTTCCCTGAAAAGTTGCATATCACGGGGGCTGTTCGATGCTAATGCAGAACGCCACAGGATGTTTTTGTGCTGGTCAAGGGCAGACAGGTCTATTCCTAGTTTTTTTTTTTTATTGAATGGGGCATGCTTATTTAAGATGGTGAGGAAGGCACTTTTAAAGAATAACCAGGCATCCTCTACTGACGGGATGAGGTCAAGGTCATTCCGGATACCCCGGCCAGGTCGATTAGAAAGGCCTGCTCGCAGAAGTAGGTACGAGGTAGATATGTACATATAGGTAGAGGTAACTAGGCAACAGGATAGATAATAAACAATAACAGCAGTATACTGTAGGTAGGGGTAAAGTGACTAGGCAACAGGATAGATAATAAACAATAACAGCAGCGTATGTGATGAGCCAAAACAGTCAGTGCAGATAGTTAAATAGTTAGCTACCCGGACTAACTATTTAGCAGTCTTATGGCTTGGGGGTAGAAGCTGTTCAGTGCCAATCCTGTTGGTGACAAACTTGGTGCGTCGGTACCGCTTGCCGTGCAATAGCAGAGAGAACAGTCCATGACTTCGGTGGCTGGAGTCTTTGACCATTTTTAGGGTCTTGCTCTGACACCGCCTGGTATAGAGGTCCTGGATGACAGGGAGCTCGGCACAGAGGAACTTGAAGCTCTCAACACGCTCCACTACAGCCATGTCTATGTGGTTGGGGGCGTGCTCGGCCCTCCATTTCCTGTAGTCCACGATCTGCTACTTGGGCTTACTGTCGTTGAGGAAGAGGTCGTTGTCCTGGAAACACACTGCCAGTTCTCTGACCTCCTCCCTATAGACTGTCTCGTCATTGTCGGTAATCAGGCCGACCACTGATGTGTCGTCAGCAAACTTAATGACGGTGTTGAAGTCGTGCTTGGCCACGTAGTCATGGGTGAAGAGGGAGTACAGGAGGGGACTAAGCAAATACCCCTGAGGGGCCCTCCATGTTGAGGGTCACCTTGGCGGATGAGTTGTAGCCTACCCTCACCACCTGGAGACGGCCCGTCAAGAAGTCCAGGATCCAGTTGCAGAGGGAGGTGTTTAGTCCCAGGGTCCTTAGCTTAGCGATGAGCTTTGAGGGCACTATGGTGTTGAACACTGAGCTGTAGTCAATGAACAGCATTCTTACATAGGTGCTCCTTTTGTCCAGGTGGGAAAGGGCAGTGTGGAGTGCAATAGAGATTGCATCATCTGTGGATCTGTTGGGGCAGTATGTGAATTAGAGTGGGTTGAGGGTGTCTGGGATGATGGTGATTAATGTTTAGAGTTAGACTAAAGACATATCACTAGCAGTCGCTATGACGACTCCGTTCAAAACCCCCTCCTGACCCTTAACCTCTGCCCTCTGACCTGTTGGTGTCCCGTGCTACGTCCTCGTAGACGCTCTGAACCCCCATCTCCAGCCGGGTACAGCCGTACCCCAGCATGTCACTGAGGTGTCTCTTCAGACAGTAGTCAGGACGCGTGTCGATGGTGATGCCCACACACTGTGTTACTGCCCACACACTGTGTTACTGCCCACACACTGTGTTACTGCCCACACACACTGTGTTACTGCCCACACACACTGTGTTACTGCCCACACACTGTGTTACTGCCCACACACTGTGTTACTGCCCACACACTGTGTTACTGCCCACACACTGTGTTACTGCGTTCTGAGTACCTAAAACGAGGATAGAAGAAGGAGGAGAGGTCAGTCTTGCTGATACAAATAGAATCCAGTTCTATAGTACGACTGAACGGGTTCAGATTGAGGGTATGGGTAACGCGTCTAGCCTCCTACATCAACCTCTGTGTATGTATGGGGACGGCAGGTTAGAGCGTTGGGCTAGTAACCGAAACGTTGCTTGATTGAATCCCCGAGCTGACGAGGTAAAAATCTGTCGTTCTGCCCCCCTGAACAAGGCAGTTAACTGACTGTTCCTAGGCTGTAATTTTAAATAAGAATGTTCTTAACTGACTTGCCTAGTTAGATAAAGATAAAATAAAAAACTATATATATACACATGCATTTCAGAGGGGTTGGGATAAAGCAGAACCAAACTTCCTGTTTGACCTTGTGTACAATAAAGGAATCTTAAAAATGGGATTATACAGTTGAAGTCAGAAGTTTACATACACTTAGGTTGGAGTCATTAAAACTCATTTTTCAACCACTCAAAAAACTTTCTTGTTACCAAACTATAGTTTTGGCAAGTCGAGTTTGGACATCTACCTTGTGCATGACACAGGTAATTTTTCCAACAATTGTTTACAGACAGATTATTTCACTGTATCACAATTCCAGTGGGTCAGAAGTTTACATACAGTAAGTTGACGGTGCCTTTAAACAGCTTTAAAATTCCAGAAATGTCATGGCTTTAGAAGCTTCTGATAGACTAAATGACATCATTTGAGTCAATTGGAGGTGCACCTGTGGATGTATTTCAAGGTCTACCTTCAAACTCAGTGCCTCATTGCTTGACATCATGGGAAAATCATAAGAAATCAGCCGAGACCTCAGAAAATAAATTGTAGATCTCCACAAGTCTGGTTCATCCTTGGGAGCAATTTCCAAATGCCTGAAGGTACCACGTCCATCTGTACAAACAATAGTACGCAAGTATAAACACCATGGGACCACGCAGCCGTCATACCGCTCAGGAAGGAGACGCGTTCTGTCTCCTAGAGATGAACATACTTTGGTGCAAAAAATGCAAATGAATCCCAGAACAACAGCAAAGGATCTTGTGAAGATGCTGGAGGAAACCGGAACAAAAGTATCTATATCCACAGTAAAACGAGTCCTATATCGACATAACCTGAAAGACCGCTCAGCAAGGAAGAAGCCACTGTTCCAAAACCACCATAAAAAAGCCATACTACGCTTTGCAACTGCACATGGGGGCAAAGATCGTACTTTTTGGAGAAATGTCCTTTGGTCTGATGAAACAAAAGTAGAACTGTTTGGCCATAATGACCATCGTTAGGAGGGAAAAGGGGGAGGCTTGCAAGCAGAAGAACACCATCCCAACCGTGAAGCACGGGGGTGGCAGCATCATGTTGTGGAGGTGCTTTGCTGCAGGAGGGACTGGTGCACTTCACAAAATAGATGGCATCATGAGGGAAGACAATTATGTGGATATATTGAAGCAACATCTCAAGACATCAGTCAGGAAGTTAAAGCTTGGTTGCAAATGTGAGTATGTAAACTTCTGACCCACTGGGAATGTGACGAAAGAAATAAAAGCTGAAATAAATCATTCTCTCTACTATTATTCTGACATTTCACATTCTTAAAATAAACTGGTGATCCCAATTGACTTAAAACAGGGGATTTTTACTCTGATTAAATGTCAGGAATTGTGAAAAACTGAGTTTAAATGTATTTGGTTAATGTGTATGTAAACTTCCGACTTCAACTGTAGATCTGCGATTACATTAGAGGCAACTTCGATCTCAAGAGCAAGTACCTGGACAACCCCACTCCATCAAGTCACTGGCAGGAAAATGTGGGACATAATAAATCACGTCAGAAAATGGAACAACAAAGTTACATTTTCTCCGTGTAACTTCAACCCCCTTGAAACTGTAAGAGCAAGGAGGGCAGATCCAGGATGTATTGAAACTGTAGGACCAAGGAGAGCAGATCTAGAATGTATTGAAACTGAAGGACCAAGGAGAGCAGATCCAGGATGTATTGAAACTGTAGGACCAAGGAGAGCAGATCTAGGATGTATTGAAACTGAAGGACCAATGAGAGCAGATCCAGGATGTATTGAAACTGCAGGACCAAGGAGGGCAGATCCAGGATGTATTGAAACTGTAGGACCAATGAGAGCAGATTCAGGATGTATTGAAACTGTAGGACCAATGAGAACAGATTCAGGATGTATTGAAACTGAAGGACCAAGGAGCAGATTCAGGATGTATTGAAACTGTAGGAGCAAGGAGAGCAGATTCAGGATGTATTGAAACTGAAGGACCACGGAGAGCAGATTCAGGATGTATTGAAACTGCAGGACCAAGGAGAGCAGATCCAGGATGTATTGAAACTGAAGGACCAAGGAGAGCAGATTCAGGATGTATTGAAACTGTAGGAGCAAGGAGAGCAGATTCAGGATGTATTGAAACTGAAGGACCACGGAGAACAGATTCAGGATGTATTGAAACTGCAGGACCAAGGAGAACAGATTCAGGATGTATTGAAACTGTAGGACCAATGAGAGCAGATTCAGGATGTATTGAAACTGCAGGACCAAGGAGAGCAGATCCAGGATGTATTGAAACTGTAGGACCAATGAGAGCAGATTCAGGATGTATTGAAACTGTAGGACCAATGAGAACAGATTCAGGATGTATTGAAACTGAAGGACCAAGGAGCAGATTCAGGATGTATTGAAACTGTAGGAGCAAGGAGAGCAGATTCAGGATGTATTGAAACTGCAGGACCAAGGAGAGCAGATCCAGGATGTATTGAAACTGTAGGACCAATGAGAGCAGATGCAGGATGTATTGAAACTGCAGGACCAAGGAGAGCAGATCCAGGATGTATTGAAACTGTAGGACCAAGGAGAGCAGATTTAGAATGTATTGAGGTTAGACATCTGCCTCTTCAGTCTGGCTGACATTTTCTCCACTTGGACAGGTTTGACAAGGATAAACAATCTAGATCCGTCATCAGGTTTGATGACCACAGTCATCATCTAGACCAGTCATCTCATATTCCTCCAACCTATTACTGGCAACACAATGTCCAGTCTAACAATCTGATGACCGACTTAAGACAATCACAGGAGTTAATGCTCCAGAGAACACATCCGATTGGCTGACAGTAGTCAATAAAAATGATATTATCTGAATGGCTATTTGCAGGTTAAATACTGAAGCTTTTCTCATCAAACGAACGGAGGCAGAGTGGGACTCGGAGAAACATGACTGCTTTATTACTGACACAAGCCAGTGAGCACACCTGCTTACACAGGCAGACAGGTGCAGACACAGGCAGGCAGGTGCAGACACATGCAGACACAGGCAGACAGGTGCAGACACATGCAGACAGGTGCAGACACATGCAGACAGGTGCAGACACATGCAGGTGCAGACAGCAGAGAAGAGCCTCCCACGTCTCAGCCTGATAAGCAGCCACAACAATTAGAGTAATCGTCTTAACGAACGTGCTGATAACACTGCTGGATGAGCAATACAGGAGCGCGGGCACACACACACACCTTATCAGCTACTAAGGAATAAATACCGACGAACAAGCCCTCAGGGTCCAGACCTCCATTCCTCTATCACATCCCTCAATCTTCTATTGATCTCCCAGGAGTCACACAAAACTTCTCCCTCCTACTGCAGAGTAAGGGCCAAAGCATTGAGTCATGTTGTAACTCCCAAAGACACACCAAGCCACAGGGGACAGTAGGGTGAACTTTATAATCCCTCTTCATAACTAAAACAAATATCAGATCCAAATGTACACTTCTTCATTTGTCTGATCGGTGAATAAGGTATAAGTATTTTGGCTGAAAAATAGATAAATATGTTCTACAACAGTGGTTCCCAAACTATGGGGCGCACCCCTTAGGTGGGGTGTGAGGGGTCGGCAGGGGGGCCCCCCCCAGACAAAATACAAAATACATTAAAAAAACGATTTAAAAAAAGGAACTGTGTCCGGCTTTAAATTTACTCTTGAAAGTTGTAATAGTAGAATGCATTAGGTATTAAATCATCAGTTCCTCTTATCATGTCAGTCATTACAGATCTTAGAGAGCTAATTATAACTTGTTAGAAAAGTCCAGATCAATTAGCCCATGTCAGCTAACGTTATTTTTTTTTAAATTTATTTTGGTTTTTAAGCACATAGATATTATTGTAAATTTGTTTAGTCACTCATATCAGATGAATACACACTAGACATAGCAAAATGTGTAGAATGGCAAGAAAATTAGCTTTAAAACTGCAACATATTCTTTGCACCTCATAACAAAATGTGTAGAACTGCAGGAAATAAGCTTTAAACTTGCAAAATTCTCTCCACCAACAACAGGGGTGTGAACAGTTAGTCATGAACTGCTTGTGCCAATAGAAATAGACATGGCGGTGAGGCGGACGCAGCACGAGCTCCATTTCAAACTAGAGACCAGCACCATCTAGTGGAACCAACTCACCATTACACTCCAGACAGTCACTATCTCACAGAGACCAGAGGGAGCATCGTAGGGTCTACTTTAGTAGTACCTGACAGCCTCTGCTAGCTTGTTAGGGGTTCGAGGCGTGTCCCGACAGGGGTTTACGAGGCGTGTCCCGACAGGGGTTTACGAGGCGTGTCCCGACAGGGGTTTACGAGGCGTGTCCCGACAGGGGTTTACGAGGCGTGTCCCGACAGGAGTTCGGGGGGGGGGCAGTATTACCTGACGGCCTCAGCTACGTTGTTAGAGGTGTGTTCTGACAGGGGTTCGGGGGGTGGCAGTATTACCTGACGGCCTCAGCTACGTTGTTAGAGGTGTGTCCCGACAGGGCGTCGTGGAGGTTCCTGATGAAGTCGTCTCTGTACTCCTCAGCCAGGGCCATGAAGCACTTCTGTAGCGTAAGCCATAATGGGAGCCCAAAAAAATGTGCCTTAACTAGAAGTGTGTGTAGGAATGTGTCACTGACCTGTTCCACTCGATGTCTGGTCTGCAGGTAGGGATCATAAGGTGCTCTGATGGCTCTCATAGATGTCGACTGACAGGGGAAAAAATTATAGAAGACTCAATACGATGCCTGAATAGCCCATAGGGAGCTGGTATAAATCAATAGGACACTGTGGCCAGAGTTGTTCTGGTCTCACTGAAGCTACATCATGAATGTACACACACACACAGAGATGTTTCCTGTGAAACTGATGTGAGGACAGCGATGGCGTTTACACATCACAGCCACTACAGCAAATCTGGACAAAGAGATACAAGTACACACGTTCCTTGTGTTGTCTTCAACTTAAATTTCAATTGTTAAATGCTTGTCTATTTTAAGTACACACACACGGGTACGTACCCCGCTGGCAGTGCGGATAGGCTTGGCCTTGAGTTTGGGCACCAGGGCACCAGGGTACTGGGGTGGAACAGCAGCTATGATGTCGACTAGCCTGGGCTGACAGACCACACTAAGCGGAGCACTTGTTCTTCACCCTGATAATGAAGTGTAAAGAAGAGTTTTAAAAAGAGGAAGTGTAAATCCATTCAGGGCTGTATTCATTAGCGCACAACTTAGCAAACCGTAGCAAAGCGTTTTTAAAAATCGGATACGAAAATTTGAGTTTCTATAGGACAAATTGTGGTAGGTGCCTCCCTGTTTCATCCCGTCTGTTTGGTTATTGGTGAATACACCTGGAACATCACAAGGTTGCAGCCAAGTCCGTTTGAGCTTAAGACAGGTTTCTGGCATGACATAAGGCTTTGTTTACTTGGTGGGTCACAAGACATCTCCCCCAGGGCGAGGTGGTGGACTGGGAGGTTTTAGATACAATACATGAACAGAAGTATGTGGACACTTGCTTGTCAAACATCTCATTCCAAAATCATGGACATTAATATGGAGTTGGTCCCCCCCTTTGCTGCTATAACAGCTTCCACTCTTCTGGGAAGGCTTTCCACTAGACGTTGGAACATTGGTGCAGGGATTTGCTCCAGCAAAGGTGTTTGTGGTTGAGGTCAGGGATCTGTGCAGACCAGTCAAGTTCTTCCACACCGATTTCAACAAACCATTTCTATATGGACCTCGCTTTGTGCATGGGGGCATTGTCATGCTGAAACAGTAAAGAACCTTCTCCAAACTCTTGCCACAAAGTTGGAAGCACAGAATTGTCTAGAATGTCATTGTATGCTGTAGCATTAAGATTTCCCTTCATTGGAACTAAGGGGCCCGAACCATGAAAAACATCCCCAGACCATTATTCCTCCTCCGCTAAACTTTACAGTTGGCACTATGCACTGGGGCAGGTAACGTTTTCCTGGCATCCACCAAACCCACAATCGTCCGTCGGACTGCCAGATGGTGAAGTGTGGTTCATCACTCCAGAGAACGTGTTTCCACTGCTCCAGAGTCCAATGGAGGTGAGCTTTACACCACTCCAGCCAACGCTTGGCATTGCGCATGGTGGTCTTAGGCTTGTGTGTAGCTGCTCAGCCATGGAAACCCCATTTCATGAAGCTCCCGACAAACAGTTATTCTGCTGACATTTCTTCCAGAGGCAGTTTGGAACACGATAGTGAGTGTAGCAACAGAGGACAGACAATTTTTATGTGCTACAGCATTCCTGTTCTGTGAGCTAGTATGGCCTACCGCTTCGCGGCTGAGCCGTTGTTGCTCCTAAACGTTTCCACTTCACAATAACAGCACATACAGTTGACCGGGGCAGCTCTAGCAGGCCAGAAATTTGACGAACTGACTTATTGGAAAGGTGGCATCCTATGAAGGTGCCACGTTGAAAGTCACTGAGCTCTTCAGTAAGGCCATTCTACTGTCAATGTTTGTCTATGGAGATTGCATGTCTGTGTGCTCGATTTGATACACCTTGTCAGCAACGAATCAACTCATTTGAAGGTGTGTCCATATACTTTTGTGTAGATAAGAATAGTAACCAATTACCAAAAAGCAGTTGACGGAAAGCTGTTGATTAAGGTTAGGTAGCTAACGTTTGGTTAGGTTGAGGTTCTTACTTGTTGAGGTTGACGTCTTTTCCTTCTTCATGCGCTTCGACCAGCTGCACATCGTCATCAGCTCTGCTCCGATCAGCTGTCAAAGTAGGTCGTTAACATTAGCTAGCTACCGTCACATAGCAACAACATAGATAAATAGCTAGCTCTTTTACATACTCAACCCATACCTAGTATTCTCACTTTTTATTAGTCTACAAAAATGGAGACAGGGTTGGTTGATTACATAGATATGCAGTTTGTCTTTGCTAGTTAGTTGAATTGTAAGTTAGCAGCATGGCTAATTTAGCAAACCAAAAGCAGAGAGAAGCATTTCTGAAATGTAGAGGATAGTTCCACACGCTTACTCTTTTTCTTTGGCTTCCCCATATCTTCGGTTACGTTAACACGCTCAATTCACAATATGAAACGCGTTATAAAGCTGACAATAACTTAGAGAAGGGAGAGAACTGTCAATTTTGTAAACAACACGCAATCACGCTTGCACGAGTCATGCCGTCCGCTGCTGGAAACTGTCGTAAAATAACAACACAGCGCTTATTTTTTTTATTCCCATAAATTCCCTGTCCATAAGAAAATAATGTAAAACGTTGGACGCTGTCTCTAAGGAAAATAGCTTTTGAAAAATGCTTCCGACATCAATAATTCTAATCTTTTCCCCCAACTTTTACTATAAATAGACAGTATAATTTCTGCAAAAACGTTAAGATAAAAATGATCTACAATAAATCAGGGAACTCTCGGAACAATTTATTCGTGACGATCAGTCCTTTGCGCAGATCTACAAGAGTGGGGCAATTTGTATCCCCACTAAATCCGGTTAAGGTTTCAGGACAGTTTAGGATGACTTCAGTGATCTCTACGGGCGATATAAGGAAGTGCAACAGGTGAAAAACTATTCATTCTCGCAATGCGCTGTCGTCGTTCCCGGTGAGTTTGCAACACTATGAGTGTAATTTGTGTTTATTGAGAATGTTTAATAATAGCAAGTACTCAAGACAACTTGCTATCTAAACTGTTTATATTTGTTGCTGGCAAATTGTTTTGTCCGTCAATGTCACCATATGCATGTTTGTTTTTACCAAGCTAACACGCAAGCTAGCCACGGAAGGTGCACTTCTGGAAGAGAACTCTGCCTGAATTTGGGAAGTTCGAGGAAGGGAGAAATAAGAATTATTCTCACGGTGAGTTGACAGCTTTCTCTGTCAGCTAAACTCTTTTTAGTTTTAACTATTTTTGTTGTTGTTGCGAGAGTTGGCTTTTCGGACAGCCTTCATTCCTTCTTGGGACGCACTGGATTGAATACAAAACGTACAGTAGTGTGTTTGTCTGTAGGGTTAGTTATAGTTGACTTTCTATATCTTCGTATGATTAAATAACCTGTGCTTTTTAGAGCTCAACCATTCGACGTTTGTACATTTTGTCAAGATGAAACTAATAGGTAGATACTAGAATGTATATCGAGAGGGATGTGGCACGATTCATACGTGTACAGTAATGTTATGCGTTATTAATGAATCTGATTCATTCCAGCAACAGAGAACCTGCCGCCATGGTCGACAACTTGAGTAACTCCAATGTAAAGGTCGCTGTTCGCCTCCGACCAATGAACAGAAGAGGTGAGTTCATAACACAAACCTTGTGACCAGTGCTTGCTTGACATGGACTGAAATAGCATGGCGCTTCACTATTAGAATCAAAAAAACTCCTCCTCTATTCATTATGTAAACATTAGGACATGTCGGTGTGGCTATGTTGAAGCATCCTGTGAATCATCAGCTATTCCTGGACCCATCACAACTGTTCTTGTTTACTGTTGTTGTATACTGCACGTCTTGTGTGTTGCCCACCAGAAAAGGATCTGAAGACTAAATGTGTGGTGGAGATGAACGGGAACCAGACCGTGTTGAATCCAGCTAGTCAGAACCTGAGCAAGGGAGACCCCAGGTAGGAACACACACACACACACACACACACACACACACAAACCTTTTCAGCGGGAGCTCCAGGAATGCTGCGGTCAGCTCAAGGTATGAGGACAGCGACAAGCAACGGCTCATTTTTTGGCAGCTATTAGATATCCCTATGGTTACGTTCTAATGTCTTGCCTACACTAGCTTACGACTTAGAATAAATGCCAGATGCAGTGAATAAGTATTTGCCCCTTTTCTCTACTTTTGCATATTTTTAATACAGAATGTTTTCACATCTTCAACCAAAACTTAATATTAGATAAAGGGAACCTGAGTGAACAAATAACACAACAATTACATACTTATTTCATGAACAAAGTTATCCAACACCCAATGCCCCTGTGTGAAAAAGTAATTACCCCGTTACACTCAATAACTGGTTGTACCACCTTTAGCTGCTATGACTCCAACCAAACACTTCCTGTAGTTGTTGATCAGTCTCTCACATCGCTGTGGAGTAATTCTGGCCCACTCTTCCATGTGCAGAACTACTGTAACTCAGCGACATTTGTGGGTTTTCAAGCATGAACTGCTCGTTTCAAGTCCTGCCGCGACAGCAAAGCAATCCCCAAACAATCACACTACCACCACCATGCTTGACCGTTGGTGTGAGGTTCTTACTGTAGAATGCAGTGTGTTTTTCGCCAGACATAATGGGATCCATGTCAGCGACGTGAGAGACGGATCAACAACTACAGGAAGCGTTTGCTTGCAGTCATTGCAGCTAAAGGTGGCACAAAGGGGAATTGGGTGTTTTTTATACTTATTTTATTATTTGTTCCCTCTATCTAATTAATATTAGATAGATTAAGGGAACCTGAGTGAACAAATAAGAAAATAAGTATAAAAAAGTTGGTTTTGGTTGAAGTTCTGATAGCAGTATCAAAAATAGAGAATCAGAAAGGGGGCAAATACTTTTTCAAGGCACTGGGAAGGGAAAGGGGGACAACTCGTCAGTTGTACAATTGAATGCCTTCAACTGAAATGTGTCTTTGGCTTTTAACCCAACCCCCTCTGAATCTGAGAAGTGTGGTTGGCTGCCAAAATCGACATCCACTGTACACGGCTTCATTGTAAGTGGTGTGATTGGTGTATATTGGAACAGAGGCTTGAGATGTCATGTTCTGCGTTGGGATTCTAGGGCGCTGGACTGGTCATGTCTCCTCTCGAGGTCATCCCTTATTATGATTACTAGCTTGTTGAAAAGTAACAAAATGGCTTTTTATCCCCAGAAGGTTCTTCAATTGCAGGAAGTTTTATAGGGAAAAAATAACTTTGTTTACTTTGGAGTTGTTTTACTCGGGTTTCCATCCAATTGGTGACAAATTTTCATGTGAATATTCAAAAAATCTGCATAAAGAAAATATGCACATTTTCCCACCGATGGTGTGTTTCCACCAAACTGATTTGTTGCAGATATAAATCAAATCAAATGTAATTATAAAGCCCTAATTACATCAGCTGATGTCTCAAAGTGCTGTACAGAAACCCAGCCTAAAACCCCAAACGGCAAGCAATGCAGGTGTAGAAGCACGTGTGTTATGATGTAATAAAACAAAAGGTTTCACATAAATGCTTAGTTCACCCAAATTACAAAATGGCCTGTTGGTTTCCTATTTTCTATGTCTATTGACATGCCTTGGTTTAGTTGTCTACCACTGTTTCCACATGCCAAGGTTTTAGCATTTGAGGCACAAATCCCATTGAAGTCTTGAGACTGATTTATTTTCTTTAAAAGGTCATGAACAGTCAAAATCATGTTTTTCATGAAATTGGACAATATTTTGATAAAACCAGATCAAAGTGTGATGACCAAAGTATGAAAAATTACTGTTACTTCTACATTGATCAAGTTTGTAACTGGTCCCTTCCCCCATGTAAAACACTTGGATTCAGGAGACGGGATGACTAAGGGAATAGGGTGATATCACCTTACCTAATTTTAATACACCAATGCTAACATTATATTATCTTACCTAATTTAAATAAGTACTGCCTTGTAACCAACATCGGAGAAGACGTGTTTGCGGAGGAGGTGGTTTGTATAGCTAGATAGCTACTCTACTGGTGCCAAAATTTTACTTTAGGGTGTCAGCAAATATAATTAAAGTTGGCAAATATACTTATGTTTCCACTTTCATCTGTGTCTGGTGTTCGCTAGTTACTGGCTAGCTAGGTCTTTAGTAAGCATGGAACAATCCCCCTTAAATATTCTGGGTGATATTTTAGTCACTCACATGGGAATCGGAATGATTGTTCGGGACCTTTTTAACATTTTTGTTGTTCATCATGTTCAAATAATCTATAAGACTGAGTTTCACAAATTGCAGATAACTCTCAGGTGATTTGGACGTGATAAGCGAAAAAATGCTATACCAAATAAAAAAGTAAAATGTGTTTCCATCGCATTTTCAACTCAACCGATGGTTTTGTCACAAACTGTTGCGTTTTAAATAGCAATGATGCCCTCTGGTCTTGGCACGTGCCCTCTAGCCAACAGATCACAGATGCAGTGTGGGTAGGCTAGTCTACAATGTACATAGAATGACCTTAACAGTTCAATGCTCAAAGGACATGGTATAGACTTGCAGTGTAGAGAAGGAAAACGACCTCATACTTCCCTGTTAACCATTGACTCCTCTCTAGTCCCAGCAGCCTAAACTACCTACAGTGTATACCTTCTATGTCATCAGCTCCATTAAAAAGCTACAGCTGCCTGGTCTGCCGTGTCCTGTATGTAGACTCAGTTAGAGAAAGAGTCCACCCTGTCTGGTAACTTGGCTCTAACCCTCCTTCCACTCCTCTACCCTCCTCCTTGCTCTGGCCTGGCCTGTATCTCTCTTTACAAAGGGTGTGTCTGTTCTGTACTCATGCTGTTCAGTCAGTCAGTCAGTGAGTGTGCAGATGTGACGGATGCTCACAGGAGGTATTGTCTACCTCCCAGGTGAGGTGGTGACCTGTTTCAGCAGGTATTCACCTCCAGAACAAATACCTGTCCTGGTTAGTTGGGGGGTTTGTTAGCCTATGGGCCCTGGTTAGTTTGGGGGTTTGTTAGCCTATGGGCCCTGGTTAGTTTGGGGGGTTTGTTAGCCTATGGGCCCTGGTTAGTTTGGGGGTTTGTTAGCCTATGGGCCCTGGTTAGTTTGGGGGGTTTGTTATCCTATGGGCCCTGGTTAGTTTGGGGGGTTTGTTAGCCTATGGGCCCTGGTTAGTTTGGGGGTTTGTTAGCCTATGGGCCCTGGTTAGTTTGGGGGGTTTGTTAGCCTATGCGCCCTGGTTAGTTTGGGGGGTTTGTTAGCCTATGGGCCCTGGTTAGGTGGGGGGTTTGTTAGCCTATGGGCCCTGGTTAGTTTGGGGGGTTTGTTAGCCTATGGGCCCTGGTTAGTTTGGGGGGTTTGTTAGCCTATGGGCCCTGGTTAGTTTGGGGGGTTTGTTAGCCTATGGGCCCTGGTTAGTTTGGGGGTTTGTTAGCCTATGGGCCCTGGTTAGTTTGGGGGGTTTGTTAGCCTATGGGCCCTGGTTAGTTTGGGGGTTTGTTAGCCTATGGGCCCTGGTTAGTTTGGGGGTTTGTTAGCCTATGGGCCCTGGTTAGTTTGGGGGGTTTGTTAGCCTATGGGCCCTGGTTAGTTTGGGGGTTTGTTAGCCTATGGGCCCTGGTTAGTTTGGGGGTTTGTTAGCCTATGGGCCCTGGTTAGTTTGGGGGTTTGTTAGCCTATGGGCCCTGGTTAGTTTGGGGGTTTGTTAGCCTATGGGCCCTGGTTAGTTTGGGGGTTTGTTAGCCTATGGGCCCTGGTTAGTTTGGGGGGGTTTGTTAGCCTATGGGCCCTGGTTAGTTTGGGGGTTTGTTAGCCTATGGGCCCTGGTTAGTTTGGGGGTTTGTTAGCCTATGGGCCCTGGTTAGTTTGGGGGGGTTTGTTAGCCTATGGGCCCTGGTTAGTTTGGGGGTTTGTTAGCCTATGGGCCCCTTTCTATAGTCTACAATCAGCAGTAGGGACATTTTTGATTGTGATTTCTGCCCTGACACGCTGCAGTGCTGTCTGTCTGTGCAGTCTATCCTCTGGGCTCAATATGAACATGCTTTACAGGCTTCTGCCGGCTTCAGAATGGATCTCTTCTCAGATTCCTTTTGGGTTATTAAGGGACGATCTTACCAGAGCATCAGGCTGCTGCACTGAGGTCTGGGCCTTTTTTAAATTAATAAATATCCTTGAAGTATTCAATATGGGTGTCTTATAATATGATTCGTTTTTATATTGGTTTAGGAGATCACAAGGCTAATAGACAGCTAGTGGAGGATCTCAGCCAGCAGAGGCCTTGGGCTATAATAAACCTGCTGTCTTTACGGTCTTATCAGGGATGGAATGTTTATGTAGTGACAAACTAAATCAGTCATTTATTGTGGGGTATTCTCACCAGGGATGCTTTTAACATGTATTGTTGGAGCCCCTTGAGAGAGCGGGAGGGAAAAAAGGAGAGGGAGAGAGAGAGTGCTCTTTTGCTGGCTGTGAAGATGTGCCAGCTATCAGAGTTGAGGAATGTTCTAGCAGGCCAGGAGAAGCCAACAGGCTTAATGTTGCTCTTTCATAAAGGGTCTGTAACACACACTACTTCTACACAGGAGGGTCTTGTTTAAAGTCAGCCAAGCTACCCTGTGGTTTAGTTGCAACTAGGCATAAATATACAGAAATTATAGAATCACCCACTTTCTAAGTATAATTGGTATGTACAGGTAACTGCCAAAAAATAACAGGAACACCAACATAAAGTATCTTAATAGGGCGTTGGTCCACCACGAACCAGAACAGCTTCATTACACCTTAGCATAAATTCTACAAGTGTCTGGAATTCGATGCGACACCATTCTACCACAAGAAATTCCATAATTTGGTGTTTTGTTGATCGTAGTGGAAAATGCTCTCAGGTGCCACTCCAGAACCTCTCATATGTATTCAAATGGGTTGAGATCTGGTGACTGACACACACACACACACACACACACACACTTTAAATTGCAGGTAGCCTAGTGGTTAGACAGTTGGTCCAGAAACCAAAAGGTTGCTGGATCGAATCCCCGAGCTGACAAGGTAAAAATCTGTCATTCTGCCCCTGAACAAAGCAGTTAACCCCACTGTTCCCCGGTAGGCCGTAATTGTAAATAAGAATTTGTTCTTAACTGACTTGCATAGATAAATAAAGGTTCAATAAAAAAAAAAAGACAAACATTTTAATAAAAATGTTTATAAAAAAACCCCACTGTGCTCTGTTGATCCCTCTTTTTAAATCACTGAGATCTCTTCTAACCATGGTAGCCAAAATAATGGGCAACTTGGCATTTCTAAGCATGATGGGATGTTAATTGCTTAATTAACTCAGGAACCACACCTGTGTGGAAGAACCTGCTTTCAAAGTAGTTAGTATCCCTCATTTACTCAATTGTTTCCTTTATTCTTGCAGTTACCTGTACTGTATAAACTTACAGGACAACTTTTAATTTACAGTGCATTCAGAAAGTATTCAGACCCCTTGACTCTACGAGCAAACAAGAAAATGCACTAACTCACATGCTGCTGTTACTGTTTATTATCTATCCTGTTGCCTAGTCACTTTACCCCTACCTACAGTATACTGCTGTTACTGTTTATTATCTATCCTGTTGCCTAGTTACTTTACCTCTACCTACAGTATACTGCTGTTACTGTTTATTATCTATCCTGTTGCCTAGTTACTTTACCCCTACCTACAGTATACTGCTGTTACTGTCTATTATCTATCCTTTACCCCCTACCTACCGTATACTGCTGTTACTGTTTATTATCTATCCTGTTGTCTAGTTACTTTACCCCTACCTACAGTATACTGCTGTTACTGTCTATTATCTATCCTTTACCCCCTACCTACCGTATACTGCTGTTACTGTTTATTATCTATCCTGTTGCCTAGTTACTTTACCCCTACCTACAGTATACTGCTGTTACTGTTTATTATCTATCCTGTTGCCTAGTTACTTTACCCCTACCTACAGTATACTGCTGTTACTGTCTATTATCTATCCTTTACCCCCTACCTACCGTATACTGCTGTTACTGTTTATTATCTATACTGTTGCCTAGTTACTTTACCCCTACCTATAGTATACTGCTGTTACTGTTTATTATCTATCCTGTTGCCTAGTTACTTTACCCCTACCTACAGTTTACTGCTGTTACTGTTTATTATCTATACTGTTGCCTAGTTACTTTACCCCTACCTACAGTATACTGCTGTTACTGTTTATTATCTATCCTGTTGCCTAGTTACTTTACCCCTACCTACAGTATACTGCTGTTACTGTTTATTATCTATACTGTTGCCTAGTTACTTCACCCCTACCTATACAGTGCCTTCTGATAGTATTCAGACCCCTTGACTTTTTCCACATTTTGTTACGTTTAGGAGTTAATAAAACATTCGTCATCAATAACCCATAATGACAAAGAGAAAACAGGTTTTTAGACATTTTTGCAAATGTATTAAATATAAAAAACTGAAATTCCTTATTTACATAAGTATGTATTCAGACCCTTTGCTATGAGACTTGAAATTGAGCTCAGGAGCATCCTGTTTCCATTGATCGTCCTTGATGTTTCTGCAACTTGATTGGAGTCCACCTGTGGGGAAATTCAATTGATTGGACATGATTTGGAAAAGGCACACACCAGTCTATGTAATGTCCCACAGTTGACAGTGTATGTCAAAGCAAAAACCAAGCCATGAGGTCAAAGGAATGGTCCGTAGAGCTTCGAGACAGGATTGTGTCGAGTCACAGATCTGGGGAAGGGTACCAAAACATTTCTGCAGCTTTGAAGGTCCACATGAACATAGTGGCCTCCATCATTCTTAAATGGAAGAAGTTTGGAACCACCAAGACTCTTCCTAGAGCTGACCGCCCAGCCAAACTGAGCAATCAGGGGAGAAGGGCCTAGATTAGGGAGGTGACCAAGACCCGATGGTCATTCTGACAGAGCTCCAGAGTTCATCTATGGAGATGGTTGTCCTTCTGGAAGGTTTTCCCATCTCTGCAGCACTCCAACAAATCAGGCCTTTATGGTCGAGCGGCCAGATGGAAGCCACTGCTCAGTAAAAGGCACATGACAGCCTGCTTGGAGTTTGCCAAAGGGCACCTAAAGACTCTCAGACCATGAGAAACAAGATTCTCTGGTCTGATTAAACCAAGGTTGAACTGTTTGGCTTGATTGCCAAGCAACATGTCTGGAGGAAACCTGGCACCATGACTACGGGAAAGAATGGTGGTCGTGGCAGCACCATGCTGTGGGGATGTTAATCAGCGGCAGGGACTGGGAGACTAGTCAGGATAAAGGGAAAGATGAACGGAGAAAAGTACAGAAAGATCCTTGAAGAAAACCTGCTCCACAGCACTCGGGACCTCTGACTAGGGCAAAGGTTCACCAAGCCAAGAGAATGCAGGAGTGGCTTTGGGACAAGTCTCTGAATGTCCTTGAGTGGCGCAGCCAGGGGCCTCCCACTCTTTCTATTCTGGTTAGAGCCAGTTTGCTCTGTTCTGTGAAGGGAGTAGTACACAGTGTTGTACAGGATCTTCAGTTTCTTGGCAACTTCTCGCATGGAACAGCCTTCATTTCTCAGAACAAGAGTAGAGTGACGAGTTTCAGAAGGAAGTTGTTTTGTTTCTAGCCATTTTGAGCCTGTAATCGAACCCACAAATGCTGATGCTCCAGATACTCATCTAGTCTAAAGGCCAGTTTTAATTCTTCTATAATCAGAACAACAGTTGTCAGCTACAATAGTCCTTTACAACATTAACAATGTCTACACTGTATTTCTGATCAATTTTATGTTATTTGAATGGACCAAAAAATTTGCTTTTCTTTCAAAAACAAGGACGTTTGTAAGTTACGCCCCCCCCCCCTCCCCAAACTTTTGAACGGTAGTGTATGTACAGATGGATAAGGTGTAACTGCCTTGGACATAAAATAAATTGAGCCATATTGAAGTTGTTTTAATATAGGAGAGGAGGAACGTCCGTCTGGGTTTGAAGGGCACGCGGCCCAGCCTAATCGTTCCAAGGCCTTTAGTGAGTGAAGGTCACTGCATTCTCACGTCTCAGAGCCCATGGCATGAGGATTAGTTGTATTTACAGCTTTAAGCCTATGATTAAAAACGTCTTTTTTTAATTTACGTCACCTTCGGGACTTCATGGACTTTGTTAGTAAATACGTTATTATTAGCTTAATGATTTACCCTGTACCTGAATGCTACTCAAATACTGGTGTTATTAGTTAGGACACTTTGTTTTGAGGTAATCTGTTTTAACTGTGGCTTTCCATTTCTCTTCTGTTGTCCTGTCCAGGAATCAGCCTAAGGTGAGCCCTTAACCAGGACAGTATTGTGAGGTTACAAAATCACTATTTAATCACAACCAAGGTTTTGTGTGTGTTCCTCAACTGACTGTCATTTCCCCCCTCAGGTCTTTGCTTATGACCACTGCTTCTGGTCTATGGATGAGGCCGACACAGACAAGTTTGCAGGTTAGTTACATATCAACTTGTTGAATACTTAATTTAAGAAAAATTCAATAACAAAATAATGTTCTGGGGTGAAGTTTCCCCTAGGTACAGACCTAGGATCAGATTCCCTTTGCCCAATCCTAAACCTTAACCATTGCTAAATGTACCCAGGATCTGCATCTAGGTGCAATTTCACGCTACACCCAGGATAACAGGGCGAAAGGACATATCCACAAAACCCAGTAGATGTCTTTATGAAATGTAGCTACATTTTGTCTAAATCAACCCTTATACAATAACCAAATGGTTGTATAAACAAATAATTGGTAAAATCCCAGTGTAAGGAGGCCTAATGCAGCACATGACATGGAGTGAGTTTACAATACCAAAATTAAATCGCCAGAACTGTTAGCAACGAGCTAACCAAGCTAACAAACTCACTAGCTGGCGCAGCTCACGTTGAACAATTCCAGTTGAAACTGGTCTGAGAGAGGTCTCAGTTCACAATTAAATTTATTTACTTGCAAACCATGTACATAAACCTTTACTAGCCCTGATGGCGCTATTTGTTTATACATCTCCCGTTGACATGACAACTGGGTCAGCGTAACGAACCTTAGAATCGATCACGTGACAAACGCATTCATTTTGATTGGCTGTTGCTTGCAACTAGTTGCACAAAATTTAGAAGATTCAATTGGATTAAACCAAGTAGCAGATGGGTTGTTTATTTGTTGCAGGGGGGTGTTTCACAACGCAATCAAGAAGCAACTCCGCTGCAAGCAACTAAAATTGCGTGGAAGTTGCTTTGTGTAACCCCAGCCTTAGAACAGGTTTTGTACCAGAAGCACTAGGTTCCCTGGTCGCAGAGCCCTGGTGGAGGGAAGCACTAGGTTCCCTGGTCGCAGAGCCCTGGTGGAGGGAAGCACTATGTTTCCTGGTCGCAGAGCGCTGCGTGGAGGGAAGCACTATGTTTCCTGGTCGCAGAGCCCTGGTGGAGGGAAGCACTATGTTTCCTGGTCGCAGAGTGCAGCGTGGAGGGAAGCACTATGTTTCCTGGTCCCAGAGCGCCGCGTGGAGGGAAGCACTATGTTTCCTGGTCGCAGAGTGCAGCGTGGAGGGAAGCACTATGTTTCCTGGTCCCAGAGTGCAGCGTGGAGGGAAGCACTATGTTTCCTGGTCCCAGAGTGCAGCGTGGAGGGAAGCACTATGTTTCCTGGTCCCAGAGTGCAGCGTGGAGGGAAGCACTATGTTTCCTGGTCCCAGAGCGCAGCGTGGAGGGAAGCACTATGTTTCCTGGTCCCAGAGTGCAGCGTGGAGGGAAGCACTATGTTTCCTGGTCGCAGAGCGCAGCGTGGAGGGAAGCACTATGTTTCCTGGTCGCAGAGCGCAGCGTGGAGGGAAGCACTATGTTTCCTGGTCGCAGAGCGCAGCGTGGAGGGAAGCACTATGTTTCCTGGTTGCAGAGCGCAGCGTGGAGGGAAGCACTATGTTTCCTGGTCGCAGAGCGCAGCGTGGAGGGAAGCACTATGTTTCCTGGTCCCAGAGTGCAGCGTGGAGGGAAGCACTATGTTTCCTGGTCCCAGAGTGCAGCGTGGAGGGAAGCACTATGTTTCCTGGTCCCAGAGCGCAGCGTGGAGGGAAGCACTATGTTTCCTGGTCCCAGAGCGCAGCGTGGAGGGAAGCACTATGTTTCCTGGTCGCAGAGCGCAGCGTGGAGGGAAGCACTATGTTTCCTGGTCGCAGAGCGCAGCGTGGAGGGAAGCACTATGTTTCCTGGTCGCAGAGCGCAGCGTGGAGGGAAGCACTATGTTTCCTGGTCGCAGAGCGCAGCGTGGAGGGAAGCACTATGTTTCCTGGTCGCAGAGCGCAGCGTGGAGGGAAGCACTATGTTTCCTGGTCGCAGAGCGCAGCGTGGAGGGAAGCACTATGTTTCCTGGTCGCAGAGCGCAGCGTGGAGGGAAGCACTATGTTTCCTGGTCGCAGAGCGCAGCGTGGAGGGAAGCACTATGTTTCCTGGTCGCAGAGTGCAGCGTGGAGGGAAGCACTATGTTTCCTGGTCCCAGAGTGCAGCGTGGAGGGAAGCACTATGTTTCCTGGTCCCAGAGTGCAGCGTGGAGGGAAGCACTATGTTTCCTGGTCCCAGAGTGCAGCGTGGAGGGAAGCACTATGTTTCCTGGTCCCAGAGCGCAGCGTGGAGGGAAGCACTATGTTTCCTGGTCGCAGAGCGCAGCGTGGAGGGAAGCACTATGTTTCCTGGTCGCAGAGCGCAGCGTGGAGGGAAGCACTATGTTTCCTGGTTGCAGAGCGCAGCGTGGAGGGAAGCACTATGTTTCCTGGTCGCAGAGCGCAGCGTGGAGGGAAGCACTATGTTTCCTGGTCCCAGAGTGCAGCGTGGAGGGAAGCACTATGTTTCCTGGTCCCAGAGTGCAGCGTGGAGGGAAGCACTATGTTTCCTGGTCCCAGAGTGCAGCGTGGAGGGAAGCACTATGTTTCCTGGTCCCAGAGTGCAGCGTGGAGGGAAGCACTATGTTTCCTGGTCCCAGAGTGCAGCGTGGAGGGAAGCACTATGTTTCCTGGTCCCAGAGTGCAGCGTGGAGGGAAGCACTATGTTTCCTGGTCCCAGAGCGCAGCGTGGAGGGAAGCACTATGTTTCCTGGTCGCAGAGCGCAGCGTGGAGGGAAGCACTATGTTTCCTGGTCGCAGAGCGCAGCGTGGAGGGAAGCACTATGTTTCCTGGTCGCAGAGCGCAGCGTGGAGGGAAGCACTATGTTTCCTGGTCGCAGAGCGCAGCGTGGAGGGAAGCACTATGTTTCCTGGTCGCAGAGCGCAGCGTGGAGGGAAGCACTATGTTTCCTGGTCGCAGAGCGCAGCGTGGAGGGAAGCACTATGTTTCCTGGTCGCAGAGCGCAGCGTGGAGGGAAGCACTATGTTTCCTGGTCGCAGAGCGCAGCGTGGAGGGAAGCACTATGTTTCCTGGTCGCAGAGCGCAGCGTGGAGGGAAGCACTATGTTTCCTGGTCGCAGAGTGCAGCGTGGAGGGAAGCACTATGTTTCCTGGTCCCAGAGTGCAGCGTGGAGGGAAGCACTATGTTTCCTGGTCCCAGAGTGCAGCGTGGAGGGAAGCACTATGTTTCCTGGTCCCAGAGTGCAGCGTGGAGGGAAGCACTATGTTTCCTGGTCCCAGAGTGCAGCGTGGAGGGAAGCACTATGTTTCCTGGTCCCAGAGTGCAGCGTGGAGGGAAGCACTATGTTTCCTGGTCCCAGAGCGCAGCGTGGAGGGAAGCACTATGTTTCCTGGTCGCAGAGCGCAGCGTGGAGGGAAGCACTATGTTTCCTGGTCGCAGAGCGCAGCGTGGAGGGAAGCACTATGTTTCCTGGTCGCAGAGCGCAGCGTGGAGGGAAGCACTATGTTTCCTGGTCGCAGAGCGCAGCGTGGAGGGAAGCACTATGTTTCCTGGTCGCAGAGCGCAGCGTGGAGGGAAGCACTATGTTTCCTGGTCGCAGAGCGCAGCGTGGAGGGAAGCACTATGTTTCCTGGTCGCAGAGCGCAGCGTGGAGGGAAGCACTATGTTTCCTGGTCGCAGAGCGCAGCGTGGAGGGAAGCACTATGTTTCCTGGTCGCAGAGCGCAGCGTGTAGGGAAGCACTATGTTTCCTGGTCGCAGAGCGCAGCGTGGAGGGAAGCACTATGTTTCCTGGTCGCAGAGCGCAGCGTGGAGGGAAGCACTATGTTTCCTGGTCCCAGAGCGCAGCGTGGAGGGAAGCACTATGTTTCCTGGTCGCAGAGAGCAGCGTGGAGGGAAGCACTATGTTTCCTGGTCGCAGAGCGCAGCGTGGAGGGAAAAGCAGGCCCCGTCTTTAACTGAACTAGTACACCTGTAGAAAGGAACAGACCTGGAGAAGCAGCCTCTTGTCTTCAGGGAAGAGAAATCTCTGCCTCGGAGAAAGATCCACATATTCTAATGCATCTCAATTGGAATGTAATGTGTGTCTCTCAGGTCAAGATGTCGTGTTCCAGTGCCTTGGAGAAAGTCTTCTAGACAATGCCTTCTTGGGCTATAATGCCTGTATCTTCGCTTATGGACAGACAGGTTGGCACCAGTCAATTAATCAAATGTATTTTATAAAGCCCTTTTTACATTAGCAGTTGTCACAAAGTTACATACAGATAGCCAGCCTAAAACCACAAAGAACAAGCGATGCAGGAACATATTGGCTAGGAAAAACTCCCTAGAAAGGCGGGAACCTAGAAAGGCGGGAACCTAGAAAGGCGGGATTTACCACATTAGAGTAGTTACTCAGACATTGAATAACACACACCATGTGACACACACTTCAAACTCAGTCCAAACACTTTTAGTCCAATTTATTATTTAGCATTTTCTCAAACAAAAGCTTTTGGCCTGTCACTTAATTGGTAGTACCTCACCTCCTCTTGCTTTGATTGGCTGAGCCCTCCTGATCCAGTGATTTTCATTGGCTAAGCTTCACTGATCCTCTAATTTGATTTGTCTGTGTGTCCGCCACCAGGCTCAGGGAAGTCGTACACCATGATGGGTTCGTCAGAGCAGCCAGGTCTGATCCCGCGGCTGTGCAGCTCTCTGTTTGACCGGACCCTACTGGAACAGAGGGAGGGAGAGAGCTTCACTGTAGAGGTCTCCTTTATGGAGATCTACAACGAGAAGGTTCGGGATCTACTGGATCCCAAAGGGTGAGGAGAACAGGAACTCTGTTTTTTATTTATTTTAATCAACAGTAAAAGACATGTAAACGTGAGTAAAAGAGAGCAGTCCCTTTGATACATCCAGGGTTAACATTTATGTGGACACGAGGTAGAGGTATATATTCATATCGCTGCTTAGAGATGGTCTCTCACACATGATGAACACATTTATTCCAAGTGATCAAAGGTGAAAAGGTGTTTGGTTGTTGTTGTGTCGTCGTCGTCCCCCCCCCCCCCCAAAAGGATCGTCTGTAATGATAACAACCTGTCTGTTCTCAGAAGTCGTCAGTCCCTGCGAGTGAGAGAACACAAGGTGTTCGGGCCTTACGTTGATGGTCTGTCCCGTCTGGCTGTAGCCTGCTACAAGGTGCTCTAATCGAGTTGTTTTAAGTCTCATTTCATTTTGTTTACCTCTGTTGGCCCAGGTTGGTCTCATTGGAATACATTTTGTTTACCTCTGTTGGTCTCATTAGAATACATTTTGTTTGTGAAGAGAGGACTGGTACTATATCTAAATGCTTACATTAGAGAGACCAGCCAATACATTCTCTCTCTCTCTTTATCTCTTATCTCTCTCTTTCCCGCTTTCCCTCTCTACCTCTCTCTCTCTTTCCCTCTCTACCTCTCTCTCTCTTTCCCTCTCTACCTCTCTCTCTCTTTCCCTCTCTACCTCTCTCTCTCTTTCCCTCTCTACCTCTCTCTCTCTTTCCCTCTCTTATCTCTCTTTCCCGCTTTCCCTCTCTACCTCTCTCGCTTTCCCTCTCTACCTCTCTCTCTTATCTCTCTTTCCCGCTTTCCCTCTCTACCTCTCTCTCTTTCCCTCTCTACCTCTCTCTCTCTTTCCCTCTCTTTCCCTCTCTACCTCTCTCTCTCTTTCCCTCTCTACCTCTCTCTCTCTTTCCCTCTCTACCTCTCTCTCTCTACCTCTCTCTCTCTCTGCCCCTCTCTCTCGCTCTTTATCTCTCGCTCTTTATCTCGCTCTTTATCTCTCTCGCTTTCTCTCTCTCTCTCTACAGGACATAGAGTGTCTGATGTCAGAGGGTAACAAGTCTCGTACAGTAGCAGCCACCAATATGAACGAGGAGAGCAGCAGGTCCCACGCCGTCTTCAACATCATCCTCACACACACAGTCATGGACCTGGGTTCTGGGGTAGGTCCAACACACAGTCACGGACCTGGGTTCTGGGGTAGGTCCAACACACACAGTCACGGACCTGGGTTCTGGGGTAGGTCCAACACACACCGTCACGGACCTGGGTTCTGGGGTAGGTCCAACACACACAGTCACGGACCTGGGTTCTGGGCTAGGTCCAACACACACAGTCATGGACCTGGGTTCTTGGGTAGGTCCAACACAGTCACGGACCTGGGTTCTGGGGTAGATCCAACAGAGTCACGGACCTTGGTTCTGGGGTAGGATCAATACACACAGTCACGGACCTTGGTTCTGGGGTAGGATCAATACACACAGTCACGGACCTGGGTTCTGGGGTAGGATCAATACACACAGTCACGGACCTGGGTTCTGGGGTAGGATCAATACACACAGTCACGGACCTGGGTTCTGGGGTAGGATCAATACACACAGTCACGGACCTGGGTTCTGGGGTAGGTCCAACACACACCGTCACGGACCTGGGTTCTGGGGTAGGACACGTTTGTTCACATTCAAAACCAGCATCTTACAAATTATTTGACATTTGTATGTGAAAACATGTGTTGACGTCACCAAATCACTGGAGATTCATCTAAAATCAGATAATTAAAAAATACTTCCAATTTGGCTCCACTGCCTTTATTTTCTCCAGCTGGCTTTGTTGCTAACGTGTTGCTAACGTGTTGCCAACAAATTACCTTTTTCGTAGAGCTCTATTTAGAGCCATGTGGTGTTTTCGTAGAGCTCTATTTAGAGCCATGTGGTGTTTCGTAGAGCCGTGTGGTGTTTCATAGAGCTCTATTTAGAGCCGTGTGGTGTTTCGTAGAGCTCGATTTAGAGCATGTGGTGTTTCATAGAGCTCTATTTAGAGCCGTGTGGTGTTTCGTAGAGCCGTGTGGTGTTTCATAGAGCTCTATTTAGAGCCGTGTGGTGTTTCGTAGAGCTCGATTTAGAGCCGTGTGGTGTTTCGTAGAGCCGTGTGGTGTTTCGTAGAGCCGTGTGGTGTTTCGTAGAGCCGTGTGGTGTTTCGTAGAGCTCGATTTAGAGCCGTGTGGTGTTTCGTAGAGCCGTGTGGTGTTTCGTAGAGCTCTATTTAGAGCCGTGTGGCGTTTCGTAGAGCTCTATTTAGAGCCGTGTGGTGTTTCGTAGAGCTCTATTTAGAGCCGTGTGGTGTTTCGTAGAGCTCTATTTAGAGCCGTGTGGTGTTTCGTAGAGCTCTATTTAGAGCCGTGTGGTGTTTCGTAGAGCTCTATTTAGAGCCGTGTGGTGTTTCGTAGAGCTCTATTTAGAGCCGTGTGGTGTTTCGTAGAGCTCTATTTAGTGCCGTGTGGTGTTTCGTAGACGAGTGGTGAGAAGGTCAGTAAGCTGAGTCTGGTGGATCTGGCCGGCAGTGAGAGAGCTGCTAAGACTGGAGCTACTGGAGAGAGGATGAAGGAAGGAAGCAACATCAACAAGTATGTTCTCTAGATCTCTCTCTCACACGTCTCACCCTCTTTCACCTCTCTCTCACACATACCGCTCCCTCTCATCTCTTACCTCTCTCTCTCACTTCTCTCTCACACATCTCACTCTCTTTCACCTCTCACACACCTCTCTCACCTCTCTCTCTCGCTCACCCTCTCTCACCTCTCCTTCTCACCCTCTCTCTTCTCTCTCACACTTCTCTCTCACACATCTCTCACCCTCTCTCACATATCTCTCTCTGTCTCTCTCACACTTCTCTCTCTCTGTCTCTCTCACACTTCTCTCTCTCTGTCTCTGTCTCTCTGTCTCAAAATGTAACACACTTTGATGTCTTCATGTTTTTCTTAACATTCATTACTGTGTGGGTGTGGCCAGGTCTCTAAGCACCCTGGGCCTGGTGATCTCAGCGCTGGCAGACCAAGGAGCAGGGAAGAACAAGGCCAAGTTTGTTCCCTACAGAGACTCCGTTCTGACCTGGCTACTCAAGGTAGGCTGAGCCATAATTCCATTATGTGGGGTTATTACCATTCCACATTCTCCAACTGTAACAGTATTGACCTGGTCTCTCCTTCCACACTACAAACAGTACCAGTCAAAAGTTTGGACACGCCTACTCATTCCAGGGTTTTTCTTTATTTTTACTATTTTCTACATTGTAGAATAATAGAAGACATCAACACTATGGAATAATGTAGTAACCAAAAAAAGTGAAGAATCTCAAATATATTTGAGATATTTGCCTTGACAGCTTTGCACACTCTTGGCATTCTCTCAACCTACTTCATGAGGTAGTCACCTGGAATGCATTTCAATTAACAGGTGTGCCTTGTTGAAAGTTAATTTGTGGAATTTCTTTCCATCCTAATGCGTTTAAGCCAATCGGTTGTGATGTTAAGGTAGGGGGGTATACAGAAGATAGCCCTGTTTGGTAAAAGACCAAGTCCATATTATGGCAAGAACAGCTCAAATAAGCGAAGAGAAACAACAGTCGCAAAAACCATCAAGCACTATGATGAAATTGGCTCTCATGAGGACCGCCACAGGAAAGGAAGACCCAGAGTTACCTCTGCTGCAGAGGATAAGTTAATTAGATTTACCAGCCTCAGAAATTGCAGACCAAATAAATGCTTCACAGAGTTCAAGTAACAGACACATCTCAACATTAACTGTTCAGAGGAGACTGCATGAATCAGGCCTTCGTGGTTGAATACTACGAATACTACTACCACTACTAAAGGACACCAATAATAAGAAGAGACTTGCTTGGGCCAAGAAACACAAGCAATGGACATTAGACCGGTGGAAATCTGTCCTTTTGGTCCAAATTTGAGATTTTTGGTTCCAACCGCCGTGTCTTTGTGAGACGCAGAGTAGGTGAACGGATGATCTCCGCATGTGTGATTCCCACCGTGAAGCAAGGAGGGGGAGGTGTGATGGTGTGGGGGTGCTTTGCTGGTGACAATGTTGGTGATTTATTTAAAATTCATGGCACTCTTAACCAGCAGGCTACCACAGCATTCTGCAGCGATACGCCATCCCATCTGGTTTGTGCTTAGTGGGACTATCATTTGTATTTCAACAGGACAATGTACCAACACACCTCCAGGCTGTGTAAGGGCTTTTTGACCAAGAAGGAGAGTGAAGGAGTGTTGCATCAGATGACCTGGCATCCACAGTCACCCGACCTCAACCCAATTGAGATGGTTTGGGATGAGTTGGACTGCAGAGGTAAAAAATCAGCATTCAACAAGTGCTCAGCATATGTGGGAACTCCTTTAAGACTGTTGGAAAAGCATTCCAGGTGACGCTTGTTGAGAGAATGCCAAGAGTGCGCAAAGCGGTCATCAAGGCAAAGGATGGCTACTTTGAAGAATCTAAAATATATTTTAATTTGTTCAACACTTTGTTTTGTTTACTACATGGTTCTGTATGTGTTATTTCATATTTATGTAAAAAAACAAACATTATTAATGAGTAGGTGTCCAAACTTTTGACTGATACTGTATGTGGAAAAACTGTCTGTCTCTTTTTAAATGGAGTAACCACATCTTCAGATTTCACATTCCTTCTGTCTTTTTCCTCCCTCTACAGGACAGTCTGGGTGGTAACAGCAGGACAGCCATGGTGGCCACAGTGAGTCCAGCAGCTGATAACTATGACGAGACGTTGTCCACGCTGCGCTACGCTGACCGGGCTAAGAGCATCGTCAACCACGCCGTCGTCAACGAAGACCCCAACGCACGCATCATCAGAGAGCTACGGGAGGAGGTGGAGAAACTACGAGACCAGCTCACTGAGGCTGAGGTACTGACCGGTTAATAATTATATAACAGGCATCCCCAGCTTACTGTGGCAGAGGTACACACCGACTGTGAAACTTTGGTAACTTTGCAGAATGCTGCCATCTTGAACAGCTCTTATCTCGGTGAGACTAACATGGATTAATGACCAATGAAAACCATTCAGACTACTGACTTAGAACACAGGTTGAATGACTTGTGGTTGAATGACTTGTGGTTGAATGGCTTGTGGTTGAATGGCTTGTGGTTGAATGGCTTGTGGTTGAATGGCTTGTGGTTGAATGGCTTGTGGTTGAATGACTTGTGGTTGAATGGCTTGTGACTTGTGGTTGAATGACTTGTGGCTTGTGGTTGAATGACTTGTGGTTGAATGGCTTGTGACTTGTGGTTGAATGGCGTGTGGTTGAATGACTTGTGACTTGTGGTTGAATGACTTGTGGTTGAATGACTTGTGGTTGAATGACTTGTGGCTTGTGGTTGAATGGCTTGTGGTTGAATGACTTGTGGCTTGTGGTTGAATGACTTGTGGCTTGTGGTTGAATGACTTGTGGCTTGTGGTTGAATGGCGTGTGGTTGAATGACTTGTGACTTGTGGTTGAATGACTTGTGGTTGAATTGCTTGTGGCGTGTGGTTGCATGGCTTGTGGTTGAATGGCTTGTGGTTGAATGACTTGTGGTTGAATGACTTGTGGTTGAATGACTTGTGGCTTGTGGTTGAATGGCTTGTGGTTGAATGGCTTGTGGTTGAATGGCTTGTGGTTGAATGACTTGTGGCTTGTGGTTGAATGACTTGTGGCTTGTGGTTGAATGGCTTGTGGTTGAATGACTTGTGGTTGAATGACTTGTGGTTGAATGACTTGTGGTTGAATGACTTGTGGTTGAATGACTTGTGGTTGAATGACTTGTGGTTGAATGACTTGTGGTTGAATGACTTGTGGTTGAATGGCTTGTGGCTTGTGGTTGAATGGCTTATGACTTGTGGTTGAATGACTTGTGGTTGAATGACTTGTGGTTGAATGACGTGTGGTTGAATGACTTGTGGTTGAATGACTTGTGGTTGAATGACTTGTGGCTTGTGGTTGAATGACTTGTGGCTTGTGGTTGAATGACTTGTGGCTTGTGGTTGAATGACTTGTGGCTTGTGGTTGAATGGCTTGTGACTTGTGGTTGAATGGCTTGTGACTTGTGGTTGAATGACTTGTGGTTGAATGGCTTGTGGTTGAATGGCTTGTGGCTTGTGGTTGAATGACTTGTGGCTTGTGGTTGAATGGCTTGTGGCTTGTGGTTGAATGACTTGTGACTTGTGGTTGAATGGCTTGTGACTTGTGGTTGAATGGCTTGTGACTTGTGGTTGAATGGCTTGTGACTTGTGGTTGAATGACTTGTGGTTGAATGAGAGTAGTTTCGTTTTTACAGCCCCATCCCTCAGCTTAAGTGACTGCTGCTGGGTTGTGTGTCTTCTCTCTGTCAGAATATGCAAGAATGGGCTGCTATCAGTCACGATGTGGCCCAGAAGTTAATTGACAGCATGCCAGGGTGGATTGCAAAGGTCTTGAAAAAGAAGGGTCCACACTGCAAATATTGACTCTTTGCATCAACTTCATGTAATTGTCAATAAAAGCCTTTGACACTTATGAAATGCTTGTAATTATACTTCAGTATTCCATAGTAACATTTGACAAAAATATCTGCAGACACTGAAGCAGCAAATTTTGTGGAAATTAATATTTGTGTCATTCTTAAAACTTTTGGCCACGACTGTACACACTTACATGAGATAAAAGTCACTAGTGGACTGACAAGATATGACGGCTTGTTACACTTGGAGATGGAGGGGTAGGTAAAGAGACAACACTTGGATACATTTGGAAGCTACGCTCAGGTAAATATTTATACTTAGCACCCTAACCACTGCTTATTTGGATTAGAAATGTAATATATATATTTATGCGTAGCTGTCCTTGATCGTCGTTACATCTCTGTTGAACTCGATGACTCCTATGGTGAAGTTGTCGACTTATGTAAGGCTCTGGTTTGTCCACCGGAAGTCACAATGTCCTTTTGTAGAGCTTCTCTGGTAGTGGAGTGTTTGTTAGAAGAGATACTTCAGATGTACCAACGTTCTTTAGATCCCCCATGGAACATCTATAACATTCCTGTGTTATGAATATTGTTCCAAAGGTCTTCTGTAGACAAAGGGATTTGTTTCCCATTACTGCAGGTCAAGAAAGAGTTTCTGAAAACTATTTATTACCGGCTGTTAAGTCATAAACCCCCGCCCCTGCTCCGGCTATCTGTCAGCCATGTGCCAAGCTGATCTCATGGCAGGTGCTTCAACAAAGTACTCAGTAAAATGTCTGAATACTTGTGTAAATGTCATATTTAAAGTTTTTTAAATTTTTAATAAATTAGCAAACATTTCTAAACTTGTTTTTGCTTTGTCATTGTGGGGTGTTGTGTGTAGATTGTCCCCCCCCCCCCCTCAATTTATGAATTTTAGAATACGGCTGTAACGTAACAAGATGTAGAAAAAGTCAAGGTCTGAATACTTTCCGAAGAACTATATGTACATATCTGCCTCCATTACCTCGTACCCCTGGTCATGGACTCAGTACTGGTACTCTGTGTGTTTAGACAAGTTATTATTAGTCATTGTGTGTTATTTTTCTCTTCTGTTTCTCTCTATTTTTGGGAAGGGCCTGTATTAAACATTTCACTGTTAGTCTACATCTGTTGTTTGACCAAGCATGTGATGAATAAAATGTGTATTTGTCTCTTCTCCCTGTCAGTCCATGAAGGCTCCAGATCTGAAGGACAGGCTGGAGGAATCGGAGAAGCTGATCCAGGAGATGACTGTTACCTGGGAGCAGAAACTACGCAAGACTGAGTCAGTCGCTCAGGTAGCTACACGTACATTTCTCTGTCCTGCTCTACTGATAGTTTTCTGTGTTTTATTATGTTTCTTTCCTCACAAGCAGCTAGAATCTCTAGATATCTCTCTCCTGGCTTTGACTGTCTTCCCCTGTCTTCCCCTGTCTTCCCCTGTCTTCCCCTGTCTACGACTGTCTACGACTGTCTACGACTGTCTACTGTCTTCAATTGTCTACTCCTTTTTACTACTGTCCACTGTGTGTGTACTGTAGGAGTGTCAGAAACAGTTGGAGTCTCTAGGTATCTCTCTCCAGTCCTCTATCTTCTATGTTGTGCTGTAGGAGCGTCAGAAACAGTTGGAGTCTCTAGGTATCTCTCTCCAGTCATCTATCTTCTATGTTGTGCTGTAGGAGCGTCAGAAACAGTTGGAGTCTCTAGGTATCTCTCTCCAGTCGTCTATCTTCTATGTTGTGCTGTAGGAGTGTCAGAAACAGTTGGAGTCTCTAGGTATCTCTCTCCAGTCATCTATCTTCTATGTTGTCCTCTAGGAGCGTCAGAAACAGTTGGAGTCTCTAGGTATCTCTCTCCAGTCATCTATCTTCTATGTTGTGCTGTAGGAGCGTCAGAAACAGTTGGAGTCTCTAGGTATCTCTCTCCAGTCATCTATCTTCTATGTTGTCCTCTAGGAGCGTCAGAAACAGTTGGAGTCTCTAGGTATCTCTCTCCAGTCGTCTGGTATCAGAGTGGTAGATGACAAGTGTTTCCTTGTCAACCTCAACGCTGACCCCGCCCTCAACGAACTGCTGGTCTACTACCTAAAGGTACAGTCAGCAACTTAACATCCTAAAAAAAAGCTACAATCTGTGATTTATTTTTTTCTTCATGGTAGTGATTGAGTCCCGTGTGTAGGATCACCCGTGTGCGGGCTTGGTTGACGTAATAACGTATTAACCCACCTCTCTATGGTCTGTCCCATGTTTGTGTCCCGTGTGTAGGAGCACACGCGTGTGGGCTCTGCTGACTCTCAGGATATTCAGCTGTGTGGTATGGCTATCCACCCTGAGCACTGTGTCATCAACATCACCGCTGAGACTGGAGTGGTTCTCACACCACACCGCACCGCACGGTAGGGCTACACACACACACAGTAGGGCTACACACACACACCGCAACGCACGGTAGGGCTACACACACACACGGTAGGGCTACACACACACACACCGCAACGCACGGTAGGGCTACACACACACACACACACACCGCAACGCACGGTAGGGCTACACACACACACACACACATGGTAGGGATACGCACACACTGCAATCCACGGTAGGGCTGCACACACACACACACACACACACACACATGGTAGGGATACGCACACACTGCAATCCACGGTAGGGCTACACACACACACACACACACCGCAACGCACGGTAGGGCTACACACACACACACACATGGTAGGGATACGCACACACTGCAATCCACGGTAGGGCTACACACACACACACACACACCGCAACGCACGGTAGGGCTACACACACACACACACATGGTAGGGATACGCACACACTGCAATCCACGGTAGGGCTACACACACACGCTACACACACCGCAACGCACGGTAGGGCTACACACACACACACACACACCGCAACGCACGGTAGAGCTACACACACACACTGCAACACACGGTAGGGCTACACACACACACACGGTAGGGCTACACACACACACACGCGCTGCAACGCACGGTAGGGCTACACACACACACACGGTAGGGCTGCACATAGACACACACACCCCCAATGCACGGAACAAAACTGCTAGAACTACCCCAACCTGCTGTAATTTCTGTCATATCTACTGTAAATAGTCATGACTCTCTCCGTCTGCAGTACGTGTGTGAATGGCTCTTCAGTCAACAACCCAGTCCAGCTTCACCATGGAGACCGCATCCTGTGGGGAAATAACCACTTCTTCAGGTTGAGTTTACAGATCAGCTGTCTCCCTCTTTAATACATCATAACAGCTGTCACTCTAGTAGCCATTCATGTCTATGCACAAACACTGTTGTTTTGGTCTAAGCCTCTCTCTCTCTCTCTCTCGCTCTCTCTCGCTCTCTCGCTCTTTCTCTCTCTCTCGCTCTTTCTCTCGCTCTCGCATTCGCTCTCGCTCGCTCGCTCTCTCTCTCGCTCTTTCTCTCGCTCTCGCATTCGCTCGCTCTCGCTCTCTCTCTCGCATTCGCTCGCTCTCGCTCTCTCTCTCGCATTCGCTCGCTCTCGCTCTCTCTCTCGCTCTCTCGCTCGCTGTCTCTCTCGCTCTTTCTCTCTCTCTTGCTCTCGCTCTTTCTCTCTCTCGCTCACTCGCAGGATCAACCTGCCCAAACACCTGGCCCATGCGGAAGATGAGGAGGAAGGTGTGATGAAGAGTTGCCTCAGTACTGACCAGTTAGAGGTGGACTTTGATACGGCCAGTGACGTCTCCAGCGAGGTCAGCTTCGGATACGATTTCGCCCAGACAGAGGTCATGATGAAGGGCATGGGCGACAACGGTGACAGTTTACATTTGACATTGTAGTCATTTGGCAGACACTCTTATCCAGAGAGACTTACATTGCATTCATCTGAAGGTAGATACAGACGTCATGTTCAGAATGAGAAGACTATATTAAGCTCAGCAGATCTGTTCACAGATCTATTCGCTTTCCTACGTTTCATCACTAACGCTCCCCCTCCTTCCTCCCTCCCCCCTCAGACCCCATGCAGTCTGTCCTCCAGACGTTGGAGCGGCAGCACGAGGAGGAGAAGAGGACGGCTCTGGAGCGCCAGAGACAGATGTACGAACAGGAGCTGCAGCAGCTGAGGAAGCGGCTCCCTCCTGCAGAGAAACACACTCTGCTGCTGCAGAGCCCTGGACCCGCAGGCCTGGAGCCAGCCGGACCCTCAGCAGCATCGCTCGCATCATCACCCTGCGCCCAGACACGCATGCGCCGCTGGAGCGAGGACAGGTGAGGGGTCAAGAGTTAAACGGCCACGGAACAAGTTACTTTGACACAACTCCCCATACATACTGAACCAGCAGGAATCATCTAGCTCGTCACATAGTAACTGACAGGTTGGTCCAAATCTCTACATGGTGTAGAGAGGCGGTGGTGACTCGGAACAGATCATCAGCGCTAACCTGCTGGTCCAATAACCATCCCTAACCCTCTGTGTCTCTCTCTGTGCTGTAGAGAGGTGGTGATGACTCATAGACTGAGACAACAGATCGTCAGAGCTAACCTGCTGGTCCTATAACCATCCCTAACCCTCTGTGTCTCTCTCCGTGCTGTAGAGAGGTGGTGATGACTCATAGACTGAGACAACAGATCGTCAGAGCTAACCTGCTGGTCCTATAACCATCCCTAACCCTCTGTGTCACTCTCCGTGCTGTAGAGAGGTGGTGATGACTCATAGACTGAGACAACAGATCGTCAGAGCTAACCTGCTGGTCCTATAACCATCCCTAACCCTCTGTGTCTCTCTCCGTGCTGTAGAGAGGCCATGATGACTCGTAGCCTGAGAAGACTGAGACAACAGATCGTCAGAGCTAACCTGCTGGTGCAGGAGGCTGGCTTCATAGCTGAGGAACTCAACAAGAGGACAGAGTACCTGGTCACACTGCAAATACCTGCTGCTAACCTCAATGCCAACAGAAAGGTAGGGTGATGTGTGTGTGTGTGTGTGTGTGTGTGTGTGTGTGTGTGTGTAAGAGGGGGAAAGTTCTGTGTTTGTTTGACTGACTGTGCAGTAACTACCTTGATAACACTATCAGCTTTACAGTACACAGTCCGACAAATACTGACAAAGTGCTGTGTGTGTGTGTGTGTGCCTACATTGCTTTCATGTGAGGTGTTGCAGTGGGTTGTGTGTGTGTCTCTCTCTCTGCCTCCCTCCCTCTCTCTGTCCACCTATATCAATGGTTCATTTTCTTCCCATCATGCTCTACACTGTGGAATACCGCAGGGCAGCTGCCTTGGGCCACTTTTTTAATTAATATATACAGTGGGGAGAACAAGTATTTGATACACTGACGATTTTGCAGGTTTTCCTACTTACAAAGCATGTAGAGGTCTGTAATTTTTATCATAGGTACACTTCAACTGTGAGAGACGGAATTTAAAACAAAAATCCAGAAAATCACATTGTATGATTTTTAAGTAATTAATTCGCATTTTATTGCATGACATAAGTATTTGATACATCAGAAAAGCAGAACTTAATATTTGGTACAGAAACCTTTGTTTGCAATTACAGAGATCATACGTTTCCTGTAGTTCTTGACCAGGTTTGCACACCCTGCAGCAGGGATTTTGGCCCACTCCTCCATACAGACCTTCTCCAGATCCTTCAGGTTTCGGGGCTGTCGCTGGGCAATACGGACTTTCAGCTCCCTCCAAAGATTTTCTATTGGGTTCAGGTCTGGAGACTGGCTAGGCCACTCCAGGACCTTGAGATGCTTCTTACGGAGCCACTCCTTAGTTGCCCTGGCTGTGTGTTTCGGGTCGTTGTCATGCTGGAAGACCCAGCCACGACCTATCTTCAATGCTCTTACTGAGGGAAGGAGGTTGTTGGCCAAGATCTCGCGATGCATGGCCCCATCCATCCTCCCCTCAATACGGTGCAGTCATCCTGTCCCCTTTGCAGAAAAGCATCCCCAAAGAATGATGTTTCCACCTCCAAGCTTCACGGTTAGGATGGTGTTCTTGGGGTTGTACTAATCCTTCTTCTTCCTCCAAACACGGCGAGTGGAGTTTAGACCAAAAAGCTCTATTTTTGTCTCATCAGACCACATGACCTTCTCCAATTCCTCCGCTGGATCATCCAGATGGTCATTGGCAAACTTCAGACGGGCCTGGACATGCGCTGGCTTGAGCAGGGGGACCTTGCGTGCGCTGCAGGATTTTAATCCATGACGGCGTAGTGTGTTACTAATGGTTTTCTTTGAGACTGTGGTCCCAGCTCTCTTCAGGTCATTGACCAGGTCCTGCCGTGTAGTTCTGGGCTGATCCCTCACCTTCCTCGTGATCATTGATGCCCCACGAGGTGAGATCTTGCATGGAGCCCCAGACCGAGGGTGATTGACCGTCATCTTGAACTTCTTCCATTTTCTAATAATTGCGCCGACAGTTGTTGCCTTCTCACCAAGCTGCTTGCCTATTGTCCTGTAGCCCATCCTAGCCTTGTGCAGGTCTACAATTTTAGCCCTGATGTCCTTACACAGCTCTCTGGTCTTGGCCATTGCGGAGAGGTTGGAGTCTGTTTGATTGAGTGGGTGGACAGGTGTCTTTTATACAGCTAACGAGTTCAAACAGGTGCAGTTAATACAGGTAATGAGTGGAGAACAGGAGGGCTTCTTAAAGAAAAACTAACAGGTCTGTGAGAGCCGGAATTCTTACTGGTTGGTAGGTGATCAAATACTTATGTCATGCAATAAAATGCGAATTAATTACTTAAAAATCATACAATGTGATTTTCTGGATTTTTGTTTTAAATTCCGTCTCTCACAGTTGAAGTGTACCTATGATAAAGATTACAGACCTCTACATGCTTTGTAAGTAGGAAAACCTGCAAAATCGGCAGTGTATCAAATACTTGTTCTCCCCACTGTATATATACCAACGACCTTCCTTATGCCTTATCTGAAACTCAAGCTACTATATTTGCAGATGATACTATAATTTATACAGCAAGACAATCGGTTCAACAGGTGCAGCAAGCTCTACAAGTAGATTTGGAGAATATCAGGGAGTAGGTTTTTCCAGAACAAACTTGTTTTAAACACCAAGAAAACCAGGGTTATGTTGGTCTGTTCCACCAGGAAAAGGCCAACACAACACGGGATACAATTAAGGGGGGGGGTACAAATTGAGGAAGTGGCAGAAACCAGCAAGACAACTGCTTATCCTGGTCGCCTCAAATATCTCATCTATGTAAAATAAAAAATATATATATTAAAACTGCATGCATGATCAAAAGGATAGTTAAATATTTACCAGGAAAGATTCTTAAGCAAATAACCCAAGCATTTATTGGGAGTCAGGTGAACTACTGTTCTGTGGTCTGGGGAAATACAACAGCAGGTGAAATTAGGAGGCCGCAGATTAATTTGGGCGGCAGGGTAGCCTAGCGGTTTAGAGCGTTGGACTAGTAACCGGAAGGTTGCAAGATCGAATCCCCGAGCTGACAAGGTAAAAAAACAATCTGTCGTTCTGCCCCCTGAACAAGGCAGTTAACCCTCTGTTCCTAGGCCGTCATTGAAAATAATATGTTCCTAACTGATTGCCTAGTTAAATAAAGGTAAAATAAATCAAATTAAACGGAACAAAGCAGCAAGGATTGTTTTAAGGTGGACACGTGGTTCTTCTGTTGTAGTCATGCTCTTGGTTGGCCATCACTCAACAAGATAATAAAATAAAATAAAACATGCTTATTTTATTTCACAATGTACACCATTTAAAAAAAGGCCAAACTGTATTCAGCTGGTAAGAGACAGACATTCAGTAAGTACTAGGAATAGATTGTCCACCATCTATGTGTTATCCAGACAGAAAAGAGAAATAGGTCAAATAACATGTAAAATTTAGAGCAGTAAAGAAATGTAATAATATATCAAACCAGAAACCTTTTCAATATATAAATTCAAACAATACTTTAAAACCATTTTAAATATAATACATAGGAACGTTGTGCTGGACTATGATAGATGAAGGAATCAATCTATCTTTTTTAGACTGTTAGAGTATTTATCTGGTTAATATGTTAGTGTATTATGTCTGTTTTTGTAACACTGTGTTATATGTGAAAATGTGTTCGTATTATAAATGTGTATTTTAACGTTTAAGGACTCTTGGAAGATTAGTCCAAATGAGGACTAAAAGAGATCCTAATAAAATCTCTCTCCCTCTCCAGCGTGATGCTGTGCTGAGTGAGCCCGCGGTGCAGGTGAGGCGTAAGGGGAAAGGGAAACAGATCTGGGCTCTGGAGAAGATGGAGAACAGACTGGTGGACATGAGAGAACTGTACCAGGAGTGGAAGGACTATGACGAAGACAACCCTGTGAGTTTACAACCCGTGTGTGTGTGTGTCTACAACCCCCCCCCCCGTTTATGAAGTTGAAGCTGAGTGATGTGGTTAACTACTTCTAAGACTCTAGATTGTCTCCAAGTTTTCGCCTTCCCTCCTGTCCTTCATTGTTCTGATCTAAAATAACTAACCAGAGTTGTTAGAATACCCATACTAACATACTGTATACTACATATGTGTATGTGTGTGTATATATATATATACTGTATATATGTATATATGTACAGTGGGGCAAAAAAGTATTTAGTCAGCCACCAATTGTGCAAGTTCTCCCACTTAAAAAGATGAGAGAGGCCTGTAATTTTCATCATAGGTACACTTCAACTATGACAGACAAAATGAGAAAAAAAAATCCAGAAAATCACATTGTAGGATTTTTAATGAATTTATTTGCAAATTATGGTGCCTCACCCTGTCTCCCTCTCTCCTCCTCTCTCCCCCCATCTCCCCCTGTCTCCCTCTCTCCTCTCTCCCTCTCCCCCCATCTCTCCCTGTCTCCTCTCCCCCCGTCTCTCCCTTCCCCTCTCTCCTCTCTCCCTTCCCCTCTCCTCCTCTCTCCTCCTGTCTAGGTGATGCGTTCCTACTTCAAGCGTGCCGACCCGTTCTTTGACGAGCAGGAGAACCACAGTCTGATAGGAGTGGCCAACGTGTTTCTGGCCTGTCTCTTCTACGACGTCAAGCTGCAATACGCTGTACCTATCATCAACCAGAAGGGAGAGGTGTGTGTGTGTGTGTGTGTTCATTCTATGGCATTAAGCTGCAGTGCCCGTCATCAATCAGATTACGTGGGTGACATGTCAGACAAATATACTAAATGTTCAGTCATTAGTTAACCTTTTACACTCGTACCCATATACAGGTTGAAAATGGCAGAATTGGACAAATGCCTACATTTGGAGCTCATTGGCTGTACAGTAACACGCTATAGATGACGTCAGAGCTCAGTGGCTGTACAGTAACACGCTATAGATGATGTCAGAGCTCATTGGCTGTACAGTAACACGCTATAGATGAGGTCAGAGCTCAGTGGCTGTACAGTAACATGCTATAGATGATGTCAGAGCTCAGTGGTGACAGTCGCTATAGATGTGAAGTCATTGGTGTACAGTAACATGCAAGATGACGTCAGAGCTCAGTGGCTGTACAGTAACACGCTATAGATGTCAGAGCTCATTGGCTGTACAGTAACATGCTATAGATGATGTCAGAGCTCATTGGCTGTACAGTAACATGCTATAGATGACGTCAGATCTCATTGGCTGTACAGTAACACGCTATAGATGACGTCAGATCTCATTGGCTGTACAGTAACACGCTATAGATGACGTCAGAGCTCATTGGCTGTACAGTAACACGCTATAGATGACGTCAGATCTCATTGGCTGTACAGTAACACGCTATAGATGACGTCAGATCTCATTGGCTGTACAGTAACACGCTATAGATGACGTCAGATCTCATTGGCTGTACAGTAACACGCTATAGATGACGTCAGAGCTCAGTGGCTGTACAGTAACATGCTATAGATGACGTCAGATCTCAGTGGCTGTACAGTAACACGCTATAGATGACGTCAGATCTCATTGGCTGTACAGTAACATGCTATAGATGACGTCAGAGCTCAGTGGCTGTACAGTAACACGCTATAGATGATGTCAGAGCTCATTGGCTGTACAGTAACACGCTATAGATGATGTCAGAGCTCATTGGCTGTACAGTAACACGCTATAGATGACGTCAGATCTCATTGGCTGTACAGTAACATGCTATAGATGAGGTCAGAGCTCAGTGGCTGTACAGTAACATGCTATAGATGACGTCAGATCTCATTGGCTGTACAGTAACACGCTATAGATGATGTCAGAGCTCATTGGCTGTACAGTAACATGCTATAGATGTCAGAGCTCAGTGGCTGTACAGTAACACTCTATAGATGAGGTCAGAGCTCAGTGGCTGTACAGTAACACGCTATAGATGACGTCAGATCTCAGTGGCTGTACAGTAACACTCTATAGATGAGGTCAGAGCTCAGTGGCTGTACAGTAACACGCTATAGATGAGGTCAGAGCTCAGTGGCTGTACAGTAACACGCTATAGATGACGTCAGAGCTCAGTGGCTGTACAGTAACACGCTATAGATGACATCACAGGTCTGTCTGGGTTTTGATTGACAGTCGTTCTGATCTTGAGCACCTCGCTCGACATGAAGTTGCCCCGATCCCTCCCACTGATTGGGCAACTTTAGAAATGTTGTCTGAGTGAGGGAAATGTTTTGTTGTCTGAGTGAAGGAAGTGTTGTAAATTTTAAGAGGAGTCTATGTATTTTGAAAGATGAGACGTTGAGGATTTATAATAAATACTGCTTTGATGTCATACAAGCAAACCAAACACCTGTGAGTCCAAATGTGCACTTCACATTTCCCCAAAATAATACATCTCACGTCATATACAGTGTCAACGTTTATAACCACTGTGTTAGAATGTACAAGTTATAAGACGACACGGTGTCATACTCTGGGGTCGTTCTGAACACACTGAGCCTGTTTGTCGTGTCACACGCCTCCTGAATCCTCTCAGATCTCCTTTCTATGGGCACCGAAGATCTGTTTCCCTGAATTACACGTGAAAGCCTAACACTGTAATATCAGATTGTATAACTTAGCTAGTCATGTTGGCAATAGAACAAGCTTTCAAATGATGCCCACCTGACCCTGATTGTGATTTATAATGGTCTGTTTTTGGATTGCCTAAACAACAGGTGTGTGGATGCTGGGATGTGTCCCAAACAAAACAACAAGTGTGCTTGCTCTAGTTCCTCAACGACTCAGCTAGGAAAGCTAAAAAAAAAAAGCAATTTATAGTTGAAGACTTTTCTTTGAGTCATAAAAGTGCATTGAAATGACTTAGGAACTGTGTACACTGGAGAGGTGTGAGGCAACCAGTTAGTCCTCTCACTGAAACCGTGTACACTTTGGAGAGGTGTGAGGCAACCAGTTAGTCCTCTCACTGAAACCGTGTACACTTTGGAGAGGTGTGAGGCAACCAGTTAGTCCTCTCACTGAAACCGTGTACACTGGAGAGGTGTGAGGCAACCAGTTAGTCCTCTCACTGAAACCGTGTACACTGGAGAGGTGTGAGGCAACCAGTTAGTCCTCTCACTGAAACCGTGTACACTGGAGAGGTGTGAGGCAACCAGTTAGTCCTCTCACTGAAACCGTGTACACTTTGGAGAGGTGTGAGGCAACCAGTTAGTCCTCTCACTGAAACCGTGTACACTGGAGAGGTGTGAGGCAACCAGTTAGTCCTCTCACTGAAACCGTGTAGACTGGAGAGGTGTGAGGCAACCAGTTAGTCCTCTCACTGAAACCGTGTACACTGGAGAGGTGTGAGGCAACCAGTTAGTCCTCTCACTGAAACCCTTGTTGTTCCTTTGTCTTATGTTGCACTTACTCCACATTTCCCACTAATATTATCGTCATGTTACTGAATGTATCCAGAGTGTTTTCAGATTTCATTAACAACTGTGGTGAAAAGTACAGTAAATGTAAAATGCACATGAAATCAACAGTGTAAAGTTTGGATTCTATCTTGTCAGGTGAACTGTTGTATCCTCACCTTTTTAGTCTAATCATTTTCCCGTGATCTCCAAAATGTTCCCTTTTCAATTGTTACCATGGTTATGCTTTTTCAGATTTCTAATGTAAGAAACATTTCAATGTAGCCCTATCCATATAGGCCAATTCCCCCCTCCGAGTGTAAAGGGTTAATGAGATTGTGTCTTTCTCTCTGTTAGGTGGCAGGGCGTCTCCATGTAGAGGTGTGGCGGGGGAGCGAGGGGCTGGAGGAGACCACTGCAGATGGAGAGACTCGCAAAATGGAGTGTGTGGTAAGAGATTTCAACAGAGACGCTGAAGCCTCAGGTCCTGGAGCACGTACCGAGAATTGTTTAAATCAAATGTTGTCACATGCGGCCGAATACTACTGGTGTAGACCTTAGAGTGAAATGTTTACTTACAAGCCTTAACCAACAATGCAGTTTTAAGAAAATACCAACAAAAAAAAGTAAGAGATAAGAATAACAAATAATTAAAGAGCAGCAGTAAAATAACATTAGCGAGGCTATATACAGGGGGTACCGGTACAATGTGAAGGCTATATACAGGGGGTACCGGTACAATGTGGAGGCTATATACAGGCGGTACAGAGTCAATGTGGAGGCTATATACAGGCGGTACAGAGTCAATGTGGAGGTTATATACAGGGTGTTACGGTACAGAGTCAATGTGGAGGCTATATACAGGGGGTACTGATATAGAGTCAATGTGGAGGCTATATACAGGGGGAACCGGTACAGAGTCAATGTGGAGGCTATATACAGGGTGTTACGGTACAATGTGGAGGCTATATACAGGGGGTACCGGTACAGAGTCAATGTGGAGGCTATATACAGGGGGTACCGGTACAGAGTCAATGTGGAGACTATATACAGGGGGTACCGGTACAGAGTCAATGTGGAGACTATATACAGGGGGTACCGGTACAGAGTCAATGTGGAGGCTATATACAGGGGGTACCGGTACAGAGTCAATGTGGAGGCTATATACAGGGGGTACATTTACATTTACATTTAAGTCATTTAGCAGACGCTCTTATCCAGAGCGACTTACAAATTGGTGCATTCACCTTATGATATCCAGTGGAACAACCACTTTACAATAGTGCATCTAACTCTTTTAAGGGGGGGGGGGGGGGGTTAGAAGGATTCCTTTCTCCTCTCCTCGGTCTTCCTTAAAGAGGTGGGGTTTCAGGTGTCTCCGGAAGGTGGTGATTGACTCCGCTGACCTGGCGTCGTGAGGGAGTTTGTTCCACCATTGGGGTGCCAGAGCAGCGAACAGTTTTGACTGGGCTGAGCGGGAACTGTACTTCCTCAGAGGTAGGGAGGCGAGCAGGCCAGAGGTGGATGAACGCAGTGCCCTTGTTTGGGTGTAGGGCCTGATCAGAGCCTGAAGGTACGGAGGTGCCGTTCCCCTCACAGCTCCGTAGGCAAGCACCATGGTCTTGTAGCGGATGCGAGCTTCAACTGGAAGCCAGTGGAGAGAGCGGAGGAGCGGGGTGACGTGAGAGAACTTGAGAAGGTTGAACACCAGACGGGCTGCGGCGTTCTGGATGAGTTGTAGGGGTTTAATGGCACAGGCAGGGAGCCCAGCCAACAGCGAGTTGCAGTAATCCAGACGGGAGATGACAAGTGCCTGGATTAGGACCTGCGCCGCTTCCTGAGTGAGGCAGGGTCGTACTCTGCGAATGTTGTAGAGCATGAACCTACAGGAACGGGTCACCGCCTTGATGTTAGTTGAGAACGACAGGGTGTTGTCCAGGATCACGCCAAGGTTCTTAGCACTCTGGGAGGAGGACACAATGGAGTTGTCAACCGTGATGGCGAGATCATGGAACGGGCAGTCCTTCCCCGGGAGGAAGAGCAGCTCCGTCTTGCCGAGGTTCAGCTTGAGGTGGTGATCCGTCATCCACACTGATATGTCTGCCAGACATGCAGAGATGCGCTTCGCCACCTGGTTATCAGAGGGGGGAAAGGAGAAGATTAATTGTGTGTCGTCTGCATAGCAATGATAGGAGAGACCATGTGAGGATATGACAGAGCCAAGTGACTTGGTGTATAGCGAGAATAGGAGAGGGCCTAGAACAGAGCCCTGGGGGACACCAGTGGTGAGAGCACGTGGTGCGGAGACAGATTCTCGCCACGCCACCTGGTAGGAGCGACCTGTCAGGTAGGACGCAATCCAAGCATGGGCCGCGCCGGAGATGCCCAACTCGGAGAGGGTGGAGAGGAGGATCTGATGGTTCACAGTATCAAAGGCAGCCGATAGGTCTAGAAGGATGAGAGCAGAGGAGAGAGAGTTAGCTTTAGCAGTGCGGAGCGCCTCCGTGACACAGAGAAGAGCAGTCTCAGTTGAATGACTAGTCTTGAAACCTGACTGATTTGGATCAAGAAGGTCATTCTGAGAGAGATAGCAGGAGAGCTGGCCAAGGACGGCACGTTCAAGAGTTTTGGAGAGAAAAGAAAGAAGGGATACTGGTCTGTAGTTGTTGACATCGGAGGGATCGAGTGTAAGTTTTTTCAGAAGGGGTGCAACTCTCGCTCTCTTGAAGACGGAAGGGACGTAGCCAGCGGTCAAGGATGAGTTGATGAGCGAGGTGAGGTAAGGGAGAAGGTCTCCGGAAATGGTCTGGAGAAGAGAGGAGGGGATAGGGTCAAGCGGGCAGGTTGTTGGGCGGCCGGCCGTCACAAGACGCGAGATTTCATCTGGAGAGAGAGGGGAGAAAGAGGTCAAAGCACAGGGTAGGGCAGTGTGAGCAGAACCAGCGGTGTCGTTTGACTTAGCAAACGAGGATCGGATGTCGTCGACCTTCTTTTCAAAATGGTTGACGAAGTCATCTGCAGAGAGGGAGGAGGAGGGGGGAGGAGGGGGAGGAGGATTCAGGAGGGAGGAGAAGGTGGCAAAGAGCTTCCTAGGGTTAGAGGCAGATGCTTGGAATTTAGAGTGGTAGAAAGTGGCTTTAGCAGCAGAGACAGAAGAGGAGAATGTAGAGAGGAGGGAGTGAAAGGATGCCAGGTCCGCAGGGAGGCGAGTTTTCCTCCATTTCCGCTCGGCTGCCCGGAGCCCTGTTCTGTGAGCTCGCAATGAGTCGTCGAGCCACGGAGCGGGAGGGGAGGACCGAGCCGGCCTGGAGGATAGGGGACATAGAGAGTCAAAGGATGCAGAAAGGGAGGAGAGGAGGGTTGAGGAGGCAGAATCAGGAGATAGGTTGGAGAAGGTTTGAGCAGAGGGAAGAGATGATAGGATGGAAGAGGAGAGAGTAGCGGGGGAGAGAGAGCGAAGGTTGGGACGGCGCGATACCATCCGAGTAGGGGCAGTGTGGGAAGTGTTGGATGAGAGCGAGAGGGAAAAGGATACAAGGTAGTGGTCGGAGACTTGGAGGGGAGTTGCAATGAGATTAGTGGAAGAACAGCATCTAGTAAAGATGAGGTCAAGCGTATTGCCTGCCTTGTGAGTAGGGGGGGAAGGTGAGAGGGTGAGGTCAAAAGATGAGAGGAGTGGAAAGGAGGATCCAGAGAGGAATGAGTCAAAGGTAGACGTGGGGAGGTTAAAGTCACCCAGAACTGTGAGAGGTGAGCCATCCTCAGGAAAGGAACTTATCAGGGCGTCAAGCTCATTGATGAACTCTCCAAGGGAACCTGGAGGGCGATAAATGATAAGGATGTTAAGCTTGAAAGGGCTGGTAACTGTGACAGCATGGAATTCAAAGGAGGCGATAGACAGATGGGTCAGGGGAGAAAGAGAGAATGTCCACTTGGGAGAGATGAGGATCCAAGTGCCACCACCCCGCTGACCAGAAGCTCTCGGGGTGTGCGAGAACACGTGGGCAGACGAGGAGAGAGCAGTAGGAGTAGCAGTGTTATCAGTGGTAATCCATGTTTCCGTCAGTGCCAAGAAGTCGAGGGACTGGAGGGAAGCATAGGCTGAGATGAACTCTGCCTTGTTGGCCGCAGATCGGCAGTTCCAGAGGCTGCCGGAGACCTGGAACTCCACGTGGGTCGTGCGCGCTGGGACCACCAGGTTAGAGTAGCAGCGGCCACGCGGTGTGAAGCGTTTGTATGGTCTGTGCAGAGAGGAGAGAAGAGGGATAGACAGACACATAGTTGACAGGCTACAGAAGAGGCTACGCTAATGCAAAGGAGATTGGAATGACAAGTGGACTACACGTCTCGCATGTTCAGAAAGTTAAGCTTACGTTGCAAAAATCTTATTGACTAAAATGATATAGTACTGCTGGCTGGTGAAGTAGGCTAGCTAGCAGTGGCTGCGTTGTTGACTTTGTTTGAAAGTGTAGCTGGCTAGGTAACCTCTAACTGGCTAGGTAACCTCGATAATTACTCTAAACTACACAATTATCTTGGATACAAAGACAGCAAAGACAACTATGTAGCTAGCTAACACTACGCTAATCAAGTCGTTCCGTTGTAATGTAATAGTTTCTACAGTGCTGCTATTCGGTAGAAGTTGGCTAGCTGGCTAGCTAGCAGTGTTGACTAGGTAGGAGAACGGCAGCGCGGCGGACGAAAATAGCTGGCTAGCTAACCGATAATTACTCTAAACTACACAATTATCTTAGATACTAAGACAGCAAAGACAACTATGTAGCTAGCTAACACTACACTAATCAAGTCGTTCCGTTGTTTCGTTGTAATGTAATAGTTTCTACAGTGCTGCTATTCGGTGGCTAGCTGGCTAGCTAGCAGTGTTGACTACGTTACGTTAGAAGGACGAAAATAGCTGGCTAGCGAACCTCGATAATTACTCTAAACTACACAATTATCTTTGATACAAAGACGGCTATGTAGCTAGCTAAGATCAAACAAATCAAACCGTTGTACTGTAATGAAATGAAATGAAAGGGGGTACCAGTACAGAGTCAATGTGGAGGCTATATACAGGGGGAACCGGTACAGAGTCAATGTGGAGGCTATATACAGGGTGTTACGGTATAGAGTCAATGTGGAGGCTATATACAGGGGGAACCGGTACAGAGTCAATGTGGAGGCTATATACAGGGGGTACCGGTACAGAGTCAATGTGGAGGCTATATACAGGGGGTACCGATACAGAGTCAATGTGGAGGCTATATACAGGGGGTACCGGTACAGAGTCAATGTGGAGACTATATACAGGGGGAACCGGTACAGAGTCAATGTGGAGGCTATATACAGGGGGTACCGGTACAGAGTCAATGTGGAGACTATATACAGGGGGAACCGGTACAGAGTCAATGTGGAGACTATATACAGGGGGAACCGGTACAGAGTCAATGTGGAGGCTATATACAGGGTGTTACGGTACAGAGTCAATGAGCGGGGGCACCGGTGTCGAGGTCAATTGAGGTAATATGTACATGTAGGTAGAGTTATTAAAGTGACTATGCATAGATAATAACAGAGAGTAGCAGCAGCGTAGAAGAGGGGGGGGGGGGCATGCAAATAGTCTGGGTAGCCATTTGATTAGATATTCAGGAGTCTTATGGCTTGGGGGTAGAAGCTGTTTAGAAGCCTCTTGGACCTAAACTTGGCGCTCCGGTACCGCTAGCCGTGCGGTAGCAGAGAGAACAGTCTACGACAGGGTTGGCTACTGTTGGACTTCATTCAGCCATCGCTGCTGTGTCCTCTGCAAAATCAATACCTAACTACATTTTTACACCCAATGAATCGTTGGATGCTAAGGGTTACATTTAAAATAGACAGTAATATGTTAGTTAGTGTTTTCTAATGCTTGTGTTGTCTGTTTTTTTAAGCGGTGTTTGTGGAAATGATCATTCAGAATCTATAGTCACTTGACTGTATTATGGAATGTGTTCATATATTCGCTGAGTGTCTCCTCCTCTGTCCAGGTGAGGATCCTGCAGGCTACAGGTCTTCCCCGTCACCTGGGTAACTTTGTGTTCTGCCAGTACCACTTCTGGGGGCAGGATGAGCCTGTTTTCATCGCCCCGGAGATGGAGCCCTCAGCTCCGTCAGCCACCAGCAAAGAGCCCCTCTGCACCGTGCTGTTCGACAGTAGCAAGGTGGGACTGTGGCTCGGTCACATAGAGACAGGCAAAGAAACCTATAATAACCATAGAGGACAGCAGAGAAGTCTCTCTCTACATATTGTATAGAAAAGCCTAAACGTCTGCATGTGTCCTGGGCATATTAGATTTGATTTAAACAGACTAATTCTAACTGAAAGCTGGGTGTACAGCTGACAGCAGCAACGTGGGACAATGGGCTAGGCCTGTCACCACAAACACGGAGGCCGTGGCACGCCTCCTGGGACGCGGGGGCCGTGGCACGCCTCCTGGGACGCGGGGGCCGTGGCACGCCTCCTGGGACGCGGGGGCCGTGGCACGCCTCCTGGGACGCGGGGGCCGTGGCACGCCTCCTGGGACGCGGGGGCCGTGGCACGCCTCCTGGGACGCGGGGGCCGTGGCACGCCTCCTGGGACGCGGGGGCCGTGGCACGCCTCCTGGGACGCGGGGGCCGTGGCACGCCTCCTGGGACGCGGGGGCCGTGGCACGTCTCCTGGGACAGAATTAGTAATAGGGACGTAAGGTAGGACAGCGGAGAAGTCTATCCACATACAAGATACTAATCCCTCTAGACCAGGGGTGTCAAACTCATTTCGCATCGTGGGCCACATACGGCCTAGGGAGATGTCAAGTGGGCCGGACCATTAAAATTATACCATACTCTGCTATAAATAACCAAAATATCATGTCTTTCCTTTGTTTTGGTGTAAAGAAGCACAAGAACATTAGGAAAATATTGAAATTTAATGAACTATCCTTTTACAAAACATTTAATGAAACACCTCATATTTCCTTAGACAAATGTGCAATTTACTTTTATCATTCACAAATATGCATTGCAACTGATCCCACTGATTGTACAAAGGCACAAAACTTTAATTGGTACTGAAAAATATAGTAATGCACTTTAAGATTAAATGAGACTTTTAAAGAAAGGAATTTTTAAACCACTTACACATACGCATATAAAATCTAAATGTAATCCCTGCGTACACCTTACAAACTAAGGAGAGTGATTTTAAATGTGTAATGAAGAAAGTGTTCGCCTGTCCTGTAAATCTGTAAACTTCATACATGAAACATACATACACATACAATACATACTGAAAATGTATGGAGTTGTATGAACAGTAGAATTCCATCACACAACTTTTGTTTTGAAGCTGCTGACTAACATTAAAGTGCACATTTTTTTAAATCACCACAGTAAGGATTCATCTTCACAGAGCTGTATTCTTTCAATGCAAACAGTATCTAAGGCAGCATTTTAAAGGTGTTAGTCTAGTCTGGACTTGTATTTGTTCCTGAAACTTGGCATCTTTTGGCCTGTACAAGTGCATCAACACCAGGTGTCATGTCCTGACTAGCTGTCACTTTCAGAATGTCATTTAAGTGCTTGTTTGTGAGCCTTGAACGCATTTTTGTTTTATTGATATTCATCACTGAGAAAATTTGTTCACAAAGGTAGGTTGTCCCAAACATGCACAAAATTTTAGCAGCCAGGGCTGTTAATTTGGGGTACCCTGGTAGTAGATACTGATAAAATCTGTCCAGACCTACAGAGGCAAATTTGCCCTTCAAATCTGCATCACACTGCAAATCAATTATCTCTAGCTGAATTTCGACCGGCAGATCAGAAGCTTTAACTGTGAAAGGTGAGCGAAAAACTGAAAATTCTGTCTCAAGTTCACCAAATACCTGAAAACGTTTCTCAAACTCCCGCAGTAGTCCTGCAATTTTGTCTTTGTACCGTTTCATGTCCGCATCAGGTCTGGTCACACACACATCTCTCAGACAGGGGAAATGAGCAGGGTTGCCATTTGCCAGTTGCATCTCCCACAAAGTCAGCTTCAACTTAAATGCATGTATGTTGTCAGAAAACTGTGTGACAACTTTTTTGCGGCCTTGCAACATTTTGTTCAGATTGTTCAAGTGTTCAGTAATATCAACCAAGAATGCAAGGTCCCGTAGCCATTCCTGAGATTGTAATTCCAACACCGGTTTTCCTTTTTTCTCCATGAACTGTCCGATTTCCTCTCGTAGATCAAAGAAATGCCTCAGCACAGCGCCTCGGCTTAACCATCTCACTTCAGTGTGGTATGGCAGGCTGTGGGTAATGTTGCTGTCGCTGAGAAGTTTGTCAAACTGACGATGGTTCAGACCTCTGGACCGGATGAAATTTACAGTGCGAACAACCACCTCCATGACGTGGTCCATTTTCAGCGACTTGCAACACAATGCCTCCTGGTGCAAAATACAGTGAAATGTCCAGAAACGATCTCCTCCATTAAGGGCTTGAACTTTGTCTTTGAACTTTGTCGCGACACCTGCTTTCTTTCCGACCATGGATGGCGCGCCGTCTGTAGCCAGGCTGACAGCGCGGGACCAGTCCACTCCAACTCTGTCCAATGCAGCAACGACAGAGCCGAAAATGTCCACGGCTGTTGTGGTGTCCATCATTGGCACCAACTCAAGAAACTCTTCAGTAACAGTCAATGTCTCATCAACTCCTCGAATAAATATGGCCAGTTGGGCCACGTCTGTGATGTCAGTGCTCTCGTCAATTGCCACGGAAAATGCAATAAATGACTTGACTCTCTGTTTCAATTGACTGTCTAAATCTGCCGATAGTTCCGAAATCCTCTCTGCTATAGTATTCCTCGTCAGGCTAATATTGGCAAAAGCTTGTCGCTTCTCGGCACATACAAGTTCAGCCGCCTTCATCATGCATCGTTTAACAAAGTCACCGTCGGAATACGGCTTCGATGCTAATGCTATTTCGCTAGCAATTAGGTAGCTGGCTTTTACCGCTGCTTCACTGACTTCTCGGCTCTGGATGAAAGTTGACTGCTGTTTCCTCAGACCCGCCAGCAATTCGTTAATCTTATCTCTTCTCAGTTGTCCTTGCAAGCCGTCATATTTTTCGCTGTGATGAGTCTCGTAGTGGCGTCGAATATTATATTCCTTCAATACCGAAACTTGTTGCAAACACACCAAGCACGAAGGTTTTCCGTGCATCTCTGTAAATAAATAGGACGTGGTCCATTTTTCTTTGAAAATTCTACACTCCTTATCTACTTTTCTCCGTTTGGATAACGACATTTTGGCTAATGAGGTATTAAGGTATTAACAACGTCGTAACAAGCAGCAGATGGCGCATTGATACCGTCTGCTGTTTTCAGTCTGTCTCAGTGATGCAGCTTGTCTTCTACTCTGATGGAAAGAGTGCGCCCCTTAGCGGATAATCCATGAATTGCAGCGAATTAAAAATATTAATTCCATGTCTTTTATGCATTTTTTCCACTTTCAAATTATCCTGCGGGCCTGATCGAACCTCCTTGGGGGCCGGTTCCGGCCCGCGGGCCGTATGTTTGACACCCCTGCTCTAGACATTTTGTATGGCTCTTGTTCTGTGTATAATCAGACTTGCTAGGACAGACACACCAACTCAAAACCCGGAAACTTGCTGCTTGTTCTGTATTCTCCCTGATTCTGGGAATCCTACAACCATTATTTCTGGAAAAGCCAAACATTTTGGGAACTTTTCCAGAGCAAAGTGAGATGTGTGGCTCAGGAGCTGTGTTGGATCTCGTAATCTGACAGAATTTGAATGATTGTGTGTCCAGTGTTTGTCTCATGTGCCTTTTTTGTTGTGTGCTCCGTGTTGTGTTTGTTCCCAGGAGATGGAGGTGTGTGTGTCCGAGGAGTTTGTGGAGTTTTTGGCGGAAGGGGCAGTGGCCATCGAGGTGTTCGGACATAAACAGGTGAACCACCGCAGGAACCTGGCTCTCTGGGACCTGGGAGTCATTCAGGCCAAGACACGGACCCTCAGAGAGAGGTAGGCTGGCTGGGGGGAAGAGGGGTAGGCTGGGGGAAGAGGGGTAGGCTGGGGGAAGAGGGGTAGGCAGGCTGGCTGGGGGGAAGAGGGGTAGGCTGGGGGAAGAGGGGTAGGCAGGCTGGCTGGGGGGAAGAGGGACAGGCAGGCTGGCTGGGGGGAAGAGGGGCGGGCAGGCTGGCTGGGGGGAAGAGGGACAGGCAGGCTGGCTGGGGGAAGAGGGACAGGCAGGCTGGCTGGGGGAAGAGGGACGGGCAGGCTGGCTGGGGGGAAGAGGGGCGGGCAGGCTGGCTGGGGGGAAGAGGGGCGGGCAGGCTGGCTGGGGGGAAGAGGGGCGGGCAGGCTGGCTGGGGGAAGAGGGCGGGCAGGCTGGCTGGGGGAAGAGGGGCGGGCAGGCTGGCTGGGGGGAAGAGGGGCGGGCAGGCTGGCTGGGGGGAAGAGGGGCGGGCAGGCTGGCTGGGGGGAAGAGGGGCGGGCAGGCTGGCTGGGGGGAAGAGGGGCGGGCAGGCTGGCTGGGGGGAAGAGGGTAGGGCAGTTAGGAACCTGGCTTTATGGAACCTGGGAGTCATCAAAGCTAAGACACACACACTGAGAGAGAGGTATGCTGGTAGGGCCACGGGGTAGGCTGGTAGGGCCACGGGGTAGGCTGGTAGGGGTAGGCTGGTAGGGCACGGGGTAGGCTGGTAGGGGCTGCGGGGTAGGCTGGTAGGGGAACGGGGTAGGCTGGTAGGGGCAGCAGGGTTAGGTAGAGGGGTAGACTGGTAAGGGTAGGCTGATGGGGGTGAGCGGGGTAGGCTGATGAGGGTAGATGGGTAGGCTCGTGGGGGTAGAGGAGTAGGCTGGTTGGGGTAGAGGGGTAGGCTGGTTGGGGTAGAGGGGTGGGGCTAGAAGGGTGGAGGGGTGGAACTAGAAGGGTGGAGGGGTAGAGGGGTGGGGCTGGAGGGGTGGGGCTAGACGGGTGGAGGGGTGGGGCTAGACGGGTGGAGGGGTGGGGCTAGACGGGTGGAGGGGTGGGGCTGGAGGGGTGGGGCTAGACGGGTGGAGGGGTGGGGCTAGACGGGTAGAGGGGTGGGGCTAGACGGGTGGAGGGGTGGGGCTAGACGGGTGGAGGGGTGGGGCTAGACGGGTAGAGGGGTGGGGCTAGATGGGTGGAGGGGTGGGGCTAGACGGGTGGAGGGGTGGGGCTGGAGGGGTGGGGCTAGACGGGTGGAGGGGTGGGGCTAGAAGGGTGGAGGGGTGGGGCTAGAAGGGTAGAGGGGTGCGGCTAGAGGGGGAAGCTCAGAGAGGTACAGTATTCTGCCCTGGGGAGAGGGAAGGATGGGTGGGGCTAGAGGGGGAAGCTCAGAGAGGTACAGTATTCTGCCCTGGGGAGAGGGAAGGATGGGTGTTGTATCCAAAAAGGACATGTGGTTTGCAAACGGGATCACACAGAAAAATAATACATGAAGAAAATTCAACTGCTGAGTTGGTGTATAACCAGGTGGAGTCAGGTGACTGGAGATGTGGGTTGGTATATAACCAGGTGGAGTCAGGTGACTGGAGATGTGGGTTGGTATGTAACCAGGTGGAGTCAGGTGACTGGAGATGTGGGTTGGTATGTAACCAGGTGGAGTCAGGTGACAGGAGCTGTGGGTTGGTATGTAACCAGGTGGAGTCAGGTGACAGGAGCTGTGGGTTGGTATGTAACCAGGTGGAGTCAGGTGACTGGAGATGTGGGTTGGTATATAACCAGGTAGTCAGGTGACTGGTGCTGTGGGTTGGTATGTAACCAGGTGGAGTCAGGTGACTGGAGCTATGGGTTGGTATGTAACCAGGTGGAGTCAGGTGACTGGAGCTGTGGGTTGGTATGTAACCAGGTGGAGTCAGGTGACTGGAGCTGTGGGTTGGTGTATAACCAGGTGGAGTCAGGTGACTGGTGCTGTGGGTTGGTATATAACCAAGTGGAGTCAGGTGACTGGAGCTGTGGGTTGGTATGTAACCAGGTGGAGTCAGGTGACTGGAGCTGTGGGTTGGTATGTAACCAGGTGGAGTCAGGTGACTGGTGCTGTGGGTTGGTGTGTAACCAGGTGGAGTCAGGTGACTGGTGCTGTGGGTTGGTATGTAACCAGGTAGTCAGGTGACTGGAGCTGTGGGTTGGTATGTAACCAGGTGGAGTCAGGTGACTGGTGCTTTGGGTGGGTTGGTATGTAACCAGGTGGAGTCAGGTGACTGGTGCTTTGGGTTGGGTTGGTATGTAACCAGGTGGAGTCAGGTGACTGGAGCTGTGGGTTGGTGTGTAACCAGGTGGAGTCAGGTGACTGGAGCTGTGGGTTGGTGTGTAACCAGGTGGAGTCAGGTGACTGGAGCTGTGGGTTGGTGTATACTGACAAGACTGAGCTACTTATGTTGGAGCCAAATCACGGAGAGAGAATCTGGCCGTACAGTTTAGTTCGCGGGTAATAAAGATCAAACACCAGATAAAAAATCTAGGTGTTATTTTAGATTCTGAACTCAATTTTGAATCAAACATTAGGAATGTGATCAATGTGTCGTAAATGTTTTAGTTTTCTCCTGTGAAGCACATTGTGTTGTATTCCTTGTCTGAAATGTTCTGTATAAATAAAGCTTGATTTGATTACTGTCGTGATAACGTGTGTGTGTGTGTGTGTGTGTGTGTGTGTGACCAGGTGGAGTGAGGTGACTCGTAGACTGGAGCTGTGGGTGCAGGTGTTGGAGCTGAATGAAGCAGGAGAGTTCACCCCTGTAGAGGTCCTACCACCCAAGGACGTAGGCACTGGTGGCATCTTCCAACTCAGACAGGTAGGTCGTTTTCTGTGTGCAGTACACAGTGTGTTTTGGTGCCTCTTGGGAGTGTCTTATTTGTTTTATTTGATGTGAACGTCTGTGATCCTTGCAGGGCCAGTCTCTAACCTGAACCCTGTCTCCCCCTCCCCAGGGCCAGTCTCTAACCTGAACCCTGTCTCCCCCTCCCCAGGGCCAGTCTCTAACCTGAACCCTGTCTCCCCCTCCCCAGGGCCAGTCTCTAACCTGAACCCTGTCTCCCCCTCCCCAGGGCCAGTCTCTAACCTGAACCCTGTCTCTCCCTCCCCAGGGCCAGTCTCTAACCTGAACCCTGTCTCCTCCTCCCCAGGGCCAGTCTCTAACCTGAACCCTGTCTCCCCCTCCCCAGGGCCAGTCTCTAACCTGAACCCTGTCTCCCCCTCCCCAGGGCCAGTCTCTAACCTGAACCATGTCTCCCCCTCCCCAGGGCCAGTCTCTAACCTGAACCCTGTCTCCCCCTCCCCAGGGCCAGTCTCTAACCTGAACCCTGTCTCCACCTCCCCAGGGCCAGTCTCTAACCTGAACCCTGTCTCCCCCTCCCCAGGGCCAGTCTCTAACCTGAACCCTGTCTCCACCTCCCCAGGGCCAGTCTCTAACCTGAACCCTGTCTCTCACCTCCCCAGGGCCAGTCTCTAACCTGAACCCTGTCTCTCACCTCCCCAGGGCCAGTCTCTAACCTGAACCCTGTCTCTCCCTCCCCAGGGCCAGTCTCTAACCTGAACCCTGTCTCCCCCTCCCCAGGGCCAGTCTCTAACCTGAACCCTGTCTCTCCCTCCCCAGGGCCAGTCTCTAACCCGAACCCTGTCTCTCCCTCCCCAGGGCCAGTCTCTAACCTGAACCCTGTCTCCCCCTCCCCAGGGCCAGTCTCTAACCTGAACCCTGTCTCCCCCTCCCCAGGGCCAGTCTCTAACCTGAACCCTGTCTCCCTCCTCCCCAGGGCCAGTCTCTAATCTGTCTCTCCCTCCCCAGGGCCAGTCTCTAACCTGAACCCTGTCTCCCCCTCCCCAGGGCCAGTCTCTAACCTGAACCCTGTCTCCCCCTCCCCAGGGCCAGTCCCTAACCTGAACCCTGTCTCCCTCTCCCCGGGGCCAGTCTCTAACCTGAACCCTGTCTCCCCCTCCCCGGGGCCAGTCTCTAACCTGAATCCTGTCTCTCCCTCCCCAGGGCCAGTCTAACCTGAATCCTGTCTCCCCCTCCCCATGGCCAGTCTCTAACCTGAACCCTGTCTCTCCCTCCCCAGGACAAGTCTCTAACCTGAACCCTGTCTCCCCCTCCCCAGGACAAGTCTCTAACCTGAACCCTGTCTCCCCCTCCCCAGGGCCAGTCTCTAACCTGAACCCTGTCTCCCCCTCCCCAGGGCCAGTCTCTAACCTGAACCCTGTCTCTCCCTCCCCAGGGCCAGTCTCTAACCTGAACCCTGTCTCCCCCTCCCCAGGGCCAGTCTCTAACCTGAACCCTGTCTCTCCCTCCCCAGGACAAGTCTCTAACCTGAACCCTGTCTCCCCCTCCCCAGGGCCAGTCTCTAACCTGAACCCTGTCTCCCCCTCCCCAGGGCCAGTCTCTAACCTGAACCCTGTCTCCCCCTCCCCAGGGCCAGTCTCTAACCTGAACCCTGTCTCCCCCTCCCCAGGGCCAGTCTCTAACCTGAACCCTGTCTCAACCTCCCCAGGGCCAGTCTCTAACCTGAACCCTGTCTCCACCTCCCCAGGGCCAGTCTCTAACCTGAACCCTGTCTCCCCCTCCCCAGGGCCAGTCTCTAACCTGAACCCTGTCTCCACCTCCCCAGGGCCAGTCTCTAACCTGAACCCTGTCTCCACCTCCCCAGGGCCAGTCTCTAACCTGAACCCTGTCTCCCCCTCCCCAGGGCCAGTCTCTAACCTGAACCCTGTCTCCCCCTCCCCAGGGCCAGTCTCTAACCTGAACCCTGTCTCCCCCTCCCCAGGGCCAGTCTCTAACCTGAACCCTGTCTCTCCCTCCCCAGGGCCAGTCTCTAACCTGAACCCTGTCTCCCCCTCCCCAGGGCCAGTCTCTAACCTGAACCCTGTCTCTCCCTCCCCAGGGCCAGTCTCTAACCTGAACCCTGTCTCTCCCTCCCCAGGGCCAGTCTCTAACCTGAACCCTGTCTCCCCCTCCCCAGGGCCAGTCTCTAACCTGAACCCTGTCTCTCCCTCCCCAGGGCCAGTCTCTAACCTGAACCCTGTCTCCCCCTCCCCAGGGCCAGTCTCTAACCTGAACCCTGTCTCTCCCTCCCCAGGACAAGTCTCTAACCTGAACCCTGTCTCCCCCTCCCCAGGGCCAGTCTCTAACCTGAACCCTGTCTCCTCCTCCCCAGGGCCAGTCTCTAACCTGAACCCTGTCTCCTCCTCCCCAGGGCCAGTCTCTAACCTGAACCCTGCCTCCCCCTCCACAGGGCCAGTCTCTAACCTGAATCCTGTCTCCCCCTCCCCAGGGCCAGTCTCTAACCTGAACCCTGCCTCCCCCTCCACAGGGCCAGTCTCTAACCTGAACCCTGTCTCTCCCTCCCCAGGGCCAGTCTCTAACCTGAACCCTGTCTCCCTCCCCAGGGCCAGTCTCTAACCTGAACCCTGTCTCCCCCTCCCCAGGGCCAGTCTCTAACCTGAACCCTGTCTCTCCCTCCCCAGGGCCAGTCTCGTCGTGTTCAGGTGGAGGTCCGGTCCGTACAGGACTCGGGCACCATGCCTCTCATTGCCACAGACGTCCTCTCTGTTTCCATCGGCAACGTGGAGGTTCGGCAGGCCCGCCCTTCGGATGAGGACGTGGACAGCTATCAGGTAACACTGACTGGAATCAGTTTATGGTAGTCTGAGACATTGGGAGAATCTCAATTGTATTACCTTGACTCCTCGTGTCCTCACTCCTCTCCTCCTTCTCAAAGCCCATTGGGTTGAAAGGTCAGAGGTTCCTCCCCTCTGACCTTCTCATCCAAAGGGCTTTGAGAAGGAGGAGAGGAGTGAGGAAGGAATCAAGGAAATGCAGTTGAGATTCTCCCCGTGAGTTGAGTGAAGGAGGAGATTCTCCCCCGTGAGTTGAGTGAAGGAGGAGATTCTCCCCCGTGAGTTGAGTGAAGGAGGAGATTCTCCCCCGTGAGTTGAGGGGAGGAGGAGATTCTCCCCCATGAGTTGAGGGGAGGAGGAGATTCTCCCCCATGAGTTGAGGGGAGGAGGAGATTCTCCCCCATGAGTTGAGGGGAGGAGGAGATTCTCCCCATGAGTTGAGGGGAGGAGGAGATTCTCCCCGTGAGTTGAGGGGAGGAGGAGATTCTCCCCGTGAGTTGAGGGGAGGAGGAGATTCTCCCCGTGAGTTGAGTGAAGGAGGAGATTCTCCCCGTGAGTTGAGTGAAGGAGGAGATTCTCCCCCGTGAGTTGAGGGGAGGAGGAGATTCTCCCCCGTGAGTTGAGGGGAGGAGGAGATTCTCCCCCGTGAGTTGAGGGGAGGAGGAGATTCTCCCCCGTGAGTTGAGGGGAGGAGGAGATTCTCCCCCGTGAGTTGAGGGGAGGAGGAGATTCTCCCCGTGAGTTGAGGGGAGGAGGAGATTCTCCCCGTGAGTTGAGTGGAGGAGGAGATTCTCCCCCGTGAGTTGAGGGGAGGAGGAGATTCTCCCCCGTGAGTTGAGGGGAGGAGGAGATTCTCCCCCGTGAGTTGAGGGGAGGAGGAGATTCTCCCCCGTGAGTTGAGGGGAGGAGGAGATTCTCCCCCGTGAGTTGAGTGAAAGAGGAGATTCTCACCCGTGAGTTGAGTGAAAGAGGAGATTCTCCCCCGTGAGTTGAGGGGAGGAGGAGATTCTCCCCCGTGAGTTGAGTGAAGGAGGAGATTCTCCCCCGTGAGTTGAGTGAAGGAGGAGATTCTCCCCCGTGAGTTGAGTGAAGGAGGAGATTCTCCCCCGTGAGTTGAGTGAAAGAGGAGATTCTCCCCCGTGATTTGAGTGAAAGAGGAGATTCTCACCCGTGAGTTGAGTGAAGGAGGAGATTCTCCCCCGTGAGTTGAGTGAAGGAGGAGATTCTCCCCCGTGAGTTGAGGGGAGGAGGAGATTCTCCCCCGTGAGTTGAGTGAAGGAGGAGATTCTCCCCCGTGAGTTGAGGGGAGGAGGAGATTCTCCCCCGTGAGTTGAGGGGAGGAGGAGATTCTCCCCCGTGAGTTGAGGGGAGGAGGAGATTCTCCCCCGTGAGTTGAGGGGAGGAGGAGATTCTCCCCCGTGAGTTGAGGGGAGGAGGAGATTCTCCCCCGTGAGTTGAGTGGAGGAGGAGATTCTCCCCCGTGAGTTGAGGGAAGGAGGAGATTCTCCCCGTGAGTTGAGGGAAGGAGGAGATTCTCCCCCGTGAGTTGAGTGGAGGAGGAGATTCTCACCCGTGAGTTGAGTGAAGGAGGAGATTCTCACCCGTGAGTTGAGTGAGAGGAGATTCTCCCCGTGAGTTGAGGGGAGGAGGAGATTCTCCCCGTGAGTTGAGGGGAGGAGGAGATTCTCCCCGTGAGTTGAGGGGAGGAGGAGATTCTCCCCCGTGAGTTGAGTGAAGGAGGAGATTCTCCCCCGTGAGTTGAGTGAAGGAGGAGATTCTCCCCGTGAGTTGAGGGGAGGAGATTCTCCCCGTGAGTTGAGGGGAGGAGGAGATTCTCCCCGTGAGTTGAGGGGAGGAGGAGATTCTCCCCGTGAGTAGTCACAGGGGTTTTTTCAGTTGGGCACACCGTACCAAAACAGAAAATTTTGTTCTTATTGGACAAGATCAGATAGTACCCGGGCTGAGGTGTGAGTCTGTGTAGGAGAAGACACTCTAACTATATAGGAGGGATAGAGCTGAGGTGTGTGTGTGTGTGTGTGTGTGTGTAGGAAGTTGATCTGGAGAGGTTGAGGGACCAGTGGCTGACCACCCTCACTACGAGACAACAGTACCTGGACCAGCACCTGCAGAAGATGGTCCAAAAGCCCGGTCAGCCCTGACTAACACTCACACATTACACACAGAGCATATTGATGACCTCACGACACACATTACATTACACACAGTGTTGATGACCTCACGACACACATTACATTACACACAGAGCGTGTTGTTGACCTCCTCACGACACACATTACATTACACACAGAGCGTGTTGATGACCTCACGACACACATTACATTACACACAGTGTTGATGACCTCACGACACACATTACATTACACACAGAGCATATTGATGACCTCCTCACGACACACATTACACACAGAGCATATTGATGACCTCCTCACGACACACATTACACACAGAGCATATTGATGACCTCCTCACGACACACATTACACACAGAGCATATTGATGACCTCCTCACGACACACATTACACACAGAGCATATTGATGACCTCCTCACGACACACATTACATTACACACAGAGCGTGTTGTTGACCTCCTCACGACACACATTACATTACACACAGAGCGTGTTGATGACCTCACGACACACATTACATTACACACAGAGCGTGTTGTTGACCTCCTCACGACACACATTACATTACACACAGAGCGTGTTGATGACCTCACGACACACATTACATTACACACAGAGCGTGTTGTTGACCTCCTCACGACACACATTACATTACACACAGAGCGTGTTGATGACCTCACGACACACATTACATTACACACAGTGTTGATGACCTCACGACACACATTACATTATACACAGAGCATATTGATGACCTCCTCACGACACACATTACACACAGAGCATATTGATGACCTCCTCACGACACACATTACGCACAGAGCATATTGATGACCTCCTCACGACACACATTACACACAGAGCATATTGATGACCTCCTCACGACACACATTACACACAGAGCATATTGATGACCTCCTCACGACACACATTACACACAGAGCATATTGATGACCTCCTCACGACACACATTACACACAGAGCATATTGATGACCTGTACTCTGACAGTCAGATTCAAAGCCTCTGTCTGATTGCTCTCTTTGGAGCTTTCTGTTGAGCAGTTTGACAAGACTATAATCAGTGAATATGGTTGTGTGTGTAGATAAGTCAGAGGAGGACGTGGAGAGGGAGGCCCAGCTGTTAGAATGTCGTCTAACCCTGACAGAGGAACGTAACGCCGTCCTGGTACCTTCAGCTGGTAGCGGGATCCCTGGAGCCCCCGCTGAGAGGTAGAGGGTGTGGTGTGGTGTGGGGGGGGGGCTGTGAGCTCCCAGTGTTCTGATTGGTTAATTTCTCCTGTTCCAGAGTTCCTGTTCCTGGGATGGAGACTCACATTCCTGTCGTCTTCCTGGACCTTAGTGGTACGTTCTGCTATTTTCTCCTCTTCCCTCCTCTCTTTTCCTCTCTCCTTCACTCTTTCCCTTCTTTCACTCTCCCTTCTTCATGTTAGAAAAACTGATTGGCAGCATTTCAAGCCGTTAAGAAATAGATGTGCCTCCTCAATTAAGTAATGGATGTGCCTCCTCAATTAAGAAATGGATGTGCCTCCTCAATTAAGAAATGGGTGTGCCTCCTCAATTAAGAAATGGGTGTGCCTCCTCAATTAAGTAATGGGTGTGCCTCAATTAAGTAATGGATGTGCCTCCTCAATTAAGAAATGGGTGTGCCTCCTCAATTAAGAAATGGGTGTGCCTCCTCAATTAAGTAATGGATGTGCCTCCTCAATTAAGAAATGGGTGTGCCTCCTCAATTAAGAAATGGGTGTGCCTCCTCAATTAAGAAATGGGTGTGCCTCCTCAATTAAGAAATGGGTGTGCCTCCTCAATTAAGAAATGGATGTGCCTCCTCAATTAAGAAATGGGTGTGCCTCCTCAATTAAGAAAGCTAAATCAAGCTACTCTACTCTCTAATTTCTATCGGACTGCTGCTGATTCATCTACATTTTCTAAACTGTTTAATGAACTGGAGCATGGACATTCTTCTCCTTCCCTGCCTAAGACAGTCGTTAGACGCTGGCATCGTTACTGAAAGAAATGAGAAAGGGATGCTTTTAATAAGAATTTTATTTTGGCAGGCTTTTTATTTGAAAGAAACTGTGGTTTAATTGACTCTGGTCAGCCAGCCAGTCAACTGCCTGCCCCTCAATCAGACTCCAGTTGGCTCATTGGAAGATCAGTCAACTTCTAGTGAACATTTATTTTCATTTCAACAACTTTCTACTTGTGATGTGCGAGATGCCTTGCTTAAAAACGTATGTAAAAAAACAAAAATAAAATTGATATTTTTATGCTGCAGCTTCCTGTTCCCCTTGATTGCAGAGTCATTGACACACATTTTTAATCTAACGATTATTCCCAGAGTTTGGAAGGCGGCCCGTGTGCTCCCTCTCCACAAAGGTGACCCCCCCTCGTGCCGATTTAAATTAAAAAAATTAAAATATTTAGGTCGATCTTGAAATTGTTTTGTCTAGAAAAAAATGTTAGAATCATTTAATCAACTGTTAGCTTAGATCCCCCCCTACTGTAGCTATGAGATGTAAGTGTTCACCAGTCTGGTTGCAGGCCGGGTCATAGCAGCTCTGACTCCCTGTCTAAATAAAGACACATTGGTCTCAGCATTGACTCCCTGTCTAAATAAAGACACATTGGTCTCAGCATTGACTCCCTGTCTAAATAAAGACACCTTGGTCTCAGCATTGACTCCCTGTCTAAATAAAGACACATTGGTCTCAGCATTGACTCCCTGTCTAAATAAAGACACATTGGTCTCAGCATTGACTCCCTGTCTAAATAAAGACACATTGGTCTCAGCATTGACTCCCTGTCTAAATAAAGACACCTTGGTCTCAGCATTGACAGAATAAAGGTTAAATCAGAAGTATTTTGGCTTTGACTCTGAACCCCCTCCTCTCTCTCTCTGTCTCTCTCTGTCTCTCCCCCTCCCCCCCCCCCCCTCTCTCTCCCCCCCCTCCAGCTGATGATTTCCAGGACAACTTGTCTGCTCCGCTGGCTGGAGGTCTGGACGCCATGCTGAACCAGGAGGACGAGGATGAGTTCTTCGACCTGCACATCGTCAAACATTCCGATGGAGAGGTGAGCTAACGGTCTTAAAGACTCAAACTGGGGCTGAAACCGACTGAGGCTCTAACACCAGTAGTGATCTCCTGGTCCAAATCAACACCTAATCTTTTCTTTAGACACTTCTCATATATCTGAAAGGATCAGATGGGTAGAAACCGGTGCTACCGGCCCGGTGGACTCTCTGCCAAGCTGCTTACTCCTGTCAGACCCCTTTTTAAGGTCTATCCGAAGTAACTAGGGGACTAGATGTTGAACCAGGCATATATCATCCCCCTCCCCAGGGACTAGATGTTGAACCAGGCATATATCATCCCCCTCCCCAGGGACTAGATGTTGAACCAGGCATATATCATCCCCCTCCCCAGGGACTAAATGTTGAACCAGGCATATATCATCCCCCTCCCCAGGGACTAAATGTTGAACCAGGCATATATCATCCCCCTCCCCAGGGACTAGATGTTGAACCAGGCATATATCATCCCCCTCCCCAGGGACTAGATGTTGAACCAGGCATATATCATCCCCCTCCCCAGGGACTAGATGTTGAACCAGGCATATATCATCCCCCTCCCCAGGGACTAAATGTTGAACCAGGCATATATCATCCCCCTCCCCAGGGACTAGATGTTGAACCAGGCATATATCATCACCCTCCCCAGGGACTAGATGTTGAACCAGGCATATATCATCCCCCTCCCCAGGGACTAGATGTTGAACCAGGCATATATCATCCCCCTCCCCAGGGACTAGATGTTGAACCAGGCATATATCATCCCCCTCCCCAGGGACTAGATGTTGAACCAGGCATATATCATCCCCCTCCCCAGGGACTAGATGTTGAACCAGGCATATATCATCCCCCTCCCCAGGGACTAGATGTTGAACCAGGCATATATCATCCCCCTCCCCAGGGACTAGATGTTGAACCAGGCATATATCATCCCCCTCCCCAGGGACTAGATGTTGAACCAGGCATATATCATCCCCCTCCCCAGGGACTAGATGTTGAACCAGGCATATATCATCCCCCTCCCCAGGGACTAGATGTTGAACCAGGCATATATCATCCCCCTCCCCAGGGACTAGATGTTGAACCAGGCATATATCATCCCCCTCCCCAGGGACTAGATGTTGAACCAGGCATATATCATCCCCCTCCCCAGGGACTAGATGTTGAACCAGGCATATATCATCCCCCTCCCCAGGGACTAGATGTTGAACCAGGCATATATCATCCCCCTCCCCAGGTTGGTGCGGAGGCGTCTTGGGACTCTACGGTACATGACTGTCCCCAGTTGAGTCGCGGTGTGTCGGCTGACCTTCGAGTGTACCTGACAGTCAGGGTCGTAGTTCAGCTCTCACACCCTGCTAATATGCAGCTGGTCCTCAGAAAACGCATCTGTGTCAACCTAGCCGGACGACAGGTAGGAGTCACACACACACACTGGACAACAGGTCAGAAACATGCTCAGTAACTTGCTCCTGTATAATATATAACTATATATAACTTGTCCTGTATTATATATAACTATATATAACTTGTCCTGTATAATATATAACTATATATAACTTGGTCCTGTATAATATATAACTATATATAATTTGCTCCTGTATAATATACACTGCTCAAAAAAATAAAGGGAACACTTAAACAACACACTGTAACTCCAAGTCAATCACACTTCTGTGAAATCAAACTGTCCACTTAGGAAGCAACACTGATTGACAATAAATTTCACATGCTGTTGTGCAAATGGATTAGACAACAGGTGGAAATTATAGGCAATTAGCAAGACACCCCCAATAAAGGAGTGGTTCTGCAGGTGGTGACCACAGACCACTTCTCAGTTCCTATGCTTCCTGGCTGATGTTTTGGTCACTTTTGAATGCTGGCGGTGCTTTCACTCTAGTGGTAGCATGAGACGGAGTCTACAACCCACACAAGTGGCTCAGGTAGTGCAGCTCATCCAGGATGGCACATCAATGCACATCAATTCAATTCAATGGCACATCAATTCTTGCCACAGCGAGCTGTGGCAAGAAGGTTTGCTGTGTCTGTCAGCGTAGTGTCCAGAGCATGGAGGCGCTACCAGTAGACAGGCCAGTACATCAGGAGACGTGGAGGAGGCCGTAGGAGGGCAACAACCCAGCAGCAGGACCGCTACCTCCGCCTTTGTGCAAGGAGGAGCAGGAGGAGCACTGCCAGAGCCCTGCAAAATGACCTCCAGCAGGCCACAAATGTGCATGTGTCTGCTCAAAAGGTCAGAAACAGACTCCATGAGGGTGGTATGAGGGCCCGACGTCCACAGGTGGGGGTTGTGCTTACAGCCCAACACTGTGCAGGACGTTTGGCATTTGCCAGAGAACACCAAGATTGGCAAATATGCCACTGGCGCCCTGTGCTCTTCACAGATGAAAGCAGGTTCACACTGAGCACATGTGACAGACGTGACAGTCTGGAGACGCCGTGGAGAACGTTCTGCTGCCTGCAACATCCTCCAGTATGACCGGTTTGGCGGTGGGTCAGTCATGGTGTGGGGTGGCATTTCTTTGGGGGGCCGCACAGCCCTCCATGTGCTCGCCAGAGGTAGCCTGACTGCCATTAGGTACCGAGATGAGATCCTCAGACCCCTTGTGAGACCATATGCTGGTGCGGTTGGCCCTGGGTTCCTCCTAATGCAAGACAATGCTAGACCTCATGTGGCTGGAGTGTGTCATCAGTTCCTGCAAGAGGAAGGCATTGATGCTATGGACTGGCCCGCCCGTTCCCCAGACCTGAATCCAATTGAGCACGTCTGGGACATCATGTCTCGCTCCATGCACCAACGCCACATTGCACCACAGACTGTCCAGGAGTTGGCGGATGCTTTAGTCCAGGTCTGGGAGGAGATCCCTCAGGAGACCATCCGCCACCTCATCAGGAGCATGCCCAGGCGTTGTAGGGAGGTCATACAGGCACGTGGAGGCCACACACACTACTGAGCCTCATTTTGACTTGTTTTAAGGACATTACATCAAAGTTGGATCAGCCAGTAGTGTGGTTTTCCACTTTAATTTTGAGTGTGACTCCAAATCCAGACCTCCATGGGTTGATAAATTTGATTTCCATTGGTAATTTTTGTGTGATTTTGTTGTCAGCACATTCAACTATGTAAAGAAAAAAGTATTTAATAAGAATATTTCATTCATTCAGATCTAGGATGTGTTATTTTAGTGTTCCCTTTATTTTTTTGAGCAGTGTATAAATATATATAACTTGCTCCTGTATAATGCAGTTGTACATGTTTTAAGCATTAGTTTTTCGAATCTTCATTCATTTCTGGGCATAATAATTAATGAATAATTAGTATACAGTCTATACCAATGATGATTTGTATGATGTAACTTAATTGGGTATAGTTGGATGTTTATAGTTGGATGTTTATATTGTGGGTATAGGTGGATGTTTATATTGTGGGTATAGGTGGATGTTTACATCGTGGGTATAGGTGGATGTTTATATTGTGGGTATAGGTGGATGTTTATATTGTGGGTATAGGTGGATGTTTATATTGTGGGTATAGGTGGATGTTTACATCGTGGGTATAGGTGGATGTTTATATTGTGGGTATAGGTGGATGTTTATATTGTGGGTATAGGTGGATGTTTATATTGTGGGTATAGGTGGATGTTTACATCGTGGGTATAGGTGGATGTTTACATCGTGGGTATAGGTGGATGTTTACATCGTGGGTATAGGTGGATGTTTATATTGTGGGTATAGGTGGATGTTTATATTGTGGGTATAGGTGGATGTTTATATTGTGGGTATAGGTGGATGTTTACATCGTGGGTATAGGTGGATGTTTACATCGTGGGTATAGGTGGATGTTTATATCGTGGGTATAGGTGGATGTTTATATCGTGGGTATAGGTGGATGTTTATATTGTGGGTATAGGTGGATGTTTATATTGTGGGTATAGGTGGATGTTTATATCGTGGGTATAGGTGGATGTTTATATCGTGGGTATAGGTGGATGTTTATATTGTGGGTATAGGTGGATGTTTATATTGTGGGTATAGGTGGATGTTTATATTGTGGGTATAGGTGGATGTTTATATCGTGGGTATAGGTGGATGTTTATATCGTGGGTATAGGTGGATGTTTATATTGTGGGTATAGGTGGATGTTTATATTGTGGGTATAGGTGGATGTTTATATCGTGGGTATAGGTGGATGTTTATATTGTGGATGTTTATATTGTGGGTATAGGTGGATGTTTATATTGTGGATGTTTATATTGTGGTTATAGGTGGATGTTTACATCGTGGCTATAGTGGAGGTTTACATCGTGGGTATAGGTGGATGTTTATATTGTGGATGTTTATATTGTGGGTATAGGTGGATGTTTACATCGTGGCTATAGTGGAGGTTTATTTCATGGTTATGTACCAGGGTTGGGGTCAGAGTCTGATGAAGAGGATGTCTCATCGCAGCACCATCCCTGGCTGTGGAGTCACCTTCGAGATCGTCTCCAACATACCCGGGGTGAGAGAAACGCGGGTGTTTTGGTGCCAACACCCGTGAACTCATTTAATTTCAGTTACCTTTGTATACTGGGTAAAAAATCCCTTGAGGTTAAATACCTGTTTTTGGAGGGAGACATGGTAAAATTCAGCAGGAGAATACAGTAAAAAGTACATAATGTTTTGGTGCCAATGGTACCCAAACCCAGTTAGCTGAGGTCTGTTTTCATCATTTATGGCACATGTTGATGAGGTCACTGTGATATGGTCACTTTAAATGGGTGTCCAGAACTAACAGTTTTCATATAATCTTTTTTTGCTCTGACACATTATTGACACTGCATTATCTACGGTGCATTATCTATTAAACATGATTTCTGATACATTTTCTATGATACATTTTCTATGATACATTATCTTATTTGGGTAACTGCCAAAATAAAGGAAACACCAACATAAAGTGTCTTAATAGGGTGTTGGTCCACCACGAACCAGAACAGCTTCAATGCTACAAGTGTCTGGAAGTCTATTGGAATTCTATTACCCCATTCTTTCATCATTTTGGTGTTCTGTTGATTTCGGTGGAAAAACACAGTCTCAGACGCCTCTTCAGAATCTCCCATAAGATCTGGTGATTGAGACAAGCCATGGTATATGGTTTACATCGTTTTCATGCTCATCAAACCACTTGTGCACTTTGAATGGGGGCATTGTCATCCTATGGGGGCATAGCCATGATATCTCAAATAATGGCCTGCCAGGTATTATTATACATGACCCTAAGCATGATGGGATGTTAATTGCTTAATTAACTCAGGAACCACACCTTTGTGGAAGCACCTGCTTTCAATATACAGTTCTCTTTTGGTATCCCTCATTTCCTCCAAGTGTTTGCATTATTTTGGCAGTTACCTGTACATTATCGATGCTTCTCCTCCTCCAGGATGTCCAGGGTCCAGAGGACAGAGAGATGCTGGCCAGACTAGCAGCTAGTGTGGATGTTCAGGATGTCCAGTCAGCGGACAGTGAGGCGGCCATAGAGAAGTACCTCCGCAGTGTCCTGGCTGTGGAGAATATACTCACCCTGGACCGACTACGACAGGTAGACAGACCTCTCCTCAATAATACATACAGCCGTGGCCAAAAGTTTTGAGAATGACACAAATATTAATTTCCACAAAGTTTGCTGCTTCAGTGTCTTTAGATATTTTTGTCAGATGTTACTATGGAATACTGAAGTATAATTACAAGCATTTCATAAGTGTCAAAGGATTTTATTGACAATTACATGAAGGTGATGCAAAGAGTCAATATTTGCAGTGTTGACCCTTCTTTTTCAAGACCTTTGCAATCCGTCCTGGCATGCTGTCAATTAACTTCTGGGCCACATCCTGACTGATGGCAGCCCATTCTAGCATTATCAATGCTTGGAGTTTGTCAGAATTTGTGGGGTTTCGTTTGTCCACCCGCCTCTTGAGGATTGACCACAAGTTCTCAATGGGATTAAGGTCTGGGGTGTTTCCTGGCCATGGACCCAAAATATCAATGTTTTGTTCCCCGAGCCACTTAGTTTTCACTTTTGCCTTATGGCAAGGTGCTCCATCATGCTGGAAAAGGCATTGTTCGTCACCAAACTGTTCCTGGATGGTTGGGAGAAGTTGCTCTCAGAGGATGTGTTGGTACCATTCTTTATTCATGGCTGTGTTCTTAGGCAAAATTGTGAATGAGCCCACTCCCTTGGCTGAGAAGCAACCCTACACATGAATGGTCTCAGGATGCTTTCCTGTTGGCATGACACAGGACTGATGGTAGCGCTCACCTTGTCTTCTCCGGACAAGCTTTTTTCCGGATGCCCCAAACAATCGAAAGGGGATTCATCAGAGAAAATGACTTTACCCCAGTCCTCAGCAGTCCAATCCCTGTACCTTTTGCAGAATATCAGTTTGTCCCTGATGTTTTTCCTGGAGAGAAGTGGCTTCTTTGCTGCCCTTCTTGACACCAGGCCATCCTCCAAAAGTTTTCGCCTCACTGTGTGTGCAGATGCACTCACACCTGTCTGCTGCCATTCCTGGGCAAGCTCTGTACTGGTGGTGCCCCGATCCCGCAGCTGAATCAACTTTAGGAGACGGTCCTGGCGCTTGCTGGACTTTCTTGGGCGCCCTGAAGCCTTCTTCACAACAATTGAACCGCTCTCCTTGAAGTTCTTGATGATCTGATAAATGGTTTATTTAGGTGCAATCTTACTGGCAGCAATATCCTTGCCTGTGAAGCCCTTTTTGTGCAAAGCAATGATGACGGCACGTGTTTCCTTGCAGGTAACCATGGTTGACAGAGGAAGAACCATGATTCCAAGCACCACCCTCCTTTTGAAGCTTCCAGTCTGTTATTCAAATTCAATCAGCATGACAGAGTGATCTCCAGCCTTGTCCTCGTCAACACATACCTGTGTTAACGAGAGAATCACTGACATGTCAGCTGGTCCTTTTGTGGCAGGGCTGAAATGCAGTGGAAATGTTTTTTGGGGGGATTAAGTTCATTTGCATGGCAAAGAGGGACTTTGCAATTAATTACAATTCATCTGATCACACTTCATAACATTCTGAAGTATATGCAAATTGCCATCATACAAACTGAGGCAGCAGACTTTGTGAAAATTAATATTTGTGTCATTCTCAAAACTTTTGGCCACGATTGTACACTCACCTCTTACATAACATAAACCCTGTGTGTCTGTGTGTGTGTATAGGAAGTTGCAGTGAAGGAGCGGATGTCTGTCAAGACCAAGTCTCCCAGACGTGCTCTCAGCTCTCCTAATGTGAACCGGGTAAGAAATGAGATCACACGGTCTATCTACCTACACCTTAACCTTTCACGAGCCTCTACCCCGGGTCCGGGATCACCCCCCACCCCCCCCACACACTAATTAGCATAGCTAGCATAGCTTCAAAAGTAGATAGTAGCATCTAAATATCATTAAATCACAAGTCCAAGACACCAGATGAAAGATACAGATCTTGTGAATAAAGCCACCATTTCAGATTTTTAAAATGTTTTACAGGGAAGACAAAATATGTAAATCTATTAGCTAAACACGTTAGCAAAATACACCACTATTCTAACTCCATCAGTTTCTTACTCCTTCAGGTGCTATCACCAATTCGGCTCAACTAAGATATTGATAGCCAATAACCTATAAAAAAAAACATCAGATGACAGTCTGATAACATATTCATGGTATAGGATAGTTTTTGTTAGAAAAAAGTGCATATTTCAGGTAGAAATCACAGTTTACAATTGCACCGACCATCACAAATCCACTAGAATTACTAGATAGAGCAACGTGTATGACCAATTTACTCATCATAAAACATTTCATAAAAATAGACAAAGCATAGCAATGGAAAGACCCAGTTCTTGTGATTTCAGACCATATTTCAGATTTTCTAAGCGTTTTTCAGCGAAAACACAATAAATCGATAAGTTAGCATACTACATGTTCCAACGTTACCAGAGCATCGATTCCAGCCAAAGAGCGCTATAACGTAACCACCGCCAAAAGATATTAATTTTTTCACTAACCTTCTCAGAATTCTTCCGATGACACTCCTGTAACATCATTTTACAACATACATATACAGTTTGTTCGAAAAGGTGCATATTTAGCCATACAAAACCGTGGTTACACAATAAAAATACTAGGAAATCAAGCCTCAATATGTCTGACGTCATCTATCAGAGTGATCTAGTTTAATTGAAAGCTAATCATATACTTGACTAAAAAATACAGGGTAGACAGGAATCGAAAGACAAATTAGTTCTTAATGCAACCGCTGATTTACATTTTTAAAAGTATCCTTACTTTTCAATACAGGGTTCGCCAGGTGAAGCTATACCAAACAAAATGGCGAAATATGCGTTTAAAATATTTCGACAGAAACACGGTTTATCATATTAAATATTGCTTACTTTGAGCTGATCTTCCATCATATTCTTGGGCAATGTATCCTTTCTATGTTATAAACGTCTTTTGGTCGATAGATGTCCTCTGTCCTTCGAAATGTCCACCACCAACGACCGACACCCCGAAACGTTTCCAAAGCTAAAAAGGGCACGACAAATAAATTCCTCAAAATCGCACTAAACGGATATAAATTGCTATAAAACGGTTCAAATTAACTACATTATGATGTTTTTAACAACTATAACGACTGAAAACATGACCGGAGAAATATCACTCTCTAAAAAACGATTTGGAACGAGGCAAGTCCGATGGCCTTCACGCTTCAGGCGCACGATGAGAAAGGGGGGTCTCTGTACATTTTGGGCTTTTATAATGGCTGGGAATATCCCATCGAGTTCATTGAAAACGTGATGACGTACAGACACCCAGAGGAAGACGTAGGCAGTGTCGGTTTCTTCATAGCATTCACTGTCGCCTTAAAAACAGACCCCAGATCAGAGGTAAAAATTTCTGAAATCTGAACCCTGTCATGAAAAGTGCTGTAGAAATTGTTCTGTACCACTCAGAGACAAAATTTCAACTCCTATAGAAACTATAGACTGTTTTCTATCCAATAATAACAATAATATGCATATTGTACGATCAAGAATTTAGCACGAGGCAGTTTAATTTGGAGACACAAATATGCTAATGCGGAACAGCACCCCCTATAGTTGCAAGAAGTTAAGGCTTTAGCAAGCTACAGTTTGGCTGGTGCCTAGCCCATCTCGGCTAGCCGAACAGAACGAGTGTGCTCGCATACTCCCTTTTAATGGGTAGGAAAAAAACGACAATAGGACTGTTTGTCCATCTTGAGACGCCGTAGCCAGTATACACTTCCTCCAAAATAGTCTGAATGAATTTTCACTGAACAAAAATATGAACGCAACATGTAAAGACTGAACATCTAGTCAAATGGTTACCCAGACTATTTGCAGTGCTCTCCCCACCACCTCTTTACACCTGCTACTCTCTGTTGTCATCTGTGCATAGTCACTTTAATAACTCTACGTACATACTACCTCAAATAACCGGTGGCCCCGCACATTGACTCTGTACCGGTACCCCATGTGTATATAGTCTCGCTATTGTTATTTCAGTGCTGCTCTTTAATTACTTATTTTTTAAACTGCATTCTTGGTTACGGGCTCGTAAGTAAGCATTTACTGTAAGGTTTACACCTGTTGTATTCAGCATTTCACTGTAAGGTCTACACCTGTTGTATTCGGTGCATGTGACTAATAACATTTGATTTGATTTCATGAACTGAAATAAGAGCCGAGAAATGTTACGCACAAAAAGCTTATTTCTCTTCTCTGCCCAAATTAGTTTACATCCCTGTTAGTGAGTATTTCTCCTTTGCCAAGATAATCCATCCACCTGACAGGTGTGGCATATCAACAAGCTGATTAAACAGCATGATCATTACACAGGTGCACCTTGTGCTGGGGACAATAAAAGTGCAGTTTTGTCACACAACAATATGCCACAGATGAGGGAGTGTGCCGTTGGCATGCCGACTGCGGGAATGTCCACCAGAGGTGTTACCAGAGAATTCAATGTTCATTTCTCTTCCATAAGCCGCCTTATATATACCGTGACGAGATCCTGACGTCCATTTTATTTATTTTTATTTTTTAATTATCTGACCAACAGATGTATATCTGTATTGCCAGTCATGTGAAATCCATAAATTAGGGCCTGATGAATTTATGTAAATTGATTGATTTCCTCATATGAACTTTAACTCAGTAAAATAAATGAAATTGTTGCGTTTTATAATTTTTTTCTCCAGTATAAGATAACAAAAAATCTGTCAATAATTTTGACCTTTTTTCCGAATAGACCTTAGTCGTGCAATTTTACATCTAACTTAAATGTTTGGTGCAGTATTTTTCAAAGGAAAAAAATGTCCATGAAAACGAGTCGTCTCTCATTGAATGACAACAAATACTTTTTTGAAGAATCCCTACTGTTGACCAATCACCGACGATGGGGCTTAGACTTCGGCTCCGATTTAAAAACTCATGAAATCCAAAACGAACAAACGTCAAAAAAAATTGTCATATTATATGCACCAACTCTACCAAACTGTTTCATCTGGGAAGCATGAGGACGCATCTACTATCAGCCAGCTATTCCCATCATCTCAGTAACGTAATAACTTACTGCTTAGTAACTACTAGTTAACCTGTAAAGACTACAGTGTACCCTAAGACTTGCGCTAGCTCTCTAAACTAAGGCTTTAGCTCAGCAGGCTAACAGTCTTGTTTGAACCCCGCTCTGTCCCGCTAACCATCCTGGTCTCTACCCTCTTCTAGCTGTCAGGATCCTGGAGCAGACAGGACCTGTCCTCCAACCACAGGCTACATGACAACAAGGTGAGACGTCCCTAAACTAGGTTAATCTAGAAAATAGATCCCCCCAGTAACCATATCTCTACCAACCAGGGTTGGGATCAATTCCATGTCAATACCAGTCAGGAAGTACAATCAAATTCCAAATGATATATCTACCAACTATATATCACAAAAATGTTTCTACTGTTCCATCCCTGATATCCTCAGGGCTGGTCCGAGAGTCACCAGGACCTGTCAGTTGTTCCTCCCCCGTCCCACTCCAGACGTACCCTCCCCAGCTCCATTCTACCTCTGGGCCAGAACATCCTCCCTGACACTGGTGAGAACAACACAGTCCTCTAATATAACCTCAGGGCTAATGGTCGCTATCCTTTTCCTCACTCTTGAGCCTTCACTGCTCTGCTGCTGCTATTATATTACCTGTTCTGCCTGTCCTCTGGGTTTCATCTGTTGGGTTTCTCCTCTCCAATTTATAGCTTCCTCTCTTCCTCCTCTCATTTTTCCTCTCCCCTCCCTGTACGACCTCAAGGCCTCTCACGCCGTGCTCGTGCTGCCTATTATTTCTCCCCAGTCAAGGCTCTGGTCCCTCCTGTCCCCAAACTGCTCAAGTCCCTGTTCTCCGCCAGGGAGGAGAAGAGAGACCTGACTCCTGTCCCCCAGCAGGTAAACTTAACTAAGGCCACACTTTATTTGGATAGTTCCCTATTGAGGATCTACAGATGGTCAAAGTATCTGTTTGTAAGCAACTGGTTACTAAGGTTAGGGTTAGAATAAAGGTTAAAGGTCAGTGAATAGTTAGTTGAAATTTTGTTGAACCTTTTAACCGTAACAACTGCTTTCTGGTCAGTTCTTAGACATTCACATGATCTCACACATTTAGCATACTGCATGTAGAAGCAGCCATAGTCTGTTTTTAGAGACTGTAACAGTCCAAGGGGGCTTTTTGGTCGGGCGTATTCTCCAGCAGTGTGAAGATGTGGTGGAGTGGACGGGAGAGGTGATGTGACAGTGGTTGATTTCCAGGTGTTATGGGCTGAGGCCAGAGGATGACAGGTTTAGTTCTGTTTGGACCTGCTGACAATGGCTTCCGTGGCTCATTCTCCTGCTAGCATCTTACAATCAAAACATGTGAAAACAATCACTTGTCAGTTCTCACTGTGATTCCAGAATTCATCTAGAACTCTGAGTCTGCTGTGGCAGCTGATCTGCCATCAATGTCTCTAGTGTCCCCCCCCCCCCCCCCTTACCCCTTATCTGAGAAGAGAGAGGTTTGGAATGTTTAGCTATAAATGTGTCCTTTTACAATGCTTTATTTAATTCCCAGGGTTTTGAGCAGATCAGGAAGGACATTTAAAATAGAGGATGATTTGATTGAAAAGGGACAGGAATCTGTGTACTGTCCCTAGATCAGAGGCTAGAATCAGTATACTGTCCTTAGATCAGAGGCTAGAATCGGTATACTGTCCTCAGATCAGAGGCTGGAATCGGTATACTGTCCTCAGATCAGAGGCTGGAATCGGTATACTGTCCTCAGATCAGAGGCTGGAATCGGTATACTGTCCTCAGATCAGAGGCTAGAATCGGTATACTGTCCTCAGATCAGAGGCTAGAATCGGTATACTGTCCCTAGATCAGAGGCTAGAATCAGTATACTGTCCCTAGATCAAAGGCTAGAATCGGTATACTGTCCTCAGATCAGAGGCTGGAATCGGTATACTGTCCTCAGATCAGAGGCTGGAATCGGTATACTGTCCTCAGATCAGAGGCTGGAATCTGTATACTGTCCTCAGATCAGAGGCTAGAATCGGTATACTGTCCCTAGATCAGAGGCTGGAATCGGTATACTGTCCCTAGATCAGAGGCTAGAATCGGTATACTGTCCCTAGATCAGAGGCTGGAAGGACATCAATGATTGATTTAACTGTCAATATACTCTGTGAAACATCTCAGATCAAATTTTAACATAACTCATGTTTAGCCTGTCCCTCGGAACCTGCCTTTCATCATAGTGCAGTCACCAAGTGTTGAAGAGGACTTGGATACCACACTTGGTCGTCACTTGGTAAGTCACTTGATCTTATGTCCGTAGTTCATTGACTATTTCTTAAATGTTTCGCCCACATTTCCTTAGGCACTCCGATTTGAGGGATTTTTAAATCTTGCCCAACACTTGTCCAATAATCGAATAAGGGAACGTCCCGAACAGAGTTGTGGGTCAATAATACATTTGTTGGATTTCGTTACAGAAAAATATGAAGAAAATAATGCAGGTAAAATAAACTTGATTTATTTCACAGCAAAACAAGTTAGGATTTTTTTTTTTAAACAAGGAACAATGCGTGGCAGCCAGCGACCTGGCAGCCAGGTCAAAGACTGGCCCATCCAGCCACACTGACAATGTAATGAGTTATTAGGACACACAAAGCAAGATTCATAATAGACAAATAATGTGGTCTTAATAAAAAATCTATTACATGGCTCCTACACCTAGAAATGAGAGGTGTGTGTGTTTGTACAGTATCATGCTCATCACCAACCATTACTAGTCTGTGTCGCCATGGTTAATTCCACAGGTTCCCATTGGGGAAATCATCCCGCCAGAGAGCCAATCAGAGGCTCCAAAAACCATGCCCCTCCCACCACCCATCATCCCGCTCATCATCCCTGAGATGGAAGACCCCGTCCCCAGCCCGGTCAGCGAGGCGTCTACCAGTGTCTCCACGGCAACCCTGTCAGAGCCCTACCTGATTGGTGGGGACGTCACTCCGTCAGCCAATCTCAGGCCAGATGGCTTTGAGGCGTTGCACAGGTCGTTCGAGGCAGACATCGGTCGGTATCTTCATCATGACTGTAACATGGCCGACCAGGAGGAAGAGGAGGAGACTCCTCAGATACCTCAGGCCACTGACCTGGAGGCTTCAGAGACCGAGAGGACTGACACTAGCACACCCCAGGCAGACAGGACTGGCACTAGTACACCCCAGGCAGACAGGACTGATAAACTCAGAGCAGAATCTCATTTCCCATTAGAACCACACGGCACCTCAGGAGAACCTGAAGACGTGACTCCATCAGAGTCACTGACACAGTCCATGCCAGACAAGTCTACACAAGTCCACGACAGACTACTACCGTCTGTAGTATCAGTCCAGTCAGAACAATCAGTCCAGTCAGAGTCACTGACACAGTCCACACCAGATAAATCTACACATGAACTGTCTATAGTGTCACATCAGTCTGAACCACCAGTCCACATAGAAGAACCAATGGAGTCCGAGATACCTCAGGAACAACCAGAGATGGAGGTAGAATTGTCATCATCACTGGGCCAGACAGAACAACATGTCGGCAAGTCTGTAACGGATCTTCCAGAACTGTCTGCATCAGAACAGTCTGCATTTGATCAACCAGAACCACCGGTAGAATCGGCACCAGGTCTAAAAGAGTCTTCACCACTGGACCAGTCTCCAACAGCACCAGCCCTGCCACAAGAATCAGATCAAGCAGCCACAGAACAGACAGGACTGGGTGAATCAGCTGGTTCAGAACCAGTACTAGGCCAAACAGATCAACCAGTAGAAGCAGGTCCAGACCAGTCCCAGCCTTCATCAGAGCTACCAGAAGAACAACACCAGCGGGCACCTCTAGACCAGCGGGCACCGGCAGCCCAGTCTGAACCTGCACCTACCCCGGTAGAGCCTCCAGTTGATGAGCCTGCACCTAGCCAGCAAGCCAAAGCACCAGCCCCAATCCCAGCACCAATGCAAGCTGTAGCTCCGGTCACTGCCCATCCAGCTCTGACCTCAACCCCTGCCCCAGCCAGTACACCTGCCCATCCAGCTCTGACCTCAACCCCTGCCCCAGCCAGTACACCTGCCCATCCAGCTCCGACCTCAACACCAACCCCTGCCCCAGCCCCTACACCTGCCCATCCAGCTCTGACCTCAACCCCTGCCCCAGCCCCTAAACCTGCCCATCCAGCTCTGACCTCAACACCAACCCCTGCCCATCCAGCTCTGACCTCAACACCAACCCCTGCCCCAGCCCCTACACCTGCCCATCCAGCTCTGACCTCAACCCCTGCCCCTGCCCCAGCCCCTACACCTGCCCATCCAGCTCTGACCTCAACACCAACCCCTGCCCCAGCCCCTACACCTGCCCATCCAGCTCTGACCTCAACACCAACCCCTGCCCCAGACCCTACACCTGCCCATCCAGCTCTGACCTCAACACCAACCCCTGCCCCAGACCCTACACCTGCCCATCCAGCTCTGACCTCAACACCAACCCCTGCCCCAGACCCTACACCTGCCCATCCAGCTCTGACCTCAACACCAACCCCTGCCCCAGCCCCTACACCTGCCCATCCAGCTCTGACCTCAACCCCTGCCCCTGCCCCAGCCCCTACACCTGCCCATCCAGCTCTGACCTCAACACCAACCCCTGCCCCAGCCCCTACACCTGCCCATCCAGCTCTGACCTCAACACCAACCCCTGCCCCAGACCCTACACCTGCCCATCCAGCTCTGACCTCAACACCAACCCCTGCCCCAGGCCCTACACCTGCCCATCCAGCTCTGACCTCAACACCAACCCCTGCCCCAGACCCTACACCTGCCCATCCAGCTCTGACCTCAACACCAACACCTGCCCATCCAGCTCTGACCTCAACACCAACCCCTACCCTAGCCCCTACACCTGCCCATCCAGCTCTGACCTCAACCCCTGCCCCAGCCAAAGCCCCTCTTCTAACCCTAAACCCTGTCCCGGCACTAGTTGTCAAAACTCCCACTTCCAGTAGCACATCAGCCAACGCATTCAAGATCCAGAAAGTAAAGACATCCGACCTGAAGTCCTTCCAACCTATCTTAGATGAGGATGAAGGCCAAGCAGGGGCAGAAGGAGTGGGGGCCAGTAGTCTGGGTGTTGACCTCTCTGTTCCTCTGGAGAGACTGGAGATCCTCTCCGACTCAGACGAAGGCGCCACCGACGTAGCCACAGCCGTGCCTGACTGGCTGAAGGAGGGGGAGTTTGTGACTGTAGGAACTAATAAAAGTGGTACGGTGAGCTACGTGGGACCTACAGACTTTGCAGAGGGAACCTGGGTTGGAGTGGAGCTGGATTTACCTGCAGGTAGGTAATATAGCAGAGATGATATTATCTCATCTAGATTAGACGGCTACCTCAGTGTTTTGGATATGAGTTCTCAGAAATGCCCCAGTGAACATTATTATGTCAGAAATACCCTTACTAATTTGTAAGATTCTGCTATTTAATTTTGAATGAGAGGTTATTGTCTATATTATGTTAGTGTGATTGTATTTTATGGTGGATGTGCCCCAGTTCTCTCACTATCTATCTCTCTCTCGCTCTCTAGGGAAAAACGACGGGTCCGTGGGTGGAAAGCACTACTTCCACTGTAACCCTGGTTACGGGGTGTTGGTGCGTCCTGATAGGGTGAGCCGTGGAGGAGTCGGGGGCGGGGCTAAGCAGAAGCGGCGACAGCAGCAGAAGCGTCGCAGTGCTAACCTATCTGGGTCCAGCCCTAACCTGGCTGCCCTCACTGCCCTAGCCAAGGGAGATGGGTCTGGGTCCAGTCGCAAGGGACAGAACCGCAAGTCCTGGAACAGCTGAGAGGAGAGGGTAGCAAGGTTGGGGTCAATTCCATTTCAATTCAGGAAGAAAACAGACATTTTCAATCCTTCTCTATGAGAGAAATGAACTGAATTGAAATGGTATTGAGCCCAACCCTGAAGGGTAGTCTTCTCTGTAGAGTTCCATAGGGAGAAGAGAGATCTAGGTACACTGAACAAAAATATAAACGCAACAATTTCAAAGATGTTTAACACTTCTTATAATGAAATCAGTCAAATTGAAGTGAATTCATTCTTAATTTATGGATTTCACATGACTGGGAATACAGATATGCATCTGTTGGTCACGGATAAGTAATTAAAAATAAGTAGGGGCGTGGATCAGAAAACCAGTCAGCCAGCAGCATACCACCTTGCACCCCACTGCTGGCTGACCTATGAAGTCCTGGTCAGTCCCTGGATGGGAGACCAGATGTTGCAGGAAGTGGTGTTGGAGGGCCAGTAGGAGGCACTCTGTCCTCTGGTCAAAAAAAAAAAATCCCATTCCCCAAGGGCAGTGATTGGGGACACTGCTCTGTGTAGGGTGCCGTCTTTTCGGATGGGGCGTTAAACGGGCGTCCTGACTCTGTGGTCACTAAAGATCCCATGGCACATATTGTAGGAGTAGGGGTGTTAACCCCGGTGTCCTGGCTAAATTCCCTATCCGGCCCTCATACCATCATGGCCACCTAATCATCGCCAGCTTCCAATTGTCTCCCTCTCCTCTCCCCTGTAAATATTCCCTAGGTGGTTGCTGCAAATGAGGATGTGTTTTCAGTCAACATACTTGATAGAACAAGGGTTAAATAAAATGAATTAAACCATTTTCCTCATGCAGCGCGACACACCTCCTTCACATAGAGTTGATCAGGCTGTTGATTGTTACCTGTGGAATGTTGTCCCACTCCTCCTCAATGGCTGTGCAAAGTTGATGGATATTGGCGGGAACTGGAAAACGCTGTCGTACACGTTGATCCAGAGCATCCCAAACATGCTCAATGGGTGACATGTCTGAGTATGCAAGCCATGGAAGAACTGGGACATTTTCAGCTTCCAGGAATTGTGTACAGATCCTTGCGACATGGAGCCGTGCATGATCATGCTGAAACATGAGGTGATGGCGGTGGATGAATGGCACGACAATGGACCTCAGGATCTCGTCACGGTATCTCTGCGCATTCAAATTGCCATTGAAAAAATGCAGTTGTGTTTGCTGTTCATAGCTCAGTGGCCTTTTATTGTCCCCAGCACAAGGTGCACCTGTGTAATGATCATGCTGTTTAATCAGCTTCTTGATATGCCACACCTGTCAGGTGGATGGATTCTCTTGACAAAGGAGAAACGCTCACCAACAGGGGATGTAAACAAATTTGTGCACAACATTTCAGAGACATTTCTGGGTTCTTTTTATTTCAGGTCATGAAACATGGGACTGACATTTTACATGTTGAGTTTATATTTTATGTTGAGTGCAGAAGTTCTGTCTCACTACTGCTGTACAAATGTACCACGGTCGTGTTCAATTCAGTCAATTCAGGAAGGACACTGAAATTCCAATTCCAAATTGAAATTTCAGTTTACTTCCGTAAATTGAACTGGAATTGATCCCAACCCTGGTCGGTAGAGGTGCAGCTGAGAACCACAACATTTCAAGAGATAAGAGGTGCACATTTTGCTCATTTTTAAAAGTCCAGCCATCGATGGACAGATAGAAGAGAGGCCCAGTTTATGACGATGCATCAATGTGCAAGTCCATGTATCTTAGGCTTTCATACTGTTATTTCATATCATCTGAATGTATTTTTTGTTGTTGTTACCAGTCCTGAGTGCCTTACATAGTCAGATAGGGCCTCTCAGGTTCTCATTAAAGTAACTCATGTGGTTAAGTAATGTCATGTGCTTCTGAAGTTTTGTTCACACTGCAGCTCTTTAATGCTCAAATCAATACAGACTGCGTTGTCTTACGTCAGATCGTGTCACTGCTACGCTCGTCCCTCCAATCTCAGTGCACACACCCGTCGTGCTATACCACCACCCAGTGGGGAATATGTGTAATGACATTACCACAAATGATGTGCCTTATTTTATTAACTATGTTTATTAACGATGTTGGTAGAATAATCTCAGTGCACACACACCACTTCGTGCTATACAAGTGTCTCAAATCGGACGTGTGTTTTCAGACTGTAGTCATTGGCTGACGTGGTTTCACTGGTTGTCAAGGTAATGGCAGGCGTGTTTGCGGTGCTGTAGGCTGATTTGTGGTGGTGCTCGTGTTTCCTCTCGCTCAGAATAGCTGTTGTGCAGCAAGCTAAGTTGACTAAGTTGACTGACAACAATGCCAGCTATGTAAGTCTCCCAGTTGTTTTGCATGTTCAAAATCATAGCGTGAGAACACTTATAAAGCCTCAAAGGATAAGATGATTTAACTTTCAAAACGACTCATTTTTGTCTTGCTACAGCTGTTTAGTTTGCTAGCACATACACTAATTTGTTTGTAAACAATTAACAAGCTACTTAGCTACCACAAGTTTTAGTTGAAACTGTCAACAGAGTAGCAAGCAACAAGATGTGCCAAATAAGTCTTAAAAACCACTTGGAAGGAAAATAAATCAGATTTGACTGTTCAGACAGAAGTCATTGCCAGGAATCTGATTTGTATCTTATTTCAATTCACCTACGAATGTGGCTAAAAAATATCTGATTCCATGTGCTTTTTGGGTGTTCCGACTGCAGGGGGGGGAAACAGATTCGAATCGGATATGCCTAAAATAAAATAGAAATAAAAAAGTGGATTTGAGTCACTTCAAACTGCTAGTGTGAACAAGGCTTTAGTGGGTATCATTGTATTGGAGTATATGGATGAACCCCAAATACGTGATGCCCAATGGGTTGCTCTAACTAACAAGTAGTGCACCACCCAGTGGGGAATATGTGTAATGACATTACAACAAATTATGTGCCTTATTTTATTAACTATGTTGGTAGAACAGTAAGGCCCTTTTTGTTCTGAGTTTCTGTTTTTTTTTCTAAGGGGAAATATACTGTATACTTGAACTTCTGAACAAGTTTGCACTCTGTCCATTTTGTAATAATACTACTGAAACTCTGCTAGGTTTTATCATTCCGTGTATCATCTGTTTGATCAAGTGTGATTTGGGGATAATATTGGGAGGGGTTGAATGCAGACCTGGGAGAATCAGAATGAAGTAAATGGATGAAGAGCTCTGCAATGGTTTAGATATTGGACACTGGGCTTGTTTTTAATTTATATGTTTGAAAATGTTTTTATACTTGTGATATTCAATCTGATCTGACTATGAATTTTTTTTAAGACAGACAATTTAAAAAAAAATGTATATTATGGCGGAAGAGACAAATCTACATGATTTTGTTTTATATCAATATGGTGTTACAATAAACTTTACTGTTGATACATCTTTACCAAGTTAGAATTGTTTTGACTTTTTGTAGACGACGGGATTTTTTTATTGTGTAACTAACCCTTCTATATGAATAGGAACTAATGCTTAAATCTCTTTGCATGCTCCAACTCCCATGTAACCATCTTCCAAGGTTTTTCTGTCAATATGGCTTGTTGTCAGAGTTATGGGTAACTGCACAACTCCTATATAAAGTGTTTTTTATCAAAATTGCCGGGATGTCACATGACCTAGTTATATCAGTACACTCATAACTTAAGAATTATGAAATTTATATTCGATCAAATAAACCTCCGAAATTCGACACTCATTACTCTCCATTTCAAAAACTCCTTGATTGTTGACCAAACAACGGAAAAACGCCATCTGCTGGAAAGAGAGATTTTTCCGCCGAGTTTAGCCTCTTCCTCTGCTAAACATATACCTGTTGCGTGTCAACATAAGTGGGAGGATCAACAGAATAATGCGTATGGAAAGAGAATCAGTTTACATGGGCATATTTGTTGCGACACGATACCGTTTTGCGTGGCTGCAGAGCTTTACAATGTACAGTGTGTGGTCTTGGTCGGCAGAGATGACGGTAAGGAATTTCAGTTAGGCTAACATTTTTGCCCTTCACGTTGAGCTGTGTCTTAGGTGTAGCTACCTAAGTATTAGTAGCTGTATACGAGATCTTTATTGCATGGTAATAATCTTAAAAGACTAACGTAGCCATCATCCCCGAGAGTCCTGTTTGCTGTGAGGGAGAGCTGACCACAGGGGATGACGGGCACGTGGTATTGGCTGGAGCGAATACGTATACAGTACCAGCCAAGTTTGGACACACCTACTCTTTCCAGGTTTAAAAAAAAAAAAATCTACATTGTAGAATGATGGTGAAGATGTCAACTATGAAAAAACACATATGGAATCATGTAGTAACCAAAAAAGTGTTAAACAAATTAAAATATATTTGAGATTCTTTATAGTAGCCACCCTTTGCGTTGTTGACAGCTTTGCACACTCGGAATTCTCTCAACCAGCTTCACCTGGAATGCTTTTCCAATAGTCTTAAAGGAGTTCCCACATATTCTGAGCACTTGTTGGCTGCTTTTCGCTAACTGCTTTTCCTTCACTCTGCGGTCCAAATAATCCCAAACCATCTCAACTGGGTTGAGGTTGGGTGATTGTGGAGGCCAGGTCATCTGATGCAGCACTCAATCACTCTCCTTCTTGGTCAAATAGCCCTTACACAGCCTGGAGGTGTGTTGGGTCATTGTCCTGTTGAAAAACAAATGATAGTTCCACTAAGCGCAAATCAGATGGGATGGCGTATTGCTGCATAATACTGTGGTAGGACAGATTTACACCGGTCTGATGTCCATTGCTCATGTTTCTTGACCCAAGCAAGTCTCTTCTTATTGGTGTCCTTTGTAAGTGTTTTTTTTGCAGCAATTCAACCATGAAGACCTGATTCACGCAGTCTCCTCTGAACCGTTGTTGAGATGTGTCTGTTACTTGAACTCTGAAGCATTTATTTGGGCTGCAATTTATGAGGCTGGTAACTCTAATGAACTTATCCTCTGCAGCAGAGGTAACTCTGGGTCTTCCTTTCCTGTGGCGGTCCTCATGAGAGCCAGTTTCGTCATAGCGCTTGATGGTTTTTGCAACTGCGCTTGAAGAAACTTTCAAAGTTATTGAAATTTCCCGGATTGACTGACCTTCATGGCTTAAAATAATGATGGACTGTCATTTCTCTTTGCTTATTTGAGCTGTTCTTGCCATAATATGGACTTGATATTTTACCAAATAGGGCTATCTTCTGTATACCCACCCCTACCTTGACACAACACAACTGATTGGCTCAAACGCATTAACTTTTAGTTGGTACTCATCCCGGATCCGGGAGCACCCCCCACAGTAAAAAAAGCTGACTAGCATAGCCTAGCATAGCGTCACAAGTAAATACAAGCATCTAAATATCATTAAATCACAAGTCCAAGACACCAGATGAAAGATACAGATCTTGTGAATCCAGCCATCATTTCTGATTTTTAAAATGTTTTACAGGGAAGACACAATATGTAAATCTATTAGCTAACCACGATAGCAAAAGACACAACTTTTTTTTCTCCACCATTTTTTTCCTGCATGGGCAGCTATCACAATTTCGACTAAATAAAGATATATATAGCCACTAACCAAGAAACAACTTCATAAGATGACAGTCTGATAACATATTCATGGTATAGGATAGTTTTTTTTTTGAAAAATGTGCATATTTCAGGTATAAATCACATTTCTACATTGCAGCTGCAATCTGAAATAGCGTTGGAAGCAGCCGGAATAATTACAGAGACCGACGTCAATTACCAAAATACTCATCCTAAAACATTTCTGAAAAATACACAGCATACAGCAATCGAAAGACACAGATCTTGTGAATCCAGACAATGTTTCAGATTTTCTAAGTGTTTTACAGGGAAGACACAATATGTAAATCTATTAGCTAACCACGATAGCAAAAGACACCACTTTTTTTCTCCACCATTTTTTTCCTGCATCAGTAGCTATCACTAATTCGACTAAATAAAGATATATATAGCCACTAACCAAGAAACAACTTCATAAGATGACAGTCTGATAACATATTCATGGTATAGGATAGTTTTTTTTTTGAAAAATGTGCATATTTCAGGTATAAATCACATTTCTACATTGCAGCTGCAATCTGAAATAGCGTTGGAAGCAGCCGGAATAATTACAGAGACCGACGTCAATTACCAAAATACTCATCCTAAAACATTTCTGAAAAATACACAGCATACAGCAATCGAAAGACACAGATCTTGTGAATCCAGACAATGTTTCAGATTTTCTAAGTGTTTTACAGCGAAAACACAATATATCGTTATATTAGCATACCACATGAGCTAACATCACCCAGCATTGAATCAAGCCAAAAGGGTCGATAACGTTATCGCCACCAAAATATATTACTTTTTTCACTAACCTTCTCAGAATTCTTCAGATGACAGTCCTGTAACATCATATTACACAATGCATATAGAGTTTGTTCGAAAATGTGCATATTTAGCATCAAAAATCTTGGTTATGCAATGTAATCTGTCAAAACATGGCATGCATTCGGGCCGGCGCCATCTTAGAAAGGCACCTAAGTTTACGATTATTTATCGATTAGATTGACTAAAAAAATACAGGTTGGACAGCTAATGAAAGATGCATTGGTTATTAATGCAACCGCTGATTTAGATTTTTAAAATTAACGTTACTAGACATACAGTGTGCGTTACAGCCAGACTAGTGCCGCAATAATGGCCGAAAAATGCGTTTACATTTTTCCACATAAATACAGAATAAAATCATAAATAACTCTTACTTTTGGACGAGCTTCCATCAGTATCTTGGGCAATGTGTCCTTTGTCCAAAAGTATCGTTGCTTTGTTGTAAAACGACCTCCTCAACTTCAGAACTAGCAGCTAACGATAGCTTCACGGCACACACATGCCCAAATCGTCAAACGCAATACTAAGGAAATTCAGAAAAATAGCAATATACTCGCATGAACTGATATAAATCGGTTTCAAATAACTTCGTTATGATGTTTCTAACACCTATATCGAACTAAATCACAGACGGATAGATCTTTGATCAATAACGAGAGGTTTTGAGCATGCGATTCTGATGTCCTCCCTTGCGTCCTGGCGAGCGTCAAAAGGAAGGGTCATCTCACTCCACTCCCTTTTATAAACTCTGACAAACACGTAGAGACACCATTCCACTTCTCATTGGTTACTGACATCCAGGGGAAGGCGGGTGCAGTTCATGTCAAGCCATAGGGCACACACAGAGTTTTCAACTGATCCGAGATCAGAGACTATTTTTCAGAGCTTCGCATGTCCTGTCATGAGTTTCGCTGTAGAAAGAGTTCTGGTTCACCCACAGACATAATTCAAACGGTTTTAGAAACTAGAGATTGTTTTCTATCCAATAGTAATAATAATATGCATATTGTACGAGCAAGAATTGAGTATGAGGCAGTTTAATTTGGAGACGATAAATGCTAACGTTGAAACAGCACCCCCTATATTGAGAAAAGGTTTAGAAGGAAAATTCCACTAATTGACTTTTAACAAGGCACACCTGTTAATTGAAATGCATTCCAGGTGACTACCTCATGAAGCTGGTTGAGAGAATGCCAAGAGTGCGCAAAGCTGTCATCAAGGAAAAGGCTGGCTACTTTGAAGAATCTCAAATAATATTTTGATTTGTTTAACACTTTTTTTGGTTACTACATGATTCCATATGTGTTATTGCATAGTGTTGATGTCTTCTATTATTCTGCAATGTAGAAAATAATAAAAAATAAAGAAAATCCTGTGAATGAGTTGGTGTGTCCAAACTTTTGACTGTATGTATGTTCACTGAGTATAGAAAACATTAAGAACACCTGCTCTTTCCATGACATAGACTGACCAGAAACTATGGGAATTATGGGAATTATTACTATGGGAACTATGGAAACTATGATAGTTTTGTTGAAAGACAGTCTGCATTGACGAGTCCTCCCTCACACCTATCACCTTCATGGCTGTCTGGACCAAGCAATTGATTTGTGATTTTTAAGGTAACTGACAAGTTGCCAAACTTGACTAAAATGCCATTGAATAGACTGCTATCTATGACTGTCTGATAGAGTAGCAGGTAGCCAAGTAGTTAGAGCGTTGGGCCAGTAACCGAAAGGTTGTTTGATCGAATTCCCGAGCTGACAAGGTACAAATCTGTCGTTCTGCTCCTGAACAAGGCAGTTAACCCACTGTTCCTAGGCCGTCATTGTAAATAAGAATTTGTTCTTAACTGACTTGCCTGGTAAAATAATAATAGGAGCATAGCCTTCTGTTTGACTCTAAAACCCCTGAACCGACGCAGAAAACAAAGGCATTGTTGGACCCCAGAACATTTGTAAGAGTGGATCTGAGTAATGTCCACATTATGGACCACCACAAAGGTGAGTTGGTCAACAGATTTGGGGTCAAAAACTATTTCCTCAGTTTACCTGACATTTAGGATGAGGTGGTGGTCAACACACCACTGTATCCCTGACCTCTGACCTGTACACAGTAGTGTCAGTGTCTACACATTTCGACCCAGAATGGACAGTATAGTTATCAGTGTGACTACTTGTATACTGGGGGGGGGGGGGGCACCGTTAATGACCTTGGGCTCAGACAGCGTCTCGTTTACTAGCTCCTATTGGTCAGAAATAAGTGATTCCACCTGATGGTATTGACTGACATCTGTCTGAGCTTACTGAGGAGGACGTGTAGCTGCAAGATGTTAAACGCTGAACTCAAATGGACAAATAGCAGTGGCGCACACAGGCCTTGGGGTTGTCCAGATGTTGCAGGATGAGATGCACTATGTCGAGGATTTGTAAGCAAACTGACACAGGTTCAACAGTGTGTTTTAGTTTTGACTGACGCTTACACACCATGACGCTTTTCAATACACTGCATTGCGATGCAGGTCAGAGCAACAGGTCTACTACTACTGTCGTTGTTTTCTTTGCGGAGACAGAGTGGTGATGATTGCCTTCTTCCATCAAGGTAGAACCGTGTGAGAATGTACAGACCTCTGAAGGACAGGGATCCAGGCTGGTGGAAGTTCCTCTGCACAAAGCGGAGATGCCATCGGGTCCTGTTGTCAGTTTGCTTAAAGACTCTTGTGGACTCTCTAGGGTTAAATTCTAACTTGGGGCCACAGTCATCAATAACAATGATGTTGAGCATGTTAACACACATAGCAGTCAAACTTTATGTTGAAGTTATTAAGTTCATTTGCCATTGTCTTTTTGTCTGTTGTGTTCAGTGATTTTCTGATGGGAGTCATATTAGTGATGGATTTAGTTAACCCTTGTCCTTGAATACTCTTTATTCTAAGCTGGTTTGCTGCCCAAGGCTGTACATAGTCAAAGCTTTCCTTAATATTGGGTCAGTCAAAGTGGTCAGGTATTCTGCCACTGTGTACTCTCTGTTTAGGGCCAAATAGCATTCTAGTCTTTCAAATGTGTGAAGTAATTATTATTGACATAAAGTATTTTTTGACGAAGATGTGTCAATTTCACGAGGTTGGAATAACGTGTTCAACTACCTAAGACATTGGCTCGAATCTAGGTTGTATCTTTTTAGATTTCAAGAAAATGAACAGCTAAGGAATAATTTTTCACGTTTCTTATTGACTTCTCAAACCCAGACGGGTCTGTTTGGCAAGTGTTCCCCGGAAATCTCGCGATGTTTCCCCTTGTGGGTTTATAAACTCTGTGACAATAAGCTTGTAATTGAAATCTAGCACTCCTGCTACAATCCGGCAGTCGATGTGTTGTTGCTACGGTTAGTAAGTGGCATTTCCCCCCCCCACACACACTGTTCAGTGGTGGTGCGATTTAAATGGTCAAATGTACAGAGGCACATCGAGATAGAGAGCCAAGGTAAGATGTGATATATTTAGCTAGCTAACGTAAACTAGCTAGCCTATAGCTAAATTATTTTCAATGGTGGTTTAGCAGTTAGCTATATTACCATCTGGTAAATAACTAGACTAGGCGCCCACTTAAATGTAACTGAAACAGTTGTCGTTTGGCGATTTTAGCTAGCTAAGTGCATGAATAAAAGTCAGATAGGTAACTTAGTATTTTGAGTTTGCTAGCGAGTTAGCCAATAACCAAACAAGCAGTAGTTAGGTAGCTAGTTGGAGTTGGTACAAAAACTGTTACTGTAGCTGAAAACAGAGCTAGCGAACGTTGGCTAACTAGCCCTTCGGATAGACTGACCTAACAAGTAAAAATTGACTGGCATAACTAGCTACAGTAGCAGTAACAGTTTTTGTACCAACTCCCTTTGTTTGCCATAATTTCCAGCGAGGTAACTAATGCATTGCAGAATGACTGTCATGTAAAATAAATGTTTGACACTCATTATTTGGGGATTGCATCTGGGCGTTGTGCAGATGTGCAGCTTTAACCACATACATTTTAGAATTAGAAAACTTTATTGTCCACGAAGCAGTTAATATACGAATCCAGCTGTTTGCAGTTGTAAGAAACACAAACAAATAGTGTAATTATAGAACGCTAGTCGATTTATATTACGCTAAGTGAAAACAGCCTCGCTGTCATTGTTGCATTGACCGAACGCAAATGTCTTGCTCCAGCAACAACAATGGTCTCCTTCAGTGACAGGGGGCTAGGTTGTGTGGAAAGAGAGCGAGAGATGACTCAAGTAGCGACGTAAACTATACAAACGGACGTTACACACGGCTTATCACCTTTTAACAAAACCAAACATTCAAATATCGTTTTATAGAAGGTAAAGTTAAAAACCCAAACCAGTCCGTGCATTAATACCGGTATATCGTAACATCTGTTTGCCGAAACACCATGCAGAGAGAACTGTCGCTACGTGCATCTTTGGAACATGTGTCTACTGATAGAAAGATCTAGTCATGTTGCCTCACAAGATGGAAAAATATGCTGCAGCCTGGTTGATTCTATTCATCTCTTCTACCCTGAAATGCTTATGGAAAACCAAACAGAGAAATGCTTGGCCTATGGAACACTGTACAGAGAAATGCTTGGCCTATGGAACACTGTACAGAGAAATGCTTGGCCTATGGAACACTGTACAGAGAGATGCTTGGCCTATGGAAAACCGTACAGAGAGATGCTTGGCCTATGGAAAACCATACAGAGAGATGCTTGGCCTATGGAACACTGTACAGAGAGATGCTTGGCCTATGGAACACTGTACAGAGAGATGCTTGGCCAATGGAACACTGTACAGAGAGATGCTTGGCCAATGGAACACTGTACAGAGAGATGCTTGGCCAATGGAACACTGTACAGAGAGATGCTTGGCCTATGGAAAACCATACAGAGAGATGCTTGGCCAATGGAACACTGTACAGAGAGATGCTTGGCCTATGGAAAACCATACAGAGAGATGCTTGGCCAATGGAACACTGTACAGAGGGATGCTTGGCCTGTGGGAAACCGTACAGAGGGAGAAGTGCATTTGTTATTGCTCTTAAGCACAGTGAAAATTATTGAGATAGGATCAGATAATGCTTTCAAGGTGACTGCGTGTGTTGCTGCTGTCCCCCACAAAATTGTACCTTCCGCCCTTTATTTCCTCTCTCTCTCTCCCTCACACCTTTTCTCCCCTTCTCCTCTCACTGTGTATTTTTTCTTCTCTCACCCCCCCCCCCACCATTCCTCTCTCCCTCCTCTTCTCCAGGATGTCTCATTACACAGACGAACCTCGCTTCACCATCGAGCAGATCGACCTGCTCCAGAGGCTGTGGCGTACGGGCATGACCAAGCAGGAGATCCTCCACGCCCTGGACACCCTAGACCGGCTGGACCGCGAGCACGGGGACAAGTTTGGACATCGCACCTCCTACGGGGGAGGAGCGAGCAGCTCTGTGTCAGACCCCAATTGCACCACCTCCAACAACACTGCAGCCACCACATCCTCTACGACATCCTCTTCCTGTATTATTATTCATAATAATGCCGCTGGTGGGAGCAGCCATGTTAACAACACCACCCTGTCCTCTTCCTGCACCAACTCTACCGTCGCACAGACCCAGTACCTCTCACCACGCGGGGGGCTGTCGCCTAGCAACAGCTACGACACCTCCCCACCGCCCGGCCTGCCCTCCCCAGTGTCACTGGTCACCATGGCGCAGAACGGGGGGCGGGACAGCCTGGTGGCGACGCCCAATGGGAAGCTCTCGCCGCTGCGGTACCCGGTGAACAGTGCAGCGGCCGCCAGGACGTTCGGGTTCGAGGCCACGGAGGAGGAGCTGGAAATCGATGACAAGGTGGAGGAGCTCATGAGGTCAGTGATGATGGGGGTTAGGGGTCAGGGCGGGGTCAAAGTCACACACCAGCCTACAGAAATCTAGCCTGAAATCCAGAATCTGTTTTGTGGTAACTTGTCACGCCCTATACTCCGTGTCATGCCAAACATAGGAGTGGCAAGGATTTAGCATGACATGGAGTACAAGGAGTGGAATGATAGATTATCAGAATGGTTCTCAGGCTAACAGGGATCCTATTCAATATGTCAGTTTATACACCAGTCTACCACCATCAGGACTATATTAGTTTATACACTAGTCTACCACCATCAGCACTATATCAGTTCATACACCAGTCTACCACTATCAGGACTATATCAGTTTATACACTAGTCTACCACTATCAGGACTATATCAGTTTATACACCAGTCTACCACCATCAGGACTATATCAGTTTATACACCAGTCTACCACTATCAGGACTATATCAGTTTATACACCAGTCTACCATCATCAGGACTATATCAGTTTATACACCAGTCTACCACTATCAGGACTATATCAGTTTATACACCAGTCCACCACTATCAGGACTATATCAGTTTATACACCAGTCTACCACTATCAGGACTATATCAGTTTATACACCAGTCTACCACTATCAGCACCATATCAGTTTATACACCAGTCTACCACCATCAGGACTATCAGTTTATACACCAGTCTACCATCATCAGGACTATATCAGTTTATACACCAGTCTACCACCATCAGGACTATATCGTTTATACACCAGTCTACCACTATCAGGACTATATCAGTTTATACACCAGTCCACCACTATCAGGACTATATCAGTTTATACACCAGTCTACCACTATCAGGACTATATCAGTTTATACACCAGTCTACCACTATCAGCACCATATCAGTTTATACACCAGTCTACCACCATCAGGACTATCAGTTTATACACCAGTCTACCATCATCAGGACTATATCAGTTTATACACCAGTCTACCACTATCAGGACTATATCAGTCACTCCAAAAAAAACATGAACACATTTAGGTTACCACTCTCACCTACATACCACTCTCACTACATACCACTCTCACTACATACCACTCTCACCTACATACCACTCTCACCTACATACCACTCTCACCTACATACCACTCTCACCTACATACCACTCTCACCTACATACCACTCTCACCTACATACCACTCTCACCTACATACCACTCTCACTACATACCACTCTCACCTACATACCACTCTCACCTACATACCACTCTCACCTGCATACCACTCTCACCTGCATACCACTCTCACCTGCATACCACTCTCACCTGCATACCACTCTCACTACATACCACTCTCACTACATACCACTCTCACCTACATACCACTCTCACCTACATACCACTCTCACCTACATACCACTCTCACTACATACCACTCTCACTACATACCACTCTCACTACATACCACTCTCAACTACATACCACTCTCACCTACATACCACTCTCACCTACATACCACTCTCACCTACATACCACTCTCACCTGCATACCACTCTCACCTGCATACCACTCTCACTGCATACCACTCTCACTACATACCACTCTCACTACATACCACTCACCTACATACCACTCTCACTACATACCACTCTCACTACATACCACTCTCACCTACATACCACTCTCACCTACATACCACTCTCACCTGCATACCACTCTCACCTGCATACCACTCTCACCTGCATACCACTCTCACCTGCATACCACTCTCACCTGCATACCACTCTCACTACATACCACTCTCACTACATACCACTCTCACCTACATACCACTCTCACCTACATACCACTCTCACCTACATACCACTCTCACTACATACCACTCTCACTACATACCACTCTCACTACATACCACTCTCACTACATACCACTCTCACCTACATACCACTCTCACCTGCATACCACTCTCACCTGCATACCACTCTCACCTGCATACCACTCTCACTACATACCACTCTCACTACATACCACTCTCACTACATACCACTCTCACCTACATACCACTCTCACCTACATACCACTCTCACCTACATACCACTCTCACCTGCATACCACTCTCACCTGCATACCACTCTCACCTGCATACCACTCTCACCTGCGTACCACTCTCACCTACGTACCACTCTCAACTGCGTACCACTCTCAACTGCGTACCACTCTCACTGCGTACCACTCTCACCTACGTACCACTCTCACCTACGTACCACTCTCACCTGCATACCACTCTCACCTGCATACCACTCTCACCTGCATACCACTCTCACCTGCATACCACTCTCACCTACATACAGTGGGGCAAAAAAGTATTTAGTCAGCCACCTATTGTGCAAGTTCTCCCACTTAAAAAGATGAGAGAGGCCTGTAATTTTCATCATAGGTACACTTCAACTATGACAGACAAAATGAGAAAAAAAAATCCAGAAAATCACATTGTAGGATTTTTAATGAATTTATTTGCAAATTATGGTGGAAAATAAGTATTTGGTGAATAACAAAAGTTTATCTCAATACTTTGTTATATACCCTTTGTTGGCAATGACAGAGGTCAAACGTTTTCTGTAAGTCTTCACAAGGTTTTCACACACTGTTGCTGGTATTTTGGCCCATTCCTCCCATGCAGATCTCCTCTAGAGCAGTGATGTTTTGGGGCTGTTGCTGGGCAACACGGACTTTCAACTCCCTCCAAAGATTTTCTATGGGGTTGAGATCTGGAGACTGGCTAGGCCACTCCAGGACCTTGAAATGCTTCTTACGAAGCCACTCCTTCGTTGCCCGGGCGGTGTGTTTGGGATCATTGTCATGCTGAAAGACCCAGCCACGTTTCATCTTCAATGCCCTTGCTGATGGAAGGAGGTTTTCACTCAAAATCTCACGATACATGGCCCCATTCATTCTTTCCTTTACACGGATCAGTCGTCCTGGTCCCTTTGCAGAAAAACAGCCCCAAAGCATGATGTTTCCACCCCCATGCTTCACAGTAGGCATGGTGTTTTTTGAGTTTTTACCAAAAAGTTATATTTTGGTTTCATCTGACCATATGACATTCTCCCAATCTTCTTCTGGATCATCCAAATGCTCTCTAGCAAACTTCAGACGGGCCTGGACATGTACTGGCTTAAGCAGGGGGACACGTCTGGCACTGCAGGATTTGAGTCCCTGGCGGCGTAGTGTGTTACTGATGGTAGGCTTTGTTAATTTGGTCCCAGCTCTCTGCAGGTCATTCACTAGGTCCCCCCGTGTGGTTCTGGGATTTTTGCTCACCGTTCTTGTGATCATTTTGACCCCACGGGGTGAGATCTTGCGTGGAGCCCCAGATCAAGGGAGATTATCAGTGGTCTTGTATGTCTTCCATTTCCTAATAATTGCTCCCACAGTTGATTTCTTCAAACCAAGCTGCTTACCTATTGCAGATTCAGTCTTCCCAGCCTGGTGCAGGTCTACAATTTTGTTTCTGGTGTCCTTTGACAGCTCTTTGGTCTTGGCCATAGTGGAGTTTGGAGTGTGACTGTTTGAGGTTGTGGACAGGTGTCTTTTATACTGATAACAAGTTCAAACAGGTGCCATTTAATACAGGTAACGAGTGGAGGACAGAGGAGCCTCTTAAAGAAGAAGTTACAGGTCTGTGAGAGCCAGAAATCTTGCTTGTTTGTAGGTGACCAAATACTTATTTTCCACCATAATTTGCAAATAAATTCATTAAAAATCCTACAATGTGATTTTCTGGATTTTTTTTTCTCATTTTGTCTGTCATAGTTGAAGTGTACATATGATGAAAATTACAGGCCTCTCTCATATTTTTAAGTGGGAGAACTTGCACAATTGGTGGCTGACTAAATACCTTTTTGCCCCACTGTACCACTCTCGCTGCATACCACTCTCGCTGCATACCACTCTCGCTGCATACCACTCTCGCTGCATACCACTCTCGCTGCATACCACTCTCGCTGCATACCACTCTCGCTGCATACCACTCTCGCTGCATACCACTCTCGCCTGCATACCACTCTCGCCTGCATACCACTCTCGCCTGCATACCACTCTCGCCTGCATACCACTCTCGCCTGCATACCACTCTCGCCTGCATACCACTCTCGCCTGCATACCACTCTCACCTGCATACCACTCTCAGCTGCATACCACTCTCAGCTGCATACCACTCTCACCTGCATACCACTCTCACCTGCATACCACTCTCACGATTTAAGGCCGTCTTTCTGATCTCATGCAACAACCACACAGCCTCGTTTGACCGGCCTGATCTTGTGAGATTAAGTGAATTGATCCACGTGTCAAATTTCACAAAAAAACTACATTTATTGGAACAACTGTGCAGATACAAAGTTTGGTAACAGAATTACAGTAAAATCGCTCCTCTTTTATTTTTATGCTACCACCTTTTTCCAGAAACTCACATATTTGCTCTGAATTAAGATTCAAAGATGTCTGCAGAAAGAATGGGGTGTCCGCTATGACGTCACACCTTGAGTTAGAAAACATCTATTTAGTTTATTCCACTACAGTGAAGTGGATTTACAAGCGGTAACAGAATTACATCATGGGGTCCCTGATTTGTACTATACAGAAATTAAGGATATGAATACATTCCATTCATGGTGACGCCCCCTAAATTGGTACAAAGGTAGAAATATAAAATATCCTTCTTTTGAATATTTGGGTATTATTCTACACTCTGGCTATTATTCTAATGAGCTCCCCCCCCCCTCCCCCCCAAACAAGACCACATTTGGTTGCTCCGGACGGGACCAAATCTGAACCAATCATAGATGTCTGTTTTCACAAGTTTGAACATCATAGCACAGTTGATGTGTTCAGTACAGCACAGTACACGGTACTCTACTCTACTGTAATGTTCTCTACTGTCCTGTCCAAACTTGTGAAACACATACCACTATAATTGGTTCAGATTTGGTGTGGTCCAGGGCGGACTGACCACACAGAGAGAGAGAAAAAATAGAAAAGCCATATTACAACCTTTGTTGTAGTAATTGTTGTTTATTCTATAACATATTAGTTCATACGATCACTGTGATATACAATAAGGCCATGACAACAACAAGATAAGTCACACACAGTGGCAGAATAAATCCAACTACACATACTGTCTGTTTTGTTTCTTCACAAAACCGGAGAGCAACATCTGAAGTCCACAAAGCAAATATTGCATGTAACAAACAGTTGCATTACCTGCAGCGTGGTCACACAAGTTAAAACGTTTTCAACAGTTTTACTAAACAACTACGGATTTTTCGAACCACAAGTCAGCGGTAAGACAACGGGAGCACTGCCTCAGCTATTCCAGAACCATTTCAACGTCAACATTTTAAACATCATCAAATCAAAAAGGCTATATACAGTTTCGTGGAAAAGTCTTTATCCCCTTTCAGACTTTCTCTTTTTTTTCATGTTTTTGATACTGAATGTTATCAGATCTTCAACCAAAACCTAATATTAGATGAAGAGGACCTGAATTTACAAATAACAAAAAAAAATGGATACTTATTTAATTTACAAAGTTATGCAACACCCAATTCCCCTGTGTGTAGAAGTAATCGCCCGTTTACACTCAATAACCGGTTGTGCCATCTTTTAGCTCCAATGACTGCAGCCAAACGTTTTGTGGAAGTTGTTGATAAATCTCACATCGCTGTGGAGGAATTTTTCTTCCATGCAGAACTACTTCCTTCCTAACTCAGTTGCCGGAGAGGAAGGAAACCGCTCAGGGATTTCACCATGAGGCCAATGGTAACTTTAAAACAGTTAGTTGAATGGCTGTGATAGGAGAAAACTGAGGATGAATCAACAACATTGTAGTTACTCCAATACTAACCTAAATGACGAGTGAAAAGAAGGAAGCCTGTACAGAATATAAAATATTCCAAAACATGCATCCTGTTTGCAACAAGGCACTAAAGTGGCAAAGCAAATAACTTTTTGTCCTGAATACAAAGTGTTATGTTTGGGGCAAATTCAATATAACACATGGCTGCATCATGTTAATGGTATGCTTGTAATCGCTAAGGACTGGGGGATTTTTCAGGATAAAACAATAATGTTGTGGCCCAGTTGGTAGAGGGTGGCGCTTGTAACGCCAAGATTGTCGATTCGATTCCCGCTGGAGACCAAACCATTTGAAAATATATATATACTCATGACTTAGTCGCTTTGGACTTTAAAAGGCTTTGTTAAATGGCATATATTCTATATAACAATAACACTGGTTAGCCTATTTATGCACTGTCGTGTATTTGTGTACACAGGAGAGACGGCAGCATTGTGAAGGAGGAGATCAAGTCGTTCCTGGGGAACAGGAGAATCTCTCAGGCTGTGGTGGCCCAGGTCACAGGTCAGTAACAAACACACTGCGGTGGCCCAGGTCAGTAACACCTTGAAGCTTCCACTATAATTGACAACCCCTCCCACAAGGCTCACACAGCAATCAGAAGTCTGTCACACACAGACATTAAATATATTATATTTAATTTAACCAGACATATACAGTGGGGAGAACAAGTATTTGATACACTGACAATTTTGCAGGTTTTCCTACTTACAAAGCATGTAGAGGTCTGTAATTTTTATCATAGGTACACTTCAACTGTGAGAGAAGGAATCTAAAACAAAAATCCAGAAAATCACATTGTATGATTTTTAAGTAATTAATTTGCATTTTATTGCATGACATAAGTATTTGATACATCAGAAAAGCAGAACTGAATATTTGGTACAGAAACCTTAGTTTGCAATTACAGAGATCATACGTTTCCTGTAGTTCTTGACCAGGTTTGCACACACTGCAGCAGGGATTTTGGCCCACTCCTCCATACAGACCTTCTCCAGATCCTTCAGGTTTCGGGGCTGTCGCTGGGCAATACGGACTTTCGGCTCCCTCCAAAGATTTTCTATTGGGTTCAGGTCTGGAGACTGGCTAGGCCACTCCAGGACCTTGAGATGCTTCTTACGGAGCCACTCCTTAGTTGCCCTGGCTGTGTGTTTCGGGTCGTTGTCATGCTGGAAGACCCAGCCACGACCCATCTTCAATGCTCTTACTGAGGGAAGGAGGTTGTTGGTCAAGATCTCGCGATACATGGCCCCATCCATCCTCCCCTCAATACGGTGCAGTCGTCCTGTCCCCTTTGCAGAAAAGCATCCCCAAAGAATGATGTTTCCACCTCCATGCTTCACGGTTGGGATGGTGTTCTTGGGGTTGTACTCATCCTTCTATTCCTCCAAACACGGCGAGTGGAGTTTAGAGCAAAAAGCTCTATTTTTGTCTCATCAGACCACATGACCTTCTCCCATTCCTCCTCTGGATCATCCAGATGGTCATTGGCAAACTTCAGACGGGCCTGGACATGCGCTGGCTTGAGCAGGGGGACCTTGCGTGTGCTGCAGGATTTTAATCCATGACGGCGTAGTGTGTTACTAATGGTTTTCTTTGAGACTGTGGTCCCAGCTCTCTTCAGGTCATTGACCAGGTCCTGCCGTGTAGTTCTGGGCTGATAACTCACCTTCCTCATGATCATTGATGCCCCACGAGGTGAGATCTTGCATGGAGCCCCAGACCGAGGGGGATTGACCGTCATCTTGAACTTCTTCTATTTTCTAATAATTGTGCCAACAGTTGTTGCCTTCTCACCAAGCTGCTTGGCTATTGTCCTGTAGCCCATCCCAGCCTTGTACAGGTCTACAATTTATCCCTGATGTCCTTACACAGCTCTCTGGTCTTGGCCATTGTGGAGAGGTTGGAGTCTGTTTGATTGAGTGTGTGGACAGGTGTCTTTTATACAGGTAACGAGTTCAAACAGGTGCAGTTAATACAGGTAATGAGTGGAGAACAGGAGGGCTTCTTAAAGAAAAACTAACAGGTCTGTGAGAGCCGGAATTCTTACTGGTTGGTAGGTGATCAAATACTTATGTCATGCAATAAAATGCTAATTAATTACTTAAAAATCATACAATGTGATTTTCTGGATTTTTGTTTTAGATTCCGTCTCTCACAGTTGAAGTGTACCTATGATAAAAATGACAGACCTCTACATGCTTTGTAAGTAGGAAAACCTGCAAAATCGGCAGTGTATCAAATACTTGTTCTCCCCACTGTATGCGCAGTAGTGATGGCTACACTAGTGATGGCTACACTAGTGATGGCTACACTAGTGATGGCTACACTAGTGATGGCTAGGGTTTCCCATTTTGGGGAGTATTCAGAGGTGGAAATGTTTCCGTGGGAATTAACGGGAATATATGCAAATTAATATTAATACCATTTAAATTTAGATATTTTTTGCATTGGATATATTTACCATATTATATGGAGACAAACATAAACCTTTTACCTTATCATATGTAGACATAATTGCAAATGCTTAAATCCTTCCAATAGAATGTTTATATATTATAGCATGAGATGAGTTCACTGAACAACAAGAGAAAGTGAATATTGAATGATCCCCAATGATCCATCGCATCTCCCAAAACTTTTTCAACACTGTCTGTAAAATGATAGTCTATAAACTAAAGCTTTGGTTGTCTTCCTCTCAGGCTTCCATGTCTTCTCCCTGGACCTCCTCAATGTCCACACCTCTTGAACATCAGACTCTTGAGGCCTCATTTTCACTGTCACTTTCCAACCTTGTTGAGGATGGCTCGTTGTCAGGCTCAAAAAGCCTCAAATTTTCCCGGATGGCCACCAATTTTTCAAACTTTGTATTGGTCAGCCTGTTGCGTGCTTTGGTGTGCGTGTTCCCAAACAAGGACCAGTTGCGCTCTGAGGTGGCTGATGTTGGTGGGCTTTGGAGGATGATTGAGGCAACAGGGGAAAGAGCCTCAGATCCACAAAGTCCCTTCCACCAGGTGTCTGATGAGATGTATTGGCACGACTGCCATATTGCATCTCCATCCCAAAGCTCTTGCTTGGAAGTGTACTTCGCCAGACTGCCAAGAACCTTGCCCTCATCCAGGCCAAGGTGGCGAGACACGGTAGTGATGACACCATAGGCCTTGTTGATCTCTGCACCAGACAGGATGCTCTTGCCAGCATACTTGGGGTCCAACATGTACGCTGCGGTGTGTATGGGCTTCAGGCAAAAGTCTTCACGCTTTTGATGTATTTCAGAACTGCAGTTTCCTCTGATTGGAGCAACAGTGAAGTGGGCAGGGCAGTACGGATTTCTTCTCTTACATCTGCAAGCAGAGTCTGAACATCAGATAGGATGGCATTGTCTACCTCAATCAGTGCAATGGCTACAGCTATAGGTTTCAGGCTGCTTACCACTCTCTCCCAAAGTACATCATCCAGGAGGATCCTCTTGATGGGGCTGTCCATATCGGCAGACTGTGATATGGCCATTTCTTGGAGAGACTCCTTCCCTCCAGGAGACTGTCAAACATGATGACAACCTCAACCCAATGGGTGTTCCTGGTGCAGCTTCAATGTGGTGCTCTTATTCTTCTCACTTTGCTTGGTGAGGTAGATTGCTGCTATAACTTGATGACCCTTCACATACCTAACCATTTCCGTTGGCTCTCTTGTAGAGTGTATCCATTGTTTTCAGTGCCATGATGTCCTTGAGGAGCAGATTCAATGCATGAGCAGCACAGCCAATGGGTGTGATGTGAGGGTAGGACTCCTCCACTTTAGACCAAGCAGCCTTCATGTTTGCAGCATTGTCTGTCACCAGTGCAAATACCTTCTGTGGTCCAAGGTCATTGATGACTGCCTTCAGCTCATCTGCAATGTAGAGACTGGTGTGTCTGTTGTCTCTTGTGTCTGTGCTCTTGTAGAATACTGGTTGAGGGGTGGAGATGATGTAGTTAATTATTCCTTGCCCACGAACAATCGACCACCCATCAGAGATGATTGCAATACAGTCTGCTTTCTCTGTGATTTGCTTGACCTTCACTTGAACTCTGAGCTCTGCATCCAGCAATTGAGTAGATAAAGCATGTCTGGTTGGAGTGGTGTATGCTGGGAAAAGAACATTCAACAATCTCTTCCAATACACATTGCCTGTGAGCATCAGAGGTGAACTAGTTGCAAACACAGCTCGAACAAGACATTCAACAGCATTTCTCCATTGAGTCAAAAACTTCTGATTCCAGGAGGACCATGAGCTGTTGCTATCGATAAGGTGTCTGATTCATAATTTTCACCTCGAATAGAAGTAGAGGGACTTTGGCCAGAGGTTGCATGTTGTGAGTGCTGAGGGACGCACTTGGCCAGATGATTCTGCATCTTTGTTGCATTCTTCACATATGATTTGGCACCGTATTTGTAAATGTACACAGCTTTAACTTCTACATTAGCTGCAGTGATGGGGCCTACAGGCTGCAGTGATGGGGCCTACAGGCTGCAGTGATGGGGCCTACAGGCTGCAGTGATGGGGCCTACAGGCTGCAGTGATGGGGCCTACAGGCTGCAGTGATGGGGCCTACAGGCTGCAGTGATGGGGCCTACAGGCAGCAGTACAGGCAGCAGTGATGGGGCCTACAGGCAGCAGTGATGGGGCCTACAGGCAGCAGTGATGGGGCTACAGGCAGCAGTACAGGCAGCAGTGATGGCTTCTCCTGGCTATGTGTGTAGAGTCTCACTGGCAGGTACACTATTATTGGTTGGTAGGACTGCTACCTCTCTAACCTGGTGTGTGTGTGTGTGTGTGTGTGTGTGTGTGTGTGTGTGTGTGTGTGTGTGTGTGTGTGTGTGTGTGTGTGTGTGTGTGTGTGTGTGTGTGTGTGTGTGTGTGTGTGTGTGTGTGTGTGTGTGTTCCAGGAATCAGTCAGAGCAGGATCTCTCATTGGTTGCTTCAACACGGCTCTGACCTCAGTGAACAGAAGAAGAGAGCTTTCTACCACTGGTACCAGCTAGAGAAGACCTCCCCCGGTACCCGTCTCTCTCTGTGTCTCTCTCGTCTCTGTGTCTGTCTCTGTGTCTGTCTCTGTCTTTCTCTATGTGTACCATCCTTGTCCTCTGCTGAATCATGTTCCTCTATGGAACTCTGCCAAATTACTCAGCATTAGCTTCACACTTATTATGGAAAGACTGGTCACCTCTACCCAACACCTTATTAATCAAAAGGCTGGCCACCTCTACCCAACACCTTATTAATCAAAAGGCTGGCCACCTCTACCCAACACCTTATTAATCAAAAGGCTGGTCACCTCTACCCAACACCTTATTAATCAGACTGGCCACCTCTACCCAACACCTTATTAATCAGACTGGCCACCTCTACCCAACACCTTATTAATCAAAGGCTGGCCACCTCTACCCAACACCTTATTAATCAAAGGGTGGCCACCTCTACCCAACACCTTATTAATCAAAGGGTGGCCACCTCTACCCAACACCTTATTAATCAAAGGCTGGCCACCTCTACCCAACACCTTATTAATCAAAGGCTGGCCACCTCTACCCAACACCTTATTAATCAGGCTGGCCACCTCTACCCAACACCTTATTAATCAAAGGCTGGCCACCTCTACCCAACACCTTATTAATCAAAGGCTGGCCACCTCTACCCAACACCTTATTAATCAAAGGCTGGCCATCTCTACCCAACACCTTATTAATCAAAGGCTGGCCCATCTCTACCCAACACCTTATTAATCAAAGGCTGGCCCACCTCTACCCAACACCTTATTAATCAAAGGCTGGCCCACCTCTACCCAACACCTTATTAATCAAAGGCTGGCCCACCTCTACCCAACACCTTATTAATCAAAGGCTGGCCCACCTCTACCCAACACCTTATTAATCAAAGGCTGGCCCACCTCTACCCAACACCTTATTAATCAAAGGCTGGCCCACCTCTACCCAACACCTTATTAATCAAAGGCTGGCCCACCTCTACCCAACACCTTATTAATCAAAGGCTGGCCCACCTCTACCCAACACCTTATTAATCAAAGGCTGGCCCACCTCTACCCAACACCTTATTAATCAAAGGCTGGCCCACCTCTACCCAACACCTTATTAATCAAAGGCTGGCCCACCTCTACCCAACACCTTATTAATCAAAGGCTGGCCCACCTCTACCCAACACCTTATTAATCAAAGGCTGGCCCACCTCTACCCAACACCTTATTAATCAAAGGCTGGCCCACCTCTACCCAACACCTTATTAATCAAAGGCTGGCCCACCTCTACCCAACACCTTATTAATCAAAGGCTGGCCCACCTCTACCCAACACCTTATTAATCAAAGGCTGGCCCACCTCTACCCAACACCTTATTAATCAAAGGCTGGCCCACCTCTACCCAACACCTTATTAATCAAAGGCTGGCCCACCTCTACCCAACACCTTATTAATCAAAGGCTGGCCCACCTCTACCCAACACCTTATTAATCAAAGGCTGGCCCACCTCTACCCAACACCTTATTAATCAAAGGCTGGCCCACCTCTACCCAACACCTTATTAATCAAAGGCTGGCCCACCTCTACCCAACACCTTATTAATCAAAGGCTGGCCCACCTCTACCCAACACCTTATTAATCCCACCTCTTATACTGCAGGCATCACTTCATGACAGTGAGTAATACCGCTCCGATGCTTTACGGCAGTCTCGGTAATACCGCTACGATGCTTTACGGCAGTCTCGGTAATACCGCTACGATGCTGGGTCCTATTCATTTGAGCAAAAGGTTTTAAAACATTCTGCATTGGGGATGAAAACAACTGTTTCTATTTGGACGGAAGTTCAGATAGTACCTCTTTGGTTTCATTTGGTGTCTGATGAAAACGAGACGCGTTTATAAGGTTGTGAGTTAATGCTTTCCTGCTATTGGCTCCTCCAGGTGCCACTCTAAACATGCGCCCAGCCCCAATGGCTATGGAGGAAATGGATTGGAGACAGACCACACCCCATATAAGTACCGCCCCAGGAATCTTCCGGCTACGCAGAGGAAGTCGTTTTACCTGGAGGAAAGAATGTCTGGCTGTGATGGAGAGGTGAGGAGCGAGCAGAGGGGTGAGAGGAGAGCATCTTTACCCGGCGGAAATAATGTCTGGCTGTGATGAGGAGAGGGAGAGAGAGCATATATGACTTAAGGAGAGGGAGGGGCTAGGGTGGAGAGGGCTCTGGTCTAAAGCAGTGCACTACATAGGGAATAGGGTGGAGAGGGCTCTGGTCTAAAGCAGTGCACTACATAGGGGATAGGGTGGAGAGGACTCTGGTCTAAAGCAGTGCACTACATAGGGGATAGGGTGGAGAGGACTCTGGTCTAAAGCAGTGCACTACATAGGGGATAGGGTGGAGAGGGCTCTGGTCTAAAGCAGTGCACTACATAGGGGATAAGGTGGAGAGGGCTCTGGTCTAAAGCAGTGCACTACATAGGGGATAGGGTGGAGAGGGCTCTGGTCTAAAGCAGTGCACTACATAGGGGTTAGGGTGCTATTTGGGACGCCGACTAGATCTGTGTTTTGAGATGGCCGCCTCTTCTCCTCAGCTACTTCAATGACAACCAGTACCCCGATGAAGCGAAGAGAGAGGAGATCTCTAACGCCTGCAACGCTGTCATCCAGAAACCAGGTATTCTGTCCACCTGTTGTACTGCTCATCCAGAAACCAGGTATTCTGTCCACCTGTTGTACTGTTCATCCAGAAACCAGGTATTCTGTCCACCTGTTGTACTGCTCATCCAGAAACCAGGTATTCTGTCCACCTGTTGTACTGCTCATCCAGAAACCAGGTATTCTGTCCACCTGTTGTACTGCTCATCCAGAAACCAGGTATTCTGTCCACCTGTTGTACTGCTCATCCAGAAACCAGGTATTCTGTCCACCTGTTGTACTGCTCATCCAGAAACCAGGTATTCTGTCCACCTGTTGTACTGGTCATCCAGAAACCAGGTATTCTGTCCACCTGTTGTACTGGTCATCCAGAAACCAGGTATTCTGTCCACCTGTTGTACTGCTCATCCAGAAACCAGGTATTCTGTCCACCTGGTGTACTGCTCATCCAGAAACCAGGTATTCTGTCCACCTGTTGTACTGGTCATCCAGAAACCAGGTATTCTGTCCACCTGTTGTACTGGTCATCCAGAAACCAGGTATTCTGTCCACCTGTTGTACTGCTCATCCAGAAACCAGGTATTCTGTCCACCTGTTGTACTGCTCATCCAGAAACCAGGTATTCTGTCCACCTGTTGTACTGCTCATCCAGAAACCAGGTATTCTGTCCACCTGTTGTACTGCTCATCCAGAAACCAGGTATTCTGTCCACCTGTTGTACTGCTCATCCAGAAACCAGGTATTCTGTCCACCTGTTGTACTGCTCATCCAGAAACCAGGTATTCTGTCCACCTGTTGTACTGCTCATCCAGAAACCAGGTATTCTGTCCACCTGTTGTACTGCTCATCCAGAAACCAGGTATTCTGTCCACCTGTTGTACTGTTCATCCAGAAACCAGGTATTCTGTCCACCTGTTGTACTGCTCATCCAGAAACCAGGTATTCTGTCCACCTGTTGTACTGCTCATCCAGAAACCAGGTATTCTGTCCACCTGTTGTACTGCTCATCTAGAAACCAGGTATTCTGTCCACCTGTTGTACTGCTCATCCAGAAACCAGGTATTCTGTCCACCTGTTGTACTGCTCATCCAGAAACCAGGTATTCTGTCCACCTTACTGTTGTACTGGCCTTTGTTACTACACCTGATTTAGTTGATGGATGCTTTACTACTTACTGTGACTGTAGTATGTGGTTGTCCTGTCCAGCTACCTATGACTGTAGTGGTTGTCCTACCCAGCTACCTGTGACTGTAGTGTAGTGGTTGTCCTGCCCAGCTACGTGTGACTGTAGTGTAGTGGTTGTTCTGCCCAGCTACCTGTGACTGTAGTGTAGTGGTTGTCCTGCCCAGCTACCTGTGACTGTAGTGTAGTGGTTGTCCTGCCCAGCTACCTGTGACTGTAGTATGTGGTTGTCCTACCCAGCTACCTGTGACTGTAGTGTAGTGGTTGTCCTGCCCAGCTACGTGTGACTGTAGTGTAGTGGTTGTTCTGCCCAGCTACCTGTGACTGTAGTGTAGTGGTTGTCCTGCCCAGCTACCTGTGACTGTAGTGTAGTGGTTGTCCTGTCCAGCTACCTGTGAGTGTAGTGGTTGTCCTGTCCAGCTACCTGTGACTGTAGTGTAGTGGTTGTCCTGTCCAGCTACCTGTGACTGTAGTGTAGTGGTTGTCCCACCCAGCTACCTGTGACTGTAGTGTAGTGGTTGTCCTGCCCAGCTACCTGTGACTGTAGTGTAGTGGTTGTCCCACCCAGCTACCTGTGACTGTAGTGTAGTGGTTGTCCTGCCCAGCTACCTGTGACTGTAGTGTAGTGGTTGTCCCACCCAGCTACCTGTGACTGTAGTGTAGTGGTTGTCCCGCCCAGCTACCTGTGACTGTAGTATGTGGTTGTCCTACCCAGCTACCTGTGACTGTAGTGTAGTGGTTGTCCTGCCCAGCTACGTGTGACTGTAGTGTAGTGGTTGTCCTGCCCAGCTACCTGTGACTGTAGTGTAGTGGTTGTCCTGTCCAGCTACCTGTGAGTGTAGTGTAGTGGTTGTCCTGTCCAGCTACCTGTGACTGTAGTGTAGTGGTTGTCCTGCCCAGCTACCTGTGACTGTAGTGTAGTGGTTGTCCTGCCCAGCTACGTGTGACTGTAGTGTAGTGGTTGTTCTGCCCAGCTACCTGTGACTGTAGTGTAGTGGTTGTCCTGCCCAGCTACCTGTGACTGTAGTGTAGTGGTTGTCCTGCCCAGCTACCTGTGACTGTAGTATGTGGTTGTCCTACCCAGCTACCTGTGACTGTAGTGTAGTGGTTGTCCTGCCCAGCTACGTGTGACTGTAGTGTAGTGGTTGTTCTGCCCAGCTACCTGTGACTGTAGTGTAGTGGTTGTCCTGCCCAGCTACCTGTGACTGTAGTGTAGTGGTTGTCCTGTCCAGCTACCTGTGAGTGTAGTGGTTGTCCTGTCCAGCTACCTGTGACTGTAGTGTAGTGGTTGTCCTGTCCAGCTACCTGTGACTGTAGTGTAGTGGTTGTCCCGCCCAGCTACCTGTGACTGTAGTGTAGTGGTTGTCCTGCCCAGCTACCTGTGACTGTAGTGTAGTGGTTGTCCCACCCAGCTACCTGTGACTGTAGTGTAGTGGTTGTCCCACCCAGCTACCTGTGACTGTAGTGTAGTGGTTGTCCCACCCAGCTACCTGTGACTGTAGTGTAGTGGTTGTCCCGCCCAGCTACCTGTGACTGTAGTATGTGGTTGTCCTACCCAGCTACCTGTGACTGTAGTGTAGTGGTTGTCCTGCCCAGCTACATGTGACTGTAGTGTAGTGGTTGTCCTGCCCAGCTACGTGTGACTGTAGTGTAGTGGTTGTCCTGCCCAGCTACGTGTGACTGTAGTGTAGTGGTTGTTCTGCCCAGCTACCTGTGACTGTAGTGTAGTGGTTGTCCTGCCCAGCTACCTGTGACTGTAGTGTAGTGGTTGTCCTGTCCAGCTACCTGTGAGTGTAGTGGTTGTCCCGTCCAGCTACCTGTGACTGTAGTGTAGTGGTTGTCCCGTCCAGCTACCTGTGACTGTAGTGTAGTGGTTGTCCCGCCCAGCTACCTGTGACTGTAGTGTAGTGGTTGTCCTGCCCAGCTACCTGTGACTGTAGTGTAGTGGTTGTCCCACCCAGCTACCTGTGACTGTAGTGTAGTGGTTGTCCCGCCCAGCTACCTGTGACTGTAGTATAGTGGTTGTCCTACCCAGCTACCTGTGACTGTAGTGTAGTGGTTGTCCTGCCCAGCTACCTGTGACTGTAGTGTAGTGGTTGTCCTGCCCAGCTACCTTAATTTGAAAGCACTAACTGTAAGTCGCTCTGGATATGAGTCTGTAAAATACCTAAATGTACAAATAAATGTCAACTGAACAAAGATATAAACGCAACATCCTACAATTTTAAGTTACAGTTCATATGAGGAAATCAGTCATTTGAAATAAATTAAGGCTCTAATCTATGGATTTCACATGACTGGGAATACAGATATGCATCTGTTAGCCACAGATACGCATCTGTTAGCCACAGATACTGTTGGCCACAGATACTGTTGGCCACAGATACTGTTGGCCACAGATACTGTTGGCCACAGATACAGATAAAAAGTAGGGTTGTGGATCAGAAAACCAGTCAGTATCTGGTGTGACCACCATTTGCCTCATGGAGCGCAACACATCTCCTTCACATAGAGTTGATCAGGCTGTTGATTTGTGTCCTGTGGAATGTTGTCCCACTCCTCTTCAATGGCTGTGCGAAGTTGCTGGATATTGGTGGGAACTGTAATACACTGTCGTACACGACAATCCAGAGCATCCCGAACATGCTCAACGGGTGACATGTCTGGTGAACAGACAGGCCATGGAAGAACTGAGACATTTTCAGCTTCCAGGAAGTGTGTAGAGATCCTTGTGACATGGGGCCGTGCATTATCATGCTGAAACCTGAGGTGATGGCGGCGGATGAAAGACATGACAATGGGCCTCAGGATCCCGTCACGGTATCTCTGTGCATTCAAATTGCAATCGATAAAATGCCATTGTGCTCGTTGTCCGTAACTTATGCCTGCCCATAGCATCAGCCCACCTCCACAGCGTTGACATCAGTCAGCACGACCCCATACACCTGACATACAAGCTTCTTGATATGCCACACCTTTCAAGTCTAATGGTTTTTCTTGGTAAAAGAGAAATGCTCACTAACAGGGATGTAAACAAATGAGTGTGCAACATTTCAGAGAAATAAGCTTTTTGTGCGTATGGAACATTTCTGGGATTTTTATTTTATTTCAGCTCATGAAACATTGCAACAAGACTTTCCATGTTGAGTACATTTTTTTTCAGTGTACTTTGCCCTTTGGAATATAATTTACTGTTTGGAATGATCTAATCTCCTGAATGTTGTTTTATTTCAGGGAAGAAGCTATCGGACCTGGAGAGAGTCAGCTCTCTAAAAGTCTACAACTGGTTTGCCAACCGACGCAAGGAGATCAAGAGACGAGCTAATATTGGTAACGTGGGCTGGGTTTGTCTGTCGTCGTTGGTAACGTGGGCTGGGTTTGTCTGTCGTCGTTGGTAACGTGGGCTGGGTTTGTCTGCCGTCGTTGGTAACGTGGGCTGGGTTTCTCTGCCGTCGTTGGTTACGTGGGCTGGGTTTCTCTGTCGTCGTTGGTAACGTGGGCTGGGTTTCTCTGTCGTCGTTGGTAACGTGGGCTGGGTTTCTCTGTCGTCGTTGGTAACGTGGGCTGGGTTTCTCTGTCGTCGTTGGTAACGTGGGCTGGGTTTCTCTGTCGTCTTTGGTAACGTGGGCTGGGTTTCTCTGTCGTCGTTGGTAACGTGGGCTGGGTTTCTCTGTCGTCGTTGGTTACGTGGGCTGGGTTTCTCTGTCGTCGTTGGTAACGTGGGCTGGGTTTCTCTGTCGTCGTTGGTAACGTGGGCTGGGTTTCTCTGTCGTCGTTGGTAACGTGGGCTGGGTTTCTCTGTCGTCGTTGGTAACGTGGGCTGGGTTTCTCTGTCGTCGTTGGTTACGTGGGCTGGGTTTCTCTGTCGTCGTTGGTTACGTGGGCTGGGTTTCTCTGTCGTCGTTGGTAACGTGGGCTGGGTTTCTCTGTCGTCGTTGGTTACGTGGGCTGGGTTTCTCTGTCGTCGTTGGTTACGTGGGCTGGGTTTCTTTTTCGTCGTTGGTTACGTGGGCTGGGTTTCTTTTTCGTCGTTGGTAACGTGGGCTGGGTTTCTCTGTCGTCGTTGGTAACGTGGGCTGGGTTTCTCTGTCGTCGTTGGTACAATGAAGGATTTCAGCAGGACATCAGTTTTTCACTGCCATCCATTTATCTATTTCTTCTTTGAGTCTGGCTGCATGTCTCTGTGTTTAGATGGTTAGTCCTACGGCCCCCTTTCTCCCCCGTAGAAATCTCAGTACAGCCAGTAGAGGACTGGCCAGTCCTCAGAGCCTGGTTCCTCTGGTCTACCCTGTACAGCCAGAAGAGGACTGGCCAGTCCTCAGAGCCTGGTTCCTCTGGTCTACCCTGTACAGCCAGAAGAGGACTGGCCAGTCCTCAGAGCCTGGTTCCTCTGGTCTACCCTGTACAGCCAGAAGAGGACTGGCCAGTCCTCAGAGCCTGGTTCCTCTGGTCTACCCTGTACAGCCAGAAGAGGACTGGCCAGTCCTCAGAGCCTGGTTCCTCTGGTCTACCCTGTACAGCCAGAAGTGGACTGGCCAGTCCTTGGTGCCTGGTTCCTCTGGTCTACCCTGTACAGCCAGAAGAGGACTGGCCAGTCCTCAGAGCCTGGTTCCTCTGGTCTACCCTGTACAGCCAGAAGTGGACTGGCCAGTCCTTGGTGCCTGGTTTCTCTCTAGGTTTCTTCCATCTTGGAAGTTTTTCCTGCTACGTGTGTTTCTGCCTCTGCATTGCTTGCTGTTTGGGGTTTAGGTTGGGTATCTGTTAACTGTTGAGGGCATTATAAAATATATTTAATTGATTGATTTTCCCTATGTATACAGCTGTGGTGTTCCCTTGAGAATTCTAGATTCCAACTGTGATAAGATTGTTCATGTCGTGACATAACCATCCACTGGGTGTCATGACCTTTCACCTGGCTGGAGGTCACAGACAGTAACACTAAGGAAGTTGTGGGGAGTTGACTAGGTCAGACTCTGATGATGGCGATTTACGCCCGGGACGTAAGCCTGTTCGTATGCCCCGTCACTAAATACGGAGATCTATGCAGAAACAGGATGTTCCTTTGTCTTTGTCCTCCTGGATAGTCACCAGATGAAGTATCCAAGGGTAAGGAATGTTTTTGTGTCATAATAACCAACGCTCTTGTTTTCCCAAGAAGCCACAATCCTGGAGAGCCATTGGATAGACGTCCAGAGTCCCGGAGGACACTCGAACAGCGACGACATCGATGGAGGCGACTACACAGAACAGGCCTGTGACCTGGCCTACTTCGACAAGAGACCCATGGCCAGACCCTTTGGCTTCTACAGGCTAGAGCCCACTTCACCCACACAGGTATGGAGCCAGAACCAAATCAAACTGTATTTATTTAGTACATTTCTGACAAAAAATGCAATTCAAAGGAGAGAGAGCTGCATTCCTGTGGGATGTCCGCCGGACCTTACGGGCCCTGACAGACGTCATTGTGGCGCGGTTGGCGTTTTTCATGCTACGGGTGGGAGCGGGCAGTCAGGCAGACAACTTTGGGATGAAAATATTTGTTTAGTCCCGCAGATTTGTGTTTTAGAGTAGTTGTCATCTAGGGAATTAGAAGCGGAGGTCCTAGTCACAGGTTGATTCATGTTCACTAGCCTACCTCTTAGGGCTGGGCGATATCAAATTCATTCAATTAATTTAAATGTATATTTTTTTGCACAGGCATTTGGAATATTGTGTCGCAAGAATCAAGTACATTTTTGTAATTATTTTTGTAATTATTGTTTATGTCCGTTTATTCTAATGTTGTCTTTTTTGGTCTGGTCTTCTTCACTCCTCTGTGCTGTGTACACCTTCCATTCCAAACCAGAGATCTGTATATAATGACGAGATAATCATGTCTCTGCCCTAACAATGGGAGTCGTTGTCCCCAAAGTCGGGGAAAACAGGCGACCAAGCTTAGGCCCATAATAAGCCATAGAAACGCACAGATTTTAGGCCAAGAGTGAAACCTCTTGCTTTCGGTTTACACACACACAGCCTCTCCACCTTCCACTCACAACAACAAAGATGAAAGAGATGTTATTTTACTGTGATAGAGAAGTCAACTTTTCTAGCGATACCCTTATGTCTCAACTCCTCAAGTTGTGTACAGAACAGACACTACTAAAACCAGAGTATTAATGAACATTGATTGTGGAAAATGAATTATCGGTTTGTCTCCCGCAGCATTATGGTGCCATGTAGCAGTATTCTAGCCAATGACTGTTATACTAGCTGTGTAGTCTGTGTTTTTTTTATAAATGTGCAATACGCATAAAACACAATTTATAAAATGAATTGACAACTAATTCTGAGAAATAAGGTTGGCCTCTTGATTTCAACATATGAACAAAGTGTACAGGCTAACATGCTTTTCAAACAGTTGGAAACGGACCAGAATGGCTAACATGCTTTTCAAACAGTTGGAAACGGACCAGAATGGCTTACATGCTTTTCAAACAGTTGGAAACGGACCAGAATGGCTTACATGCTTTTCAAACAGTTGGAAACGGACCAGAATGGCTAACATGCTTTTCAAACAGTTGGAAACGGACCAGAATGGCTAACATGCTTTTCAAACAGTTGGAAACGGACCAGAATGGCTTACATGCTTTTCAAACAGTTGGAAACGGACCAGAATGGCTTACATGCTTTTCAAACAGTTGGAAACGGACCAGAATGGCTTACATGCTTTTCAAACAGTTGGAAACGGACCAGAATGGCTAACATGCTTTTCAAACAGTTGGAAACGGACCAGAATGGCTTACATGCTTTTCAAACAGTTGGAAACGGACCAGAATGGCTAACATGCTTTTCAAACAGTTGGAAACGGACCAGAATGGCTAACATGCTTTTCAAACAGTTGGAAACGGACCAGAATGGCTAACATGCTTTTCAAACAGTTGGAAACGGACCAGAATGGCTTACATGCTTTTCAAACAGTTGGAAACGGACCAGAATGGCTTACATGCTTTTCAAACAGTTGGAAACGGACCAGAATGGCTTACATGCTTTTCAAACAGTTGGAAACGGACCAGAATGGCTAACATGCTTTTCAAACAGTTGGAAACGGACCAGAATGGCTTACATGCTTTTCAAACAGTTGGAAACGGACCAGAATGGCTTACATGCTTTTCAAACAGTTGGAAACGGACCAGAATGGCTAACATGCTTTTCAAACAGTTGGAAACGGACCAGAATGGCTAACATGCTTTTCAAACAGTTGGAAACGGACCAGAATGGCTTACATGCTTTTCAAACAGTTGGAAACGGACCAGAATGGCTAACATGCTTTTCAAACAGTTGGAAACGGACCAGAATGGCTTACATGCTTTTCAAACAGTTGGAAACGGACCAGAAGGGCGTGGGTGATTCTCACAGTCTTGGTATTACTCTTGGTCAAAAAAAATTTAAAGGCATTTTTGTAATAGATAAAATACCATCTAATTATTGTCTGTTAAATGAATCTTCTTACCTGTTCAGATTTGAATTTATTTGTGCAGATTTTCCAAAATGTCTTTACCGTAACACCGTAAGATACACAAGTTATTACACCAACGTTTCATAAAATAACATTTTGATTACACTGAGTATACCAAACACCTTTCTAATATTGAGTTTCACCTGGTTGGTCGGTCATGGAAAGAGCAGGTGTTCCTAATGTTTTGTATAGTCACTGTATATTTTCATTTTAATCAGTTCTGATTACCGTAACTTGTGGCATGTTCATATAATTTGTTTTAAACTAATATTAATATTTTTTCCAAAGTACACAAATATACATTTACATTTAAGTCATTTAGCAGACGCTCTTATCCAGAGCGACTTAAGGAGCAAATGAGATTTTATGCTCAAATATTTAGAATTATGTCATATTATTCTATGAATATTTTATCATTGATGCATTTCGGTAATCAGATCCACGTTTCTGTAGATTAGACCGTATTGCGGTAATCAGATCCACGTTTCTGTAGATTAGACCGCATTACGGTAATCAGATTCACGTTTCTGTAGATTAGACCGCAATACGGTAATTAGATCCCCGTTACTGTAGATTAGACAGCATTACGGTAATCAGATCCACGTTACTGTAGATTAGACCGCATTACGGTAATGAGCAAATGAGACCGCGATACTTCATCAAGAGTAAAAAAATAAAAAATAAACATTTTTAATCATAAAGAGTTAATAATTTTGCCCATAAAATGCAGCCCTACTAACAACCTGGTATCTTTACCAGTATATGCAGACGTTTGGTGGCACAGATAGGAAACTTATCTTTTTCAGGAGATGTGCTTCAACAACAAAAGCATTTGTTGCTTGAAGCACAACAAATGCTTTTGTTGTTAGGAGCAACAAAAGCATTTGTTGCTCCTAACATTCCTAGGCTACCGCTTTCAAGGAACGAGAGACTAATCCTGACGCTTATAAGAAATCCCGCTATGCCCTCGGACAAACCATCAAACAAGCAAAGCGTCAATACAGGATTAAGATTGAATCCTACTACACCGGCTCTGACGCTCGTCGGATGTGGCAGGGCTTGAAAACTATTACGGACTACGAAGGGAAACCCAGGCGCAAGCTGCCCAGTGACGCGAGCATACCGGACAAGCTCAATGCCTTTAAATGCTCGCTTCGAGGCAAGCAACACTGAAGCATGCACGAGAGCACCAGCTGTTCCGGATGGCTGTGGTAATGCTCTCAGTAGCCGATGTGAACAAAACCTTTCAACAGGTCAACATTCACAAAGCTGCTGGGCCAGATGGATTACCAGGACGTGTACTCAAAGCTTGCGCGGACCAACTGGCAAGTGTCTTCACTGACATTTTCAACATCTCCCTGTCCGAGTCTGTAATACCTACATGTTTCAAGCAGACCACTATAGTCCCTGTGCCCAAGGAAGCGACGGTAACCTGCCTAAATGATTACCGCCCCGTTGCACTCACGTCGGTAGCCATGAAGTGCTTTGAAAGGCTGGTCATGGCTCACATCTACAGCATCCTCCCGGACACCCTAGACCCACCCCAATTTACATACCGCCCCAACAGAACCACAGATGACGCAATATCAATCATGCTCTATGCTGCCCTTTCCCACCTGGACAAAAGGAACACCTATGTGAGAATGCTGTTCTTTGACTACAGCTCAGCGTGCAACACCATAGTGCCCACGAAGCTCATCGCTAAGGACTCTGGGACTAAACACCTCCCTCTGCACCTGGATACTGGGCTTCCTGACGGGCTGCCCCCAGGTGGTAAGAGTAGGCAACAACACGTCTACCACGCTGATCCTTAACACTGGGGCCCATCAGGGGTGTGTACTTAGTCCCCTCCTGTACTCCCTCTTCACCCATGACTGCGTGGCCAAACACAACTCCAACACCATCATTAAGTTTGTTGACGACACAACAATGGTAGGCCTGATCAACGATGAGACAGCCTATAGAGAGGTCAGAGAATTGGCAGGGTGGTGCCAGGACAAAAATCTCTCCCTCAATGTGAGAAAGACACAGGAGCTGATCGTGGACTACAGGAAAAGGCGGACCAAACAGGCCCCCATTTAAAATCGACGGGGCTGTAATGGAGCGCGTCGAGAGTTTCAAGTTCCTTGGTGTCCACATCACCAACAAACTATCATGGTCCAAACATACCAAGACAGTCGTGAAGAGCGCACGACAAAACCTTTTCCCCCTCAGGAGACTGAAAAGATTTGGCATGGGCCCCCAGATCCTCAAAAGGTTCTACAGCTGCACCATCGAGAGCATCCTGACCGGTTACATCGCTGCCTGGTATGGCAACTGCTCGGCCTCTGACCGTAAGGAGCTACAGAGGGTAGTGCGAATGGCCCAGTAAATCTCTGGGGTAAAGTTTCCTGCCATCCAGGACCTACAGTTGAAGTCGGAAGTTTACATACACCTTAGCCAAATACATTTAAACTCAGTTTTTCACAATTCCTGACATTTAATCCTAGTAAAACTTCCCTGTGTTAAGTCAGTTAGGATCACCACTTTATTTTAAGAATGTGAAATGTCAGAATAATAGTAGAGAGAATTATTTATTTCAGCTTTTATTTATTTTATCACATTCCCAGTGGGTCAGAAGTCTTTAAATGACCTTTAAATTGTTTAACTTGGGTAAAACATTTCGGGTAGCCTTCCACAAGCTTCCCACAATAAGTTGGGTGAATTTTGGCCCATTCCTCCTGACAGAGGTGGTGTAACTGAGTCAGGTTTGTAGGCCTCCTTGCACGCACACACTTTTTCAGTTCTTCCCACAAATGTTCTTTAGGATTGAGGTCAGGGCTTTGTGATGGCCACTCCAATACCTTGACTTTGTTGTCCTTAAGCCATTTTGCTACAACTTTGGAAGTATGCTTGGGGTCATTGTCCATTTGGAAGACCCATTTGTGACCAAGCTTTAACTTCCTGACTGATGTCTTGAGATGTTGCTTCAATATATTCACATAATTTCCCCTCATGATGCCATTTATTTTGTGAAGTGCACCAGTCCCTCCTGCAGCAAAGCACCCCCACAACATGATGTTGCCACCCCTGTGCTTCACGGTTGTGATGGTGTTCTTCGGCTTGCAAGCCTCCCCTTTTTCCTCCAAACATAACGATAGTCATTATGGCCAAACAGTTCTATTTTTTTTTCTCATCAGACCAGAGGACATTTCTCCAAAAAGAACGATCTTTGTTGCAAACCATAGTCTGGCTTTTTTATGGCAGTTTTGGAGCAGTGGCTTCTTCCTTGCTGAGCGGCCTTTCAGGTTATGTCGATATAGGACTCGTTTTACTGTGCATATAGATACTTTTGTACCTGTTTCCTCCAGCATCTTCACAAGGTCCTTTGCTGTTCTGGGATTGATTTGTACTTTTTGCACAAAAGTACGTTCATCTCTAGGAGACAGAACGCATCTCCTTCCTGAGCTGTTTGACGGCTGCGTGGTCCCATGGTGTTTATACTTGCGTACTATTGTTTGTACAGATGGACGTGGTACCTTCAGGCGTTTGGAAATTGCTCCCAAGGATGAACCAGACTTGTGGATGTCTAGAATTTTTTTTCTGAGGTCTTGGCTGATTTCTTTTGATTTTCCCATGATGTCAAGCAAAGAGGCAATGAGTTTGAAGGTAGGCCTTGAAATACATCCACAGGTACAACTCCAATTGACTCAAATTATGGCAATTTGCCTATCAGAAGCTTCTAAAGCCATTACATCACTTTCTGGAATTTTAAAGCTGTTTTAAAGGCAGTCAACTTAGTGTATGTAAACTTCTGACCCACTGGAATTGTGATACAGTGAAATCTGTCTGTAAACAATTGTTGGAAATATTACTTGTCATGCGCAAGTAGATGTCCTAACCGCCAAAACTATAGTTTGTTAATAAGAAATATGTGGGGTGGTTGAACAACGAGTTTTAATGACTTTAACCTAAGTGTATGTAAACTTTCGACTTCAACTGAAAATAATAGGCTGTGTCAGAGGAAAGCCCATAAAGTTGTCAGGGACTCCAGTCACCCCAGTCATGGACTGTTCTCTCTGCTACCGCACGGTAAGCGGTACCGGAGCGCCAAGTCTAGGTCCAAGAGGCTTCTAAACAGCTTCTACCCCCAAGCCATAAGACTGCTGAACAATTCATAAAAATCGCCACCGGACAATTTACATTGACACACACACACACACAAACTCTGAAATATGTTTATTATTGCTAAATATTTGAGATGCAGTGTATTTGGCCTTTTAATTGTACAACAAAGCTTATTTAGAGAAAACAGAGCAAACATATAAAAGAACATGGTCTTTCCAGGAAAATGTATGGCTGTAGTTTAGACTCCCACATTGACTGGAAATAAATATTGATATCATGTATTTTACTCTGCCCGCAAATCGTCCCGCTCTTTTAAAGTTATTCAAAGCGTAGCTCAAGTCATGTGTCCACGTTTCTATTGTCCCCAACTCTGCTCCCTTTCAAACTACACTGTATATACAAAAGTATGTGGACACACCTTCAAATGAGTCGATGAGTCTATTTCAGCCACACCTGTATAAAATCGAGCACACAGACATGCAATCTCCATAGACAAACACGGCAGTAGAATGGCCTTACTGAAGAGCTACGTGACTTTCAACGTGGCACCGTCATAAGATGCCACCTTTCCAACAAGTTAGTTTCTCAAATTTATGCTCTGCTATAGCTGCCCCAGTCAACTGTAAGTGCTGTTATTGTGAAGTGGAAACATCTAGGAGCAACAACGGCTCAGCCGAGAAGTGGTAGGCCACACAAGCTCACAGAACGTGACTGCGAAGTGCTGAAGTGCGTATCACGTAAAAATTGTCTGTCCTCTGGAAGCACAACTGTTAGTCAGGAGCTAAATGAAATGGGGTTTCCATGGCCAAGTACCCGCACACAAGCCTAAGATCACCATGTGCAATGCATAGCGTCAGCTGGAGTGGCGTAAAACTCGCCGCCATTGGACTCTGGAGCAGTGGAAACGCTTCCAACTTTATGGCAACAGTTTGGGGAAGGCCCTTTCCGGTATGACAATGCTCCCGTGTACAAAGCGAGGTCCATTCAGAAATAGTGTGTCAATCGCTGTGGAAGAACTTGACTAGTCTACGTAGAATCCTGACCTCAACTCCATCTAACACCTTTGGGATAAATAGGAACGCCGGCTGCGAGCCAGGCCTAATCGCACAACATCAGTCCCTGACCTCACTAATGCTCTTATGGCTGAATAGAAGCAAGTCCCCGCAGCAATGGTCCACCATCTAGTGGAAAGCCTTCCCAGAAGAGTGGAGGCTGTTATAGCAGCAAACGGGGGGACCAACTCTATATTAATGCCCATGATTTTGTAATGAGATTTTCGAAGAGTAGGTGCCAACATACTTTTGGTCATGTAGTGTACATATATAACGTATTGGTTGATAATACCACGTCAATCTCTGGCACAAAAAAAGTGACAATTTTTTTAAATTTGCTCAGGGTGGCAAAATTGCTCGGACTGGGGCTGCAAAGCAAGTCTCGTAACGTACATGTAAAATAACATTGCGAGCCTGCGGTCGGGTTTGGGGCCACAGTTCTTACGTGAGTCAGACAAGAAGCCAGTGGGGAGTGCTATGAAAAGCAGCAGGAGGGGGGGATGAAGAAATCAGTCCCCCTCAGACCTCTAAATAAAATAATGATATATAAACTTGTTACTTTCTATGTTTCTCCCCCCCCCTTTTCTTCCAGGACGATGGTACTGACCACCAGGACCCCATCTCTCTGGCCGTGGAGATGGCTGCAGTCAACCATACCATCCTGGCTCTGTCCCGGACTGGAGGGGTGCCCAGCGACATCAAGACAGAGGTCCCGGACGATGACTGAAGAGGTGGTTACTGGACAGTGACTGTGGGAGGAAGGAGTGGGTAGCGAAGGGTAATAATCAATAGAGGATACGTCGTGTGTGTGCGTGAGAGATTGTGGTTCAAGGAATGTGAAGATGACCAAATTTAAGCTATCAAACTCCAGCCACCCTCCTCCCCCTTGTTCTCAGGCCCTCCACGGCCCCAGTGTACTGTACCCTCCTTCCCCTTGTTCTCAGCCCCTCCACGGTCCCAGTGTACTGTACCCTCCTTCCCCTTGTTCTCAGCCCCTCCACGGTCCCAGTGTACTGTACCCTCCTTCCCCTTGTTCTCAGGCCCTCCACGGTCCCAGTGTACTGTACCCTCCTTCCCCTTGTTCTCAGCCCCTCCACGGCCCCAGTGTACTGTACCCTCCTTCCCCTTGTTCTCAGCCCCTCCACGGCCCCAGTGTACTGTACCCTCCTTCCCCTTGTTCTCAGGCCCTCCACGGCCCCAGTGTACTGTACCCTCCTTCCCCTTGTTCTCAGGCCCTCCACGGCCCCAGTGTACTGTACCCTCCTTCCCCTTGTTCTCAGGCCCTCCACGGCCCCAGTGTACTGTACCCTCCTTCCCCTTGTTCTCAGGCCCTCCACGGCCCCAGTGTACTGAACCCTCCTTCCCCTTGTTCTCAGGCCCTCCACGGCCCCAGTGTACTGAACCCTCCTTCCCCTTGTTCTCAGCCCCTCCACGGCCCCAGTGTACTGTACCCTCCTTCCCCTTGTTCTCAGGCCCTCCACGGCCCCAGTGTACTATACCCTCCTTCCCCTTGTTCTCAGCCCCTCCACGGTCCCAGTGTACTGTACCCTCCTTCCCCTTGTTCTCAGGCCCTCCACGGTCCCAGTGTACTGTACCCTCCTTCCCCTTGTTCTCAGACCCTCCACGGCCCCAGTGTACTGAACCCTCCTTCCCCTTGTTCTCAGGCCCTCCACGGCCCCAGTGTACTGAACCCTGTCTTGTCCTCATCGGAGTGAAAAAGTTGAGTGGAGAATAATAAATGGCTGTTTTTTTTCTGAACCGCCACCCCAATATGGTGCCACTGGCCTGGGGCCCTGGTCAACCGGTTTTCCCACTCCTCCTCTGAGCCCAGACCCACATACCTCAATCTTGCCTGGGTGCAGCTATATGTATATATGGAATCTGTTCTCATCAGAGACATAGAAGTCTGTTCTAGAACGTTCTGGAATAGAAGTCTGTTCTGGAATAGAAGTGATACCATTTCTATGGTTCTCATAATGTCTCATCTTGTGCTGCCCTGAACCCATTTCCTTGTGCAATGCGTTGGTAGCGCATCAGTGGCCTCTTACTAACACTTCTGGAAGAGAGGGAGGGGTGTAGTTTATCACCCTGCCAAAGAACAGTCAGTTGAGTACTCATCTGTGGATTGGACTGTTCTGATTGGACTGTATTGTTCCCTACTGTTCAATGTATCCTGCAATCTACGGCTTTCATTACTACTGGAATCTTAACGTTTGGTTTGTAAACATTGACATTATGAATTTTTCCCATGTCCGTGGTGTTCTTTTAAATGGAATGGCCACCAGAAATACAGAAGGTCCTTTCTGTAGAGGACGGTTATGTGCATGAGGCAAAAAGCCATCTGAAAGCCAGCAGTGGCACCCAAAGCCAAATGAGACAAGACACAGAGCTAACTTCTGATTAGTTTAGCCTTGTGGGTATTAAAGGGAAAATCTGCGATTTGGTTAATTATTTTCTGACTTAAATAATGATATACACCCATTGATTAAAACAAATATATATATATAATTTCAAATGGACCTGAGAGCTGTGTTACAGAGATGGTGAATCTAGTCTTTTTAAGGGTTAAATTTGATCAAAAGTAAATTAACTAACAGCGGGTGAGTTTCCTGGAAGTTTGGTAGCGCTAAGATCGCGTCCATTGGCGGCAACGTGTGAATGATGATGTCAGTGTCGACAGACGGTACAAAGCTTTTGGGTAAATCGCCCTCATTTGAAGGATGTAACATATCATATGAAATGGATGACGTAGTACCCAATTGGATGAGCACCACTTTCAAAAAATACTGTCTGGAAAAAAATAAATTATAATTACTAGTATTATTTCTCCCCCCCCAGGGGCCACGTTCGGTTTTCAACGAAGTCTGGAGGGCCGCACTGGAAGTAGATTTCCTCGCCGTCAAAATTAGCAACAAGATTGTCCTCAGACCATCGTTTAGGGAATTTCCGATACTCCCAGACTGTCCAGCTTTAATTTCAGTGATTTTTAATAGTGCGCTGGACACAGTCGAGGGAACTGTAGGTCTATTATGATTACTATGTGACACCCCCGCTTTAAGGGGGGAGTGAATATCAGTAGACACTCGGCCCTCTGGGAACTGAGCCCCCTGGTAGACGGTGTATATACAGTGCATTCAAGGTATTCCGATCCATTCATCTGTCCACATTTTGTTACATCAGACTTATTTTAATATGGATGAAATTGTTTTTATTCCCCTCATCAATCTACACACAATACCCCGTAATGACAAAGCAAAAAACATTATTTTTTTTAAATGTTTTTTTTGTGAATGTATTACAAATAAACTCACATTTTACGTAATTATTCAGACCCTTTACTCAGTACTTTGATGAAGCACCTTTGGCAGCGATTACAGCCTTGAGTCTTCTTGGGTATGATGCTACAAGCTTGGCACACCTGTATTTGGGGACTTTCTCCCATGCTTCTCTGCAGATCCTCTCAAGCTCTGTCAGGTTAGATGGGGAGTGTTGCTGCACAGCTATTTTCGGGTCTCTCCAGAGATGTTCGATCGGGTTCAAGTCCGGCCCCTGGCTGGGCCACTCAGGGACATTCAGAGACTTGTCCCGAAGCCACTCCTGCATTGTCTTGGCTGTGTGCTTAGGGTCGTTGCTGCTGCTACCACCATGCTTCACCGTAGGGATGGTGCCAGGTTTCCTCTAGACGTGACGCTTGGCATTCAGGCTGAAGAGTTCAATCTTGGTTTCACCAACTCAACTCTGTATATACAGTGTAGTTTGAAAGGAGAGCAGAGTTGGGGACAATAGGAACGTGGACACATGACTTGAGCTACGCTTTGAGTAACTTTTAAAAGATCGGGACGATTTGCAGGCAGAGTAAAATACATGTTATCAATATTTATTTCCTGTCAATGTCGGAGTCTAAACTATAGCCATACATTTTCCAATACGCCGTGCTTCTCTGCACAATACATACAGTGCATTCAGAAAGTATTCAAGTATTTGTATGTACAGTGTAGTTTGAAAGAGCAAATACTTTCCTGTATCTTTTGTAGTGACTGGGTGTATTGATACAACATCCAAAGTGTCATTCATAATTTCACCTCAAAGGGATATTCAATGTCTGCTTTTTATTTATTTGACCAATCTACCAATGGTTGCCCTTCTTTGCGCTTGGCACTTGAAAACCTCCCTGGTCTTTGTGGTTGAAATTCACTGCTCGACTGAGGGACCTTACAGATAATTGTATGTGTGGGGGTACAGAGATGAGGTAGTCATTCAATCATCAAATTACAGAGTGAGTCCATGAGTCCATGCAACTTGTACATTAAGTTGAATACTTAACATTTCAGGATTTTAATTTTTTTAATAATTTGTACAAATTTCAAAAAACATAATTCAACTTTGACATTATGGGGTATTATGTGTAGGCTAGTGACATCTCCTATTTAATCCATTTTTAAATTCAGGCTGTAACAACAAAATGTGGAAAAAGTCCAGGGGTGTGACGACTTTCTGAAGGCACTGCATGTGTTTTTAAAAGACAGTTTGAGCCTTCACACACTTCTGAGTCTAGTTGAGCGGAGATAAGCATTCTTGTTGGAACCATGCTGGACAGGACGACGTCAAAGGGAAATATCTGAGCCAGTATGGTTTGGTTCGGCACGATAGTGTGGAAAGGGTATTTATCGGACGGGTATTATTTAATTCTGCTGCTTCAGAGGATCTAGTCTTGCCCTAACCCTGCGCTGGGTTCGCTGTTCTTGACTAAAGAAACAGGTTCAAAAAAAAAAAGACAAATGTATTTATATTTTTTATGTTCTTAGTGTAAAATTATGAGGAGGATGATACTGTATGTTTGGAAATTATGCTTTTATTGTTAAATCAATCAATCAAATTTCAAATGTATTTATATAGCGCTTCTTCCATCAGCCTAAAACCACAAACAGCAAGCAATGCAGGTGTAGAAGCACGGTGGCTAGGAAAAACTCCCTAGAAAGGCCAGAACCTAGGAAGAAACCTGGAGAGGAACCAGGCTATGAGGGGTGGCCAGTCCTCTTCTGGATGTGCCGGGTGGAGATTGTAACAGAACATGGCCAAGATGTTCAAATGTTCATAGATGACCAGCAGGGTCAGAATAATAATCACAGTGGTTGTCGAGGGTGCAGGTCAGCACCAGGTCAGCACCTCAGGAGTAAATGTCAGTTGGCTTTTCATAGCCGATCATTCAGAGTATCTCTACCGCTCCTGCTGTCTCTAGAGAGTTGAAAACAGCAGGTCTGGGATAGGTAGCACGTCCGGTGAACAGGTCAGGGTTCCATAGCCGCAGGCAGAACAGTTTAAACTGGAGCAGCAGCACAACCAGGTGGACTGGGGACAGCAAGGAGTCATCAGGCCAGGTAGTCCTGAGGCATGCTCCTAGGGCTCAGGTCCTCAGAGAGAGAAAGAAAGAGAGAATTGGAGCGAGCATACTTAAATTCACACAGGACACCGGATAAGACGGGGAAAATACTCCAGATATAACAGACTGACCCTAGCCCCCCGACACAAACTACTGCAGCATAAATACTGGAGGCTGAGACAGGAGGGGTCAGGAGACACTGTGGCCCCATCCGACGATACCCCCGGACAGGGCCAAACAGGCAGGATATAACTTTGCCAAAGCACAGCCCCCACACCACAAGAGGGATATCTTCAACCACCAACTTACCATCCTGAGACAAGGCCGAGTATAACCCACAAAGACCTCCCCCACGGCACAACCCAAGGGGGGGCGCCAACCCAGACAGGAAGATCACGCAGTGACTCAACCCACTCAAGTGACGCAGCCCTCCTAGGGATGACATGGAAGAGCTCCAGTAAGCCAGTGACGCAGCCCCTGTAATAGGGTTTGAGGCAGAGAATCCCAGTGGAGAGAGGGGAACTGGCCAGGCAGAGACAGCAAGAGCGGCTCGTTGCTCCAGTGCCTTTCCGTTCACCTTCACACTCCTGGGCCAGACTACACTCAATTATAGGCCTACTGAAGAGATGAGTCTTCAATAAAGACTTAAAGGTTGAGACCGAGACTGCGTCTCTCACATGGGTAGGCAGACCATTCCATAAAAATTGAGCTCTATAGGAGAAAGCCCTGCCTCCAGCTGTTTGATTAGAAATTGTAGGGACAATAAGGAGGTCTGCGTCTTATGACCGTAGCGTACGTGTAGGTATGTACGGCAGGACCAAATCGGAAAGATGGGTAGGAGCAGGCCCATGTAATGCTTTGTAGGTTAGCAGTAAAACCTTAATCAGCCCTAGGCTTAACAGGAAGCCAGTGTAGGGAGGCTAGCACTGGAGTAATATGATCAAATCTTTTGGTTCTAGTCAAGATTCTAGCAGCTGTGTTTAGTACTAACTGAAGTTTATTTATTGCTTTATCCGGGTATCTGGAAAGTAGAGCATTGCAGTAGTCTAACCTAGAAGTGACAAAAGCATGGATTAATTTTTCAACATTTTTGGACAAAGTTTCTGATATTTGCAATGTTACGTAGATGGAACAAAGCTGTCTTTGAAACAGTGTTGATATGTTCGTCAAAAGAGAGATCAGGGTCCAGAGAAACGCAGAGGTCGTTCACAGTTTTATTTGAAACGACTGTACAACCATCAAGATTATTTGTCAGATTCAACAGAAGATCTCTTTGTTTCTTGGGACCTAGTACAAGCATCTCTGTTTTGTCAGAGTTTAAAAGTATAACATTTGCCACCATCCACTTCCTTATGTCTGAAACACAGGCTTCCAGGTAGGGCGATTTTGGGGCTTCACCATGTTTCATCGAAATGTACAGCTGTGTGTCGTCCACATAGCAGTGAAAGTTAACATTATGTTTCCGAATGACATCACCAAGAGTAAAATATATAGTGAAAACAATAGTGGTCCTAAAACGGAGCCTTGAGGAACACCGAAATTTACAGTTGATTTTGTCAGAGGACAAACTGATATGTATCCGACAGATAAGATCTAAACCAGGCCAGACCTTGTCCGTGTAGACTAATTTGGGTTTCCAATCTCCAAAAGAATGTGGTGATCAATGGTATCAAAAGCAGCACTAAGGTCTAGGAGCACGAGGACAGATGCAGAGCCTCGGTCTGACGCCATTAAAAGGTCATTTACCACCTTCACAAGTGCAGTCTCAGTGCTATGATGGGGTCTACAACCAGACTGATGCATTTCGTATACATTGTTTGTCTTCAGGAAGGCAACGAGTTGCTGCGCAACAGCTTTTTCTAAGATTTGAGAGGAATGGGAGATTTGATACAGGCCTATATATTTTCTGTGTTAAGGTTAGGCTTTTTCAAGAGGCTTTACTGCCACTTTTAGTGAGTTTGGTACACATCCGGTGGATAGAGAGCCGTTTATTATGTTCAACATAGGAGGGCCAAACACAGCTCTTTCAGTAGTTTAGTTGGAATAGGGTCCAGTATGCAGCTTGAAGGTTTAGAGGCCATGATTATTTTCATCAATGTGTCGAGATATAGTATTAAAAAAATGTAAGGGGCTCCCTTGATCCTAGGTCCTGGCAGAGTTTTGCAGACTCAGGACAACTGAGCTTTGGAGGAATACGCAGATTTAAAGAGGAGTCTGTAATTTGCTTTCTAATGATTATGATCTTTTCCTCAAAGAAGTTCATGAATTTATTACTACTGAAGTGAAAGCCATCCTCTCTTGGGGAATGCTGCTTTTTAGTGAGCTTTGCGACAGTATCAAAAATACATTTGGGATTGTTCTTATTCTCCTCAATTAAGTTGGAAAAGTAGGATGATCGAGCAGCAGTGAGGGCTCTTCGATACTGCACGGTACAGTCTTTCCAAGCTAGTCGGAAGACTTCCAGTTTGGTGTGGCGCCATTTCCGTTCAAATTTTCTGGAAGCTTGCTTCAGAGCTCGGGTATTTTCTGTATACCAGGGAGCTAGTTTCTTATGACAAATGTTTTTAGGGGTGCGACTGCATCTAGGGTATTGCGCAAGGTTAAATTGAGTTCCTCGGTTAGGTGGTTAACTGATTTTTGTACTCTGACGTCCTTGGGTAGGTGGAGGGAGTCTGGAAGGGAATTTAGGAATCTTTGAGTTGTCCGAGAATTTATAGCACGGCTTTTTTATAGCACGGCTTTTGATGATCCTTGGTTGGGGTCTGAGCAGATTATTTGTTGCGATTGCAAACGCACTGAGTCGATGATGGCTCCGAAAGCCTTTTGGAGTGGGTCTGTGGACTTTTCCATGTGAATATTAAAGTCACCAAAAATTTGAATAATATCTGCCATGACTACAAGGTCTGATAGGAATTCAGGGAACTCAGTGAGGAATGCTGTATATGTAAACGGTAGCTATAAAAAGTGACTGGGTAGGCTGCATAGATTTCATGACTAGAAGCTCAAGACGAAAACTTATTTTTTTATTTTTTTTATTTAAATTTGCTATCGTAAATGTTAGCAACACCTCCGCCTTTGCGGGATCAATTCTTCTTATTTTGTTTTCATTTTAAATCGTTTTCTTATTCCACTGTTGTGTGTTTCCCCTTATGAAGAACAGTCTCCATGTGTGAGATAACAAGATACTATATTGTGTAATAGCAAAGCAGTCCTCTATTGCAGGTGAACTGTCCTTTTTAAATAAGTCTACTCTCCTGTAGTAGAACCTCCCAACCTGAAGGGGGTGCTGTGGTACAGGTCCTGGATGCTAGAATGTTCCGGCATTATTCAAGTTATTATTCAAATGCCTAGGCATTAGCTTGGGGAGCTAACAAGTCTTCAAGGACAAATAGGTATCCTGTACAAAATGTAAATTGTTATTCTAATGGTTGTCCAATCACACAAACAAGCTCATAATAGTAAGTCCTAACACCTGAAAGTGACCTCTGCTTTCTCTCCTTGTCCTCCATGTGTTTAGCAAAGTGCAAGGGGGTCAGAGGCGGACTGGCAATAGGGCGATTCAGGCCAATGCCAGATGGGCTAGTCCATCTTTAGCCCAGGTGGCCTGGCTAAATTGGGGTATATCGTAGAATAATCATAATGGGTCCTAAAGCAAAAAAGATTACCTATGTGGGAGCTTCAAAGAATTAATGGGCCAGTGTGTTAAATGCCACGGCCGATTTCTGGTCCCAGTCCGCCCCTGAAGGGGGGTGTTTGTGCTGTGTCAGGGTCCAGGTTCAGACTAATATCTACAGTTCCCGCCATGTCTCCTGTCCCCAGTAAATATAATCAACTACATTTAAATTAACATGGTCAATATAGCTCTCTGAAATGTCCAAGACTGAATGCCGTTTTATCAGTTGTTCTCCAATAGTCTTCTGAATTACTGTATTGGCCATTAAAGAGTTTTGTGCCTTTTTTCTTTTTGTATTTTTTGGGGGGACCGACTGTTCTGTAATTAAAATGTAGTGTATGAAGATTTTTCTACTGTTTTCTTTGTTGGAATTGGTGTGTGTGCAGTTGAAGTCGGAAGTTTACATACACCTGAGCCAAATACATTTAAACTCAGTTTTTCACAATTCCTGACATTTAATCCTAGTAAAAATGCACTGTTTTAGGTCAGTTAGGATCACCACTTTATTTTAAGAATGTGAAATGTCAGAATAATAGTAGAGAGAATGATTTTTTTCAGCTTTTATCACATTCCCAGTGGGTCAGAAGTTTACATACTCAATTAGTATTTGGTAGCATTGCCTTTAAATTGTTTAACTTGGGTCAAATGTTTCGGGTAGCCTTCCACAAGCTTCCCACAATATGTTGGGTGAATTTTGGCCCATTCCTCCTGGCAGAGCTGGTGTAACTGAGTCAGGTTTGTAGGCCTTGTTGCTATCAGAAGCTTCTAAAGCCATGACAATTTTCTGGAATTTTCCAAGCTGTTTAAAGGCACATTCAACTTTGTATGTAAACTTCTGACCCACTGGAATTGTGATTAAGTTAAATAATCTGTCTGTGAAAAATGACTTGTCATGCACAAAGTAGATGTCCTAACCGACTTGCCAAAACTATAGTTTGTTAACAAGAAATTTGTGTAAGAGGTTGAATAATGAGTTTTAATGACTCCAACCTAAGTGTATGTAAACTTCCGACTTCAACTGTATTACACACACAATAAAATTATATCAATGAGACACCTGCTATTGTATTTTTTTCCCCCAACGCTATTAATCTTTAAACAATGTTAACATTAAATTCAACTGTACATTTCATTTAAATGTCATCATGATTCAAAGATTTTTACAGATTAAGAAAACAAAAATAAGGTGATTTTAATCAATTTAAAACTATTTTTATACCAAAATGCCAAGTCTCCAAAAACTATAGATATTAAGTTAATGATACCATCAAACTCCTTGCCGAGTCAGGTGCGGTTGCAGACTAGCTCTGTGCTTAAATGTAAGTCAAAGATACAGATGTCCTTACGCTCTTGAGTTAAACCATTTTGAGAACTATAATTCTGTTACAGAATAATTTCCCCTCTGATCTCCAGTACCACTGTCAGTGGTGGCACAGACGACAGGCTCACAGTAAACTAAATGAATGGTATCCAACACACATGGTTTCTCCATTTCAGGCTATTATTATGAGCCGTCATCCTCTCACCAGCCTCCTCTGAACTGTCTAGGCTAAAACTGGTAACTAGATTTGATTGTTAAGCCTAGGTTAGGGCTAGTCCTCTCCAGGGTGATTTTGGCCTAGGTTAGGGCAAGTCTTCTCCAGGGTGGTTTTGGCCTAGGTTAGGGCAAGTCTTCTCCAGGGTGGTTTTGGCCTAGGTTAGGGCTAGTCTCCAGGGTGGTTTTGGCCTAGGTTAGGGCTAGTCTCCAGGGTGGTTTTGGCCTAGGTTAGGGCAACTCCTCCTCAGGGTGGTTTTGGCCTAGGTTAGGGCTATTCTTCTCAGGGTGGTTTTGGCCTAGGTTAGGGCTAGTCTTCTCCAGGGTGGTTTTGGCCTAGGTTAGGGCAAGTCTCCAGGGTGGTTTTGGCCTAGGTTAGGGCAAGTCTTCTCCAGGGTGGTTTTGGCCTAGGTTAGGGCTAGTCTTCTCCAGGGTGGTTTTGGCCTAGGTTAGGGCTAGTCTCCAGGGTGGTTTTGGCCTAGGTTAGGGCAAGTCTTCTCCAGGGTGGTTTTGGCTTAGGTTAGGGCAACTCCTCCTCAGGGTGGTTTTGGCCTAGGCTAGGGCTAGTCTTCTCAGGGTGGTTTTGGCCTAGGCTAGGGCTAGTCTTCTCCAGGGTGGTTTTGGCCTAGGTTAGGGCAAGTCCTCCCCACGGTGGTTTTGGCCTTTGCTAGAAGGCAAAGTTCCATGTGATTCCCAGCGGACAGCACAGCCCCACAACCGTCACTATGTCCTTGGTGCCTGTCTGCTGCTGCTGGGCCTGGTCCAAGCCAGGCTTGGTCTAGGGTCAGGTTCACAAGGTAAGAAGGAGGTAGTGTAAGACTTCCAGCTCACAAGCAAAGACTCGTGCAAGGCTACCTACTTCATTATTTACTAACTAAATAAGCCTTTCACGAGTCATCCGTGTACGAGCCTGATCGGCCCATCAAAGTTAAGACAAAATTGTGTTCACATGCAGAAGTTTTCAAAAATCCTACTTTTATTAATTTTGATTTTATTTAACCTTTTTATTTAACTAGGCAAGTCAGTTAAGAACAAATTCTTATTTACAGTGACGGCCTACCAAAAGGTAAACGGCTTCCTGCGGGGACAGGGGCCCTTGGATTAAAAATTAAAAATAACATCTAAATATAGGACGAAACGCACATCACGACAAGAGAGACAACACAGACAACACAGCATGGTAGCTGAAGTGGTGATTAAAGAGCTCAGCCATGTGCTTCTTGTCAGTAACAACCACATCATCAACATTACGGGAGATGGGAAGCTGTGAGGAGGAGGGTTTATTCTCCAGGTCTTTAACTGGTTTCCAGAACTTCATGAGGTTAGACCCACAGAGAGAGAACTGCTCCTTAAAGTAACTAAGTTTGGCCTTCTGGATAGCCTGAGTGCACTTATTTATCATTTGCCTGAACGAGAGCCAGTCAGCCTGAGTATGCGTGTGCGAAGCCTTTCGCCAAATGCAATTCTTGAGGTGGAGTAACTCCGCAAGATCACGGTCGAACCAGGGGCTGAACCTGTTTTCAATTCTCATTTTCTTTATGGGGTGTGTATGTTAACAATACCACTGAAAATATCAAAGAAGGTCCAAGTGTCTTCGACAGAGGTGATCAAGCTGATTCTATACCATTTTACAGGTCATGAAGGAAGGCTTGCTCATTAACGTTTTCTAGCAAGCGTCAATGACAAATCAGGATAGGTCTTTTCACTGAGCAGCCATTACGAACACAGGCTGTAAAACAGTGATCACTAAGGTCATTACAGAAAACACCAGACTGATACCTATCGTTGTGTGTAGGATTATTTGTGAGGATAACATCAAGGAGAGGAGCCTTTTCTGGGTGTTTGGAGTCCTACCTTGTGGGATTGGTAATAATCTGAGAGAGATTTAGGGAGTCCCATTGCTTTAGCACTTGGTCAGGTGGTTTAAGCATGTCCCAGTTTAGGTCACCTAGCAGGACAAATTCAGACTTGGTGTAAGGGGCCAGGAGAGAGCTTAGGGCAGGTGGGGTACAGGCCGGTGCTGATGGAGGACGATAGCACCCAGCAACAGTCAATATAGAGCTATTTGAAAGTTTAATACTTAAAACCTGCAAATCAAATTGTTCGGGGACAGACTTGGTGGAAGCAACCGAGCACTGAAGGTGATCCTTGGTAAAGATTACCACTCCCCCACCTTTTTGGAAGATCTGTCTTGCCGAAAAAGGTTATAACCAGAAAGGTATTCAAAACACTCTTCCTTAACCACGTCACAGTAATGACCAATACAGCTGGATTGGAGCTGTGAACCCACACTTTCAATTGATCCAGACAGGGGGAGACAACCAGGGCAGACGGTGAACAGATCGCCAGGTGGAATCCAAGCAGCAGGCAACGGGAGTAGGTGTCACACCCACTTGGGAGAAGCTTTTATTTCTGGATGCAGATTACTTGAAGAAAATGCTTCAAGGCCTCTGGATGTGGGTGTGGTAGCCTCCCATTTGTTGGGCTCAATGGGACTAGCGACGTTGCTAATTTAGCTAAAGATTCTACAGGATGAGCATTGATAAATATGAGCAGCGGTCGGGAAGTCTAGTAATAAAGTGGCTATAGATATTCAGAAAAACGTGTTTTACCGAAGAGAATGGCACTGAAGCAGTTATGGCTATGTGTTTGCCCGAGTAGTTAGCTGAAATTCACGACGAATGTGTTTAACACTTCCTTTGCTGCTATCATTCATTTCCCAGTCATTTTTTCTTGCATCGCTTATTCCTTTGTTTTAGAGTTCTTCCGCAATTATGCAAAAGTGTTATGGGATGTTAAGTGACTTTACCTTGGTGACTATTTTTTTATTTTTTTTATATTTAACTAGGCAAGTCAGTTAAGAACAAATTCTTATTTATAATTACGGCCAATTGTACGCCGCCCTATGGGACTCCCGATCCCGGCCGGATGTGATGCAGCCTGGATTCAAACCAGGGACTGTAGTGACGCCTCTTGCACTGAGACACAGTGCTTTAGACCGCTGCACCACTCTGGGTTAACTATAACAACCTTGTTCTTGGTGCTCTGACAGTGGACCAGCCAGCGTGGAACCACGATGAAGGTGGTGAACGTGAAGAGGAAGACCAGCACCATAGTAACCGATGTTCTCTATGTAGTGCAATATCCAACACCTTGGAATAGACGGGGGAGGTTAATCACAGGATCAATCTGAAGGAGTGCATAGACAAAAAAAAATAAAAAATGAATCAACCAAAAGCAATGTCATTCTCTTGTTCAGCGGGACCTCCTGTCAGTGTAGATGGTCTGTTCTCCATATTTACCCAGACTGCATAGGATGATCACCACCACGCTGGGCAGGACTGAGGGAGGGGACATGGGGGTGAATTAAAAGGGTGAGTAGAGGTTATCGAAGATTTTTTTTTTTTAAGTCAAAGTGATGTTACTTGTAATTTACTCAAGTAAAAGTAACCGGTCCTGGGGACCCCAATGGATTCCTGTTTTGGTTTTTGCCCTAGCTATACAGCTGATTTAAATGCCACGCCCCTGGACGTTCGTTTCTTCTCCGCAATGGCATTGAGTCTGGATCTTAGTACCTCCCCGACTCTTCACCACATTTGGGCTGTCTGGTCTGGAAACCAATAGGTTGGGTCAGAGCCAGAACACACGTGGGGCAAAGCGGCTTTTTGAAAACGTGTCATTGGTTTTGTTACTCTGATTGGTTAGAGACGATCCAATCGCGGATGACTTTGTTTTTTTCCCCCAACACCCCTCGTGCTCGTCACTACAAACAACTTGAATGATAAGCAGTCTCGGACTAAAGTAACGAACGACAGAGCAGCGGTAGAATTTAGTGCGAGTCGTCAGGATACCCCTTGGGTTTCCCCAGGACTGAGGAGTTTGAGAAACGCTGGGTTAGTAGGTCACTGCTACATGTAGAGGCAGGCTGGCGCCAGGATCTCTTCCAATATACTTTTTCTGTTCTTGATTCCTCAATTCCTCCCAAAGCGCATTGAATGAGAGGATCCAAGGCCCTGACCTCTTCCTCCAATGGGATTTGAGGGTAATTGAGGAAACAAGGCCAGAGGAAAGCAAGGATTTGACAGCTGGTAATTTGGTATTTTTAAAAATATTTTATTAGGATCCCCATTAGCTGTTGTAAAAGCAGCAGCTACTCTTCCTGGGGTCCACACAAAACATGAAACATAATACAGAACATCAATAGACAAGAACAGCTCAAAGACAGAACTACATACATTTTTAAAAAAGGCACACGTAGCATACATATCAATACATACACACAAACTATCTAGGTCAAATAGGGGAGAGGCGTTGTGAGGTGTTGCTTTATCTGTTTTTTGAAACCAGGTTTGCTGTTTATTTGAATAATATGAGATGAAAGGAAGTTCCATGCAATTAGGGTTCTATATAATACTGTACTCTTTCTTGTATTTAGTAATGTTTTCATCCTACAGCTTTGTTGGTCAATATGGCAATGAGAGAGCGGAGCTACCTACCTTAGCAGAAGGTGGTGATGGGGAGGAAGAGGCGAAGCGAGAGGGATAACTGGGCCTATTTACCAGCAGGTGGCGTTTTTTCTGATATTTGTTTCGTTAACAAAAAATGTAATGGCTTATTTGCTAAGTGTGGCTCATTTGATCGAATAGAAGTTTCATAATGATTAGGTTATGAGTGTACTTAATATAAGTAGGACACGTGGCAAGGAGATCAAGGAGATTTTGAGAAAAAACACGGAGTTGTGACTGGTCGTCACTAGTTACCACAGCCACCAAGTCCTAAACCCCGCCTATTTCTACAATTTCTCTTCTTAAAATGTGATTTTAAACCTTACCTTAACCACACTGCTAATCCTATGTCTAACCCTAACCTTAAATTAAGACCAAAAGGCAAATGTTTGTTATCATGATTGTTTTTTAATGATATAGACAATTTTGACTTTGTGACAGTTGTTCACATGCGTATCTGCCCTCTCATTGGCTAGAGTGGTTCCACCTGATTTTGCCTCCTCCCGACGGCCTTTCATTTTTGAACACATGTATTTTAATTGTTAGTGGCCGCTACAGTATCTGGTCAATATAACGGAACATCAGAGGTGACCAGTACGATAATTACAGTGGGTGGAGATACCTACCTACTTAGCATGTTACCTAACCTGAACCTTTTTAGCTAACCTAACTCCTAAACTTAACCCTTTAACCTAACTCCTAAACTTAACCCTAACACCTAGCCAGCTAGATGGAATTCATAACATATAATACGTATTGTAATTTGTAACATATCATACGGAATGGGTGATGGACATTCACAAATTAATACATACCATACAAAACGTAACATATCATACTAAACTGAACTAAAATATGAACGCAACATGTGAAGTGCTGGTCCCATGTTTCATGAGCTGAAATAAAAGATCCCAGAAATGTTCCATATGCACAAAAAACCTATTTCTCTGAAATGTTGTGCACAAATTTGTTTACATCCCTGTTAGTGAGCATTTCTCTTTTGCCAAAATAATCCACCCACCTGACAGGTGTGGCATATCAAGAAGCTGATTAAACATCATGATCATTACACAGGTGAACCTTGTGCTGGGGAAAATAAAAGGCCACTCTAAAATGAGCAGTTTTGTCACACAACACAATGCCACACATGTCTCAAGTTGAGGGAGTGTGCAATTGGCAACTGTTGCCAAAGAATTTAATGATAATTTCTCTACCATAAGCCGCCTCCAATATTGCTTTAGAGAAGTTGGCAGTACGTCCAACCGGTCTCACAACCACAGACCACGTGTCACCACGCCATCCCAGGACCTCCACATCAGGCTTCTTCCCCTGCGGGATGGTCTGGGACCAGCCACCTGGACAGCTGCTGAAACTGAGGAATATTTCTGTCTGTATTAAAGCCTTTTTGTGGGGAAAAACTCATTCTTATTGGCTGGGCCTGGCTCCTCCTGCCCAATCATGTGAAATCCATAGATAAGGGCCTAATGAATATATTTAAATTGACTGATTTCCTTATACCGTAGGAACTGTAACTCTAGTAAAATAGTTGAAATGGTTTCATATTGCGGTTATATTTTTGTTCAGAATAAATGGAGTGTCTCAGATTTACTTACAGAATAATACGAAATGCTCTGAGACCAGGTTGAATGAGAAGGAAACACGCCAATGAGCCATCCATCCTGAACAGCTCCCTAATGTAGGCGTATAGGCCAACATTGCTGTTCTGCAGAATAAACGAGTTGTGCATTCCACCTGTTCACCACATTCAGCAGCATTTAGGTCATGTGATGCGCAACAAATCACCTGCACATTAAGAGTGGATGTCTTTTCTGTTCACATAGTAGTTTTGGTTGCCATATACAGTACCAGTCAAAGGTTTGGACAAACCTACTCATTCCAGGTTTTAAAAAATTATAATTTACTATCTCCTACAATGTAGAATAATAGTGAAGACATCAAAACTATGAAATAACACATATGGAATCATGTATTAACTAAAAAAAAGTGTTAAACAAATACAAATATATTTTATATTTGAGATTCTTCAAAGTAGCCACCCTTTGCCTTAATGACAGCGTTGCACACTCTTGGCATTCTCTCAACCAGCTTCATGAGGTAGTCACCTGGAATGCATTTCAATTAACAGGTGTGTCTTGTTAAAAGTGAATTTGTGGAATATCTTTCCTTCTTAATGCGTTTGAGCCTATCAGTTGTGTTGTGACAAGGTAGGGGGGGTATAAATATATATTTTGATTTGTTTAACACTTTTTTGGGTACCTCAGGATTCCATATGTGTTATTTCATAGTTTTGACATCTTCACTATTATTCTACAATGTAGAAAATTATAAAAATAAAATAAAAACCTTGAATGAGCAGGTGTGTCCAAACTTTCTCATCAGTAAGGTACAGTAGTCCAGGGGCGCTCAGTGTTCTAATCAGTAAGGTACAGTAGTCCAGGGGAGCTCAGTGTTCTCATCAGTAAGGTACAGTAGTTCAGGGGAGCTCTCCAACCTTTCCTTGTTACCGTCCATGCCCTGATTATTGTCATTACCACTCTTTCCTCTGGGTGGCAGTATATACCAACTACTTTAGTTTGACAAGGTTATCTACCCGAGATGGTGGACACATCTCATTCCAAAATCATGGGCATTATTATGGAGTTGGTATATACCCCACTTTGCTGCTATAACAGCCACAACTCTTCTGGGAAGGTTTTCCACTAGATGTTGGAACATTGCTGCGGGAACTTGCTTCCATTCAGCCACAACAGCATTAGTGAGGTCGGGCACTGATGTTGGGCGATTAGTCCTGGCTCACAGGTCTTGCTCAGAATCGTCTAGAATGTCATTGTATGCTGTAGCATTAAGATTTCCCTTCACTGGAACTAAGGGGCCTAGCCCAAACCATGAAAAACAATGGCCCCAGACCATTGTTCCTCCTCCACCAAACTTTACAGTTGGCACTATGCATTCGGGCACGTAGCGTTCTCCTGGCATCTGCCAAACCCAGATTCGTCCGTCGGACTGCCAGATGGGGAAGCGTGATTCATCACTCCAGAGAACGCGTTTCCATTGCTCCAGAGTCCAATGGTGGCGAGCTTTACATCACTTTAGCCGACTCTTGGCATAGCGCTTGGTGATCTTAGGCTTGTGTGCGGCTGCTCGGCAATGGAAACCCATTTCATGAAGCTCCTGACGAAAAGTTATTGTGCTGACATTGTTTCAGAGGCAGTTTGGAACTCGGTAGTGAGTGTTGCAACCGAGGACAGACTATTTTAATGACAGATATATCATAATATTTTTCAGGTAGGGGTAGACAGGTACAGTGCCTTGCAAAAGTATTTTGCTATTTTGTTGCATTACAACCTGTAATTTAAATTGATTTTTTATTTGGATTTCATGTAATGGATATACACAAAATTGTCCAAATTGGTGAAGTGAAATGTTTTGTTCTTTTATAATTCTAAAACGTAAAAAAACAAAAAAAACTACGGAAAAGTGGTGCGTGCATATGTATTCACCCCCTTTGCTATGAAGCCTCTAAATAAGATCTGGTGCAACCAATTACCTACCAGAAGTCACATAATTGGTTAAAGAAAGTCCACCTGTGTGCAATCTAAGTGTCACATGATCTGTCACATGATCTCAGTATATATACACCTGTTCTGAAAGGCCCCAGAGTCTGCAACACCACTAAGCAAGGGGCACCACCCAGCAAGCAGCACTATGAAGACCAAGGAGCTCTCCAAACACCTCAGGGACAAAGTTGTGGAAAGTACAGATCAGGGTTGGGTTATTAAAAAATATCAGAAACTATTAACATCACATGGAGTACCATTAAATCCATTATGAAAAAAATTGAAAGAATATGGCACCACAACAAACCTGCCAAGAGAGGGCTGCCCACCAAAACTCATGGACCAGGCAAGGAGGGCATTAATCAGAGAGGCAACAAAGAGACCAAAGATAACCCTGAATGCGCTGCAAAGCTCCACAGCGGAGATTGGAGTATCTGTCCATAGGACCACTTTAAGCCGTACACTCCACAGAGCTGGGCTTTATGGAAGTGGCCATAAAAAATAAGCGAACATGTTTGGTGTTCCCCAAAAGGCATGTGGGAGACTCCCCAAACATATGGAAGAAGGTACTCTGGTCAGATGAGACTAAAACTAAGGTTTTTGGCCATCAAGGAAAACGCTATGTCTGGCGCAAACCCAACACCTCTCATCACCCCGAGAACACCACCCCCACAGTGAAGCATGGTGGTGACAGCATAATGCTGTGGGGATGTTTTTCATTGGTAGGGACTGGGAAAGTGGTCAGAATTGAAGGAATGATGGATGGCACTAAATACAGGGAAATTCTTGAGGGAAACCTGTTTCAGTCTTTCAGAGATTTGAGACTGGGACGGAGGTTCACCTTCCAGCAGAACAATAACCCTAAGCATACTAATAAAGCAACACTTGAGTGGTTTAATGGGAAACATGTAAATGTCTTGGAATTGCCTAGTCAAAGCCCAGACCTCAATCCAATTGAGAATCTGTGGTATGACTTAAAGATTGCTGTACATCAGCGGAACCCATCCAACTTGAAGGAGCTGGAGCAGTTTTGCCTTGAAGAATGGGCAGAAATCCCAGTGGTTAGATGTGCCAAGCTGATAGAGACATACCCCAAGAGACTTGCAGATGTAAATGCTGCAAAAGGTGGTCCTACAAAGTATTGACTTTGGGGGATTTTACACTCAAGTTTTCAGTTTTGTTGTCTTATTTCTTGTTTGTTTCACAATTAAACACATTTTGCATCTTCAAAGTGGTAGGCACGTTGTGTAAATCAAATGATACAAACCCCCCAAAAATCTATTTTAATTCCAGGTTGTAACAAAGTTAAAGGCAACAAAATGTCTGCTGTTAGAACCAGAAGCTTTCATTAAAGAAAACCCCCCTAAGTTCTATTAATTAGATAGATAGCATTGTATTTGGTCAAACAGTTTGCTAAGAGCTGGCAGCAAGCTGATAGAACCAGTAAAGGCCGCTTTACCACTCTTGGGTAGCGGAATGACTTTGGCTTCCCACCAGGCCTGAGGACAAAGACTTTCCTCTAGGCTCAGATTAAAGATATGACAGACAGGAGTGGCTATAGGAGTCAGCTACCATCCTCTGTAGCTTTCCATCTAAATTGTCAATGCCAGGAGGTTTGTCTTTATTGATCGATAACAATAATTTTTCCACCACTCCCACATTAACTTTACAAAATTCAAATTCGTGCAATGCTTTTCTTTCATTGTTAGTTGTTTTACGATGGCTCACTGTTCATTGTTGGCATTTCCTGCCTAAGTTTTCCCACTTTGCCAATTAAGTAATCATTAAAATAATTAGCAACCTCAAATGTGTTTGTGATGAATAAGCCATCTGATTCGATGAAAGATGGAGTTGAATTTGTCTTTTTGCCCATCATTTAATTTAAAGTTCTCAATTTTTTCCGCCCCATAATTCTTTATATCATTGATCTTGGCTTCATAATACAGTTTCTTCTTCTTTGTTGCATTTAGTCACATCATTTCTCAATTTGTAGTAAGTCAGTCAGTCAGATGTGTAGCCAGACTTATTAGCCACTCCTTTTGCCTGCATCTCTTTCAACCGTCCATGGAGCCTTAACAGTTCTAACAGTCAGTTTCTTAACAGGTGCATGTTAATCAATAATTGGAAGAAGCAATTTCATAAATTCATCAAGTGCAGCGTCTGGATGCTCCTCATTAATCACATCAGACCAACAAATATTTTTAACATCATCCACATAAGAGTCACAGCCAAATCTTTTTCTTATACATTTTTTTAGGTCCAGCTGTTGGAACTTTGGCCTTCCTGGATATAGCCACTATATTGAGATCACTGCATCCAATGGGCACGGATACAGCTTTAGAACAGAGTTCTACAGTATTAGTAGAAATGTGATCGATACATGTGGATGATCTTGTTCCTGTAGTGTTTGTAAACACCCTGGTAGGTTGATTAATAACCTGAACCAGATTACAGGAACTGGTTACAGTGCGAAACTTCCTCTTGAGCGGACAGCTTGATGAAAACCAGTCAATATTCAGGTCCCCCAAGAAAGTAGACCTCTCTGTTTACATCACATACACACTATCAAGTATTTCACACACATATTATTTAGATACTGACTGTTAGCACTTGGTGGCCTATAGCAACACCCCAAAAGAAAAGGCTTTAGATGTGCCAAGTGAACCTGCAACCACAACACTTCAATAACACTTGACATAAGATCTTCTCTAAGAATTACAGGGATATGGCTCTAAATGTATACTGCAACACCTCCGCCATAAGCATTCCTGTCTCTTCTATAGATAAAATATCCTTGTATTGATAATGATGTATCAACAAATGAATTATCTAAGTGAGTCTCATAAATGGCTAATATATGAACGTTATCTAGTTATTGATTTCATTAGTCTTATTTCTAAGGCTACATTAATATGGGCTATTTTCCTGGTGAACCTCCAACTTTCATGATGTCAATCACCCTCTCCTTTGATGTCGTAGGAGTAGTACAGGGTTTGTAAGTATATCATAATACATACATAGTACATGGGACGGCAGCGTAGCCTAGTCGTTAGAGCATTGGGCCTGTAACCGAAAGGTTGCTAGATTGAATCCTCTGAGCTGACAAGGTAAAAAATCTGTCGTTCTGCCCCCTGAACAAGGCAGTCGGCCTATCGGGGAACAGTGGGTTACACTGTTCCCCGATAGGCCGTCATTGTAAATAAGAATTTGTTTTTAAATGACTTGCCTAGTTAAATAAAGGTAAAATAAAAGGTTATAAAAACATGTACATATTGCTGTGTGCATTGTGATTTAATAAAGCTGATTCTAGACACCACACTGTTGAACCTGTTAACAAGACTAATATAGCACTGGTTTTAACAGCCTGGGTGGGTGTGTTGGTTTGCAATATTGTACCTGGGTAAGGTGAATCTCTGGCGGTGGTTGTGGATGATGCGGGCCATACCAGGCCAGGCCTGGGAGACACACAGAGCTCCAGTAGAATCACTAGAGCTCAGCACTAGTAATTAATTACACAAACAACACTTATATAAGGCAGAGCACATCGTCTACTTGAATAGATGATGCAGTAACAATGCTGTATGTAGAAGAGGGAATTGGGATATCAGACTGCTTCCAAACAGACCGGTTAGTTGTGAAGCCCCAACAACAAAATGACCGTCTGGTTAGAGATTGTTGTGGAGAGGGACAGACGGAGGGAGAGAAAAATAGGGAGAGGGATAGAGAGACAGAGTGAGAGAAAGAGAGGAGGGGGAGAAGAGGGAGAGAGAATGAGGCAGAGAGAGAAAGTGAAAGCCAGAGACAGAGAGAGAGTACTTTAACCATTTGTACATTGTTACAACACTGTATATATATAATATGACATTTGTAATGTCTTTATTGTTTTGAAACTTCTGTATGTGTAATGTTTACTGTTAATTTTTATTGTTTATTTCACTTTTGTATATTATTATTACCTCACTTGCTTTGGCAATGTTAACACGTTTCCCATGCCAATAAAGCCCCTTGAATTGAATTGAAATTGAGAGAGAGAGAGGGGGAGAAAGAGAGAGTGAGGAGAAGAGGGAGAGAGAGAAAGTGAAAGCCAGAGACATAGAGAGAGAGGGGGGGGGGGGGGGAGAAAGAGAGCCCAGAGAAAGAGATCAGCTCAGAGACCACTCCAACTGTCTGACCAATCTGTGCATTTCAAGAGCAGCTGAAGCAACCAAGGCCACACGGCCACTCTGTGGGTGACAGATTTGTAATGGGGGCAGTTGACATGCGAGTGGATGCGGGTATCAAAAGTGACACAGCTGGTGCTTCCTTGTAATCATCTCCCTCCCGTCATGATGTGTCCCCAACTGGTCCTTCGCGGCCATCGCCACAGTTGCTGCCTGAGTATCCAGCAGCGCCAGCCTGATCCCCTGGGTCCGACGGCGCGGGAGTGATGCAGATTCCACCGGCCTCTGGAGGACTTGGGAATAACGTGGGAATAACGTGGAAATAACGTGGGAATAACGTGGGAATGAGAGATTGTTTTGATCGACTGCTTTTCTAACGAATCTAAGGACCTTTTTGAATACTTGAAAAGTGCTTCCAAGCTTCCTTCCTTCACTGATCGGCAGTGACTGAAAAGGTGAATGCCTTTCGAAGTATGTGAACAGGGTTTAAAATTTGTCCACGCCATATTTTTTGCCACCCCTGAACAGATCCCCAAACAAAAAGCCACATACAGACTAGAAAACATAAGATGCAGTGCATTCTGAAAGTATTCAGAGCCCTTGACTTTTTCCACATTTTGTTAGGTTACAGTTGTTGGGTATTAACTTTTAAACTTGAAATATGAAATATCCTTATTCATGTCATCATACTAGAACTGAGGGTATGGAAATCTACTGAGTGAGAGAGGGGAATGCAGAAAGCCTTATTCTAAAATTGATTAAATTGTTTTTTTCCTCATCAATCTACACACAATACCCCATAAGGACAAAGCAAAAAAAGGTTTCTTATAAAAATACTGAAATCACGTTTACATAAGTATTAAAACCCTTTACTTAGTACTTTGTTGAAGCACATTTGGCAGCGATTACAGCCTCGAGTCTTATTGGGTATGACTCTACAAGCTTGGTACACCTGTATTTGGGGAGTTTCTCCCATTCTTCTCTGCAGATGCTCTCAAAATCAAATCAAATCAAATTTTATTTGTCACATGTGCCGAATAAAACAGGTGTAGACCTTACAGTGAAATGCTTACTACAAGCCCTTAAACAACAATGCAGTTTTTAGAAAATACCATGAGATAAGAATAACAAATAATTAAAGAGCAGCAGTAAATAACAATAGCGGGTCTATATACAGGAGGTACCGGTACAGAGTCAGTGTGGAGGCTATATACAGGGGGTACCAGTACAGAGTCAATGTCTGCTAAATGACTTAAATGTAAATGTAAATGTATATACAGGAGGTACCGGTACAGAATCAATGTGGAGGCTATATACAGGGGGTACAGGTACAGAGTCAATGTGGAGGCTATATACAGGGGGTACCAGTACAGAGTCAATGTGGAGGCTATATACAGGGGGTACCGGTACAGAGTCAATGTGGAGGCTATATACAGGGGTACCGGTACAGAGTCAATGTGAAGGCTATATACAGGGTATTACGGTACAGAGTCAATGTGGAGGCTATATACAGGGGGTACAGGTACAGAGTCAATGTGGAGGCTATATACAGGGGGTACCGGTACAGAGTCAATGTGAAGGCTATATACAGGGTATTACGGTACAGAGTAAATGTGGAGGCTATATACAGGGGGTACAGGTACAGAGTCAATGTGGAGGCTATATACAGGGGGTACCGGTACAGAGTCAATGTGAAGGCTATATACAGGGTATTACGGTACAGAGTCAATGTGGAGGCTATATACAGGGGGTACCGGTACAGAGTCAATGTGGAGGCTATATACAGGGGGTACCGGTACAGAGTCAATGTGAAGGCTATATACAGGGTATTACGGTACAGAGTCAATGTGGAGGCTATATACAGGGGGTACCGGTACAGAGTCAATGTGGAGGCTATATACAGGGTATTACGGTACAGAGTCAATGTGGAGGCTATATACAGGGTATTACGGTACAGAGTCAATGTGGAGGCTATATACAGGGGGAACCGGTACAGAGTCAATGTGGAGGCTATATACAGGGTGTACCGGTACAGAGTCAATGTGGAGGCTATATACAGGGGGTACCGGTACAGAGTCAATGTGGAGGCTATATACAGGGGGTACCGGTACAGAGTCAATGTGAAGGCTATATACAGGGTATTACGGTACAGAGTCAATGTGGAGGCTATATATAGGGGGTACCGGTACAGAGTCAATGTGGAGGCTATATACAGGGGGTACCGGTACAGAGTCAATGTGGAGGCTATATACAGGGGGTACCGGTACAGAGTCAATGTGGAGGCTATATACAGGGGGTACGGTACAGAGTCAATGTGCAGGGGCACCGGTGTCGAGGTCATTTGAGGTAATATGTACATGTAGGTAGAGTTATTAAAGTGACTACGCATAGATAATAACAGAGAGTAGCAGCAGTGTTGAAGAGGGGGGGGGGGGGGGGGGGCAATGCAAATAGTCTGGGGAGCCATTTGATTAGCTGTTCAGGAGTCTTATGGCTTGGGGGTAGATGCTGTTTAGAAGCCTCTTGGACCTAGACTTGGCGTCCCGGTTTTCATTAATGATCTCTCTGTACTTTTCTCCGTTCATCTTTGCCTCGATCCTGACTAGTCTCCCAGTTCCTGCCGCTGAAAAACATCCCCACAGCATGATGCTGCCACCAGGTTTCCTCCAGACGTGAGTTCAATCTTGGTTTCTCATGGTCTGAGAGTCTTTAGGTGCCTTTTGGCAAACTCCAAGCGGGCTGTCATGTGCCTTTTACTGAGGAGTGGCTTCCGTCTGGCCACTCTACCATTAAGGCCTGATTGGTCGAGTGCTTCAGAGATAGTTGTCCCCCTGGAAGGTTCTCCCATCTCCACAGGGGAACTCTGGAGCTCTGTCAGAGTGAACATCGGGTTCTTGGTCACCTCCCTGACCAAGGCCCTTCTCCCCCGATTGCTCAGTTTGGCCAGGCGGTCAGCCCATTTAAGAATGATGGAGGCCACTGTGTTCATGCGGACCTTCAATGCTGCAGAAATGTTTTGGTACCCTTCCCCAGATCTGTGCCTCGATACAATCCTGTCTCAGAGCTCTACGGATATTCCTTCGAACATGGCTTGGTTTTTGCTCTGACCTGCACTGTCAACTGTGGGACCTTGTATAGACAGGTGTATGCCTTTACAAATCATGTCCAATCAGTTGAATTTACCACAGTTTGACTCCAATCAAGTTGTAGAAACATCTCAAGGATGATCAATGGAAACAGGATGCACCTGAGCTCAATTTCGAGTCTCATAGCAAAAGGTGTGAATACTTATGTAAATAAGGTATCTGTTTATTTTTTATAAAAGTGCAACATTTTCTAAAAACCTGTTTTCGCTTTGTCATTATGGGATATTGTGTGTAGATTGCTGAGGATTTTTTTTATTTAATCAATTTTAAAATAAAGCTGTAATGTGGAAAAATGTGGAAAAAGTCAAGGGGGTCTGAATACTTTCTGAAGGCACCATATAAGATGAGGAGGGCGTGCGTCATGCCGGTTCCTGCTCAACTTTTTTAATGGCTATTTTCGCGTTAATTATTACTTTGTTTGCTCAATGTTCAATAATTTCATACGACCGACAAACACTTCTGGATCATGAATCAGAAGCTACGAATATCACATTCCCTCCTTTGTTCCTTGCACAGCGTGGCTCAGATCACGTTTCTCTGTTCCTACTCCCTGCCTACAAGCAACAACTCAAGAGGGAGACACCAACACAGAGAACAGTGAGGTGCTGGACAGAGGAGGCAGACTCAATGCTGCAGGACTGTTTTGAGAATAGTGATTGGAATATGTTCAAAGAATCATTCACCCAGGACTCATCCGTCAACATTGAGGAATATACATCGTCAGTCACAGACTTTATTAGGAAATGTGTTGATGATGTTGCACCCACAATAACAATCGGACATACCCCAACCAGAAACCTTGGATGAACGGAGATATCCGTACCATGCTGAGAGCCTGTACGGCTGCATTCAAAGTCAGCAGAACAAACCCTTATTACTTGGTGGTGCGCGACGCGTACTAGGCAAGCAGGTACGAGCCACGCAAATCCATTAAGGACGCAAAAAGACAATACATACTCAAACTTGAATTGATGTTTGACAACTCAGACACGCGATGCATGTGGCAAGGTCTACAGACTATCACAGACTACAAAGGCAAATCCAGCTGTGTGGTGCCCACCGAAGCGTCCCTCCCAGACGAGTTTAACACATTCTATGCTCACTTCAAGGCAGACAATTCTGAGCCATCCAAGAGGACTCTCGATGCTCCCTTCCGATCCATGGAAGATGACATTTCCATCGCTATTCACATGGCCGTAACACATCTGGACAAGAGAAACACCTATGTGAGAATGCTGTTCATTGACTACAGTTCAGCATTCAACACTATTTTCCCCTCCAAGTGCAACACAAAGCTCAGAACCCTGGGTCTGAACACCACCCTTTGCAACTGAATCCTGGACTTCCTGACAGGCAGACCACAGGCTGTGAGGATTGGCAACAACACCTCCTCCACACTAGCGCTTAACACAGGGGCCCCTCAGGGGTGTGTCTTCAGTCCTCTGCTGTACTCCCTGTTCACCCACGACTGTGTGGCTTTGCACGACACCTACTCCATCATCTAGTCTCCATGACGACACCACGGTTGTAGGCCTGATAACCAACAACAACGAGTCAGCCTATACGGAGGTGGTAAGTGAACTGGCATTGTGGTGCCAGGAAAACAACCTCACCCTCAACATCAGCAAATGAATGGAGTTGATTGTTGACTTCAGGAGGCAGAGTAGGGAACACGCTCCGATCCACATCAACAGGACTGCAGCAGTGAGAGTCATCAGTTTTAAGTTCCTTATCGTCCACATCACCGAGGACTTGACATGGACCAACAACACAACCACTCTTGTCAAGAGGGAGCAACAGAGTCTCTACTTCCTAAGGCGACAGAAGAAATGTGTCATGCCAAGAAATGTGTCATGCTCTCTCCAAATACTACCGCTGCACCATCGAGAGCATCTTGACCGGTTGCATCACGACCTGGTATGGGAATTGCTCCATCAATGGCCGCAAGGGCCTCCACCCTTGTGGTCATGAAGACGGCCCATCACTGGGACCACGCTCCCACCCATCCAGGATATGTACTCGAAACGGTGCCTGAGGAAGAACAGCAGCATCATCAAGGAGCCCATACACCCCAGCCATGAGCTGTTCACTGTCGGGCATACAGTATTGGAGCATGAGTTCTGATACCAACAGGCTCAGAGACAGTTCCTATCTACAAGTCATCAGACTGCTGAACACTTGATACCAACAGGCTCAGAGACAGTTCCTATCTACAAGTCATCAGACTGCTGAACACTTGATACCAACAGGCTCAGAGACAGTTTATATCTACAAGCCATCAGACTTCTGAACACTTGACACCAACAGGCTCAGAGACAGTTCCTATCTACAAGTCATCAGACTGCTGAACACTTGATACCAACAGGCTCAGAGACAGTTCCTATCTAGTGTACAAGTCATCAGACTGCTGAACACATGATACCAATAGGCTCAGAGACAGTTCCTATCTAGTGTACAAGCCATCAGACTGCTGAACACATGATACCAACAGGCTCAGAGACAGTTTCTATCTACAAGCCATCAGACTGCTGAACACATGAACTGAACTGACTCGCTGCACTTTAGCACACATGCACTCACACAGAGATTGATGTTAGGAAAATGTGGCGCTGGATATTTGACCGGCAGCATTTTAATTTACCGGACATCTAAAAAGTGTACCAGACGCATATGCATTAGGTGCCTTACCGGATTAGGGCGATCACACCCACGGTGCTCAGAATGACATCAATCACATTTTGTTTATGATCATTTGTATATTAATAGTACATGCAAGTCCAGGATGTAACGATGTGCTTTTTAGTTTAGTTTATTAATTCGACCATAAAAAAAACAAACACTTAAAAGTCATACATGCACATGAATAAAATCATCGAGGATAACACACAATAAAGTCTGGGACTTATTTCCATTGTGGTCCTCTTGAGACAAGATGGCTAGACAAGATCGAACACAGTACGGCAGTGAAATAATAAAACAAAAACATAAAAGAAGAACATCTATCTCATCGGTTCGGGTTCCTTCTTATCGAATTCTGATGCGCACTGTTTAGAATAACCACGTCATCATTTCCTTAGCCAACAAGACGAGTAACAAACACCGAAATCACAAGCGTGTGTCAATCTACTATTCCCCCACAGTAGAAACGTTTTCCTATTCTATTAGTCCGCTTGTCGTTCTGTGTGAGAAAGAAATGACCTATTCCAAACAGACTGGGACAGTTGTGGGATGATAGAGGCCAAATTCATACAACCAGTAGGCCTTGGCTACACCCCCCCCCCCCCAAAAAAACGAAAAAGCAATGAGGCTCATGAACCCAATCAGAACGTTTAGCTTAAAATGTTTATAAACTCGTATTTCTTCACATTATAAGCGCAGCAATTCACACAAGGTAGTAGGCTACACGAGAATGTTCATTCCATAATTCAATTAGCAGGAAAAACACCGTTGTCAAAAGCGCACCACACATGCGAGTGGTTTCATGAGACAGAGATACAAATATCCATTATAAATGTTTAAAGAGGGACGATCTAACGATAAGTAGCCTGGGTTGGTAACATGTCCCGGTGTGGCTCAGCTGGTGGAGCATCGTGCTTGCAACGCCAGGGGTGTGGGTTCAAATCTCACCGGGCACCAGTATGAGAAAAAAGTTTTAAAATGGATGCACTCAATACTGTAAAGAGCGTCTGGTGAATGATTCTACTAGGATTGTGTCTTTGGCTACTGGACAATGAAAATAATGTTGATTTGAAAACCAATAGAACATGAGAGAAATAGGTCTGCATGTTTGGTTGGATTTTGGCTAGGCTACTTTGAAAGGGAAACGGGGATACCTAGTCAGTTGTTCAAGTGAATGTATTGAACTGAAATGTGTCTTCCGCATTTAACCCAACCCCTCTGAATCAGAGAGGTGTGGGGGGGGGCTGCCTTAATCGAAGCAAGGTAAAACATGCCTCATATTGTGGTAAAACGGTCAGGTTTCAAACTAGTATATGTTTTGAAAATGCATACTGCCTCCAGCTCATTGCAAAGTGCTGTGTGACGCGCTGAAGCCTGTCTAGTTGTCTATACACTTAAATGGCGAATGAAAAGAGTGCTTCAGATGAGAAATAAAAATAGCTATTTTTTTATTAACACACAATGGCGTTTATAATTGTTGCTGAATGATTGGGTTTTTATAAAAGCACGTTTCAATCCAGCAGCAACCAACAGCTGTTTGGTGAGCTGTAGCAGCGGCGGTTTGGTGAGCTGTAGCAGCGGCGGTTTGGTGAGCTGTAGCAGCGGCGGTTTGGTGAGCTGTAGCAGCGGCGGTTTGGTGAGCTGTAGCAGCAGCGGTTTGGTGAGCTGTAGCAGCAGCGGTTTGGTGAGCTGTAGCAGCAGCGGTTTGGTGAGCTGTAGCAGCAGCGGTTTGGTGAGCTGTAGCAGCAGCTGTTTGGTGAGCTGTAGCAGCAGCGGTTTGGTGAGCTGTAGCAGCAGCGGTTTGGTGAGCTGTAGCAGCAGCGGTTTGGTGAGCTGTAGCAGCAGCTGTTTGGTGAGCTGTAGCAGCAGCGGTTTGGTGAGCTGTAGCAGCAGCTGTTTGGTGAGCTGTAGCAGCGGCGGTTTGGTGAGCTGTAGCAGCAGCTGTTTGGTGAGCTGTAGCAGCGGCGGTTTGGTGAGCTGTAGCAGCAGCGGTTTGGTGAGCTGTAGCAGCAGCGGTTTGGTGAGCTGTAGCAGCGGCGGTTTGGTGAGCTGTAGCAGCGGCGGTTTGGTGAGCTGTAGCAGCGGCGGTTTGGTGAGCTGTAGCAGCGGCGGTTTGGTGAGCTGTAGCAGCAGCGGTTTGGTGAGCTGTAGCAGCAGCGGTTTGGTGAGCTGTAGCAGCAGCTGTAGTGTTACATTGACTGGTATTTCCAAGAAAAAACGGAAACCCTGACACACACACACACACACACACACACACACACACACACACACACACACACACACACACACACACACACACACACACACACACTCATGCTACACACAAATCACAACTTCTGCTACCAGACTGTTATTATGATTGCTAAATACTGCACAATTTAAACACTTTCCCACAATCCCCCCTTACCCAAAACACGTGTAAATATTGGACTATAAATTATGCCTTCCTGTATTATACTGATGCTAACATGTTTATTCTATTCTACTGAGACATTTACTTTATGTTCCTATGTTTCTTATCTTGTATTATTTCTTATTGTTGTTGGAACCTGTAGTTAGCATTTTGGTTGGAGGTGTGTATACCATGTGTATCCCGTCCATAAAGACTAATAAAACATGACATTTGAGAAAATAAAAGGATGTAAAGGTTGATGAGAAGAAAAGAGAACAGAGAATAAGTTTCCTCCAAATAACCAGTGTGTCAGTCTGTCAGCCTAATAAACCCGGACTCCTTTGCTACAGATGTCGATGAGCGAATTACTGCCACGTTAAGTAAATTAAACGCAATTAGGTTTGACTCTCTCCCTCCACCAGGCCATGCTAATCTGATCTGGTCCGGGGCAGGGTCCTTGCCGACTAATCTAGCGGTACAGGGGGCAGCAGCCTTTCTTGCTAATCTGGCTGGTGTGGAGCTGGGATGCCAGAGGGGTTTAGTCCCAAATGGCACCCTATTCCCTTTTGTAGTGCACTACTTTTGACCAGGACCCATCACAAGTAGTGCACTACATTTGACCAGGACCCATCACAAGTAGTGTACTACATTTGACCAGGACCCAGGCTTTGGTCAAATGTAGTGCATTATAATAGGGTGTCATTTGGGACACATAGGGTCTCTGTACAACTAGGACAATACAGAATAACATCCCACACAGAGTCTCTGTAGAACTAGGACAACACAGAATAACATCCCACACGGGCAAGGTGCCAACCAGCCAGCCAGCCAATCAGACAGCCAGCCAACCAGCCAGCCAGCCAGCCAATCAGACAGCCGGTCAAATCCCTTGATCTTACCCCTCTAATGGGCTATTTTGCACATAGATCAAACTGCCAGCAATTATCAATAATGCCATTTAGTCCTAATTGGAAAGGCTCAGAGACTAAATACCATAACGACATAATCCTCTGCTCTGAAGTAGGGTATTTGGGTCATATCTATGCCTGTAATGCTCCACGCTATGCATGTTTAATTATGAATAGTAAAGAGGCAATCTGGCATTCAAACAACAACAAAATTAATGGCAATACTTTATTAATTTTAGAGTCCAAAAATGGATGTACCAATCCCAGATTGCCCCCTTAATTTGCCGTTTGTGGGTTAATTAACGTTATTCCGGTGCATTTCGGTAATTACTCAATTCATGTGATTTGACGGGATCGAAGGATGAAATATATAGCGTCAATCTGAATTTGAGGTAGATTACCCTCTAAATTATAATTTTTATTAGCGAAATCGTCTTTAACTTTAAACCATGTTATTATAGCCCAGCATTAAACTGTTTTTGTGAAATAACATTGGTTACAGTGTCACGTGTACTCCCTCTCCGGCCTCTAGGTCATCAGCCTGCTGATTATCTCGCGCGCCTGTCACCATCGTCAAGCGCACCTGTCACCATCGTCAAGCGCACCTGTCACCATCGTCAAGCGCACCTGTCACCATCGTCAAGCGCACCAGTGCCTCATGTCACTCACCTGGACTCCATCACCTCCTTGATTATCTCCCCTATATCTGTCACTCCTCTTGGTTCTTTCCTCAGGTTTTTATTGACTCTGGTTTCATGTCGGTGTGTTGTTTGTGTTTCGTGTTTATTGTTTTCATTTATTTGTTAAAACACTCCCTGAACTTGCTTCCGGACTCTCAGCGCACATTGTTACATACAGGCCTGTTATTGGAGGCTACTTTTCACTGACACAATGATACAATAAATTCCAAAGGAGTAAATGATATATAGTTTCCGGTTCAATGAAGGTGAGTGAGGAAATGCTCCTAAAAGGTGAAACTACGGAAAGCTAGCTGACGTAACTGGTGGCGAGCCCACGAGCAGGGTCGGAGACAAAGAGAGAGAATATTTTACATTTAAAGTATTTGAGCAGAAGCTCTTATCTAGACCAATTTTCAGTCAGAAAGAAATGAATTGCTGAGAAGTGTTTGTTTCCAAGTTACACTATATACACAAAAGTATGTGGACACCCCTTCAAATTAGTGGATTCTGCTATTTCCGCCACACCCGTTGCTGACAGGTATGTAAAATCGAGAGCACACAGCCATGCAATTTCCATGGACAAACATTGGCAGTAGAATGGCCTTACTGAAGAGCTCAGTGACTTTCAACATGGCACCTTCATAGGATGTTACCTTTCCAATAAGTCAGTTCGTCAAATTTCTGTCCTGCTAGAGCTGGCCCGGTCAACTGTCTGCGCTGTTATAGTGAAGTGGAAACGTTTAGGAGCAACAAGAACGGGACCGCTGAAGTGTGTAAAAAATTGTTTGTCCTCGGTTGCAACACTCACTACCGAGTTCCAAACTGTCGGGAGCTTCATGAAATGGGTTCCCATGGCCGAGCAGCCGCATACAAACCTAAGATCACCATGCGCAATGCCAAGCGTCGGCTGGAGTGGTGTAAAGCTCGCCGCCATTGGACTATTGAGCAGTAGAAACGTGTTCTCTGGAGTGATGAATCACGCTTCACCATCTGGCAGTAAGACGGACAAATCTGGGTTTGGCGGATGCCAGGAGAACGCTACCTTCCTCAATGCATAGTGCCAACTGTAAAGTTTGGTGGAGGAGGAATAATGGTCTGGGGCGGTTTTCATGGTTTAGGCCCCTTAGTTCCTCGACGGGAAATCTTAACGCTACAGCATACAATGACATTCTAGATGATTCTGTGCATCCAACATTGTGGCAATAGTTTGGGGAAGGCCCTTTCCTGTTTCAGCATGACAATGCCCCCGTGCACAAAGTGAGGTCCATACAGAAATGTTTTGTCAAGATCAGTGTGGAAGAATTTTACTGGCCTGCACAGAGCCCTGACCTCAAGCCCATCGAACACCTTGGGATGAAATGGAACGCCGACTGCGAGCCAGGCCTAATCGCCTAACTTCAGTGCTCGAACTCACTAATGCACTTGTGGCTGAATGGAAGCAAGTCCCCACAGCAATGTTCCAACATCTAGTGGAAAGCCTTCCCAGAAGAGTGGAGGCTGTTATGGCAGCAAAGGTGGGGACCAACTCCATATTAATGCCTGTCATTTTGAAATTAGATATTCCACGAGCACGTGTCCACATACTTTTGGTCATGTAGTGTATCATACTAATTTGAGTGTTCCGGATTTACACTTACTATGTCTAGTCTGAGACCAGGCTGAAACACAAGAAAATAAAGGGAGTTGGGTGCATTGTCATTGGTTGTTTGATTGCATGTATTTGATGAAATGCATGTAGCGTCATAATTTGAGATCTCTGAAACATGCTGTGAGTATCAGCGCATTTATGAGCGCATCCGATGCAGATTAGGAGGCAACAGGGGGGCTATACCGGAAATGTAGGCTACTGAATATAGCCTATTCACGTCGCGTTTAGATCGGCTATTGCGCTGTTTCCTGTTGGAAGACCAAAGCGAAAAGCAATATGAACATTGGGACACACGTGATGCTTCATGATAATCATAAATGGATTTAGTTTGAGCATGTTTTCCAATAAACAAATGACGTGTATGGACACGTTGTTGTATAGGAATTTTTGTTCGTTTGACAATTTTGGCAATGTGAAACCAACCGGGTCAAATTAAATAAAATAAAAAACGCCTGCAATGTAACAAATTGTCGACCTCTGTTTCAAACTATATATATATTTAACTAGGCAAGTTAAGAACAAATTCTCATTTACAATGACGGCCTACCCCGGGCAAACCCTCCGCTAATCCAATTGTGCGCAGCTCTATGAGACTCCCGATCACGGCCGGTTATGATACAGCCCGGGATTGAACCAGGGTCTGTAGTGACTCCTCTAGTACCAAGGTGCAGTGCCTTAGACCGCTGCGCCACTCGGGAACCCTATAGCTCAACACCATGTGTAAAAATGACATTAGTCAAAGGTTTAACAGTAAATCATCATTTTGAAGTATCTAAGAATCTATCAATGAACAGTAATAACATCATAAAAACGTGTGTCTCTTGACTCACCTCCTCCAGTGGAACATCTCTGTCTGTCATGGCAACGGTGTTCTCTGTTCTCATGGCAACCAGGACCTGCTGGACTGAGGGACAATTCTGGACCGCCTGGTCCACGGTTCTCTTCAGATCGACCACCTTGCCTCTCCTCACAGCTTGGTTGACTGTGATGTCCGTGCTGGACTGGGCTGGGCTGGACTGGGCTGGAGTAGAAGGACCAAGGACAGTAATGTTCAGCCTTATACAGTATTGACCATAAACACGGTTCTGTAATTTCATTTATTTTAAAACTTCAAGTATAATCATGCAGTAATATATCTCTATGTCCCGTATTCACAACACAGGGGAAAGTCAACCACTACTCAATCATGTTTCAATCATTGATTCATACCGCACCTGAGAGGAAGAGACAAACTCAATTTTGCCACTGAAGCCCGGGATTAACCACAGAGACCTCTCAACCCAGCAGAGTATGTGAGCGGAGCGTGTTGAATTTGACTGGAGCGAAGAGCGAAGTTTCCCAAAGGCTGGAGCGTCGACCTTCTTGCCCTCTCCAATTTCGCTCCAATAGCGCTCACTTCAATTCATGAGTTCAGAGGATGCCCGCCCCAGCATGCATCTGTAGTCTACTTGTGTGCTGCTATAGACCCTTGCTTTAGCTAGTGTCATGTAGTTCACTAAATATTTTTCATAAAGATAGTGATAAAACACACAGGTGCAAAATCAAGGTGACTTACAAAGATGAGGACCAATAGCAATAGAGGGAGTGATGGGATTTTCACTTGTTCTTAATTGACTTGCCTAGTTAAATAAATGTTAATTTCTTATTTACAATGATGGCCCGGCAAAAGACCTCCTGCGGGGGCGGGGCCTGGGATTTAAAAAATGTATTAATTAAATTTAAAAATATATATATATAGGACAAAACACACATCACGACGAGACGACACAACACTACATAAAGAGAGACCTAAGACAACAACATAGCAAGGCAGCAACACATGACAACAACATGGTAGCAACACAACATGGCAACAACATGGTAGCAACACAACATGGCAACAACATGGTAGCAACACAACATGGTAGCAACACAACATGGCAACAACATGGTAGCAACACAAAATGGCAACAACATGGTAGCAACACAACATGGTAGCAACACAACATGGCAACAACATGGTAGCAACACAAAACAGGGTACAAACATTATAACAGACAACAGCTCAAATATATGTAGTGTCCACAACTAAAGACTCATTGTCGAATCTGAAAAGACACATAGACCTACGTATCCCGAAAGCATGATTGTGTACTATGTGTACATGCTAACAGGAAGGAAGGAGGTGGATAGCTAGCTGAGTGTGTCGTTGTAGCAAAGTATTTAATAAACACAACATACTAAATGTTCCGTTGATTTTCGTTCTATTATCTCTGCAATATATTATCCTTTGATTTTGACCGAATAGGCCTGACACAGTATAACCTCTTTCTTTCCGTTTTGATTGGGTTATTTCGCCTAAAAACCTTTAGACTTACCTATAGATATATATTTTTTAAACAGCTCCGCATCCCTGCCCAACCTTGCAAGAGTGTCCGGAAGGTTTTTCTCCGCTGCTGGCCTGCTCTCCAGGCTGTTTATAAAGACTGTTGTATTTTCTATTTTTATTGAACCTTTTATTTAACTATGCTGTGACTTAGAATTAAATTAAAATGAAACGAAAAACTGCTTTATTAGGCTCAGTCTACAGTGCCTTTTGAATTTATTTTTAGAAACACCAGTTTGGCCAGAGTATGTGGTTTCACAGATAGTTCGGGTTCATATGAGCCTACATTTTCCCTGAAGCCACGGGCGATTCCCTGATCCACCTCTACGCAGACGACACCATTCTATATACTTCCGGCCCTTCCTTGGACACTGTGCTATCTAGCCTCCAAACGAGCTTCAATGCCATACAACACTCCTTCCGTGGCCTCCAACTGCTCTTAAACGCTAGTAAAACCAAATGCATGCTTTTCAACCGTTCGCTGCCTGCACCCGCACGCCCGACTAGCATCACCACCCTGGACGGTTCCGACCTAGAATATGTGGACATCTATAAGTACCTAGGTGTCTGGCTAGACTGCAAACTCTCCTTCCAGACTCATATCAAACATCTCCAATCCAAAATCAAATCAAGAATCGGCTTTCTATTCCGCAACAAAGCCTCCTTCACTCACGCCGCCAAACTTACCCTAGTAAAACTGACTATCCTACCGATCCTCGACTTCGGCGATGTCATCTACAAAATAGCTTCCAATACTCTACTCAGCAAACTGGATGCAGTTTATCACAGTGCCATTCGTTTTGTTACTAAAGCACCTTATACGACCCACCACTGCGACCTGTATGCCCTAGTCGGCTGGCCCTCGCTACATGTTCGTCGTCAGACCCACTGGCTCCAGGTCATCTACAAGGCTATGCTAGGTAAAGTGCCGCCTTATCTCAGTTCACTGGTCACGATGGCTACACCCACCCGCAACACGCGCTCCAGCAGGTGTATCTCACTGATCATCCCTAAAGCCAAAACCTCATTTGGACGCCTTTCCTTCCAGTTCTCTGCTGCCTGCGACTGGAACGAATTGCAAAAATCTCTGAAGTTGGAGACTTGGAGAGTTGGAGACTAGATTCTTGCAGCTAACCGATCGCTGCAGCTGTACATAGTCCATCTGTAAACTACCCACCCAATTTACCTACCTCACCCCCCATACTGCTTTTATTTATTTACTTTTCTGCTCTTTTGCACACCAGTATCTCTTCTTGCACATGATCATCTGATGATTTACCACTCCAGTGTTAATCTGCTAAATTGTAATTATTCGATTTATTGCCTACCTCATGCCTTTTGCACACATTGTATATAGATTCTCTTTTTTTTCTACCATGTTATTGACTTGTTTATTGTTTACTCCATGTGTAACTCTGTGTTGTCTGTTCACACTGCTATGCTTTATCTTGGCCAGGTCGCAGTTGCAAATGAGAACTTGTTCTCAACTAGCCTACCTGGTTAAATAAAGGTGAAATAAAATAAAAATAAAATAAAAAATAGACAGAGCGTAATAATATGGACTGAGCCTAATAATGCATTTTTCGTTTCATTTTTATTTAATTCTAAGTAAGTCACAGCCTACACGCAATTTATACACTATGATTTAATACAACGAAATGTTGTTTAAATGCTGGCGCTTAATGTCCCTGCCAGTCTGTCACACTCGCTTCACAATGTATTTATTTGTAGGCTACAGCCTTGGAATAATAGGCTGATTAATATAGCCTAAATCATTCATTTTCGTTCCTTCTTAGGCTACCTGTCTGGCTCATGACCTATTTAGAGTGTTTAGTTGATTAGGCTATCATTTTGGTGCAACTGGGGTATAACCTATAACATTTAAAAACATAATTAGTCTATTTATATTACAAGATCATTCCATATGTATCGATTTAAAATAGCCTATTATGACAGACCTATGCAATGTGGTTTATGTAATTAGGCTATTCTTAATTAATCCTCATCAACGCACACACACACACACTCGATACCCCTGAATCTTCCATGTAAATAATGTTTTATTACTATTGTACAGAACACAGAGACAAAACAAAAACACAGCTTACTGATGTCCAACTACATGAACGTAGCTATATTTCATTTAAAACTATTACAATAGAGAAATCCACCATACATTTTCAAGAGATTATTTTGTTTTAAAAAAAGGTCCATGAATCCTCTGCAAGATTAGTCTCTTGTTTTTCCACAAGACGACAACATGTATATCATGTTTCACAACATGTATATCTTTCACCTTGTCTGGGTTTGAGTATTACCTTCGCCTATGTACTGTCCTCTATTATGTTACGTAGAGACGGATCTATGTCACCAAATAGTTTAGTCTTCCTAAAGTTGCAGAATTGCAAGCACCCAAATAGCTGACCGATTACAAAACAGTGGACAGTTCTAGAACAGTTTACCGAGGTGGAATTTCCCATGATGCAAAATGTGACCTGTACAAAATTGATCTCCATGACTGAAGGATTTTGAGGTTGACATCATCAGGTCTCGGTGTCAAAGAAACATTCAGAAACTTTTTTTTTTTTTGCTACTAAGAATATTGTGTTTTGTGATCAAAACCATCTCGTTTATTGATCGTCTGGACGTCAGGAGTATGTAAACAGTGTTCTTTACAGAGAGCGCATCAACTTCTTTTGAAGAAGAACATTTATATCAGTGACTGGGCTCTCTCTCTCTCTCTCTCTCTCTCTCTCCAACGCAGGCTTCAACTGTCCTCCTCTTTGTCCTCTGTCTCCATTGGCTGTCCCCTTGTTCCGTCCCCTGAAACTGTCCCCGGTGGTCCGTCACCAGGATGTGTACCTAGCATCTTAGCGCTGTGTTCCAGAGCTTTCGCTCTGAGTGCAGCGATGCTATTCTCTCGCAGTTCCTCTTTGGACATGGGTGACCTGGTATTCTCCCTCCTCTCTTCCTCCGCTTTCTCCACCACTCTCTCCCGCTCTCGTTCCCTGGCAGGCGGTTGGGAATGGGGAGCTTCTGGTTTTCCAGAAGAGGTCGGAACAGGGGTATCCATGGACTTCTTGTGCATCCCTGGAAGGAAAAGGAAGCGTTGTTATTCCGGTTAGGAACAGAAAGAGTACTCGTCCCATTTGGAGACACGCACGTCTATAAACAGCAAAGCTACAGTACTAGGAATCTCAAACTCGTATTGAGCTGTAGCTGGCAGGTGGTCGAAGGTCTTGGTCAGTTATTGTTTCTGACCTCCATCATGGTCAGGAGGCAACATGGGAAAGGCACCTTCACTGACAGAGAGGTTTAAACTGCTGGTTGAACCATTTTTGAAATATTTTTTATTGATTTATTTAACCTTTATTTAACACGTGAGTTAAGAACAAATTCTTATTTACAATGACGGCCTACCAGAAGGCAGAAGGCCTACTGCGGGGACGGGGGACTGGGATTAAAAATAAAATCAATAATAATATGGTATGTGAATAGTTAAACCAAGCTCTCCACCTGAACGTTCTCAGCAGTACATAGTGAACTAACTACATCCTGGTTAAGGAAAGGGAGGGATTTCTAAAAGGGTTTTGAGCAGGGGCCGTGACCTCAATGTCAGACTTAATCCCGGTGCTTGTCGGGAGTCGATAAAAAAGTGTCAATGACGGGTGTTAATCAATAAAATGACAATCCTACTTTATCAGACTGGATTAAGATGCATCTCCTCTCTGCTTGACGTATCGGTCAATTGATTAGCGTAGATCAATGAGATGGTAACTAATTGAAAACAAAGCGTCCTGCAGAAGCAAACATGTTAGTAATTTAGCAGATGCTATTATCCAGAGCGATTTACAGTAGTGAGTACATACATTTTCATTCGTACTGGTCCCCCGTGGGAATCGAACACACAACCCTGGTGTTGTACGTGTCATGCTCTACCATGGGACCCCAGCACACCCACCCACCCACCCACCCACAGTAGCACAGTGCCTTACCCAGTAGCCATGGGGCACAGGAATCCATGACGCCGTCCTTGGCCGACCTGAGGATGGACTCGGGCAGAGGGATGGAGTGGCGCACCATGGCACCGTACAGGCCGTATTCCGCCATCACACTGCTGCGACCCCAACACTTCTCCCTCTTCCTCCACTTGGCACGGCGGTTCTGAAACCAAACCTGCAGGGGCAGAGGATGGAAGTTTAGGTTCATTTGAACATCTTCTTTATTTTCTTCAATGTAGAATAATAGTGTAGGCATCAAAACTATTAAATAACACATATGGAATCATGTAGTAACCAATAAAAGTGCTAAACAAATCATAATATTATTTTAGATTCTTAAAAAGTAGCCACCCTTTGCCTTGATGACAGCTTTGCACACTCTTGGAATTCTCTCAACCAGCTTCATAAAGTAGTCACCTGGAATGCATTTTAATTAACAGGTGTGCCTTGTTAAAAGTTATTTTGTGGAATTTCTTTCCTTCTTACCACATTTGAGCTAATCAGTTGTGTTGTGACAAGGGAGGGTTGGTATACAGAAGATAGCCCTATTTGGTAAATGACCAAGTCCATATTATGGCAAGAACAGCTCAAATAAGCAAAGAGAGACGACAGTAACAAAAACCATCAAGCACAATGATGAAACTGGATCTTATGAGGACCGCCACAGGAAAGGAAGACCCAGCGTTACCTCTGCTGCAGAGGATAAGTTCATTAGAGTTACCAGCCTCATAAATTGCAGCCCAAATAAATGATTCACAGAGTTCAAGTAACAGACACATCTCAACATCAACTGTTCAGAGGAGACTGTGTGAATCAGGCCTTCATGGTCAAATTACTGCAAAGGAACCACTACTAAAGGACACCAATAAGAAGAAGAAACATGCTTGGGCCAAGAAACATGAGTAATGGACATTAGACCGGTGGAAATCTGTCCTTTGGTCTGATGAGTCCAAATTTGCGATTTTTGGTTCCAACCGCCATGTCTTTGTGAGATGCATAGTAGGTGAACGGATGATCTCTACATGTGTGTGATTCCCACCATGAAGCATGGAGGAGGAGGTGTGATTCCCAACCTTGAAGCATGGAGGAGGTGGTGTGATTCCCAACCGTGAAGCATGGAGGAGGAGGTGTGATGGTGCTTTGCTGGAGACACTGATTTATTTAGAATTCAAGGTACACTTAACCAACATGGCTACCACAGCATTCTGCAGCGATACGCCAGCCCATCTGGTTTGCACTTAGTGGGACTATAATTTGTTTTTCAACAGGACAATGACCCAACACACCTCCAGGCTGTGTAAGGGCTATTTGACCAAGAAGGAGAGTGATGGAGTGCTGCTTCAGTTGACTTGGCCTCCACAATCACCCGACCTCAACCCAATTGAGATGGTTTGGGATGAGTTGGACTGCAGAGTGAAGGAAAAGTAGCCAACAAGCAGTGGTGGAAAAAGTACCCAATTGTCATACTTGAGTACTTTACACCATTGCCAACAAGTGCTCAGCATATGACGGAACTCCTTCAAGACTGTTGGAAAAGCATTCCAGGTGAAGCTGGTTGAGAGAATGCCAAGAGTGTGCAAATCTGTCATCAAGGCAAAGGGTGGCTACTTTGAATAATCTCATAAAATATATTTTTTATTTGTTTAACACTTTTTTGGTTACTCCATGATTCCATGTGTTATTTCATAGTTGTGATGTCTTCGCTATTATTATACAACGTAGAAAATAGTGAAAAATTAAGAAAAACCTTTGAATGAGTAGGTGTCCAAACTTTTTACTGCATTTTATGTTTCTGCATATGTCCTTCAATATAATGTAAAAAGATATGAGCTATATGGACATCATCCACAAGTCAAACAACAAATTGGCATAGCAGACACTAAATATTTTAAACACATCCTAACAAAAAGATATTATATGAAGAAGAAGAAAAAAAGAGATTCCAAAAATAATCAGTATTTAACTAGGATGGTCCACTCAGCAACAATCACTGCTTTTCAAGGAGTCCTGTGATGGAGAGTGGAAAGAGGATGGATGGCTTAAACACCAAGTCACTGGTATTACACCCACATGATAAGGTGAGAGTAGCCTGGTGACCTAAAACGTCCATTTGTTAGATATAGTGATTGTATACCACAGTCTTTATTCTCTAGTTATAGAACAAGGACACCTGATGGAGAAGATAATCAGATATTCATAAGATATTATGCTGTTTCTGCTAGATTCACCTGTGTGTGTGTGTGTGTGTGTGTGTGTGTGTGTGTGTGTGTGTGTGTGTGTGTGTGTGTGTGTGTGTGTGTGTGTGTGGTGTGTGTGTGTGTGTGTGTGTGTGTGACTCCCTCTCCCCTAGACTAATCGAGTGCCTAAATTGATTTCCACAGTGGAGACCCAGTAATAACCTCACCACTTCAGATTCAGAGACATGCATATAGATCAGGGAGAAAGATACAGAGAGAAGAGAGATGGGTCTGGTGATAAGGAATTACTTCCAGGACAGAGCAGAGGAGAGTGTGTGTGTGTGTGTGTGTGTGTGTGTGTGTGTGTGTGTGTGTGTGTGTGTGTGTGTGTGTGTGTGTGTGTGTGTGTGTGTGTGTGTGTGTGTGTGTGTGTGTGTGTGTGTGTACACGTGCTGTGTGTACCTGCGTGTGTGTGTGAAACAGCTGAGCTGAGAAAGGGGCGGAGGGGAGGGTGACCCTAGGGGCACATGGAGGCTGATTGAAAAATAAGTTAATTTCCAGAGCCAATCAATGGGTGACAGGCTTTCAAAAATCACCAGGGAAATTAAAGCGCTAGAACCCAGGAGAGCCCTGCCATTGACCCATGCTAATTAATCTCACTGTAGTTATCATTTCATTGATGGCTCCCACCATGCCTTGTGCTAAAGCATCTCTCCGCCTCCCTGTCTTCCTCCCTGTCTTCCTCCCTGTCTGGCTGAGTGGCTGGCTGAGTGGCTGGCTGAGTGGCTGGCCGAGTGGCTGGCCGAGTGGCTGGCCGAGTGGCTGGCCGAGTGAGTGGCCGGCTGAGTGGCCGGCTGAGTGGCCGGCTGAGTGGCCGGCCGAGTGGCCGGCCGAGTGGATGGCCGAGTGGCTGGCCGAGTGGCTGGCCGAGTGGCTGGCCGAGTGAGTGGCCGGCTGAGTGGCCGGCTGAGTGGCCGGCTGAGTGGATGAGTCCCAGGGGGAATGGTGCCTCTCCCGATTTAACGAATTACACCAGAGGAAATGTGGTGTTAATTGAGCAGAGAGGGTGTGGTGGTGGTGATAGGGTGTTACAGTGCCTTGCGAAAGTATTCATCCCCCTTGGCGTTTTTCCTATTTTGCTGCATTACAACCTGTAATTGAATGGATTTTTATTTGGTTCTCATGTAATGGACAAAATAGTCCAAATTGGTGAAGTGAAAAATACTTGTTTCAAAAAATAAAAAAAACAATCTAAATGGAAAAGTGGTGCGTGTATATCTATTCACCCCCTTCGCTATCAAGCCCCTAAATAAGATCTGGTGCAACCAATTACCTTCAGAAGTCACATAATTAGTTAAATAAAGTCCACCTGTTCTGAAAGGCCCCAAAGTCTGCAACACAACTAAGCAAGGGGCACCACCAAGCAAGCAGCACTATGAAGACCAAGGAGCTCTCCAAACAGGTCAGGGACAAAGTTGTGGAGAAGTACAGATCAGGGTTGGGTTATAAAAAAATATCAGAAACTTTGAACATCCCACGGAGCACCATTAAATCCATTATTAGAAAACGTAAAGAATATGGCACCACAGCAAACCTGCCAAGAGAGAGCCACCCACCAAAACTCAGACCAGGCAAGCAGGGTATTGATCATAGAGGCAACAAAGAGACCAAAGATAACCCTGAAGGGGTTAAAGCTCCACAGCGGAGATTGGAGTATCTGTCCATAGGACCACTTTAAGCTGTACACTCCACAGAGCTGGGCTTTACTTAAGAGTGGCGAGAAAAAAGCCATTGCCTAAAGAAAAAAATAAGCAAACACGTTTGGTGTTCACCAAAAGGCATGCGGGAGAGTCCCCAAACATATGGAAGAAGGTACTCTGGTCAGATGAGACTAAAATTTAGCTTTTTGGCCATCAAGGAAAACGCTATGTCTGACGCAAACCCAACACTTCGCATCACCCCGAGAACACCATCCCCATAGTGAAGCATGGTGGTGGCAGCATCATGCTGTGGGATGTTTTTCATTGGCAGGGACTGGGAAACTGGTCAGAATTGAAGGAATGATGGATGGTGCTAAATACAGGGAAATTCTTGAGGGAAACCTGTTTCAGTATTCCAGAGATTTGAGACTGGGACGGAGGTTCACCTTCCAGCAGGACAATGACCCTAAGCATACTGCTAAAGGAACATTCGAGTGGTTTAAGGGGAAACATTTACATGTCTTGGAATGGCCTAGTCAAAGCCCAGACCTCAATCCAATTCAGAATCTGTGGTATGACTTAAAGATTGTTGTACATCAGCGGAACCCATCCAACTTGAAGGAGCTGGAGCAGATTTGCCTTGAAGAATGGCCAAAAATCCCAGTGCCTAGATGTGCCAAGCTGATAGAGACATACCAAGAGACTTGCAGCTGTGATTGCTGCAAAAGGTGGTCCTACAAAGTATTGACTTTGGGGGGTGAATAGTTATGCACGCTCAAGTTCTTTTTTTTGTTGGTCTTATTTCTCGTTTGTTTCACCCCCAAAATCTTTTGCATCTTCAAAGTGGTAGGCATGTTGTGTAAATCAAATGATACAACCCCCCCCCCCAAAAAAAATATATTTTAATTCCATGTTGTAAGGCAACAAAATAGGAAAAATGCCAAGGGGGGTGAATACTTTCGCAAGCTACTGTAATTGATCAGAGAGGGGGTGGTGATAGGGTGTTAATTGACCAGATAGGGACTTGTGTGTTGCAGGTATATGGAGGATATATACTCATGCTTGAGCACACACAGACACACACCAGACCACACACACACATACACACACACACACACACACACACACACACACACACACACACACACACACGCACACACACACGCACACACGTACACACGTACACACACACACACGTACACACACACACACACACACGTACACACACACACACGCACACACACGCACACACACGTACACACACGTACACACACACACACACACACACACACACACACACACACACACACACACACACACACACACGTACACACGTACACACGCACACACACGTACACACACGTACACACACACACACACACACACACACACACACACACACACACACACACACACACACACACACACACACACACACACACACACACACACACACACACACACACACACACACACACACACACACACACACACACACACACACACACACACACACACACACAGCCAGGTTACAGTATGTTATGTACCTGTATCCTGTCCTCTGGGAGTTCAGTCTTCATGGAGAGCATCTCTCTGGCGTAGACATCAGGGTAGTGGGCCTCGTTGAAAGCCTTCTCCAACTCATCCAGCTGATACGAAGTAAATATAGTTCTGATAAGAGAAGGAACATACAAAAAAAAGTTATTTTGGTGACAAACATTTTACAGTTGAATTCTGCCTGCAAGTGTCAAGTCTATAAAATCAAGGTCTCCCTCATAAAAAAGAGATATTCTGACCTCAACAGGACTTCCTGGATAAATAAAAGTTAAATAAAAATAGACATTTTTTTTTTTACACAATTGCCCTTAAATATATATACAAGGCATACACTTTCCACTCTAAATCAAATCTAGGCTAATCAAAAATGTTTTAATAACAATGGATAAGCATAATTTAGTCAATACAGAATGTTTGGTTCATACCACAGAGGTCACAAAACTATTTATTAAATAATTAAAAATAATATGAATAAGTCCCATGAATAATTACATTATCAGGACATTAATGATTTTTGGTGCTGTAGAATATACAGCACCAGAGATATTGACACCTTGTAGGCTATCCGTGATAGCATGTAAAGATGTAAATGTAAAGATTTTTTTTATTCAAAATATTTCATGCGGAATACTGCTATGTGTTATCAAATGAAATTGTTTTATTTTCTACTTTATTTTCTACTTTCATTTTGTTTATTGCTACAGTAGAAATAACTGTATCGAAAATATTTACCTCTCGACTAATTTGTCTATATAATATAAGCCATCTCCTATCGCCCATTTAAAAAAAATATATATATATACCATTTCATCTCTATTTGAGGAATTAAAATAATTTAGAAATCTATTTCGATTCATACTTGACAATTATTTGTTTTAGACGTTGTCGTTAATAGACATGTTCTGAGAATGTAGGGAGGCGCATACATCGAAATACTGTAGGTTATATGAATTTGAATATTTCGCTTTCCAAATGCTTCACAAAAAAAAACTTCGCACGGAATTTTGTTCATTTATATATCCCTAAAATGTCATATAGTCCAATTCAAACACAGCGAGGTAAATATTAGTTCTAGTTGATCGTTTTTACCTGTGACGTCTCTTCTTTCTTTTCTTGTTCTGGCTCATCGAGGAATTAGAAAATGTCTTTTCACTGGAGGATACGTCATCTGAATCTGTAAATAAATATCCCTAGTTTATTATTAAACAGCCGCAGGTATATTGCTAATACAATTACAATGTAATACTTAGAAACTGTTACGCTACAGCAGGGTTTACCAAAAACTCGGTCCTCGGGACCCCAAGGTGCTCTCACGTTTTGGTTTTTGCCGGAGCACTACGCAGCTGACTCGAATAATCACAAAACTAATCATTAAGCTCTGATCATTTGAATCAACTGTTTGGTGTTAGGGCAAAACCCAAAACGTGCACCGTGGGGTCCCGCGGACCGAGTTTGGGAAACCCTGTGGAGGATAACAGTTTATAAATATTACATTGTAATTGTATTAGCAAATATACCTGTGGCTATTTAGTTTGGGAAACCCTGTCCTACAGTATATTAAAAAAATTAAAACAGGAGAAGAGAATTTGCAGTCATTAAAATCAGAATTACATTTTCAATTGGCTACAACATAAACATTGGAAAGAAGTGGAGGGAGCTCGACCAACGTGAGTCGAGGTGCAACTAAAAATCAAATCAAATGAGATTGAAAAGGCGCAACCCATCGCTCACCATTAAAAACTGGCCTATTTGTTTAACATAAATATAAAAATGTAAATAAAACATTTTGTATAAATTTACCAGAACAGCTTGCGGAGTGGTGGGCATCCAGCTGTCCCGTTGCCCTAGCCCTGTTGAGCGGCTGAAGGTGAACACTCTGCGCCTCCTGCAACACCTCCAGAAAGGCAGGCTGGCTGTAAAACGAATGAATCCCTCCTGGACCAATAATTCCCATTCCAACCCCGACTGCTGCGGGGCCCAAAGCCGCCCTAGCCGTCAGAAGGTGCGCTCTGTGCTGCAGAGATTCCAACGGACGCCGCGGAACCGCGGGCGGCTCCTTGTTCAAGCCCAGAATTTCCTGGATTCCAAATCCTGTGCACCTATGCGTCGTAATAGAACCCATTTTTAACGGTTGGTGCTGGAGTCCAACTAGTTTTAAGGGCGAAGCCATTTTCTGTTTCGTCTGAAAAGAACGGTCCATTATTTTCCTGTCATGACTGTTCTCTCTGATGGTATTCCCTGATTGGTGTTCCCGCCCTGCACAAGCCAGTCCCTTGTGCAATCACCAGTGTGCTCTCTCTCTCTCTCTGCTTTTTTCTCCCTCCACAACGTTCCCTTTTTATCCAACAGGTTCCTGGCGCCAGGGGTCATTTCTCTCAGCCAATTACCACAGAGAGAACTCAACGCCACATTCAACAAGACAACAGAAGGGGTCAAACGATTCTTTCGTGATGGCAGATCGATTCAAAGAAAATACATTTTAAGACTTTTTAGATTTGTTAAAAGAAGGTATTTCCAGACAACGTGGTTTATTAACCCACCATAACGCCTCTGTTACTGCAAACGGTCCCGAATTGGTGACATGAATCAGAATGCAGAGCTCCTGTTATTTTACCACCTTCAAGTCTGTGGTTCACAAAATAATGCACGTTGCCCTTGCCAACGCCATACATGCTTATTCGATTTTTTTTAAGGTTATCAAGTGTTTTTTCCTGATCAAGCTGTCGTCGAAATTCGAAACATCCTTCAACATTGGTATGTTTACTGTCTGAGTTTAACGAAGTGATGGATTATGCATCTGTACATTCGATAAGGTAACAGGGAATCGTTTTTTTACATAAGGTATTGCTTGAGGTGATGACCTCATTTTAAACTATAGGCTATCAAGAATCCAATTATGAACCACATAAATAAATAAGGCAAACCATTACTTATTTTTTAATGCTGCGATATAGGCTATGTAAATATGTATTTAAATTGTATGCTATTTTAATTCCCATCTCATTAGTTAAGTGTTGATTTTTCTCCCAAGATTGAATTTACATTAATACAATCTAATCTCAAAGAGTTCATAGGACCTATCAAACAACATTCCCTACACGTCTCTCCCTGCCCAATCAGGACCGCTCAATTGAATCCTCAACTCACACAATAAATGGCCACAACAAAGGAGAGTGTTTTTGAAGGCTTGAGTAAAACCTTTAATTATATTACCAGCGTAGAGTAAAAAAATCGATTCCTAAAAACTTGGTCTGCGGTATTACTTTCACTGTAGCCCGTGTTCTCTATCTCTGTCTCGATGATTCCAGGGCCTTAATCCCGCAGCCATCGGGTCATAACGTATCCAATCAGCCGGATAAAGCCCTCAACTGCTTAATTTGGACAGAGTTTGGGTCTGTGCCTGACTGGCTTTGAATATCACATCATCCCCGTGTCATTAATATACTATATAAGGAAATATGACACAATGGAACACAATATTGAATATGAAACTGGATAATGATCAATATACTAATCTATGGTTGTATTATATATGTTGTACATGCAATACAAGTGAGTTAGGAAAAACACGAATCAAGGATAAAACCAAAACCAACATAGATCTACATATTATTATTGTTATTATTCAGCAATATTTAATAATTTGTTAGGCTACATTTCGTTTTGTCTGTCATAATTACAGTGATGATCACCATCGAACTAAAAACAATCGATTTTTGTTTATATGTGTTTTTTGTTGTTGTTGTGTGTCTCGATTTGTAATTTTTGAAATTTTTGGCATAATTTTTGACTGGATCTCATATAGGCTATTTGACCTTAATCAGAATAAAAATATGATAAAAATGCATATTATTTCATCTTGATTAATGAATTAATTGGCCTACCACTGATGTAGCCTATCAAATAAAGAATAAACTAAAACTCAAGTTGTTGTGGTAATCCGAAAAACATCACTGGAGCTAAAATGTCAGGTCGCAATTCAAACAGTTTAGTTTATTACCAGTATACAGAATAACTAATTAATTTGTTAAAAGGCGCTCATAAAAATGAATCCCTAAGGTCTAATCAGTGGGCTGCGCGAGCGATTTGCATATTCTAATTAGTTTTTGCATACTAAATGTTTTGTCTTTGGTGTTCACAATGCTTCATTTTGCGCATCTGTTGATATGACGTTTTGTTTTTAAACAGGTCACATGATTAAGAGTACAATGTCCCTGTTCAGAGTATTAAGGACACACACATAACAGGGTGGCATCACGAACGACTTAAAAACCCATCCTTACCAGTAAATGCCCTAAAATTACCACAAATAATAAAGGCTATGATTAAAATGAGCCTGTTGTTTTTCTTAGTGAGGGATGTGGATGACATTTCATCACATTGCTATACCTTTAGGGATATAGATTGTATGTATGGAAAAAAAGAAAGATGTTGACAAGGATCTGAAAACAGAAATCCCATTTCAAAAATGATGCTGACCATCTTGACAGCATGGTCAAACAAAGACGCCCTTAAAAGGTTACAGATTTTAGGACCAAGTCAAAGATATCTCCAGCTTCATTCCCTTCATCTCCCTCTCACGAGAACCTGTTTTTGTAACCGTTTTGTGATTTTTATATTGAGCAGCTATAATTAAACCCAACATTTGATTTGTTAGGTAAGAGTGGAAAATATCCCCAAATTATTTTTTTTTACATAACTAATCCTGTCTAATCAGCTATTATTCAATTAAGGTGGAGTTTGAATCGCTCAGGGATAATTTGTGGCACACTTTTGGACATCTGGACACGTAATTATGTCGAGGACTGAGATACAATTTATGGAAATGAGCAGACGCCTTCGATGGAGGCAGGAGATAACACCGATCTTATCAAAGTGCCATGTGGCAATGAATAAATAAATACCTGATTTATCCCGGACCCGTTTGTCGTCATTTTAGAACAGCGCTGCACCACCACCAAACAGCCCGATTTTCTGCTAATAATCGCCCATGATGGTTAGTGGATACGTCATTTGTCTCATCTCGAGCGCAGTGTGCATTTCATGGCAAAATATGCCTCAACATTCAAGAAACCACTGTGCACATAAAGGTGGAAGATATTTTAAATAGCTCCCAGCGTCCTATTCCCGCGGATTTACACATAATACTTAATGCTCCATCAGAATCCCGTTTGATCTGAACGAAGGTTTTATAATATTTGGATACATAAAACTTCAATACCAACAGAATAGAGTAAATTCGGTATCTTATGCTGTACATAGTCTATACAGAATATAATATATTACAGAATATAGCCTATACAGAATATAGTCTATACAGAATATAGTCTATACAGTATATAGTAGATACAGTATATAGTAGATACACTATATAGCCTATACAGAATACAGTCTATACAGTATATAGTAGATACAGTATATAGTAGATACAGTATATAGTCTATACAGTATGTGGTAGATACAGTATATAGCCTGTACAGTATGTAGTCTATACAGTATATAGTAGATACACTATATAGTCTATACAGTATATAGTCTATACAGTATATAGTAGATACAGTATACAGTCTATACAGTATATAGTCTATACAGTATATAGTAGATACAGTATATAGTAGATACAGTATAGAGTCTATACAGTATGTGGTAGATACAGTATATAGCCTGTACAGTATATAGTCTATACAGTATATAGTAGATACACTATATAGTCTATACAGTATATAGTCTATACAGTATATAGTAGATACAGTATACAGTCTATACAGTATAGAGTCTATACAGTATATAGTAGATACAGTATACAGTCTATACAGTATAGAGTCTATACAGTATATAGTAGACACAGTATACAGTCTATACAGTATATAGTAGACACAGTATACAGTCTATACAGTATATAGTCTATACAGTATATAGTAGATACAGTATACAGTCTATACAGTATATAGTAGATACAGTATACAGTCTATACTGTATATAGTAGATACAGTATAGAGTCTATACAGTATATAGTAGATACAGTATACAGTCTATACAGTATAGAGTCTATACAGTATATAGTAGATACAGTGTATAGTCTATACAGTATATAGTAGATACAGTATACAGTCTATACTGTATATAGTAGATACAGTATAGAGTCTATACAGTATATAGTAGATACAGTATACAGTCTATACAGTATAGAGTCTATACAGTATATAGTAGATACAGTATATAGTCTGCACAGTATATAGTAGATACAGTATAGAGCCTATACAGTATATAGTAGACACAGTATACAGTCTATACAGTATAGAGTCTATACAGTATATAGTAGATACAGTGTATAGTCTGCACAGTATATAGTACATACAGTATACAGTCTATACAGTATATAGTAGACACAGTATACAGTCTATACAGTATAGAGTCTATACAGTATATAGTAGATACAGTGTATAGTCTATACAGTATATAGTAGATACAGTACATAAAGTACAACCGGAAGATCTTCAGACCTGTATATAGTAGATACAGTATACAGTCTATACAGTATATAGTCTATACAGTATATAGTAGATACAGTATAGAGTCTATACAGTATGTGGTAGATACAGTATATAGCCTGTACAGTATATAGTCTATACAGTATATAGTAGATACACTATATAGTCTATACAGTATATAGTCTATACAGTATATAGTAGATACAGTATATAGTAGATACAGTATAGAGTCTATACAGTATGTGGGAGATACAGTATATATAGTCTTCAAACTTCTTCCATTTAACAATGATGGAGGCCACTGTGTTCTGGGGACGATCAATGATGCAGACATTTTTTTGTACCCTTGACCAGATCTGTGCCTCGACACAATCCTGTCTTCGAGCTCCACTTACAATTCCTTCGACCTCATGGCTTTGCTTTTGCTCTGACATGCAGTGTCAACTGTGGGACCTTATATAGACAGGTGTTTGCCTTTCCAAATCATGTCCAATCAATTGAATTGACCACAGGTGGACTCCAATCAAGTCGTAGAAACATCTCAAAGATGATCACTGGAAACAGGATGAACCTGAGCTCAATTTCGAGTCTCATAGCAAAGGGCCTGAATACTTATGTAAATATTGTATATCTGTTATTAGTTTGTTAAAAATGTGAAAAAAAACTTGTCTTCGTTCTGTCATTATGGGGTATTATGGGTATTGTGTGCAGATTGATGAGGAAGGGGAAAAGTATTTAATCAATTTTAGCACAAGGCTGTAGCGTAACAAAATGTGGAAAAAGGGAAGGGGTCTAAATAGTAGAAAGAGGAGGAAGGGAAGTGCTACTAAGGTACACAATAATACATGTTGGTAGACAGAAGGTGCTCTTTGGTAAAAGGGGTAAATTGGTCATCAAAAAGAAAAGAGGACCAAGGCACTCTTCATATAATTAATTAAAATGGATTTTTAAAACTTTGTTTCTATTGAACATGCCATACTAATAAAGGCATTTTAATTAATTATATGAAGAGTGTCTTGGTCCTCTTTTCTTTTTCAGGGTCTAAATAGTTTCTAAAAGCACACAAATGCACGGAGGTAGGAGCACACACACACACACACACACACACACACACACACACACACACACACACACACACACACACACACACACACACACACACACACACACACACACACACACACACACACACACACACACGCACACGCACCAGCACATGCACACACTCTCACTCCTCTCTATCCCCCTCCGGTATCTCTCTCTCCTCTATTCTCCTATAGTCTCTCTCTCCTCTATCCCCCCTCCGGTCTCTCTCTCTCCTCTATCCCCCCTCCGGTCTCTCTCTCTCCTCTATCCCCCCTCCGGTCTCTCCCTCTCCTCTATCCCCCCTCCGGTCTCTCTCTCTCCTCTATCCCCCCTCCGGTCTCTCTCTCTCCTCTATCCCCCCTCCGGTCTCTCCCTCTCCTCTATCCCCCCTCCGGTCTCTCTCTCTCCTCTATCCCCCCTCCGGTCTCTCCCTCTCCTCTATCCCCCCTCCGGTCTCTCCCTCTCCTCTATCCCCCCTCCGGTCTCTCTCTCTCCTCTATCCCCCCTCCGGTCTCTCCCTCTCCTCTATCCCCCCTCCGGTCTCTCTCTCTCCTCTATCCCCCCTCCGGTCTCTCCCTCTCCTCTATCCCCCCTCCGGTCTCTCCCTCTCCTCTATCCCCCCTCCGGTCTCTCTCTCTCCTCTATCCCCCCTCCGGTCTCTCCCTCTCCTCTATCCCCCCTCCGGTCTCTCTCTCTCCTCTATCCTTCCTCCAGTCTCTCTCTCCTCTATCCCCCTCCGGTCTCTCTCTCTCCTCTATCCTTCCTCCGGTCTCTCTCTCTTCTATCCCCCCTCCGGTCTCTCTCTCTCCTCTCTCCTCCCTCCGGTCTCTCTCTCTCCTCTATCCCCCCTCCGGTCTCTCCCTCTCCTCTATCCCCCCTCCGGTCTCTCTCTCTCCTCTATCCCCCTTCCGGTCTCTCCCTCTCCTCTATCCCCCCTCCGGTCTCTCCCTCTCCTCTATCCCCCCCCCGGTCTCTCTCTCTCCTCTATCCTTCCTCCGGTCTCTCTCTCTTCTATCCCCCCTCCGGTCTCTCTCTCTCCTCTATCCCCCCTCCGGTCTCTCTCTCTCCTCTATCCCCCCTCCGGTCTCTCTCTCTCCTCTATCCCCCCTCCGGTCTCTCTCTCTCCTCTATCCCCCCTCCGGTCTCTCTCTCTCCTCTATCCCCCCTCTGGTCTCTCTCTCTCCTCTATCCTCCCTATAGTCTCTCTCTCCTCTATCCTCCCTCCAGTCTCTCTCTCCTCTATCCTCCCTCCAGTCTCTCTCTCCTCTATCCTCCCTCCAGTCTCTCTCTCCTCTATCCTCCCTCCAGTCTCTCTCTCCTCTATCCTCCCTCCAGTCTCTCTCTCCTCTATCCTCCCTCCAGTCTCTCTCTCCTCTATCCTCCCTCCAGTCTCTCTCTCCTCTATCCTCCCTCCAGTCTCTCTCTCCTCTATCCTCCCTCCAGTCTCTCTCTCTCCTCTATCCCCCTCTGGTCTCTCTCTCTCCTCTATCCTCCCTATAGTCTCTCTCTCCTCTATCCTCCCTCCAGTCTCTCTCTCCTCTATCCTCCCTCCAGTCTCTCTCTCCTCTATCCTCCCTCCAGTCTCTCTCTCCTCTATCCTCCCTCCAGTCTCTCTCTCCTCTATCCTCCCTCCAGTCTCTCTCTCCTCTATCCTCCCTCCAGTCTCTCTCTCCTCTATCCTCCCTCCAGTCTCTCTCTCCTCTATCCTCCCTCCAGTCTCTCTCTCCTCTATCCTCCCTCCAGTCTCTCTCTCCTCTATCCTCCCTCCAGTCTCTCTCTCTCCTCTATCCCCCCTCCCCATATCATCACCTCATCTCTCTCTGCTTTATCAGGTGGTTATCAAGTGGGTATTGTGGGCTGTGGTCACCCATACAGAAATGTATGCCTGTCCCGCACTACTGTAAGTTGCTTTGGACAAAAGTGTGTGCTAATTGGCATATCTTATGTTATTATTATTTTTTAAATAGCTTTGGTACTATTTTCACAACTCTTAGTACAAAACTCTGGTCAGACTTATAATGCAGCCAGCCTTTCATTGAAAACCTGTCATTCATTTTGGATTGTTAAACATCTCTCAACCACAAAACCGTTGATTCAAACATATTTGTTTATTTAGAAAAATGTAATGAGAACAATGATTTAATCCCCAAAACACAACATAATGATATATTTTCATTTTAGTTGTTTTAACTACCAGTTAATCCAATAGAAAACAATACAAGGAGTGTTTCAAATCGCCCGTAGAAGTGCTGAAAGTAATATGCTACAGTACTGTAACTTACAGTAGATTAAACAGTTTTCATATTAGACAACAGACTTAAATTACCCAACAAAATTGACATCAAATCGATACTTTTCATAATATCTTTCCAATATGTAATCAAAGGTGTGATTTAATGAAGACTACAACCATTCATACATAAACATATAATAATAAAAACATAGTTACAACATACTGTCTGTGTACCGTATTGTCTATAATCAAATGTAATACATTAAATGATTGAAGGAAAAACATAACATTAACGATGTGCCCTGAGAATCAGGAAGTAAGTTCAGGGAGCGAGTTCAGGGAGCGAGTTCAGGGAGCGAGTTCAGGGAGCGAGTTCAGGGAGCGAGTTCAGGGAGCGAGTTTAGGGAGCGAGTTTAGGGAGCGAGTTTAGGGAGCGAGTTCAGGGAGTGTTTTAATAAATAAACAAAACAATAAACACGTAACACAAACACACCGACATGAAACAGAGTCAATAAAAACCTGAGGAAAAAACCAAGAGGAGTGACAGAGGGAAGATAATCAAGGAGGTGATGGAGTCCAGGTGAGTGACATGAGGCACTGGTGTGTGAGACGATGGTGACAGGTGCGCTTGACGATGGTGACAGGTGCGCTTGACGATGGTGACAGGTGCGCTTGACGATGGTGACAGGTGCGCTTGACGATGGTGACAGGTGCGCTTGACGATGGTGACAGGTGTGCGGGATAATCAGCAGGCTGATGACCTAGAGGCCGGAGAGGGAGTATACGTGACAATAACGTTTAGTTAATTTAATCATCAGGCTCGAAACCATGCCTGAATCACCTCTGCGTGGTGGAACCTGACATTGACCCACACAATGACATAGGTGACCTGTTGACCTTGACAGGCCTCCTCAATCTCATTGAGGAACACAATGAGGTGAGCAGCGGTGTAATGGCCTACGTCCTACCACATCATCTTCAGAGATAGCAGCGCACATGGAGATGTTTCCCCCGCGTTGTCCAGGCACTTGGGCGGTCGCCCGTTTGGCTGATGAGGTTCCGCCCACGGCGCCTTAGTTTTGGCCTGTTTGAAGCCCGCTTCATCAACAAAGATATACTTGTGATGATTCACAGCAGCATCAAGCACGGAAGGCGGTTACCAACTGTGGTTCCACTATGTGAAATCAATTCGCAATAACCACTAGTCATTATGTGTTATAATTATGGTTATCATGTATCATACATGTCATCTAGATGTTTATACTTTACAAATAACATTTCATTTCTGTAGTTCTCAAACTCCATGTATTTAGTAGACAAACCAGTTTCTAGTCTATAGGTTTACCAAACGGGGAAGTGATTCATCGTTAAGCGCAGTTGGATTAAGTGATGGTTAAATGTTTCATATGTAAAGTGTTGTGAGCGTTGCGTTGTGAAAAGGCAGTTACTTTACATAAAAGGTGTTTCTAGATGACACACTCATTAGGTTTTGGTGAAAAAGTTACTGTTATTTGTTGTGTGTTTCAAGTTTTTGAAGCCTTTTTGATGATCTGTTGTGAGTTTTGTACTAAGAGTTTAAGAGAAGTTTGACCACATACTTGTGAAAATCGTGCCAAAGCAATAAAAAAAAAAACGGACTTTGGATAATTTGTTTTCTACAGGACGTCTCTTGAATGATGTCATACTATGTGATGTACGTTGTGTTCACGTACTCACAGTTCATTGGTCCCTGTACGACCTGGTAACAAGAAGATGCAAGACACGACAAGAGGAGGACTAAAGACGTCTGACCGCTACGCCATCTTGGATCAGTGAAGATGCTCGTATTTTCAATCCTGTGGTAAAACTAAAAAAGAGAATTCATAACTTTTCTCTCTTTGCCCGAGTCTCATAAAAAAACAGGAAGTGGTCTGAGCTGAAAAAACAGTGTGACTGACAGACATACCTATGCAATCTTCTTGAGTGTGTGTGTGTCTGCCTGAATCTCCCACTCTGTGAAGACTGGGGTACAGATCCCATGTCCCATCAAAGACCAGGTGCTCTGTCCCATCAAAGACCAGGTGCTCTGTCCCATCAAAGACCAGGGCCTCTTTCCCATCAAAGACCAGGTGCTCTGTCCCATCAAAGACCAGGGCTCTGTCCCATCAAAGACCAGGGGCTCTGTCCCATCAAAGACCAGGGCTCTGTCCCATCAAAGACCAGGTGCTCTGTCCCATCAAAGACCAGGGCTCTGTCCCATCAAAGACCAGGGGCTCTGTCCCATCAAAGACTAGGGCCTCTTTCCCATCAAAGACCAGGGCCTCTTTCCCATCAAAGACCAGGGCCTCTTTCCCATCAAAGACCAGGGGCTCTGTCCCATCAAAGACCAGGACTCTGTCCCATCAAAGACCAGGGCTCTGTCCCATCAAAGACCAGGAGCTCTGTCCCATCAAAGACCAGGAGCTCTGTCCCATCAAAGACCAGGACTCTGTCCCATCAAAGACCAGGAGCTCTGTCCCATCAAAGACCAGGAGCTCTGTCCCATCAAAGACCAGGTGCTCTGTCCCATCAAAGACCAGGGCTCTGTCCCATCAAAGACCAGGACTCTGTCCCATCAAAGACTAGGGGCTCTGTCCCATCAAAGACCAGGGGCACTGTCCCATCAAAGACCAGGGGCTCTGTCCCATCAAAGACCAGGGGCTCTGTCCCATCAAAGACCAGAGCTCTGTCCCATCAAAGACCAGGGGCTCTGTCCCATCAAAGACCAGAGCTCTGTCCCATCAAAGACCAGAGCTCTGTCCCATCAAAGACCAGGGCTCTGTCCCATCAAAGACCAGAGCTCTGTCCCATCAAAGACCAGGGCTCTGTCCCATCAAAGACCAGGGCTCTCTACCAACCATAGATTAACAGCCAGCCAGTTGTTACTAGAATGAGTCGTTTAGCCCTTTAAAAGAGAGCACACAGACTTTATATGTCACCTGGTGGAAGTGACAGGTTGTTTAGGATCTGGGTTGACCAGGCAGAGTGAAGTAGAGCCACACAGGATACCAGTTTTAACATTGAAAGGTTTACATCAAGATTTTATCACATTTCTCCATCTGGTTCAATTTCTTAGCAACCAAACGTTTCATGAATATAATTTTTACTTACTTTTCATGTTAAAAACCATGCTAGTTAAAATCACTAATACAAACCAACATCAAAGTAAAAGTGTACAGGAAGTGTCCATTTCCTTTTACACACATCTCTACACAAACTCCATCAACATGTGCTCTCACCAACAAGTATGCACATAGGCTCCACCATGCCTCTGGACTGCATCACTTCCTGTTCCTGTGGGCGGACACACAAAAACAGGGGGGGTGGGGATGGGGGGGTGTTCATATGATCAGTACAGTTAGCCACACCTGTGACATAGACACACACTGATACATACAGTACACATACACTGACTGAGTGGACAAAATATTAGTAACGCCTTCCTCATTTTGATATATATTTATTATGGATTTCCATTTAGTTCCTGTCAAGGCAGCAGCTACTCTTCCTGGGGTTTATTATGTATCCCCATTAGTTCCTGCCAAGGCAGCAGCTACTCTTCCTGGGGTTTATTAGGATCCCCAGTAGTTCCTGCCAAGGCAGCAGGTACTCTTCCTGGGGTTTATTAGGATCCCCAGTAGTTCCTGCCAAGGCAGCAGGTACTCTTCCTGGGGTTTATTATGGATCCCCATTAGTTCCTGACAAGGCAGCAGCTACTCTTCCTGGGGTTTATTACGGATCCCCATTAGTTCCTGCCAAGGCAGCAGGTACTCTTCCTGGGGTTTATTATGGATCCCCATTAGTTCCTGCCAAGGCAGCAGCTACTCTTCCTGGGGTTTATTATGGATCCCCATTATTTCCTGCCAAGGCAGCAGCTACTCTTCCTGGGGTTTATTATGGATCCCCATTATTTCCTGCCAAGGCAGCAGCTACTCTTCCTGGGGTTTATTATGGATCCCCATTATTTCCTGCCAAGGCAGCAGCTACTCTTCCTGGGGTTTATTATGGATCCCCATTAGTTCCTGCCAAGGCAGCAGCTACTCTTCCTGGGGTTTATTATGGATCCCCATTAGTTCCTGACAAGGCAGCAGCTACTCTTCCTGGGGTTTATTACGGATCCACATTAGTTCCTGCCAAGGCAGCAGGTACTCTTCCTGGGGTTTATTATGGATCCCCATTAGTTCCTGCCAAGGCAGCAGCTACTCTTCCTGGGGTTTATTATGGATCCCCATTATTTCCTGCCAAGGCAGCAGCTACTCTTCCTGGGGTTTATTAGAGATCCCCATTAGTTCCTGCCAAGGCAGCAGCTACTCCTCCTGGGGTTTATTATGGATCCCCATTAGTTCCTGCCAAGGCAGCAGCTACTCTTCCTGGGGTTTATTATGGATCCCTATTAGTTCCTGCCAAGGCAGCAGGTACTCTTCCTGGGGTTTATTATGGATCCCCATTAGTTCCTGCCAAGGCAGCAGGTACTCTTCCTGGGGTTTATTATGGATCCCCATTAGTTCCTGCCAAGGCAGCAGCTACTCTTCCTGGGGTTTATTATGGATCCCCATTATTTCCTGCCAAGGCAGCAGCTACTCTTCCTGGGGTTTATTATGGATCCCCATTAGTTCCTGCCAAGGCAGCAGCTACTCTTCCTGGGGTTTATTATGGATCCCCATTATTTCCTGCCAAGGCAGCAGCTACTCTTCCTGGGGTTTATTATGGATCCCCATTATTTCCTGCCAAGGCAGCAGCTACTCTTCCTGGGGTTTATTATGGATCCCCATTAGTTCCTGCCAAGGCAGCAGCTACTCTTCCTGGGGTTTATTACGGATCCCCATTAGTTCCTGCCAAGGCAGCAGCTACTCTTCCTGGGGTTTATTACGGATCCCCATTAGTTCCTGCCAAGGCAGCAGGTACTCTTCCTGGGGTTTATTATGGATCCCCATTAGTTCCTGCCAAGGCAGCAGCTACTCTTCCTGGGGTTTATTATGGATCCCCATTATTTCCTGCCAAGGCAGCAGCTACTCTTCCTGGGGTTTATTATGGATCCCCATTATTTCCTGCCAAGGCAGCAGCTACTCTTCCTGGGGTTTATTATGGATCCCCATTATTTCCTGCCAAGGCAGCAGCTACTCTTCCTGGGGTTTATTATGGATCCCCATTAGTTCCTGCCAAGGCAGCAGCTACTCTTCCTGGGGTTTATTATGGATCCCCATTAGTTCCTGACAAGGCAGCAGCTACTCTTCCTGGGGTTTATTACGGATCCACATTAGTTCCTGCCAAGGCAGCAGCTACTCTTCCTGGGGTTTATTATGGATCCCCATTAGTTCCTGCCAAGGCAGCAGCTACTCTTCCTGGGGTTTATTATGGATCCCCATTATTTCCTGCCAAGGCAGCAGCTACTCTTCCTGGGGTTTATTAGAGATCCCCATTAGTTCCTGCCAAGGCAGCAGCTACTCCTCCTGGGGTTTATTATGGATCCCCATTAGTTCCTGCCAAGGCAGCAGCTACTCTTCCTGGGGTTTATTATGGATCCCTATTAGTTCCTGCCAAGGCAGCAGCTACTCTTCCTGGGGTTTATTATGGATCCCCAGTAGTTCCTGCCAAGGCAGCAGGTACTCTTCCTGGGGTTTATTATGGATCCCCATTAGTTCCTGCCAAGGCAGCAGCTACTCTTCCTGGGGTTTATTATGGATCCCCATTATTTCCTGCCAAGGCAGCAGCTACTCTTCCTGGGGTTTATTATGGATCCCCATTAGTTCCTGCCAAGGCAGCAGCTACTCTTCCTGGGGTTTATTATGGATCCCCATTATTTCCTGCCAAGGCAGCAGCTACTCTTCCTGGGGTTTATTATGGATCCCCATTATTTCCTGCCAAGGCAGCAGCTACTCTTCCTGGGGTTTATTATGGATCCCCATTAGTTCCTGCCAAGGCAGCAGCTACTCTTCCTGGGGTTTATTATGGATCCCCATTAGTTCCTGCCAAGGCAGCAGCTACTCTTCCTGGGGTTTATTATGGATCCCCATTAGTTCCTGCCAAGGCAGCAGCTACTCTTCCTGTGGTTTATTATGGATCCCCATTAGTTCTTGCCAAGGCAGCAGCTACTCTTCCTGTGGTCCAGCAAAATTAAGGCAGTTATACAATTTTACAAACATTTACAATAAATTCATTACAGAATTCACAACACACTTAGTGTGTTCCCCCAGGCACAAACTCCACTACCACATATCTACAAACATGTGATCAATACATGTTGATAATTTAATTCCTGTGCTGTTTCTAACTACTGTACCATTGTACTGTAGGCTGACTGACATCCTGAACCAGGCTGAAGGCACTGGTTACAGTTTGTAGTTTTGTCTTGAGTGGGCAGCTTGATGAAAGCCAGTCATTATTTAAATCACCCAGAAAATATACCTCTCTGTTGATATCACACACATTATCAAGCATTTCACACATGTTGTCCAGATACTGACTGTTAGCACTTGGTGGTCTATAGCAGCTTCCCACCAGAATGGGCTTTAGGTGAGGCAGATGAACCTGTAGCCATATAACTTCAACAATATTTAACATGAGATCCTCTCTAAGCTTTACAGGAATGTGGTTCTGAATATAAACAGCAACACCTCCACCTTTGGCATTTCTGTATTTTCTGTAAATGTTATAACCATGCATTGCTACCACTGTATCATCAAAGGTATTGTCTAAGTGAGTTTCAGATATAGTCAAAATATGAATGTCATCTGTTACTAGCAAGTTATTCATTTTATGAACCTTGTTTCTTTAGCTACATATGTTCATGTGGGCCTTTTTTTAGCACTTTTCTTCTGGCATGCTTGATTGTTTTCATTGCTTTACTGGGAAGATTAGCAGAGGTAGACATGCTCATGTTATTTATGTTAGTGCAGTGTGAGCTGCACACAGTGGACTTCCTCCTAGGACACACCACCTCAGTGCTAACAGTATAACTCTGGTTCATAGGCACATGATTGCTGCATACAATACCTGTAGGATCAGCAGACACATTCATGGCAGTTATAGGGACATAAATTAGGTTACTTACATTGTGTCCACCAACTCCCCTGGTGTAATGTACATTTGCTGAAGTACTATGACAACTCAGCATCACAATGGTAGCGATTAACTGAGGTGGGCTTGGGTTATTGATAAGTCATTGTCTCAACGCAACCTTATATTGCTGTGAAAGGATCCAGGAACCCAAATGATTTGGGTGGATCCCATCCTCCTTTTAAAACGTGTTTTGTTTCCAAAAGGTATCGAAATTGTCAACAGAAGTTACACCCATTGAGCTGCAATAATCACGTAGCCAGTTGTGAAGAGAAATAATCCTGCTCCCGAGTGGTGCAGCGGTCTAAGGTACGGCATCTCAATGCTAGAGGCGTCACTACAGACCCTGGTTCGATTGCAGGCTGTATCACAACTGGCTGTGATTGGGAGTCCCATACGGCAGCGCACAATTGGCCCAGAATCACCGGGGTAGGCCGTCATTGTAAATGAGAATTTGTTCTTAATCAACTGACTTGCCTCGTTAAATGAAGGTTAAATTTAAAAATATAAGCGTTCAATAGCACGATTCAGAGAGGGCACAGGACCAGATATGATGGGAATTTTATTAGTGTCTAGCAGAGAGTCAATCAGCTCTTTAAAATCCAGTTTCAACTGTTCAGAGCTGCCCTTCATAATGTTATTAAAACAAACATGGACTCCGATAGAATCGATTACCAGTCCTGACGTAGAACATTCAGGAGCAGCTTAGTAATGTCTTTTACTCGAGCTTTGGGATAGGACATTGTTTTTGCACCAGGAACAGTCACATTTCTTACCATGGAGCTGCCCAAAATCCGCCCACTCCAACGCTTCACAGGATTCTGAGAACCTTTTAAGGACAGGCGAGAGGCAGGAGAACATGAGGCTGAAGCTCCCGGCGCCTGCTGCAGGCCTCCGACAGATGGAGAAGCACCACTCGATTCAGAGCAGGGACGGAAGGTTGCCGACTTTGGAATCGTAGGGGAAGGAGTATGTACAGCGGGCGCAGCAGGTACCCCCAGCAACAAAGGTGTAGGAAGATCAGGCTCCAGGGCGGCAAAACTACATTTTTTTTGTATCTGCTCCGGGCCTCTCGTTGGGATTTTAGACTGTTTTGCGGGAAGCCGCTGTCTTCGGCTTCCACGGCTCGTGACATGTGACCATCGTTGATTGCCGGTATCAGATGGGGGAAGAGATGCAGGAGATGGCTACCTGGCGAACGAACTCCGGGCAACACGTGCCAGTCGGATAAAGACAAACAACAAAGCGGAGATTCATCCAACAAGCGCGAACGCCATCCATCCACCGGCGTAGATGAGGTAAAAATTCCACTCTGCGTTTTCACCAGTTTCTTACGAAGGCTGGCGACCTGCGTGATCAAGGAAGCCACCTCAAGCCTATAATCCTCGGCATGCGAACAATTGCCGCATTGGAACTCAGAGTGATCCAGTTTGTCCTGAAAGAAAGTGTAGTAGATACTACACCGCTGGAACCATTCATTTACTTCTCCTAATATTGAGTTTAACCACCCCCCTTTTGCCATCAGAACAGCCTCAATTCGTCTGGGCATTGACTCTACAATGTGACAAAGCGTTCCACAGGGATGTTCGCCCATGTTGACTCCAATGATTCCCACAGTTGTGTCAAGTTGTCTGGATGTCCTTTTGGGTGGTGAACCATTCTTGATACACACGGGAAACTGTTGAGTGTGAAAAACCCATCAGCGTTAGAGCTCTTGACACAAAACCGGTGCGTCTGGCACATCCTACCATGCCCCGTTCAAAGGCACTTTAAATAGTTTGTCTTGCCCATTCACTGTCTGAATGGCATACATACACAATCCCAAGGCTTAAGAATCCTTCTTTAAACTTTCTCCTACCCTTCATCTACACTGATTGAAGTGGATTTACCAATGACATAAATAAGTGGTCAAAGCTTTCACCTGGATTCAACCTGGTCAGTCTATGTCATGGAAAGAGCAGGTGTTCCTAATGTTTTGTCCACTCAATCTGTACCCCAGTCTGTACCCCAGTCTGTACCCCAGTCTGTACCCCAGTCTGTACCCCAGTCTGTACCCCAGTCTGTACCCCAGTCTGTACCCCAGTCTGTACCCGAGTCACAAATACCTTCAAATCTGACATTCTGAAAAGCATACTCTGTTTCCTATAACACTTCTAATTAAAATATGTTGTAAAGAGATCCCTCCAATCAGGAATTAACATAGTGACTTCCTGTATTCAACATTTGACAGATTGTTTTCTTGTAGGAAGGATGACGGCAGAAGTATAAGTCTAAATTTATATTTTAGTAATTTAGCAGATGCTGTTACCCAGAGAGACTTACAGTTAGTGAGTCATTTAGCAGAAGCTCTAATCCAGAGAGATTTACAGTCAGTGAGTCATTTGGCAGACACTCTTACCCAGAGAGACTTACAGCCAGTGAGTCATTTAGCAGACGCTCTTATCCAGAGAGACTTACAGTCAGTGAGTCATTTAGCAGACGCTCTTATCCAGAGAGACTTACAGCCAGTGAGTCATTTAGCAGACGCTCTTATCCAGAGAGACTTACAGTCAGTGAGTCATTTAGCAGACGCTCTTATCCAGAGAGACTTACAGTCAGTGAGTCATTTAGCAGACGCTCTTATCCAGAGAGACTTACAGTCAGTGAGTCATTTAGCAGACGCTCTTATCCAGAGAGACTTACAGTCAGTGAGTCATTTAGCAGACGCTCTTATCCAGAGAGACTTACAGTCAGTGAGTCATTTGGCAGACACTCTTACCCAGAGAGACTTACAGTCAGTGAGTCATTTAGCAGACGCTCTTATCCAGAGAGACTTACAGTCAGTGAGTCATTTAGCAGGCGTTCTTATCCAGAGAGACTTACAGTCAGTGAGTCATTTAGCAGACACTCTTATCCAGAGAGATTTACAGTTAGTGAGTCATTTAGCAGACGCTCTTATCCAGAGAGACTTACAGTCAGTGAGTCATTTGGCAGACTCTCTTATCCAGAGAGATTTACAGTCAGTGTGACCGCATCCAAAATAGCACTCTATTCCCTTAATAGTGCACAACATACTAAGGGCTCTATTCAATCTGGAAAGCTGAAGTGTTACAGATTCCCGAAAATAGAAATGCTAAAGGTCATTTCCGATTGAGCCGAAATATGCAGCGTTTACCGTGGATGCTGTTTACACTAAAGCAGGAGAATTGCCTCTAAATGTCATTCACACTGTAAAGCTGAACTGCGATGCGGATTGAATAGAGCCCTTAGTCAGACGTACTGAAACCTCTTTCACACAGGACTCCTCCTGGTTCAAATATATTACTGAGTGAGGGGTCACTGCGAACTGGGCTTGACCTTTGACCTTATGGTGTAGATGGATACACATGATGGAGAATTACTTCGCACCAATCTGGTTTTGTTCAGTACGTACGCACACGCTCACACACACACGCTCACACACACACGCTCACACACACACGCTCACACACGCACGTTTACACACGCACGCTCACACACGCACGCTCACACACGCACGCTCACACACACACGCTCACACACACGCACGCACCACTAAACAGGATTTATTTCCAGCTTGTGTTGATGAATACAATGTGTGTGTGTGTGTGTGTGTGTGTGTGTGTTATGTGTGTGTGTGTGTGTGTTGGGGCTATTTGAAGATTGGCCGTTTTAAAACAACACTTTATTGGTATTTATTAGTGAAAGCCACAGAGGTCATTGAGAGACACACACACACACACACACACACACACACACACACACACACACACACACACACACACACACACACACACACACACACACACACACACACACACACACACACACACACACACACACACACACACACACACACACACACACACACACACACACACACACACACACACACACACACACACATAACACACACACATAACACACACACACACACACACACACACACACACACACACACACACACACACACACACACACACACACACACATACACACACACACACATAACACACACACACACACACACACACGACTTGCATTGGATCCCAGAGCTCAGCAGGCTAAGACAGTCTTGCGCCATGCAGGATTTCCTGGCATTCAAAACCCAGTCAAACCCACTGTGACTAAATATTCTTCGATCAGTGTTGTAAAAGCTCTCTGTTTAGTTGCCAATGGCCTGTCCCGTCGAAGCAGTGTGAGTTCACCCTGCCCTCCAGAGAATGCAGTCACAGAGTGATCGCTGAGTTGCACTCCTGGTCCACAGTAAGTTCGCTAGCTGCTAGTTTCCCACAATGCCCTTCATAGGAGCTGCCTGGTGTTATTGCTTAATTAGGCGAAGAGTTGATTGGTTAGCTCTAATTGACAGCTAATTTAAAAGGCTGAGAGCACATCAGATTGACGTGGGTCTGAACCGCCAGGGATGGGACAGTAGGGGGTGACTGGTGTTTGTGTGTGTTTAAGAGACGAGGGAGTCTGTGAGGGAACCCCCTGCTTTGGGGAAACAGACCCAAACACATGCAACATGTCTAGAGAGAGAAAAGTTCCTAGAGTTGCAACTCTAATGCTACATTTCCCACAATTCCCAGGTTTTCCAAAAAGTCAATTTTTGGAAGATTCCGAATGTCCCTCGTTATTATGGAAATCTTCCGATCAGGATTTCTGAAAAACCTAGGAATTCTGGGAAATGTATCAGATTTGATCAATCCACAGGTCTTAGAACTAGAGTGCTGAAATGTTGCCTGGAGAACAAATCTTTCAACCAAACAAAGGGCAAGATTTGTCTCCACGAAAACCAACCATAATTATGTTCTTTCTTTGCAGTGCTTGACTTGGGCCGGAGTTCACAGGAACTGAATACCGACACCTCACATTTTCTACTGCTTAAATTCCAGCACCTCTTATAGAACATTGGCTTAAAAACATCGCAAAGTTCCAGCACCTAAATACAAAATAGTACCGGGACCAAAAATGAGTACAGACGCACACTTCAAACATAGCTTCTGTGGATATTTTTCCCTCAGTTTATAGCCCTAGCACACTTGGTGTCAGTTCAGATGAGGAATGTAGCTACGTAGTTAAAGGGATACTACGAAATGCTGTCAGTTAAGACGTTTTTCTACCTAACTAGCATATGCTAGAGTACCTGTAGACTTCCAGTCATTGCGGTTAGTTAGCATTGGCTCGACGAAACTACCTCTAACTCTAACTTCATACTGTACTCAGCGACATAATGTTATCCACATCTGCCTTTGAGTAAGTAGACAATCTAATTGCCAGAATCTCTTTAACTTCTTACTCCTCTATTTTGTTGGTTTGGCAAGAGTCCATGTTTGGAGTGGGACGCCATCGCAGGATGTTTTCATGGGACGTCTAAGGAATTAAGAGGGAAACTAAATTTCCGTAGCAACAGTTGATGCAGATTTCTCCCTTTCTTCCTCTATGCCATGAGGTCACTCTCGGCAGGAGCCCTGCTAAGGTTCCATCCTGCATGGATGTCTCAGCATCTGCCTTGGGTATGCCTGGTCTGCCTGGTCTCTGCCTGCCCGTGTGAACCACACAAGACAATTAGGGGCTTATTAGACACCTGTGGAGATGTGTTCCTCATGGGCGACCAGTCGCCTGCCAGCCTATGCACCCCCAGAACCCTATTCTCCAGCCCCAACCCCAGCCACAGCCCCAGCCCCAGCCCAGACAGAACAGAACAGTCAGGGGTATTGTCTCACCTAATTACGCTGAAGCCAGAGGCCCCCTTTTTGTGTGGCTTCACCATGCCTGTCTGATTCCCTTCTCCTGCCCTGGCCAATAATCCCTGTCCTGATCACCAGACCTGGGTTCAAGTTGTATCTGAAATCTTACAAACCACTTTGAGCATTTGCTTTAACCTGCTGGTGTGGGAGGTGGTTTGAACTTTATCCTGCTGGTGTGGGTGGGGGTTTGAACTTTAACCTGCTGGTGTGGGTGGGGGTTTGAACTTTAACCTGCTGGTGTGGGTGGGGGTTTGAACTTTAACCGGCTGGTGTGGGTGGGGGTTTGAACTTTAACCTGCTGGTGTGGGTGGAGGTTTGAATTTTAACCTGCTGGTGTGGGTGGAGGTTTGAACTTTAACCTGCTGGTGTGGGTGGAGGTTTGAACTTTATCCTGCTGGTGTGGGTGGAGGTTTGAACTTTAACCTGCTGGTGTGGGTGGTGGTTTGAACTTTATCCTGCTGGTGTGGGTGGAGGTTTGAACTTTAACCTGCTGGTGTGGGTGGAGGTTTGAACTTTAACCTGCTGGTGTGGGTGGAGGTTTGAACTTTAACCTGCAGGTGTGGGTGGAGATTTGAACTTTAACCTGCTGGTGTGGGTGGAGATTTGAACTTTAACCTGCTGGTGTGGGTGGGGTTTGAACTTTAACCTGCTGGTGTGGGTGGAGATTTGAACTTTAACCTGCAGGTGTGGGTGGGGGTTTGAACTTTAACCTGCTGGTGTGGGTGGGGGTTTGAACTTTCAGGACTACCCTGTTGGTTCCATTGCATTGGTGAAGCTCAATTAAGCAGAGCTAGAGTATTTGAAAGGTTTCGAATACTTGTTGAACACAGGTCTGCTGCCCACTCTGGGATTGTGCTAATTAGAATAGAAATGGGCCCAAGCAATTATGTCAACTCTCGTTACAGCCGATGACAATGAGGAATATTATTTCTCTGAAATGTTTTGTGTTGTTTTTTCCGTAGAGCGTTCCCTGGGCCTCCTGCTTTGCTTTCCAATTTGTCATTACTGCAGCCCCAACACAACACAACTCCACATGCAATGGCCCATGCCTACCAAGTCCCAGTCCCCTGAGTCACTGAGTTCCCTGGTCCGATGGCCAGACCCTAGAGAGAGACGCTCCCATGCAGCGGGTCTATGGAACGACACTGGCATGAAGTTATTGCTCTAATTAATGCTTTGTCCATACAGCACAAACTAACTGTTGAGTCACATCGCTAGCTGAGTAGCTTCACATTGTTGCACTGAGGGCCTTTGTCTCTCTGTTTGTTCTCTAGTTGTTCATCTCGCTGGGAACAATTAGCTAGATTGGAGGACAGAACATCAGATCAGACAGACAACCGACTTGACAGGACAGGACAGGTCTGGAGAGGACAGGACAGGTCTGGAGAGGACAGGACAGGTCTGGAGAGGACAGGACAGGGCTGGGATGTTGTTGAGGAGAGCTGACAATGAGTGTCTTTATTACATATCCTAACTGTTCCTAACTGTCCCTAGCTGTTCATAACTGTCCCTAGCTGTTCCTAGCTGTCCCTAACTGTCCCTAACTGTCCCTAGTTGTTCCTAACTGTTCCTAACTGTTCCTAACTGTCCCTAGCTGTTCCTAACTGTCCCTAGCTGTTCCTAACTGTCCCTAGCTGTTCCTAACTGTCCCTAGTTGTTCCTAACTGTTCCTAACTGTTCCTAACTGTCCCTAACTGTCCCTAGTTGTTCCTAACTGTTCCTTACTGTTCCCAACTGTTCCTAGCTGTTCCTAACTGTCCCTAGCTGTTCCTAACTGTCCCTAGTTGTTCCTAACTGTTCCTAACTGTTCATAACTGTTCATAACTGTTCATAACTGTTCCTAACTGTTCCTAACTGTCCCTAGCTGTTCCTAACTGTTCCTAACTGTTCCTAACTGTCCCTAGCTGTCCCTAACTGTCCATAACTGTTCCTAACTGTTCCTGGCTAGATTTATTTCAGCTTTTATTTCTTTCATCACATTCCCAGTGGGTCAGAAGTTTAGAGGACAGGACAGGGCTGGGATGTTGTTGAGGAGAGCTGACAATGAGTGTCTTTATTACATATCCTAACTGTTCATAACTGTCCCTAGCTGTTCCTAACTGTCCCTAGCTGTCCCTAACTGTTCCTAACTGTCCCTAGCTGTTCATAACTGTCCCTAGCTGTTCCTAGCTGTCCCTAACTGTCCCTAGTTGTTCCTAACTGTTCCTAGCTGTTCCTAACTGTTCCTAACTGTCCCTAGGTGTTCCTAACTGTCCCTAGCTGTCCCTAACTGTCCCTAACTGTCTCTAACTGTCCTTAACTGTCCCTAGTTGTTCCTAACTGTTCCTAACTATCCCTAGCTGTTCCTAACTGTTCCTAACTGTCCCTAGTTGTCCCTAGTTGTCCCTAGTTGTTCCTAACTGTTCCTAACTGTTCATAACTGTTCATAACTGTTCATAACTGTTCCTAACTGTCCCTAACTGTCCCTAGCTGTCCCTAACTGTCCATAACTGTTCCTAACTGTTCCTGGCTGGATTTATTTCAGCTTTTATTTCTTTCATCACATTCCCAGTGGGTCAGAAGTTTACATACACTCGATTATTATTCGGTAGCATTGCCTTTAAATTGTTTAACTCTGGTCAAATGTTTCAGGTAGACTTCTACAAGCTTCCCACAATAAGTTGGGTGAATTTTGGCCCATTCCTCCTGACAGAGCTGGTGTAACTGAGTCAGGTTTGTAAGCCTCCTTACTCGCACACACTTTTTCAGTTCTGCCAACAAATTTTCTATAGGGTTGAGGCCAGGGCTTTGTGATGGACACTCCAATACCTTGACTTTGTTGTCCTTAAGCCATTTTGCCACAACTTTTGAAGTATGCTTGGGGTCATTGTCCATTTGGAAGACCCATTTACGACCAAGCTTTAACTTCCTGACTGATGTCTTGACATTTTGTTTCAATATATCCACATCATTTTCCTCCCTCATGATGCATCTATTTTGTGAAGGGCATCAGTCCCTCCTGCAGCAAAGCACCCCCACAACATGATGCTGCCACCCCGTGCTTCACGGTTGGGATGGTGTTCTTCGGCTTGCAAGCATCCCCCTTTTTCCTCCAAACATAACGATGGTCATTATGGCCAAACAGTTCTATTTTTGTTTCATGAGACCAGAGAACATTTCTCCAAAAAATAGGATCTTTGTCTCCATGTGGTACCTTCAGGCGTTTGGAAATTGCTCCCAAGGATGAACCAGACTTGTGGAGGTCTACTATTTTTTTCTGAGGTCTTGGCTGATTTCTTTGACATTTCCCATGATGTCAAGCAAAGAAGTTTGAAGGTAGTCCTTGAAATACATCCACAGGTACACCTCCAATTGACTCAAATTATGTCAATTAGCCTATCAGAGGCTTCTAAAGCCATGACATCATTTTCTTGAATTTTCCAAGCTGTTTAAAGGCAAAGTCAACTTAGTGTGTGTAAACTTCTGACCCACTGGAATTTTGATACAGTGAATTATAAGTGAAATAATCTGTCTGTAAACAATTGTTGGAAAAATGACTTGTGTCATGGACAAAGTAGATGTCCTAACCGACTTGCCAAAACTATAATTTGTTAACAAGAAATCTGTGGAGTGGTTGAAAAACGAGTCTTAATGACTCCAACCTAAGTGTATATAAACTTCCGACTTCAACTGTATATTCCTATTAGAATTTCACAGTTCAGCTTCTTCAAGACCTGACATTATGAATTTGACAGGGTTATAGACGGTCATAGGTTTATGTTTTAATATGCATTTATTCAAATGTGCGAGAACCATCTTCCGACAGACATTCCATTCTCCTAACCAGACATATTCTCATGAAGGATTCTCCTCTCCTAACCAGACATATTCTCATGAAGGTCTTTCAACCTCCAGCCTGACATCAATTTCCTTTATGATCCTCATGGATTAATAACCTGCCTCCTCTACCCCTCTCCCATCCCCTCCCTTCATCCTCTCCCTCTCTCCCCTCCCCCATCCTCTCCTCCCCATTCTCCCCCTCTCCTCTCCCTCTCTCCCCTCCCCCATCCTCTCCTCCCCATTCTCTCCCCTCATCCTCTCCCCCCCATTCTCCCCCCCATCCTCCCCTCATCCTCTCCCCTCATCCTCTCTCTCTCCCCTCCCCTCATCTTCTCCTCCCTCTCCCCCCCCCATCCTCTGTCCCCTCCCCGCATCCAATTACGGACTACAAAAAGAAAACCAGCCCTGTCGTGGACCACGTTGTCCTGCTCCCAGACAAACTAAACAACTTCTTTGCTCGCTTTGAGGACAATACAGTGCCAACAACACGGCCCACTACCAAAACCTGTGGGCTCTCCTTCACCGCAGCCAACGTGAGTAAAGCATTTAAACATGTTAACCCTCGCAAGGCTGCCGGCCCAGACGGCATCCCTAGCCGCGTCCTCAGAGCATGCACAGACCAGCTGGCTGGTGTGTTTACGGACATATTCAATCAATCCTTATCCCAGGCTGCTGTTCCCACATGCTTCAAGAGGGCCACCAGTGTTCCTGTTCCCAAGAAAGCTAAGGTAACTGAGCTAAATGACTATCGCCCCGTAGCACTCACCTCCGTCATCATGAAGTGCTTTGAGAGACTAGTCAAGGATCATATCACCTCCACCATACCTGACACCCTAGACCCACTCCAATTTGCTTACCGCCCCAATAGGTCCACAGACGACGCAATCGCAATCACACTGCACACTGCCCTAACCCATCTGGACAAGAGGAATACCTATGTAAGAATGCTGTTCATCGACTACAGCTCAGCATTTAACACCATATTACCCTCCAAACTCGTCATTAAGCTCGAGACCCTGGGTCTCGACTCCGCCCTGTGCAACTGGGTCCTGGACTTCCTGATGGGCCGCCCCCAGGTGGTGAGGGTAGGAAACAACATCTCCACCCCGCTGATCCTCAACACTGGGGCCCCACAAGGGTGCGTTCTCAGCCCTCTCCTGTACTCCCTGTTCACCCATGACTGTGTGGCCATGCACGCCTCCAACTCAATCATCAAGTTTGCAGACGACACTACAGTGGTAGGCTTGATTACCAACAACGACAAGACGGCCTACAGGGAGGAGGTGAGGGCCCTAGTGTGGTGTCAGGAAAATAACCTCACACTCAACAAAACAAAGGAGATGATCGTGGACTTCAGGAAACAGCAGAGGGATCACCCCCCTATCCACATCGACGGGACAGTAGTGGAGAAGGTGAAAAGTTTTAAGTTCCTCGGCGTACACATCACGGACAAACTGAAATGGTCCACCCACACAGACAGCGTGGTGAAGAAGGTGCAACAGCGCCTCAGGAGGCTGAAGAAATTCGGCTTTTCACCAAAAACACTTAAAAAAAAACTTTTACAGATGCACAATCGAGAGCATCCTGTCGGGCTTTATCACCGCCTGGTACGGCAACTGCTCCGTCCACAACCGTAAGGCTCTCCAGAGGGTAGTGAGGTCTGCACAATGCATCACCGGGGGCAAATTATCTGCCCTCCAGGACACCTACAGCACCCGTTGTCACAGGAAGGCCATAAAGATCATCAAGGACAACAACCACCCGAGCCACTGCCTGTTCACCCCGCTATCATCCAGAAGGCGAGGTCAGTACAGGTGCATCAAAGCAGGGACCGAGAGACTGAAAACAGCTTCTATCTCAAGGCCATCAGACTGTTGAACAGCCATCACTAACATTGAGTGGCTGCTGCCAACATACTGACTCAACTCCAGCCACTTTAATAATAAGAAATTGGATGTAATAAATGTATCACTAGTCACTTTAAACTATGCCACTTTATATAATGTGTACATACCCTACACTACTCATCTCATATGTATATACTGTACTCTATACCATCTACTGCATCTTGCCTATGCCGTTCGGCCATCGCTCATCCATATATATTTTGAGGTACATATTCTTATTCATTCCTTTACACTTGTGTATATAAGGTAGTTGTTGTGTAATTGTTAGATTACTTGTTAGATATTACTGCATGTTGACAAACACAATGTCGGAACTAGAAGCACAAGCATTTCGCTACACTCGCATTAACATCTGCTAAACATGTGTATGTGACAAATAAAATTTGATTTGATTTAATTTGACATTTATAACTGTCACTTAAAGTGTTCGTTTTCTTAAATTTGTAGCTTACATTTTTACATTCCGTTTACCTTTCATTCCCCTGTCACGTCTGTGTAGTTGTTCCTGAGGGTCGATAGCTTTAGTGGATCATATTAAGTTAACATTGTACAAATATTTAGGACATGTAACCTATTTGAATCACTATGGAACTCAGACCACACGTAGCAGGTTAAACTTGGAGCCTGACGCACGGTTCAACCACGACTGGACCGTTGTCATTACAGTTCCATGATTAGTGAGGATTAGGGTAGATTTATAGGACTATTGTTCAACCACTATTGTAAACTTTTTTCCACCTTCCAATATTTAATGGATTGAACTTGAATATGAAAACTTTCAGGATGAATTAAAACCACTGTATTTTTGTATTCATCAATATACAGTATATCATGTTTAAACACACCCCAAACCATTCCTAAAATGATTTATATCTTCCTAACCCTAAAATGTGCCTGAATAATCTACAAGATTATAGTATTTTTTTATCTACCAGTTGGTGCTGAAACGGAAATGAAGTTGCATAGATGGCTTTTTTTCAGTGATCCCTATATTCCTGAACCCGTTCTCTCGATGTTTTGTATTGAGTCTGTTGACAAAATTCTAATTAAAGGTACACCATATTTAAAGGGATGTACTTAAGATAAATGTACTGAAAACCCCATTGAATGAAAACCACAAGAAAATCTGTTTCGGGTTTTCAGCGGTTGAATTACATTTATTCAGCGCTTGCAAGGGAACAACACCTGTAATGCCCATTACGCTCCTTGATAAGGTAAGTCTGAATACCAACTGAGGAGTGCATAGGAAAAGCGTACAGAAGAAAGGTGTAATTTCCTAAGTCTGAATCGGGCCCTAATTCAGTGGTTCCCAACCTTTTTCGGTTACTGTACCATCAGGTATATTTTGCTCTGCCCAGAGTATCATTGAAGTATCCCCTCTTGTGGATTTTACCAGTAAGCCTATGGTCTCATGAGTCTTCTCAGGTACCCCCTATGGATAGACCAGGTACCCCCTGTGGATAGGCCAAGTACCCCCAGTTTGGGAAACACTGCCCTAATTGAAGAAAATGAGGAGGACATTCATTCTAGATTTTAGGTGAACAAGCCCTAACATATTGTGATTTATGGGGAAGATGGCAGTGTAAGGATACTGAAGTCGTTAAACTGTGCAGTGGATTGTTCTGTGGTGTCATGACCTTGAGGTGTCCATCAGCAGGTTAAACATGATGATTCTAATTGGACCGTGCAGGATTGATTTCATTTGCTGCTACGCCGCTGGACCATCTATTGGTGGTAGTCGACAAACGATTACAGAATTTTAATAGGTTGAACAGAGTTGGAGGGAAAGGGGGGGGGGGGGGCTCCTTCCTCTTTAACATTCTGTAGTGGGATTCAGACAATATACACCATGGTGGCGACAGAGACATATTTAGAAATAAATACATGCCTCTGGTTGGCACTGTCTATGCACACACTAACACATATTATGTTAGTGTGTGCATGTACTCATGTGTGAAAATAATCACATTTTCACTCTGTGATCAATGTATAACTCATCAGGGCTATTTCCATGACGTGCCCAAAGTAAACTGCCTGTTGCTCAGGCCCTGAAGCCAGGATATGCATATAATTGGTACCATTGAGAGACCATCCTCTTAGAATAGCAAATATAAGGTCATATTGAAAATTAGCTCCCTGGATGCAATTCCTATGGCTTCCACGGGGTGTCAGCAGTCTATGTTCAAGGTTTCAGGCTTGTAACTTCAAAAACGAATAAGAAATATCAGTTTTAGTACAGGGACACAGTCTTGGAAATTCGTGTTTGCAAGCGCCATGAAGACAGGATGCACCTGCTAAAATTTCCTGTTGAACATACTTCTTTCCGTAGGAAATATTATAGTTTGATTACATTTCAGGGTATCTGAGGAGTAAATTGAAATGTATTTTGACTTGTTGAAACAAAATTTAGGGGTAGATTTTCGGATTCCTTTCTCTGCATGTTGAACAAGTGGATTACTCAAATTGATGGCGCCAACTAAACAGATTTTTTGGGATATAAAGAAGGATTTTAGCTAACAAAACGACACTACATGTTACAGCTGGGACCCTTTCAATGACAAATCAGAGGAACATTTTTAAAAAGTAAGTGAATGTTTAATCGTTATTTGAGAATGTAGGAATCCTGTGCCGGTGGAAAAATATTTTGATGTGGGGCGCCGTCCTCAAACAATCGCATGGCATGTTTTTGCTGTAATAGCTACTGTAAATTGGACACTGCAGTTAGACTAACAAGAATGTAAGCTTTCAACCAATATAAGACACCTATATGTACCTAAATGTTTAATATCCTTAATTTTTATGATTATTTATTTGAATTGCGTGCCCTCCAGTTTCACCGGAAGTTGTCCGGTGAAAATATATAACACTGATCAATATAAAACATTGTGATCAATATATAACACTGATCAATACATAACACTGTGATCAATATATAACTGATCAATATCTAACCCTGTGATCAATATATAACACTGATCAATATATAACACAGTGATCAATATCTAACACCGATCAATACATACCACTGTGATCAATATATAACACTGATCAATACATAACACTGTGATCAATACATAACACTGTGATCAATATATAACACTGATCAATACATAACACTGTGATCAATATATAACACTGATTAATATAAAACACAGTGATCAATATCTAACACCGATCAATACATACCACTGTGATCAATATATAACACTGATCAATACATAACACTGTGATCAATACATAACACTGTGATCAATATATAACACTGATCAATACATAACACTGTGATCAATATATAACACTGTGATCAATATCTAACACTGATCAATATGTAACACTGATCAACATATAACACTGATCAATATGTAACACTGATCAATATATAACACTGTGATCAATATTTAACACTGATCAATTTGTAACACTGATCAATATTTAAGATCAGTGTGATCTTGTGTGATCAATATCTAACTGATCAATATATAATACGGATCAATATATAACACTGATCAGTATCTAACACTGATTAATATATAACACTGATCAATATATAACAGTGTGATCAATATCTAACTGATCAGTATCTAACACTGATTAATATATAACACTGATTAATATATAACACTGATCAATATATAATACTGATCAATATCTAACACTGATCAATATCTAACACTGTGATAAATATATAACACCAGTCAATATATAATATTGATCAATATCTAACACTAATCAATATGTAACACTGATCAATATATAACACTGTAATCAATATTGACTAATGTAAAGGAGATTTGTTTATTTTATTTTAAAGTGAAATCTCTCTCGCTCTAATAACAGAGGAAGTACCCGAAATCATTATCAAAGGCAAACCCGCCTCCCTCCACCATTCGGTCATTACAGAGTGTAATTGCTATTTAATAGATTAAACATTCATCCTGCTGATCCAATCCCCAGAGAGAAGATACAACAGCCTCCCTACTATTTTCTACTGCTACTGCTACCACACACACACACACACACACACACACACACACACACACACACACACACACACACACACACACACACACACACACACACACACACACACACACACACACACACACACACACACACACACACACACACACACACACACACACCTCTTGACTCCCACTTGATGCTGGTAATGTGATTGATACTGATTGATATGTGAGGGTGCTGGGGATAAGGACATGGGGGATGATTTCCCAGGAGGCAACACTCTCCACATCTACTCCTGGATCTATTTCATTCTTTTACTCATCGCCATGGTGCCACAGATGGTACGTAAGGGGGGGTCTCACACACACACACACACACACACACACACACACACACACACACACACACACACACACACACACACACACACACACACACACACACACACACACACACACACACACACACACACACACACACACACACACACACACACACACATAAATGGATAAATTGAAGACATCACCAATTAAGAATAATCAGAGGGAAAAAGTGTCCTTTTTCCAAAAACAAATACAGTTGTTGAGATTCCACACACACACACACACACACACACACACACACACACACACACACACACACACACACACACACACACACACACACACACACACACACACACACACACACACACACACACACACACACACACACACACACACACACACACACACATTCAGTTATCAGACTCTACTGATCACTCCCTGGGTAGAGAAACTAGTTAATTAGTTAGGTAGAGAGGGTAGAGAGAAACTAGTTAGGGGATTGGTTAATACACCCAGAGCTTGTACACGCTACAGAGTCAGACATACAGTGCAATCGGAAAGTATTCAGACCCCTTGACTTTTTACAGCCTTATTCTAAAATGGATTAAATCGTTTTTCTTCTTCCTCATAAATCAATACACAATGCCCCATAATGACATCACAATGCCCCATAATGACATCACAATGCCCCATAATGACATCACAATTATCCATAATGACAAAGCAAAAACAGATTTTTAGAAACTGAAATATCACATTTACATAACTATTCAGACCCTTTACTGAGTAATTTGTTGAAGCACCTTTGGCAGCGATTACAGCCTCTATTCTCTTGGGTATGACGCTACAAGCTTGGCACACCTGTATTTGGGGAGTTTCTTCCATTCTTCTCTGCAGATCCTCTCAAGCTCTGTCAGGTTGGATGGGGAGTGTTGCTGCACAGCTATTTTCAGGTCTCTCCAGAGATGTTCGATCGGGTTCAAGTCCGGGCTCTGGCTGGGCCACTCAAGGACATTCAGAGACTTGTCTTGGCTGTGTGCTTAGCGTCGGTGTCCTGATGTCCTGAGTGCTCTGGAGCAGATTTTCATCAAGGATCTCTCTGTACTTTGCTCCTTTCATCTTTCTCTCGATCCTGACTAGTCTCCCAGTCCCTGCTGCTGAAAAACATCCCCACAGCATGATGCTGCCACCACCATGCTTCACCATAGGGATGGTGCCAGGTTACCTCTAGACGTGACGCTTGGCATTCAGGCCAAAGAGTTCAATCTTGGTTTCATCAGACCAGAGAATCTCGTTTCTCATGTTCTGAGAGTCTTTAGTTGCCTTTTAGCAAACTCCAATCGGGTCACTCTACCATAAAGGCCTGATTGGTGGAGTGCTGCAGAGATGTTTGTCCTTCTGGAAGGTTCTCCCATCTCCACAGAGGAACTCTGGAGCTCTGTCAGGGTGACCATCGGGTTCTTGGTCACCTCCCTGACCAAGGCCCTTCTCCCCAGATTGCTCAGTTTGGCCAGGCGACCTGCTCTAGGATGAGTCTTGGTTGTTCAGTGTGGAGGCCACTGTGTTCTTGGGGACCTTCAATGTCGCAGAAATGTTTTGGTACCCTTCCCCAGATATGTGCCTCGACAAAATCCTGTCTCTGAGCTCTACGGACAATTCCTTCAACCTCATGGCTTGGTTTTTGCTCTGACGTGCACTGTAAACTGTGGGGCCTTATATAGACAGGTGTGTGCCTTTCCAAATCATGTCCAATCAATTGAATTTACCACAGGTGGACCCCAATCAAGTTGTAGAAACATCTCAAGGATGATCAATGGAAACAGGATGCACCTAAGCTCAATTTTGAGTCTGAATACTTATGTAAATAAAGTATTTTTTATATATATTTGCAAACATTTTCTAAAAACCTGTTCTCACTTTGTCATTATGGGGTATTGTGTGTAGATTGATGAGATTTCATTCGATTCATTTTAGAATAAGGCTGTAACTTAACAAAATGTTTCAAATGTCAAGGGGTCTGAATGCACTGTACTTCATTGACACCATAGCAGACACAGAGACAGAAACAGAGACAGACAGACAGAGACAGACAGACAGACAGACAGACAGACAGACAGACAGACAGACAGACAGACAGACAGACAGACAGACAGACAGACAGACAGACAGACAGACAGACAGAGAGAGAGACAGACAGACACAGACACAGACACAGACACAGACACAGAGACAGACACAGACACAGACACAGAGACAGAGACAGAGACAGACACAGACACAGACACAGAGACAGACACAGAGACAGACACAGAGACAGACACAGACACAGACAGACAGACACTGAGACAGACAGACAGACAGACACTGAGACAAACACAGAGACAGACAGAGAGAAAGAAAGAGAGACAGACAGAGAGACAGAGACAGAAACAGAGACAGACACACAGACAGAGAGACAGACAGACACAAACACAGAGAGACAGACAAACACAGAGAGACAGACACAGAGACAAACACAGAGACAGACAGAGAGAGACAGACAGACAGACAGAGCGAAAGAAAGAGAGACAGACACAGCGAGACAGAGACAGAGACAGAGACAGAGACAGAGACAGAGACAGAGACAGAGACAGAGACAGACAGAGACAGAGACAGACAGAGAGAGACAGACAGACAGAGAGACAGACAGACAGACAGAGAGAAAGAAAGAGAGACAGACACAGAGAGACAGAGCGAGAGAGTCAGGTCCCTGTCGCAGGGCTTCCACAGGTTAACCACGTGTCTACAGAAGAACCCCCACTGTCCCGGGCCCCCAGATCAGCAGCTGATCTGTCTCTAATCACATCCCTCTTCTCTGCCCTCCCTGGGGACCCAGGTCCAATGACAACAAGGCCTATAGCTGGGGGCTGTGCGTGTATGGGTGTGGGGGGGGGGGTTGTGCATCATAAGTCAAACCCTCCACACGCCAGTTAACCCCCATGGGACTGGATAGACAGGGGAAGGGGGGTATGGTGGGGTACGTGTGTGTCTGGGGGGGGGGGGGGGGGGGGTGTTCTCCTCTCTGCTGGTATTTGTTAAACAGACTCTACCCATCAATGATATTGTTACTCCGGGTCATTGTTACTCTGTGTCATTGTTAGTCTGTGTCATTGTTAGTCTGTGTCATTGTTAGTCTGTGTCATTGTTAGTCTGTGTCATTGTTACTCTGTGTCATTGTTACTCTGTGTCCTTGTTAGTCTGTGTCCTTGTTAGTCTGTGTCATTGTTACTCTGTGTCATTGTTAGTCTGTGTCATTGTTAGTCTGTGTCATTGTTACTCTGTGTCCTTGTTACTCTGTGTCATTGTTAGTCTGTGTCCTTGTTACTCTATGTCATTGTTAGTCTGTGTCATTGTTACTCTGTGTCCTTGTTACTCTGTGTCATTGTTACTCCGGGTCATTGTTACTCTGTGTCATTGTGTCATTGTTAGTCTGTGTCATTGTTACTCTGTGTCCTTGTTACTCTGTGTCATTGTTAGTCTGTGTCCTTGTTACTCTGTGTCGGTGTTAGTCTGTGTCCTTGTTACTCTGTGTCGGTGTTACTCTGTGTCATTGTTACTCTGTGTTATTGTTACTCTGTGTTATTGTTACTCCGGGTCATTGTTACTCTGTGTCATTGTGTCATTGTTAGTCTGTGTCCTTGTTACTCTGTGTCATTGTTAGTCTGTGTCATTGTTACTCTGTGTCGGTGTTACTCTGTGTCATTGTTACTCTGTGTCATTGTTACTCTGTGTCATTGTGTCATTGTTACTCTGTGTCATTGTTAGTCTGTGTCATTGTTACTCTGTGTCATTGTTACTCTGTGTCATTGTTACTCCGGGTCATTGTTACTCTGTGTCATTGTGTCATTGTTACTCTGTGGCATTGTTACTCTGTGTCATTGTGTCATTGTTACTCTGTGTCATTGTTACTCTTTTAATTGTGTCATTGTTACTCTGTGGCATTGTTACTCTGTGTCATTGTGTCATTGTTACTCTGTGGCATTGTTACTCTGTGTCATTGTGTCATTGTTACTCTGTGTCATTGTGTCATTGTTAGTCTGTGTCGTTGTTACTCTGTGTCATTGTTACTCTGTGTCATTGTTACTCTGTGTCATTGTTACTCCGGGTCATTGTTACTCTGTGTCATTGTGTCATTGTTACTCTGTGTTATTGTTACTTTGTGTCATTGTTACTCTGTGTCATTGTTACTCTGTGTCATTGTTACTCTGTGTCATTGTGTCATTGTTAGTCTGTGTCGTTGTTACTCTGTGTCATTGTTATTCTGTGTTATTGTTACTCTGTGTCATTGTTACTCTGTGTTATTGTTACTCTGTGTCATTGTTACTCTGTGTTATTGTTACTCTGTGTTAGTGTTACTCTGTGTTATTGTTACTCTGTGTCGGTGTTACTCTGTGTTATTGTTACTCTGTGTCGGTGTTACTCTGTGTTATTGTTACTCTGTGTCATTGTTACTCTGTGTTATTGTTACTCTGTGTTATTGTTACTCTGTGTTATTGTTACTCTGTGTCATTGTTACTCTGTGTCATTGTTACTCTGTGTTATTGTTACTCTGTGTTATTGTTACTCTGTGTTATTGTTACTCTGTGTCATTGTTACTCTGTGTTATTGTTACTCTGTGTTATTGTTACTCTGTGTCGGTGTTACTCTGTGTCATTGTTACTCTGTGTCATTGTTACTCTGTGTTATTCTGTGTTATTGTTACTCTGTGTCATTGTTACTCTGTGTTATTGTTACTCTGTGTCATTGTTACTCTGTGCCATTGTTACTCTGTGTCATTGTTACTCTGTGTTATTGTTACTCTGTGTCATTGTTACTCTGTGTCATTGTTACTCTGTGTTATTGTTACTCTGTGTCATTGTTACTCTGTGCCATTGTTACTCTGTGTTATTGTTACTCTGTGGCATTGTTACTCTGTGTCATTGTTACTCTGTGTCATTGTTACTCTGTGTTATTGTTACTCTGTGTCATTGTTACTCTGTGTCATTGTTACTCTGTGTCATTGTTACTCTGTGTCATTGTTACTCTGTGTCATTGTTACTCTGTGTTATTGTTACTCTGTGTCATTGTTACTCTGTGTCATTGTTACTCTGTGTCATTGTTACTCTGTGTCATTGTTACTCTGTGTCATTGTTACTCTGTGTCATTGTTACTCTGTGTCATTGTTACTCTGTGTCATTGTTACTCTGTGCCATTGTTATTCTGTGTCATTGTTACTCTGTCATTGTTACTCTGTGTTATTGTTACTCTGTTTTATTGTTACTCTGTGTCATTGTTACTCTGTGTTATTGTTACTCTGTTTTATTGTTACTCTGTGTCATTGTTACTCTGTGTTATTGTTACTCTGTTTTATTGTTACTCTGTGTCGTTGTTACTCTGTGTTATTGTTACTCTGTGTCATTGTTACTCTGTTTTATTGTTACTCTGTGTCATTGTTACTCTGTGTTATTGTTACTCTGTTTTATTGTTACTCTGTGTTATTGTTACTCTGTTTTATTGTTACTCTGTGTCGGTGTTACTCTGTGTTATTGTTACTCTTTGACATTGTTACTCTGTGTTATTGTTACTCCGTGTCATTGTTAGTCTGTGTCATTGTTACTCTGTGTCATTGTTACTCTGTGTCATTGTTAGTCTGCGTCCTTGTTACTCTGTGTCATTGTTACTCTGTCATTGTTACTCTGTCATTGTTACTCTGTGTCGGTGTTACTCTGTGTCATTGTTACTCTGTGTTATTGTTACTCTGTGTCGGTGTTACTCTGTGTCCTTGTTACTCTGTGTCATTGTTACTCTGTATCCTTGTTACTCTGTGTTATTGTTACTCTGTGTCCTTGTTACTCTGTGTTATTGTTACTCTGTGTCCTTGTTACTCTGTGTCATTGTTACTCTGTGTCCTTGTTACTCTGTGTCATTGTTACTCTGTATCCTTGTTACTCTGTGTCATTGTTACTCTGTATCCTTGTTACTCTGTGTTATTGTTACTCTGTGTCCTTGTTACTCTGTGTCCTTGTTACTCCGTGTTATTGTTACTCCGTGTTATTGTTACTCTGTGTTATTGTTACTCTGTGTCACTGCTACTCCCCCACAACAAAACAACACCTACAGCACACCTTGAATTGTCTGCCAGTATCCATGTCCTTTGCCCTGGCACGGTACACACAGACACAGACACAACAAGTCTATGATCCCTCTGGAGTGACTTGTTTACAACCAGCCCTATCTCCCTTCCTCCATCCCTATCTCTGTCCTTCTCTCCCTATCTCCCTATCTCCCTTCCTCCATCCCTATCTCTGTCCTTCTCTCCATATCTCCCTATCTCCCTTCCTCCATCCCTATATCTGTCCTTCTCTCCATATCTCCCTATCTCCCTTCCTCCATCCCTATCTCTGTCCTTCTCTCCATATCTCCATATCTCCCTTCCTCCATCCCTATCTCTGTCCTTCTCTCCATATCTCCCTATCTCCCTTCCTCCATCCCTATCTCTGTCCTTCTCTCCCTATCTCCCTATCTCCCTTCCTCCATCCCTATCTCTGTCCTTCTCTCCCTATCTCCCTATCTCCCTTCCTCCATCCCTATGTCTGTCCTTCTTTCCATATCTCCCTATCTCCCTATCTCCCTTCCTCCATCCCTATCTCTGTCCTTCTCTCCCTATCTCCCTATCTCCTCTCTCCATCCCTCTCTCCATCCACTGTGTCATCACATTGTTCATTAGCAACACGGTAGGCTACAGAACGTAATGACCTAACCCTCTCCTCTGTGTGGTAAATCACTACACCCTACCTCATCTGCTCTCCTGTCCCATCAAAAGGCTGTAAAGAATGCAGTCAGCTTAGTATAATGAAAAAGCAGCCCAGATTTATGTTGCTTTCCCCCCCAACACAGAACCGGCTAGGCTGTCTGGGAGGGAAGAAAAATGCCAAAAGAAAAATGTGGCCTTTTGAAGATACAGCCTATGGTTGGTGGTTTGTGGTGGTTGGTGTAGTTGGTGGTTTGTGTAGTTGGTGGTTGGTGTAGTTGGTGGTTGGTGTAGTTGGTGGTGGGTGGTTGGTGTAGTTGGTGGTTGGTGTAGTTGGTGGTGGGTGGTTGGTGTAGTTGGTGGTGGGTGGTTGGTGTAGTTGGTGGTGGGTGGTTGGTGGTGGGTGGTTGGTGTAGTTGGTGGTTGGTGTAGTTGGTGGTTGGTGTAGTTGGTGGTTGGTGTAGTTGGTGGTTGGTGTAGTTGGTGGTGGGTGGTTGGTGTAGTTGGTGGTGGGTGGTTGGTGTAGTTGGTGGTTGGTGTAGTTGGTGGTTGGTGTAGTTGGTGGTTGGTGTAGTTGGTGGTGGGTGGTTGGTGTAGTTGGTGGTGGGTGGTTGGTGTAGTTGGTGGTTGGTGTAGTTGGTGGTGGGTGGTTGGTGTAGTTGGTGGTGGGTGGTGGGTGGTGTAGTTGGTGGTTGGTGTAGTTGGTGGTGGGTGGTTGGTGTAGTTGGTGGTTGGTGGTTGGTGTAGTTGGTGGTGGGTGGGTGGTTGGTGTAATTGGTGATAGGTGTAGGTGTAGGTTGGTGGAGTTGGTGGAGTTGGTGGTTGGTGCAGTCGGTGGTGGGTGTTTGGTGGTGGGTGGTTTGTTGTAATTGGTGGTTGGTATAGCTGCTGGTTGGTGTAGTTTGTGGTTGGTGGTTGTTGGTTTGGTGTTTGGTGGTTGGTGTAGTTTGTGGTTGGTGCAGTTTCTGGTTGGTGTAGTTTGTGGTTGGTGTAGTTTGTAGTTGGTGGTTGGTGTAGTTTGTAGTTGGTGGTTGGTGTAGTTGGTGGTGGGTGGTTGGTGTAGTTGGTGGTTGGTGTAGTTGGTGGTTGGTGTAGTTGGTGGTGGGTGGTTGGTGTAGTTGGTGGTGGGTGGTTGGTGTAGTTGGTGGTGGGTGGTTGGTGTAGTTGGTGGTGGGTGGTTGGTGTAGTTGGTGGTTGGTGTAGTTGGTGGTTGGTGTAGTTGGTGGTTGGTGTAGTTGGTGGTTGGTGTAGTTGGTGGTGGGTGGTTGGTGTAGTTGGTGGTTGGTGTAGTTGGTGGTTGGTGTAGTTGGTGGTTGGTGTAGTTGGTGGTGGGTGGTTGGTGTAGTTGGTGGTGGGTGGTTGGTGTAGTTGGTGGTGGGTGGTTGGTGTAGTTGGTGGTTGGTGTAGTTGGTGGTGGGTGGTTGGTGTAGTTGGTGGTGGGTGGTGTAGTTGGTGGTTGGTGTAGTTGGTGGTGGGTGGTTGGTGTAGTTGGTGGTTGGTGGTTGGTGTAGTTGGTGGTGGGTGGGTGGTTGGTGTAATTGGTGATAGGTGTAGGTGTAGGTTGGTGGAGTTGGTGGAGTTGGTGGTTGGTGCAGTCGGTGGTGGGTGTTTGGTGGTGGGTGGTTTGTTGTAATTGGTGGTTGGTATAGCTGCTGGTTGGTGTAGTTTGTGGTTGGTGGTTGTTGGTTTGGTGTTTGGTGGTTGGTGTAGTTTGTGGTTGGTGCAGTTTCTGGTTGGTGTAGTTTGTGGTTGGTGTAGTTTGTAGTTGGTGGTTGGTTTAGTTTGTAGTTGGTGGTTGGTGTAGTTGGTGGTTGGTGGTTGGTGTAGTTTGTGGTTGGTGTAGTTTATTGTTGGTGTAGTTTGTAGTTGGTGGTTGGTGTAGTTTGTAGTTGGTGGTTGGTGTAGTTTGTGGTTGGTGCAGTTTCTGGTTGGTGTAGTTTGTGGTTGGTGTAGTTTGTAGTTGGTGGTTGGTGTAGTTTGTAGTTGGTGGTTGGTGTAGTTTGTAGTTGGTGGTTGGTGTAGTTTCTGGTTGGTGTAGTTTGTAGTTGGTGGTTGGTGTAGTTTCTGGTTGGTGTAGTTTGTAGTTTGTGGTTGGTGGGGTTTCTGGTTGGTGTAGTTTGTAGTTGGTGGTTGGTATAGTTTCTGGTTGGTGTAGTTTGTAGTTTGTGGTTGGTGCAGTTTCTGGTTGGTGTAGTTTGTGGTTGGTGCAGTTTCTGGTTGGTGGTTGGTGTAGTTGGTGGTTAGTGTAGTTGGTGGTTGGTGGTTTGGTGTAGTTGGTGTAGTTGGTGAGAACTAATAATAGTCTCTGAGAACAAAGGAAAGTGTCACCACAAGTGTCGCCGTCAGCCTCGAGTCTGAGGCGACTCCCGAGGAAGCAACATCCCCCTGATACATCTTGTTATGTTTGTTCAAAAGTTGTGGTTGTCCTGGTTTCACTCATGTACAGTTGTCCTGGTTTCACTCACTGGTTGTCCTGGTTTCACGCACTGGTTGTCCTGGTTTCACTCACTGGTTGTCCTGGTTTCACTCACTGGTTGTCCTGGTTTCACTCACTGGTTGTCCTGGTTTCACGCACTGGTTGTCCTGGTTTCACTCACTGGTTGTCCTGGTTTCACTCACTGGTTGTCCTGGTTTCACTCACTGGTTGTCCTGGTTTCACGCACTGGTTGTCCTGGTTTCACTCACTGGTTGTCCTGGTTTCACTCACTGGTTGTCCTGGTTTCACTCACTGGTTGTCCTGGTTTCACTCACTGGTTGTCCTGGTTTCACTCACTGGTTGTCCTGGTTTCACTCACTGGTTGTCCTGGCTTCAGTCACTGGTTGTTCTGGCTTTGCTCACTGGTTGTCCTGGTTTCACTCACTGGTTGTCCGGGAATCACTCACTCTGCAACAGTAGAGACCTTCACCATGTTAATAACAACAGTGGAGACCTTCACCCTGTTAATAACCACAGTAGAGACCTTCACCATGTTAATGACAACAGTAGAGACCTTCACCCTGTTAATAACAACAGTAGAGACCTTCACCCTGTTAATAACAACAGTAGAGACCTTCACCCTGTTAATAACAACAGTAGAGACCTTCACCATGTTAATGACAACAGTAGAGACCTTCACCATGTTAATGACAACAGTAGAGACCTTCACCCTGTTAATAACAACAGTAGAGACCTTCACCCTGTTAATAACAACAGTAGAGACCTTCACCCTGTTAATAACAACAGTAGAGACCTTCACCCTGTTAATTACAACAGTAGAGACCTTCACCCTGTAAATAACAACAGTAGAGACCTTCACCATGTTAATAACAACAGTAGAGACCTTCACCCTGTTAATAACAACAGTAGAGACCTTCACCCTGTTAATAACAACAGTAGAGACCTTCACCGTGTTAATAACAACAGTAGAGACCTTCACCCTGTTAATGACAACAGTAGAGACCTTCACCATGTTAATAATAACAGTAGAGACCTTCACCCTGTTAATGACCACAGTCGAGACCTTCACCCTGTTAATAACAACAGTAGAGACCTTCACCCCGTTAATAACAACAGTAGAGACCTTCACCCTGTTAATAACAACAGTAGAGACCTTCACCATGTTAATGACAACAGTAGAGACCTTCACCCTGTAAATAACAACAGTAGAGACCTTCACCCTGTTAATAACAACAGTAGAGCCCTTCACCCTGTTAATAACAACAGTAGAGACCTTCACCCTGTTAATTACAACAGTAGAGACCTTCACCCTGTAAATAACAACAGTAGAGACCTTCACCATGTTAATAACAACAGTAGAGACCTTCACCCTGTTAATAACAACAGTAGAGACCTTCACCCTGTTAATAACAACAGTAGAGACCTTCACCGTGTTAATAACAACAGTAGAGACCTTCACCCTGTTAATAACAGCAGTAGAGACCTTCACCATGTTAATAATAACAGTAGAGACCTTCACCCTGTTAATGACCACAGTCGAGACCTTCACCCTGTTAATAACAACAGTAGAGACCTTCACCCCGTTAATAACAACAGTAGAGACCTTCACCCTGTTAATAACAACAGTAGAGACCTTCACCATGTTAATGACAACAGTAGAGACCTTCACCCTGTAAATAACAACAGTAGAGACCTTCACCCTGTTAATAACAACAGTAGAGCCCTTCACCATGTTAATAACAACAGTAGAGACCTTCACCATGTTAATAACAACAGTAGAGACCTTCACCCTGTTAATAACAACAGTAGAGACCTTCACCATGTTAATAACAACAGTAGAGACCTTCACCCTGTTAATAACAACAGTAGAGACCTTCACCATGTTAATAACAACAGTAGAGACTTTCACCATGTTAATAACAACAGTAGAGACCTTCACCCTGTTAATAACAACAGTAGAGACCTTCACCCTGTTAATAACAACAGTAGAGACCTTCACCATGTTAATAACAACAGTAGAGACCTTCACCATGTTAATGACAACAGTAGAGACCTTCACCCTGTTAATAACAACAGTAAAGACCTTCACCATGTTAATGACAACAGTAGAGACTTTCACCCTGTTAATAACAACAGTAGAGACCTTCACCCTGTTAATAACAACATTAGAGACCTTCACCCTGTTAATTACAACAGTAGAGACCTTCACCCTGTAAATAACAACAGTAGAGACCTTCACCCTGTTAATAACAACAGTAGAGACCTTCACCCTATTAATAACAACAGTAGAGACCTTCACCATGTTAATAACAACAGTAGAGACCTTCACCCTGTTAATAACAACAGTAGAGACCTTCACCCTGTTAATAACAACAGTAGAGACCTTCACCCTGTTAATAACAACAGTAGAGACCTTCACCCTGTTAATAACAACAGTAGAGACCTTCACCCTGTTAATGACCACAGTAGAGACCTTCACCCTGTTAATAACAACAGTAGAGACCTTCACCCTGTTAATAACAACAGTAGAGACCTTCACCCTGTTAATGACCACAGTAGAGACCTTCACCCTGTTAATAACAACAGTAGAGACCTTCACCATGTTAATAACAACAGTAGAGACCTTCACCCTGTTAATGACCACAGTAGAGACCTTCACCATGTTAATGACCACAGTAGAGACCTTCACCCTGTTAATAACAACAGTAGAGACCTTCACCATGTTAATAACAACAGTAGAGACCTTCACCCTGTTAATAACAACAGTAGAGACCTTCACCCTGTTAATAACAACAGTAGAGACCTTCACCCTGTTAATGACCACAGTAGAGACCTTCACCCTGTTAATAACAACAGTAGAGACCTTCACCATGTTAATAACATCAGTAGAGACCTTCACCCTGTTAATAACAACAGTAGAGACCTTCACCCTGTTAATGACCACAGTAGAGACCTTCACCATGTTAATAACAACAGTAGAGACCTTCACCCTGTTAATAACAACAGTAGAGGCCTTCACACCTTGAGGTTGGTTGGAGATCAGAAGCTCTTTTAGCTAACATCCCCATCTAGTGGAAGTTTTGGATCATTACAGGCTGTTACATCTGAAAATCCTCCAGATTTGACATACAGTATATATATATATATATATATATTTTTTTTAACGTTAGTAACAGTTACAGAAATTCAACAACAAGAAAATGATATATATATATGTAAAAATAATAATAAAAATATTCAATAATAATATATCTAAACTTTCTCATCAACCAAAAATGTATTAATAAATATCTTAATCTATACTGCATGCGAGAGAAGCTAATATTAAGACAAGCTAATACTAAGACAAGCTAATAAACAAATATGAAATTGCAAAGATGAATACATCTTTAAAAACACGATGTACTATCGTAGATAAACATCAAATGTTAAAAACATTTATTACCTATTTTAGTCGATCAATAAACCTACAGACAGTTTGGGATTCTTAGTCCAGCACTGGGAGAAGAGCGGGGGAACAAAGGGGTCATTTCTTCAGGACCTGAAGCTCAGTACCAGATGCTTCTGTAGGTCTTCCCTACAGTCAAATGACCACAGCGCCCTCTAGTGGCCTCATCGTTGGAACGTTATAAATATTCTTCATGTCATAATTAATCAACTTTTTTTTTTACTCTGAAAATCCGGTGTTTCTATGTTAAATGGTGTTGTTATATTTCAGTCTTCTGTGATGTATATAAAGTGTAATATTGGGATGCAAACTCAAAATGGAATACATTTCAACTCTATTTCTGACATGGTACAGGTGTCTTCTTTATTTTAAGCCCATAACCATGTGTGTGAGGTGTTTACTTTAGTTTCAAAGTAGATTTATTTAAGACGACCAAGAAACTCTCTGCGTGACCCTGATTTAGCCACACTGCAGCAAAATGTTAAGTTGTTCTATACAGAGAACCAAACAACTACACACACATCAGACAACATAACACACCATTCATTCATTCTATAGAAAACCTTTAAGATGAAATTGTTGAAACAGGGTTTAATATGGACAAGATGATTTATGTCAAAGGACTATTTATGACCTGATTCCATTTCAGTTGACAGATCTGAAGGACAGAATATGTGAATGTAATTTATGGTATGCTCCAATTGGCCTATGGATGGATTGGTGCCCTCGTCAATATTAGAAATAGGTCTATCAAGTCTTTTAGATCTGTGAACATTGAAGGTGTGGAAGCTAGGGACCTAAATGGAACTAAAAAGGAACCAATCCCTGTGATTCTCACCTGCTGGTGGGCGGTTCTTCCTGGTTTTGTAAATAGTACCTATGGCAACAATAATGGTCAGTGCCATAAAGACAACTATGTCGATGGACAACTGGACACTGTTTCTGGTACCTGGACAATAGGACAGACAGTGATCAAACACAAACCTTAATGTATTAACGCCATGCAAAGTTGATTTTCTATTTAACAGATGCTCTCGAGTGGCGCAGTGGTCTAAGGCACTACATCTCAGTGCATAGAGGTCTCATTACAGTCCCTGGTTCAAATCCTGGCAGTATCACATCTGGCTGTGATTGGGAGTCCCATAGGGCGGTGCACAATAGGCCAGGTTAGGCCGTAAATGTAAATAAGAATTTGTTCTTAACTGACTTGCCCAGTTAAATAAATTACAAAAATTCACAGTTCTTAAAAAATGCATACAAAATAATAATAGGAAAAGTAGCAAAGATAATGTTCTTACGCATCAAGTACAGTGATACATAACTTCCCCTCAGATAATGGAAACTGAACTGTCTCAGACCCAGCCAGGAGAGGCTTCAAATGACACCATCCCACTTTTGACACCAATAACATCTTGACTATGTTATTAGGTGATATGCTATAGTATTTTTACAAGCTTGTCACTTTTTTATTCACTCGCTTATCTCACTTTTCCAAAAATGAAGTTTGTTTGGCCACAGAAACTATGTTTTAAGCGAGAAGTAGGCAGGTCTGATGACCAAACAAGAAATTAAAGTCTATATAAAACAAGATTTGTAACACAAAGCAGTCTATATACAACAAGGTTTGTAACACAAAGCAGTCTATATAAAACAAGGTTTGTAACACAAAGCAGTCTATATAAAACAAGGTTTGTAACACAAAGCAGTCTATATAAAACAAGGTTTGTAACACAAAGCAGTCTATATAAAACAAGGTTTGTAACACAAAGCAGTCTATATAAAACAAGGTTTGTAGCACAAAGCAGTCACTAGAGGGCACTGAACACCAACGGTCTTTTACCCCTGTATAATGTTCATGAGATGAGACAAACTTCCCCTCTGAACTTAATCATTTCTAGTTGTGCATAAATTAAAGACTTTGGTTGTTCAGACTAAATAACATCTTACCAGGTGCACCTGGAGAAGTGTGATTTGGCATCACAGAGGGAGCCGGCCTTGGGCCTGTTGGACACGTTAGAACATGGGGGAATATCAGTGGTGTCTGGTGGCACTTAAAATTAGAAGACGGGCTCACAGTAATGGCTGGAACGGAATGAACGGAATGGTTTCAAAGATATCGAACACGTCGTTTCCATGGTGATACCATTCCATTCCAGACATTATGCTTGTCTCTGACCATCAGGAGTCTTTCTATCTACAAGCCATCAGACTGCTGAACACATGATACCAACAGGCTCAGAGACAGTTCCTATCTAGTGTACAAGCCATCAGACTGCTGAACACTTGACACCAACAGGCTCAGAGACAGTTCCTATCTAGTGTACAAGCCATCAGACTGCTGAACACTTGATACCAACAGGCTCAGAGACAGTTCCTATCTACAAGCCATCAGACTGCTGAACACTTGAACTGAACTGACCACCTGCTCTGATTCTCTGCACCTTAACACACATGAACTCACTCACACACACACACACACACACGCACACGCACACGCACACGCACACGCACACGCACACGCACACACGCACACACGCACACACGCACACACACACACACACACACACACACACACACACACACACACACACACACACACACACACACACACACACACACACACACACACACACACACACACACACACACACACACACACACACACACACACTGTGTGGGGTAGCGTAGTGTGTAATAGTAGGAAGCTGTATTATCCCTCAGGGGGAAATTCGTTTAACAACATAACATGAGTCAAACATTGATGCTAGAGTTCATTAGTCACAATGAGAGATGACTGACCAGTATTGTCCTCTGTATCTAAGTCTACTGGGTGGCAGGCTGGGTGGAGGCTGGATGGCAGGCTGGGTTTGTGGCAGGCTGGGTGGGTTGTATGCAGGCTGGGTGGCAGACTGTCCTGTGTGTGTGTGTGTGTGTGTCTTTTGCCTTTTAAATTCAATCTGACTAAATTGAGAAAAGAAGGAATTCACATTTGCTGAGAAGCACTTTTCACCGTCTATATGTGGCTCGGATGCCATGAATTCCTTGTGTGATTTGATGCTGGAAAAAATTGACTTGTTGTATTGTTGTGTTGAATTTAATGTTGATAATACCGCCACGCTGTGCTTATGCTTTGTGTGGGTTGATTAAATGATATATTGTAAAAATGTAAGATGTTATCATGCCAATAAGGCTAATAGAAATTGAGAAGTTGTGACTGTTGTTGCTGCCATATAGAGCGACATGTTCAAGGAGAACTACCTTCTGGCTGAGGGGATTGGCTACGCCATGGAGATGCTCAAGGAGAACTACCTTCTGGCTGAGGGGATTGGCTACGCCATGAACATGTTCAAGGAGAACTACCTTCTGGCTGAGGGGATTGGCTACGCCATGAACATGTTCAAGGAGAACTACCTTCTGGCTGAGGGGATTGGCTACGCCATGGAGATGCTCAAGGAGAACTACCTTCTGGCTGAGGGGATTGGCTACGCCATGGAGATGTTCAAGGAGAACTACCTTCTGGCTGAGGGGATTGGCTACGCCATGAACATGTTCAAGGAGAACTACCTTCTGGCTGAGGGGATTGGCTACGCCATGGAGATGTTCAAGGAGAACTACCTTCTGGCTGAGGGGATTGGCTACGCCATGTAGATGTTTAAGGAGACCCACCTTCTGGCTGAGGGGATTGGCTACGCCATGGAGATGCTCAAGGAGAACTACCTTCTGGCTGAGGGGATTGGCTACGCCATGGAGATGCTCAAGGAGAACTACCTCCTGGCTGAGGGGATTGGCTACGCCATGGAGATGTTCAAGGAGAACTACCTTCTGGCTGAGGGGATTGGCTACGCCATGGAGATGCTCAAGGAGAACTACCTTCTGGCTGAGGGGATTGGCTACGCCATGGAGATGTTCAAGGAGAACTACCTTCTGGCTGAGGGGATTGGCTACGCCATGGAGATGTTCAAGGAGAACTACCTTCTGGCTGAGGGGATTGGCTACGCCATGGAGATGTTTAAGGAGACCTACCTTCTGGCTGAGGGGATTGGCTACGCCATGGAGATGCTCAAGGAGAACTACCTTCTGGCTGAGGGGATTGGCTACGCCATGGAGATGCTCAAGGAGAACTACCTCCTGGCTGAGGGGATTGGCTACGCCATGTAGATGTTCAAGGAGAACTACCTTCTGGCTGAGGGGATTGGCTACGCCATGGAGATGCTCAAGGAGAACTACCTTCTGGCTGAGGGGATTGGCTACGCCATGGAGATGTTCAAGGAGAACTACCTTCTGGCTGAGGGGATTGGCTACGCCATGGAGATGCTCAAGGAGAACTACCTTCTGGCTGAGGGGATTGGCTACGCCATGGAGATGCTCAAGGAGAACTACCTTCTGGCTGAGGGGATTGGCTACGCCATGGAGATGCTCAAGGAGAACTACCTTCTGGCTGAGGGGATTGGCTACGCCATGGAGATGTTCAAGGAGAACTACCTTCTGGCTGAGGGGATTGGCTACGCCATGGAGATGCTCAAGGAGAACTACCTTCTGGCTGAGGGGATTGGCTACGCCATGGAGATGCTCAAGGAGAACTACCTTCTGGCTGAGGGGATTGGCTACGCCATGAACATGTTCAAGGAGACCTACCTTCTGGCTGAGGGGATTGGCTACGCCATGAACATGTTCAAGGAGAACTACCTTCTGGCTGAGGGGATTGGCTACGCCATGAACATGTTCAAGGAGAACTACCTTCTGGCTGAGGGGATTGGCTACGCCATGGAGATGCTCAAGGAGAACTACCTTCTGGCTGAGGGGATTGGCTACACCATGGAGATGCTCAAGGAGAACTACCTTCTGGCTGAGGGGATTGGCTACGCCATGAACATGTTCAAGGAGAACTACCTTCTGGCTGAGGGGATTGGCTACGCCATGGAGATGCTCAAGGAGAACTTAACCATCCAGTCTGGTACATATAGAATAGTATTATATCTTTATGGGTACACGACACTGGCTGAGGGGACAAGGAGATGCTCCAGGAAAACTGTTGCTGTACAAATATTGGTTTCTACCAGAGTTATATCATTTCCTCCACTAGAGGGTGATTCATGGTAGGTTACTAACAACAGCAGAGTCACACTAACACAGGTAACAGGGTGGGTTACTAACACCATAGTCACACTAACACAGGTAACAGGGTGGGTTACTAACACCAGAGTCACACTAACACAGGTAACAGGGTGGGTTACTAACACCAGAGTCACACTAACACAGGTAACAGGGTGGGTTACTAACACCAGAGTCACACTAACACAGGTAACAGGGTGGGTTACTAACACAGGTAACAGGGTGGGTTACTAACACAGGTAACAGGGTGGGTTACTAACACCAGAGTCACACTAACACAGGTAACAGGGTGGGTTACTAACACAGGTAACAGGGTGGGTTACTAACACAGGTAACAGGGTGGGTTACTAACACAGGTAACAGGATGGATTACTAACACAGGTAACAGGGTGGGTTACTAACACCAGAGTCACATTAACACTGGTAACAGGTTGGGTTACTAACACCATAGTCACACTAACACAGGTAACAGGGTGGGTTACTAACACAGGTAACAGGATGGGTTACTAACACAGGTAACAGGGTGGGTTACTAACACAGGTAAGAGGGTGGGTTACTAACACAGGTAACAGGGTGGGTTACTAACACAGGTAACAGGGTGGGTTACTAACACAGGTATCAGGATGGGTTACTAACACAGGTAACAGGGTGGGTTACTAACACAGGTAACAGGGTGGGTTACTAACACAGGTAACAGGGTGGGTTACTAACACAGGTAACAGGGTGGGTTACTAACACAGGTAACAGGGTGGGTTACTAACACAGGTAACAGGGTGTGTTACTAACACAGATAACAGGGTGGGTTACTAACACAGGTAACAGGGTGGGTTACTAACACAGGTAACAGGGTGGGTTACTAACACAGGTAACAGGATGGGTTACTAACATTGGGTAACAGGGTGTGTTACTAACACCATAATCACACTAACACAGGTAACAGGGTGGGTTACTAACACCATAATCACACTAACACAGGTAACAGGGTGGGTTACTAACACAGGTAACAGGGTGGGTTACTAACACAGGTAACAGGGTGGGTTACTAACACAGGTAACAGGGTGGGTTACTAACACCATAATCACACTAACACAGGTAACAGGGTGGGTTACTAACACCAGGGTCACACTAACACAGGTAACAGGGTGGGTTACTAACACCCTTCTCCTCCTCTCCCACCCTTCTCTCCTCTTCTCCTCCTCTCCCACCCTCCTCTCCTCACCTCCTCTCCCACCCTCCTCTCCTCACCTCCTCTCCTACCCTCCTCTCCTCACCTCCTCTCCCACCCTCCTCTACTCCTCTCCCACCCTCCTCTCCTCTTCTCCTTCTCTCCCACCCTCCTCTTCTCCTCTCCCACCCTCCTCTCCTCACCTCCTCTCCCACACTCCTCTACTCCTCTCCCACCCTCCTCTCCTCTTCTCCTTCTCTCCCACCCTCCTCTCCTCTTCTCCTCCTCTCCCACCCTCCTCTCCTCCTCTCCCACCCTCCTCTCCTCTTCTCCTTCTCTCCCACCCTCCTCTCCTCTTCTCCTCCTCTCCCACCCTCCTCTCCTCCTCTCCCACCCTCCTCTCCTCTTGTCCTTCTCTCCCACCCTCCTCTCCTCTTCTCCTCCTCTCCCACCCTCCTCTCCTCTTCTCCTACTCTCCCACCCTCCTCTCCTCTTCTCCCCCTCTCCCACCCTCCTCTCCTCCTCTCCCACCCTCTTCTCCTCCTCTCCCACCCTCCTCTCCTCTTCTCCTCCTTTCCCACCCTCCTCTCCTCTTCTCATCCTCTCCCACCCTCTTCTCCTCATCTCATCCTCTCCCACCCTAGTGTCTCGTCTCCCTTATGGCTCTAATCTGATAGTGGTAGTGGGGTGGGGTGGTAGATGTCTAGTCTCCCTTATGGCTCTAATCTGATAGTGGTAGTGGGGTGGTAGATGTCTAGTCTCCCTTATGGCTCTAATCTGAAAGTGGTAGTGGGGTGGGGTGGTAGATGTCTAGTCTCCCTTATGGCTCTAATCTGACAGCGGTAGTGGGGTGGTAGATGTCTAGTCTCCCTTATGGTTCTAATCTGATAGGGGGGTGGTAGATGTCTAGTCTCCCTTATGGCTCTAATCTGATAGTGGTACTGGGGTGGTAGATGTCTAGTCTCCCTTATGGTTCTAATCTGATAGGGGGGTGGTAGATGTCTAGTCTCCCTTATGGCTCTAATCTGATAGTGGTAGTGGGGTGGTAGATGTCTAGTCTCCCTTATGGCTCTTATCTGATAGTGGGGTGGTAGATGTCTAGTCTCCTTTATGGCTCTAATCTGATAGTGGTAGTGGGGTGGTAGATGTCTAGTCTCCCTTATGGCTCTAATCTGATAGTGGTAGTGGGGTGGTAGATGTCTAGTCTCCCTTATGGCTCTAATCTGACAGCGGTAGTGGGGTGGTAGATGTCTAGTCTCCCTTATAGCTCTAATCTGAAAGTGGGGTGGTAGATGTCTAGTCTCCTTTATGGCTCTAATCTGATAGTGGGGTGGTAGATGTCTAGTCTCCCTTATGGCTCTAATCTGATAGTGGTAGTGGGGTGGTAGATGTCTAGTCTCTTTTATGGCTCTAATCTGATAGTGGGGTGGTAGATGTCTAGTCTCTCTTATGACTCTAATCTGATAGTGGTAGTGGGGTGGTAGATGTCTAGTCTCCCTTATGGCTCTAATCTGATAGTGGGGTGGTAGATGTCTAGTCTCCCTTATGGCTCTAATCTGATAGTGGGGTGGTAGATGTCTAGACTCCCGTATGGCTCTAATCTGATAGTGGTAGTGGGGTGGTAGATGTCTAGACTCCCTTATGGCTCTAGTCTGATAGTGGTAGTGGGGTGGTAGATGTCTAGTCTCCCTAATTGCTCTAATCTGATAGTGGTAGTGGGGTGGTAGATGTCTAGTCTCCCTTATGGCTCTAATCTGATAGTGGTAGTGGGGTGGTAGATGTCTAGTCTCCTTTATGACTCTAATCTGATAGTGGGGTGGTAGATGTCAAGACTCCCTTATGGCTCTAATCTGATAGTGGTAGTGGGGTGGTAGATGTCTAGTCTCCCTTATGGCTCTAATCTGAAAGTGGTAGTGGGGTGGGGTGGTAGATGTCTAGTCTCCCTTATGGCTCTAATCTGACAGCGGTAGTGGGGTGGTAGATGTCTAGTCTCCCTTATGGTTCTAATCTGATAGGGGGGTGGTAGATGTCTAGTCTCCCTTATGGCTCTAATCTGATAGTGGTACTGGGGTGGTAGATGTCTAGTCTCCCTTATGGTTCTAATCTGATAGGGGGGTGGTAGATGTCTAGTCTCCCTTATGGCTCTAATCTGATAGTGGTAGTGGGGTGGTAGATGTCTAGTCTCCCTTATGGCTCTTATCTGATAGTGGGGTGGTAGATGTCTAGTCTCCCTTATGGCTCTAATCTGATAGTGGTAGTGGGGTGGTAGATGTCTAGTCTCCCTTATGGCGCTTATCTGATAGTGGGGTGGTAGATGTCTAGTCTCCCTTATGGCTCTAATCTGATAGTGGTAGTGGGGTGGTAGATGTCTAGTCTCCCTTATAGCTCTAATCTGAAAGTGGGGTGGTAGATGTCTAGTCTCCTTTATGGCTCTAATCTGATAGTGGGGTGGTAGATGTCTAGTCTCCCTTATGGCTCTAATCTGATGGTAGTGGGGTGGTAGATGTCTAGTCTCCCTTATGGCTCTAATCTGATAGTGGGGTGGTAGATGTCTAGTCTCCCTTATGGCTCTAATCTGATAGTGGGGTGGTAGATGTCTAGACTCCCTTATGGCTCTAATCTGATAGTGGTAGTGGGGTGGTAGATGTCTAGACTCCCTTATGGCTCTAGTCTGATAGTGGTAGTGGGGTGGTAGATGTCTAGTCTCCCTAATTGCTCTAATCTGATAGTGGTAGTGGGGTGGTAGATGTCTAGTCTCCCTTATGGCTCTAATCTGATAGTGGTAGTGGGGTGGTAGATGTCTAGTCTCCTTTATGACTCTAATCTGATAGTGGGGTGGTAGATGTCAAGACTCCCTTATGGCTCTAATCTGGTAGTGGTAGTGTGGTGGTAGATGTCTAGTCTCCATTATGGCTCTAATCTGATATTGGGGTGGTAGATGTCTAGTCTCCCTTATGGCTCTAATCTGATAGTGGTAGAGGGGTGGTAGATGTCTAGTCTCCCTTATGACTCTAATCTGATAGTGGTAGGGGGGTGGTAGATGTCTAGTCTCCCTTATGGCTCTAATCTGATAGTGGGGTGGTAGATGTCTAGTCTCCATCATGGCTCTAATCTGATAGTGGTAGTGGGGTGGTAGATGTCTAGTCTCCCTTATGGCTCTAATCTGATAGTGGTAGATGTCTAGTCTCCCTTATGGCTCTAATCTGATAGTGGGGTGGTAGATGTCTAGTCTCCCTTATGGCTCTAATCTGATAGTGGTAGTGGGGTGGTAGATTTCTAGTCTCCCTTATGGCTCTAATCTGATAGTGGTAGTCGGGTGGTAGATGTCTAGTCTCCCTTATGGCTCTAATCTGACAGCGGTAGTGGGGTGGTAGATGTCTAGTCTCCTTTATGACTCTAATCTGATAGGGGGGTGGTAGATGTGTAGTCTCCCTTATGGCTCTAATCTGATAGTGGTACTGGGGTGGTAGATGTCTAGTCTCCCTTATGGTTCTAATCTGATAGTGGTAGTGGGGTGGTAGATGTCTAGTCTCCCTTATGGCTCTAATCTGATAGTGGGTGGTAGATGTCTAGTCTCCCTTATGGCTCTAATCTGGTAGTGGTAGTGGGGTGGTAGATGTCTAGTCTCCATTATGGCTCTAATCTGATACTGGGGTGGTAGATGTCTAGTCTCCCTTATGGCTCTAATCTGATAGTGGTAGAGGGGTGGTAGATGTCTAGTCTCCCTTATGACTCTAATCTGATAGTGGTAGGGGGGTGGTAGATGTCTAGTCTCCCTTATGGCTCTAATCTGATAGTGGGGTGGTAGATGTCTAGTCTCCATCATGGCTCTAATCTGATAGTGGTAGTGGGGTGGTAGATGTCTAGTCTCCCTTATGGCTATAATCTGATAGTGTTAGTCGGGTGGTAGATGTCTAGTCTCCCTTATGGCTCTAATCTGATAGTGGTAGATGTCTAGTCTCCCTTATGGCTCTAATCTGATAGTGGGGTGGTAGATGTCTAGTCTCCCTTATGGCTCTAATCTGATAGTGGTAGTCGGGTGGTAGATGTCTAGTCTCCCTTATGGCTCTAATCTGATAGTGGTAGATGTCTAGTCTCCCTTATGGCTCTAATCTGATAGTGGGGTGGTAGATGTCTAGTCTCCCTTATGGCTCTAATCTGATAGTGGTAGAGGGGTGGTAGATGTCTAGTCTCCCTTATGACTCTAATCTGATAGTGGTAGGGGGGTGGTAGATGTCTAGTCTCCCTTATGGCTCTAATCTGATAGTGGGGTGGTAGATGTCTAGTCTCCATTATGGCTCTAATCTGATAGTGGTAGTGGGGTGGTAGATGTCTAGTCTCCCTTATGGCTCTAATCTGATAGTGGTAGTGGGGTGGTAGATGTCTAGTCTCCCTTATGGCTCTAATCTGATAGTGGTAGATGTATAGTCTCCCTTATGGCTCTAATCTGATAGTGGTTGTCGGGTGGTAGATGTCTAGTCTCCCTTATGGCTCTAATCTGATAGTGGTAGATGTGTAGTCTCCATTATGGCTCTAATCTGATAGTGGTAGTGGGGTGGAAGATGTCTAGTCTCCCTTATGGCTCTAATCTGATAGTGGTAGATGTCTAGTCTCCCTTATGGCTCTAATCTGATAGTGGGGTGGTGGATGTCTAGTCTCCCTTATGGCTCTAATCTGATAGTGGTAGTGGGGTGGTAGATGTCTAGTCTCCCTTATGGCTCTAATCTGATAGTGGTAGTCGGGTGGTAGATGTCTAGTCTCCCTTATGGCTCTAATCTGATAGTGGTAGATGTCTAGTCTCCCTTATGGCTCTAATCTGATAGTGGGGTGGTAGATGTCTAGTCTCCCTTATGGCTCTAATCTGATAGTGGTAGATGTCTAGTCTCCATTATGGCTCTAATCTGATAGTGGTAGTGGGGTGGAAGATGTCTAGTCTCCCTTATTGCTCTAATCTGATAGTGGTAGTGGGGTGGTAGATGTCTAGTCTCCCTTATGGCTCTAATCTGATAGTGGTAGTGGGGTGGTAGATGTCTAGTCTCTTTTATGGCTCTAATCTGATAGTAGGGTGGTAGATGTCTAGTCTCTCTTATGACTCTAATCTGATAGTGGTAGTGGGGTGGTAGATGTCTAGTCTCCCTTATGGCTCTAATCTGATAGTGGGGTGGTAGATGTCTAGTCTCCCTTATGGCTCTAATCTGATAGTGGGGTGGTAGATGTCTAGACTCCCTTATGGCTCTAATCTGATAGTGGTAGTGGGGTGGTAGATGTCTAGTCTCCCTTATGGCTCTATTCTGATAGTGGTAGTGGGGTGGTAGATGTCTAGTCTCCCTTATTGCTCTAATCTGATAGTGGTAGTGGGGTGGTAGATGTCTAGTCTCCCTTATGGCTCTAATCTGATAGTGGTAGTGGGGTGGTAGATGTCTAGTCTCCTTTATGGCACTAATCTGATAGTGGGCTGGTAGATGTCAAGACTCCCTTATGGCTCTAATCTGATAGTGGTAGTGGGGTGGTAGATGTCTAGTCTCCCTTATGGTTCTAATCTGATAGTGGTTGTGGGGTGGTAGATGTCTAGTCTCCCTTATGGCTCTAATCTGATAGTGGGTGGTAGATGTCTAGTCTCCCTTATGGCTCTAATCTGGTAGTGGTAGTGGGGTGGTAGATGTCTAGTCTCCATTATGGCTCTAATCTGATATTGGGGTGGTAGATGTCTAGTCTCCCTTGTGGCTCTAATCTGATAGTGGTAGGGGGGTGGTAGATGTCTAGTCTCCCTTATGACTCTAATCTGATAGTGGTAGGGGGGTGGTAGATGTCTAGTCTCCCTTATGGCTCTAATCTGATATTGGGGTGGTAGATGTCTAGTCTCCATTATGGCTCTAATCTGATAGTGGTAGTGGGGTGGTAGATGTCTAGTCTCCCTTATGGCTCTAATCTGATAGTGTTAGTCGGGTGGTAGATGTCTAGTCTCCCTTATGGCTCTAATCTGATAGTGGTAGATGTCTAGCTCCCTTATGGCTCTAATCTGATAGTGGGGTGGTAGATGTCTAGTCTCCCTTATGGCTCTAATCTGATAGTGGTAGTGGGGTGGTAGATGTCTAGTCTCCCTTATGGCTCTAATCTGATAGTGGTAGTCGGGTGGTAGATGTCTAGTCTCCCTTATGGCTCTAATCTGATAGTGGTAGATGTCTAGGCTCCCTTATGGCTCTAATCTGATAGTGGGGTGGTAGATGTCTAGTCTCCCTTATGGCTCTAATCTGATAGTGGTAGAGGGGTGGTAGATGTCTAGTCTCCCTTATGACTCTAATCTGATAGTGGTAGGGGGGTGGTAGATGTCTAGTCTCCCTTATGGCTCTAATCTGATAGTGGGGGGTGGTAGATGTCTAGTCTCCATTATGGCTCTAATCTGATAGTGGTAGTGGGGTGGTAGATGTCTAGTCTCCCTTATGGCTCTAATCTGATAGTGGTAGTGGGGTGGTAGATGTCTAGTCTCCCTTATGGCTCTAATCTGATAGTGGTAGTGGGGTGGTAGATGTCTAGTCTCTTTTATGGCTCTAATCTGATAGTAGGGTGGTAGATGTCTAGTCTCCCTTATGACTCTAATCTGATAGTGGTAGTGGGGTGGTAGATGTCTAGTCTCCCTTATGGCTCTAATCTGATAGTGGGGTGGTAGATGTCTAGTCTCCCTTATGGCTCTAATCTGATAGTGGGGTGGTAGATGTCTAGTCTCCCTTATGGCTCTAATCTGATAGTGGTAGTGGGGTGGTAGATGTCTAGACTCCCTTATGGCTCTATTCTGATAGTGGTAGTGGGGTGGTAGATGTCTAGTCTCCCTTATTGCTCTAATCTGATAGTGGTAGTGGGGTGGTAGATGTCTAGTCTCCCTTATGGCTCTAATCTGATAGTGGTAGTGGGGTGGTAGATGTCTAGTCTCCTTTATGGCACTAATCTGATAGTGGGGTGGTAGATGTCAAGACTCCCTTATGGCTCTAATCTGATAGTGGTAGTGGGGTGGTAGATGTCTAGTCTCCCTTATGGTTCTAATCTGATAGTGGTTGTGGGGTGGTAGATGTCTAGTCTCCCTTATGGCTCTAATCTGATAGTGGGTGGTAGATGTCTAGTCTCCCTTATGGCTCTAATCTGGTAGTGGTAGTGGGGTGGTAGATGTCTAGTCTCCATTATGGCTCTAATCTGATATTGGGGTGGTAGATGTCTAGTCTCCCTTATGGCTCTAATCTGATAGTGGTAGAGGGGTGGTAGATGTCTAGTCTCCCTTATGACTCTAATCTGATAGTGGTAGGGGGGTGGTAGATGTCTAGTCTCCCTTATGGCTCTAATCTGATATTGGGGTGGTAGATGTCTAGTCTCCCTTATGTCTCTAATCTGATAGTGGTAGTGGGGTGGTAGATGTCTAGTCTCCCTTATGGCTCTAATCTGATAGTGGTAGTGGGGTGGTAGATGTCTAGTCTCCCTTATGGCTCTAATCTGATAGTGGTAGATGTCTAGCTCCCTTATGGCTCTAATCTGATAGTGGGGTGGTAGATGTCTAGTCTCCCTTATGGCTCTAATCTGATAGTGGTAGTGGGGTGGTAGATGTCTAGTCTCCCTTATGGCTCTAATCTGATAGTGGTAGTCGGGTGGTAGATGTCTAGTCTCCCTTATGGCTCTAATCTGATAGTGGTAGATGTCTAGGCTCCCTTATGGCTCTAATCTGATAGTGGGGTGGTAGATGTCTAGTCTCCCTTATGGCTCTAATCTGATAGTGGTAGAGGGGTGGTAGATGTCTAGTCTCCCTTATGACTCTAATCTGATAGTGGTAGGGGGGTGGTAGATGTCTAGTCTCCCTTATGGCTCTAATCTGATAGTGGGGTGGTAGATGTCTAGTCTCCATTATGGCTCTAATCTGATAGTGGTAGTGGGGTGGTAGATGTCTAGTCTCCCTTATGGCTCTAATCTGATAGTGGTAGTGGGGTGGTAGATGTCTAGTCTCCCTTATGGCTCTAATCTGATAGTGGTAGATGTATAGTCTCCCTTATGGCTCTAATCTGATAGTGGTTGTCGGTTGGTAGATGTCTAGTCTCCCTTATGGCTCTAATCTGATAGTGGTAGATGTCTAGTCTCCATTATGGCTCTAATCTGATAGTGGTAGTGGGGTGGAAGATGTCTAGTCTCCCTTATGGCTCTAATCTGATAGTGGTAGATGTCTAGTCTCCCTTATGGCTCTAATCTGATAGTGGGGTGGTAGATGTCTAGTCTCCCTTATGGCTCTAATCTGATAGTGGTAGTGGGGTGGTAGATGTCTAGTCTCCCTTATGGCTCTAAGCTGATAGTGGTAGTCGGGTGGTAGATGTCTAGTCTCCCTTATGGCTCTAATCTGATAGTGGTAGATGTCTAGTCTCCCTTATGGCTCTAATCTGATAGTGGGGTGGTAGATGTCTAGTCTCCCTTATGGCTCTAATCTGATAGTGGTAGATGTCTAGTCTCCATTATGGCTCTAATCTGATAGTGGTAGTGGGGTGGAAGATGTCTAGTCTCCCTTATGGCTCTAATCTGATAGTGGTAGTGGGGTGGTAGATGTCTAGTCTCCCTTCCGGCTCTAATCTGATAGTGGTAGTGGGGTGGAAGATGTCTAGTCTCCCTTATGGCTCTAATCTGATAGTGGTAGATGTCTAGTCTCCCTTATGGCTCTAATCTGATAGTGGGGTGGTAGATGTCTAGTCTCCCTTATGGCTCTAATCTGATAGTGGTAGATGTCTAGTCTCCATTATGGCTCTAATCTGATAGTGGTAGTGGGGTGGAAGATGTCTAGTCTCCCTTATTGCTCTAATCTGATAGTGGTAGTGGGGTGGTAGATGTCTAGTCTCCATTATGGCTCTAATCTGATAGTGGTAGTGGGGTGGAAGATGTCTAGTCTCCCTTATTGCTCTAATCTGATAGTGGCAGTGGGGTGGTAGATGTCTAGTCTCCCTTATGGCTCTAATCTGATAGTGGGGTGGTAGATGTCTAGTCTCCCTTATGGCTCTAATCTGATAGTGGTAGAGGGGTGGTAGATGTCTAGTCTCCCTTATGACTCTAATCTGATAGTGGTAGTGGGGTGGTAGATGTCTAGTCTCCCTTATGGCTCTAATCTGATAGTGGGGTGGTAGATGTCTAGTCTCCATTATGGCTCTAATCTGATAGTGGTAGTGGGGTGGTAGATGTCTAGTCTCCCTTATGGCTCTAATCTGATAGTGGTAGTGGGGTGGTAGATGTCTAGTCTCCCTTATGGCTCTAATCTGATAGTGGTAGATGTATAGTCTCCCTTATGGCTCTAATCTGATAGTGGTTGTCGGTTGGTAGATGTCTAGTCTCCCTTATGGCTCTAATCTGATAGTGGTAGATGTCTAGTCTCCATTATGGCTCTAATCTGATAGTGGTAGTGGGGTGGAAGATGTCTAGTCTCCCTTATGGCTCTAATCTGATAGTGGTAGATGTCTAGTCTCCCTTATGGCTCTAATCTGATAGTGGGGTGGTGGATGTCTAGTCTCCCTTATGGCTCTAATCTGATAGTGGTAGTGGGGTGGTAGATGTCTAGTCTCCCTTATGGCTCTAATCTGATAGTGGTAGTCGGGTGGTAGATGTCTAGTCTCCCTTATGGCTCTAATCTGATAGTGGTAGATGTCTAGTCTCCCTTATGGCTCTAATCTGATAGTGGGGTGGTAGATGTCTAGTCTCCCTTATGGCTCTAATCTGATAGTGGTAGATGTCTAGTCTCCATTATGGCTCTAATCTGATAGTGGTAGTGGGGTGGTAGATGTCTAGTCTCCCTTATGGCTCTAATCTGATAGTGGTAGTGGGGTGGTAGATGTCTAGTCTCCCTTCCGGCTCTAATCTGATAGTGGTAGTGGGGTGGAAGATGTCTAGTCTCCCTTATGGCTCTAATCTGATAGTGGTAGATGTCTAGTCTCCCTTATGGCTCTAATCTGATAGTGGGGTGGTAGATGTCTAGTCTCCCTTATGGCTCTAATCTGATAGTGGTAGAGATGTCTAGTCTCCATTATGGCTCTAATCTGATAGTGGTAGTGGGGTGGAAGATGTCTAGTCTCCCTTATTGCTCTAATCTGATAGTGGTAGTGGGGTGGTAGATGTCTAGTCTCCATTATGGCTCTAATCTGATAGTGGTAGTGGGGTGGAAGATGTCTAGTCTCCCTTATTGCTCTAATCTGATAGTGGTAGTGGGGTGGTAGATGTCTAGTCTCCCTTATGGCTCTAATCTGATAGTGGGGTGGTAGATGTCTAGTCTCCCTTATGGCTCTAATCTGATAGTGGGGTGGTAGATGTCTAGTCTCTTTTATGGCTCTAATCTGATAGTAGGGTGGTAGATGTCTAGTCTCTCTTATGACTCTAATCTGATAGTGGTAGTGGGGTGGTAGATGTCTAGTCTCCCTTATGGCTCTAATCTGATAGTGGGGTGGTAGATGTCTAGTCTCCCTTATGGCTCTAATCTGATAGTGGGGTGGTAGATGTCTAGTCTCCCTTATGGCTCTAATCTGATAGTGGTAGTGGGGTGGTAGATGTCTAGACTCCCTTATGGCTCTATTCTGATAGTGGTAGTGGGGTGGTAGATGTCTAGTCTCCCTTATTGCTCTAATCTGATAGTGGTAGTGGGGTGGTAGATGTCTAGTCTCCTTTATGGCACTAATCTGATAGTGGGGTGGTAGATGTCTAGTCTCCCTTATGGCTCTAATCTGATAGTGGTAGTGGGGTGGTAGATGTCTAGTCTCCCTTATGGTTCTAATCTGATAGTGGTTGTGGGGTGGTAGATGTCTAGTCTCCCTTATGGCTCTAATCTGATAGTGGGTGGTAGATGTCTAGTCTCCCTTATGGCTCTAATCTGGTAGTGGTAGTGGGGTGGTAGATGTCTAGTCTCCATTATGGCTCTAATCTGATATTGGGGTGGTAGATGTCTAGTCTCCCTTATGGCTCTAATCTGATAGTGGTAGAGGGGTGGTAGATGTCTAGTCTCCCTTATGACTCTAATCTGATAGTGGTAGGGGGGTGGTAGATGTCTAGTCTCCCTTATGGCTCTAATCTGATAGTGGGGTGGTAGATATCTAGTCTCCATTATGGCTCTAATCTGATAGTGGTAGTGGGGTGGTAGATGTCTAGTCTCCCTTATGGCTCTAATCTGATAGTGTTAGTCGGGTGGTAGATGTCTAGTCTCCCTTATGGCTCTAATCTGATAGTGGTAGATGTCTAGTCTCCCTTATGGCTCTAATCTGATAGTGGGGTGGTAGATGTCTAGTCTCCCTTATGGCTCTAATCTGATAGTGGTAGTGGGGTGGTAGATGTCTAGTCTCCCTTATGGCTCTAATCTGATAGTGGTAGATGTCTAGGCTCCCTTATGGCTCTAATCTGATAGTGGGGTGGTAGATGTCTAGTCTCCCTTATGGCTCTAATCTGATAGTGGTAGAGGGGTGGTAGATGTCTAGTCTCCCTTATGACTCTAATCTGATAGTGGTAGATGTCTAGGCTCCCTTATGGCTCTAATCTGATAGTGGGGTGGTAGATGTTTAGTCTCCCTTATGGCTCTAATCTGATAGTGGTAGATGTCTAGGCTCCCTTATGGCTCTAATCTGATAGTGGGGTGGTAGATGTCTAGTCTCCCTTATGGCTCTAATCTGATAGTGGTAGAGGGGTGGTAGATGTCTAGTCTCCCTTATGACTCTAATCTGATAGTGGTAGGGGGGTGGTAGATGTCTAGTCTCCCTTATGGCTCTAATCTGATAGTGGGGTGGTAGATGTCTAGTCTCCCTTATGGCTCTAATCTGATAGTGGGGTGGTAGATGTCTAGTCTCCCTTATGGCTCTAATCTGATAGTGGTAGTGGGGTGGTAGATGTCTAGTCTCCCTTATGGCTCTAATCTGATAGTGGTAGATGTATAGTCTCCCTTATGGCTCTAATCTGATAGTGGTTGTCGGGTGGTAGATGTCTAGTCTCCCTTATGGCTCTAATCTGATAGTGGTAGATGTCTAGTCTCCATTATGGCTCTAATCTGATAGTGGTAGTGGGGTGGAAGATGTCTAGTCTCCCTTATGGCTCTAATCTGATAGTGGTAGATGTCTAGTCTCCCTTATGGCTCTAATCTGATAGTGGTAGTGGGGTGGTAGATGTCTAGTCTCCCTTATGGCTCTAATCTGATAGTGGTAGTCGGGTGGTAGATGTCTAGTCTCCCTTATGGCTCTAATCTGATAGTGGTAGATGTCTAGTCTCCCTTATGGCTCTAATCTGATAGTGGGGTGGTAGATGTCTAGTCTCCCTTATGGCTCTAATCTGATAGTGGGGTGGTAGATGTCTAGACTCCCTTATGGCTCTATTCTGATAGTGGTAGTGGGGTGGTAGATGTCTAGTCTCCCTTATTGCTCTAATCTGATAGTGGTAGTGGGGTGGTAGATGTCTAGTCTCCCTTATGGCTCTAATCTGATAGTGGTAGTGGGGTGGTAGATGTCTAGTCTCCTTTATGGCACTAATCTGATAGTGGGGTGGTAGATGTCAAGACTCCCTTATGGCTCTAATCTGATAGTGGTAGTGGGGTGGTAGATGTCTAGGCTCCCTTATGGTTCTAATCTGATAGTGGTAGTGGGGTGGTAGATGTCTAGTCTCCCTTATGGCTCTAATCTGATAGTGGGTGGTAGATGTCTAGTCTCCCTTATGGCTCTAATCTGGTAGTGGTAGTGGGGTGGTAGATGTCTAGTCTCCATTATGGCTCTAATCTGATATTGGGGTGGTAGATGTCTAGTCTCCCTTATGGCTCTAATCTGATAGTGGTAGAGGGGTGGTAGATGTCTAGTCTCCCTTATGACTCTAATCTGATAGTGGTAGTGGGGTGGTAGATGTCTAGTCTCCCTTATGGCTCTAATCTGATAGTGTTAGTCGGGTGGTAGATGTCTAGTCTCCCTTATGGCTCTAATCTGATAGTGGTAGATGTCTAGTCTCCCTTATGGCTCTAATCTGATAGTGGGGTGGTAGATGTCTAGTCTCCCTTATGGCTCTAATCTGATAGTGGTAGGGGGGTGGTAGATGTCTAGTCTCCCTTATGGCTCTAATCTGATAGTGGGGTGGTAGATGTCTAGTCTCCATTATGGCTCTAATTTGATAGTGGTAGTGGGGTGGTAGATGTCTAGTCTCCCTTATGGCTCTAATCTGATAGTGTTAGTCGGGTGGTAGATGTCTAGTCTCCCTTATGGCTCTAATCTGATAGTGGTAGATGTCTAGTCTCCCTTATGGCTCTAATCTGATAGTGGGGTGGTAGATGTCTAGTCTCCCTTATGGCTCTAATCTGATAGTGGTAGTGGGGTGGTAGATGTCTAGTCTCCCTTATGGCTCTAATCTGATAGTGGTAGTCGGGTGGTAGATGTCTAGTCTCCCTTATGGCTCTAATCTGATAGTGGTAGATGTCTAGGCTCCCTTATGGCTCTAATCTGATAGTGGGGTGGTAGATGTCTAGTCTCCCTTATGGCTATAATCTGATAGTGGTAGAGGGGTGGTAGATGTCTAGTCTCCCTTATGACTCTAATCTGATAGTGGTAGGGGGGTGGTAGATGTCTAGTCTCCCTTATGGCTCTAATCTGATAGTGGGGTGGTAGATGTCTAGTCTCCATTATGGCTCTAATCTGATAGTGGTAGTGGGGTGGTAGATGTCTAGTCTCCCTTATGGCTCTAATCTGATAGTGGTAGTGGGGTGGTAGATGTCTAGTCTCCCTTATGGCTCTAATCTGATAGTGGTAGATGTATAGTCTCCCTTATGGCTCTAATCTGATAGTGGTTGTCGGGTGGTAGATGTCTAGTCTCCCTTATGGCTCTAATCTGATAGTGGTAGATGTCTAGTCTCCATTATGGCTCTAATCTGATAGTGGTAGTGGGGTGGAAGATGTCTAGTCTCCCTTATGGCTCTAATCTGATAGTGGTAGATGTCTAGTCTCCCTTATGGCTCTAATCTGATAGTGGTAGTGGGGTGGTAGATGTCTAGTCTCCCTTATGGCTCTAATCTGATAGTGGTAGTGGGGTGGTAGATGTCTAGTCTCCCTTATGGCTCTAATCTGATAGTGGTAGATGTCTAGTCTCCCTTATGGCTCTAATCTGATAGTGGGATGGTAGATGTCTAGTCTCCCTTATGGCTCTAATCTGATAGTGGTAGATGTCTAGTCTCCATTATGGCTCTAATCTGATAGTGGTAGTGGGGTGGAAGATGTCTAGTCTCCCTTATGGCTCTAATCTGATAGTGGTAGTGGGGTGGTAGATGTTTAGTCTCCCTTATGGCTCTAATCTGATAGTGGTAGTGGGGTGGTAGATGTCTAGTCTCCATTATGGCTCTAATCTGATAGTGGTAGTGGGGTGGTAGATGTCTAGTCTCCCTTATGGCTCTAATCTGATAGTGGTAGTCGGGTGGTAGATGTCTAGTCTCCCTTATGGCTCTAATCTGATAGTGGTAGATGTCTAGTCTCCCTTATGGCTCTAATCTGATAGTGGTAGATGTCTAGTCTCCCTTATGGCTCTAATCTGATAGTGGGGTGGTAGATGTCTAGTCTCCCTTATGGCTCTAATCTGATAGTGGTAGAGGGGTGGTAGATGTCTAGTCTCCCTTATGACTCTAATCTGATAGTGGTAGGGGGGTGGTAGATGTCTAGTCTCCCGTATGGCTCTAATCTGATAGTGAGGTGGTAGATGTCTAGTCTCCATTATGGCTCTAATCTGATAGTGGTAGTGGGGTGGTAGATGTCTAGTCTCCCTTATGGCTCTAATCTGATAGTGGTAGTGGGGTGGTAGATGTTTAGTCTCCCTTATGGCTCTAATCTGATAGTGGTAGTGGGGTGGTAGATGTCTAGTCTCCCTTATGGCTCTAATCTGATAGTGGTAGTGGGGTGGTAGATGTCTAGTCTCCCTTATGGCTCTAATCTGATAGTGGTAGTCGGGTGGTAGATGTCTAGTCTCCCTTATGGCTCTAATCTGATAGTGGTAGATGTCTAGTCTCCCTTATGGCTCTAATCTGATAGTGGGGTGGTAGATGTCTAGTCTCCCTTATGGCTCTAATCTGATAGTGGTAGAGGGGTGGTAGATGTCTAGTCTCCCTTATGACTCTAATCTGATAGTGGTAGGGGGGTGGTAGATGTCTAGTCTCCCTTATGGCTCTAATCTGATAGTGGTAGTGGGGTGGTAGATGTCTAGTCTCCCTTATGGCTCTAATCTGATAGTGGTAGTGGGGTGGTAGATGTCTAGTCTCCCTTATGGCTCTAATCTGATAGTGGTAGTGGGGTGGTTGATGTCTAGTCTCCCTTATGGCTCTAATCTGATAGTGGTAGATGTCTAGTCTCCCTTATGGCTCTAATCTGATAGTGGTAGTGGGGTGGTAGATGTCTAGTCTCCCTTATGGCTCTGATCTGATAGTGGTAGTGGGGTGGTAGATGTCTAGTCTCCCTTATGGCTCTAATCTGATAGTGGTAGTCGGGTGGTAGATGTCTAGTCTCCCTTATGGCTCTAATCTGATAGTGGTAGATGTCTAGTCTCCCTTATGGCTCTAATCTGATAGTGGGGTGGTAGATGTCTAGTCTCCCTTATGGCTCTAATCTGATAGTGGTAGTGGGGTGGTAGATGTCTAGTCTCCCTTATGGCTCTAATCTGATAGTGGTAGTCGGGTGGTAGATGTCTAGTCTCCCTTATGGCTCTAATCTGATAGTGGTAGATGTCTAGGCTCCCTTATGGCTCTAATCTGATAGTGGGGTGGTAGATGTCTAGTCTCCCTTATGGCTCTAATCTGATAGTGGTAGAGGGGTGGTAGATGTCTAGTCTCCCTTATGACTCTAATCTGATAGTGGTAGGGGGGTGGTAGATGTCTAGTCTCCCTTATGGCTCTAATCTGATAGTGGGGTGGTAGATGTCTAGTCTCCATTATGGCTCTAATCTGATAGTGGTAGTGGGGTGGTAGATGTCTAGTCTCCCTTATGGCTCTAATCTGATAGTGGTAGATGTCTAGTCTCCCTTATGGCTCTAATCTGATAGTGGTAGTGGGGTGGTGGATGTCTAGTCTCCCTTATGGCTCTAATCTGATAGTGGTAGTGGGTAGGTGTCTCTAGTCTCCCTTATGGCTCTAATCTGATAGTGGTAGTGGGGTGGTAGATGTCTAGTCTCCCTTATGGCTCTAATCTGATAGTGGTAGATGTCTAGTCTCCCTTATGGCTCTAATCTGATAGTGGGATGGTAGATGTCTAGTCTCCCTTATGGCTCTAATCTGATAGTGGTAGATGTCTAGTCTCCATTATGGCTCTAATCTGATAGTGGTAGTGGGGTGGAAGATGTCTAGTCTCCCTTATGGCTCTAATCTGATAGTGGTAGTGGGGTGGTAGATGTTTAGTCTCCCTTATGGCTCTAATCTGATAGTGGTAGTGGGGTGGTAGATGTCTAGTCTCCATTATGGCTCTAATCTGATAGTGGTAGTGGGGTGGTAGATGTCTAGTCTCCCTTATGGCTCTAATCTGATAGTGGTAGTCGGGTGGTAGATGTCTAGTCTCCCTTATGGCTCTAATCTGATAGTGGTAGATGTCTAGTCTCCCTTATGGCTCTAATCTGATAGTGGTAGATGTCTAGTCTCCCTTATGGCTCTAATCTGATAGTGGGGTGGTAGATGTCTAGTCTCCCTTATGGCTCTAATCTGATAGTGGTAGAGGGGTGGTAGATGTCTAGTCTCCCTTATGACTCTAATCTGATAGTGGTAGGGGGGTGGTAGATGTCTAGTCTCCCGTATGGCTCTAATCTGATAGTGGGGTGGTAGATGTCTAGTCTCCATTATGGCTCTAATCTGATAGTGGCAGTGGGGTGGTAGATGTCTAGTCTCCCTTATGGCTCTAATCTGATAGTGGTAGTGGGGTGGTAGATGTCTAGTCTCCCTTATGGCTCTAATCTGATAGTGGTAGTGGGGTGGTAGATGTCTAGTCTCCATTATGGCTATAATCTGATAGTGGTAGTGGGGTGGTAGATGTCTAGTCTCCCTTATGGCTCTAATCTGATAGTGGTAGTCGGGTGGTAGATGTCTAGTCTCCCTTATGGCTCTAATCTGATAGTGGTAGATGTCTAGTCTCCCTTATGGCTCTAATCTGATAGTGGGGTGGTAGATGTCTAATCTCCCTTATGGCTCTAATCTGATAGTGGTAGAGGGGTGGTAGATGTCTAGTCTCCCTTATGACTCTAATCTGATAGTGGTAGGGGGGTGGTAGATGTCTAGTCTCCCTTATGGCTCTAATCTGATAGTGGGGTGGTAGATGTCTAGTCTCCATTATGGCTCTATTCTGATAGTGGTAGTGGGGTGGTAGATGTCTAGTCTCCCTTATGGCTCTAATCTGATAGTGGTAGTGGGGTGGTTGATGTCTAGTCTCCCTTATGGATCTAATCTGATAGTGGTAGATGTATAGTCTCCCTTATGGCTCTAATCTGATAGTGGTTGTCGGGTGGTAGATGTCTAGTCTCCCTTATGGCTCTAATCTGATAGTGGTAGATGTCTAGTCTCCCTTATGGCTCTAATCTGATAGTGGTAGTGGGGTGGTAGATGTCTAGTCTCCCTTATGGCTCTGATCTGATAGTGGTAGTGGGGTGGTAGATGTCTAGTCTCCCTTATGGCTCTAATCTGATAGTGTTAGTCGGGTGGTAGATGTCTAGTCTCCCTTATGGCTCTAATCTGATAGTGGTAGATGTCTAGTCTCCCTTATGGCTCTAATCTGATCGTGGGGTGGTAGATGTCTAGTCTCCCTTATGGCTCTAATCTGATAGTGGTAGTGGGGTAGTAGATGTCTAGTCTCCCTTATGGCTCTAATCTGATAGTGGTAGTCGGTTGGTAGATGTCTAGTCTCCCTTATGGCTCTAATCTGATAGTGGTAGATGTCTAGACTCCCTTATGGCTCTAATCTGATCGTGGGGTGGTAGATGTCTAGTCTCCCTTATGGCTCTAATCTGATAGTGGTAGTGGGGTGGTAGATGTCTAGTCTCCCTTATGGCTCTAATCTGATAGTGGTAGTCGGGTGGTAGATGTATAGTCTCCCTTATGGCTCTAATCTGATAGTGGTTGTCGGGTGGTAGATGTGTAGTCTCCCTTATGGCTCTAATCTGATAGTGGTAGATGTCTAGTCTCCATTATGGCTCTAATCTGATAGTGGTAGTGGGGTGGAAGATGTCTAGTCTCCCTTATGGCTCTAATCTGATAGTGGTAGATGTCTAGTCTCCCTTATGGCTCTAATCTGATAGTGGGGTGGTAGATGTCTAGTCTCCCTTATGGCTCTAATCTGATAGTGGTAGTGGGGTGGTAGATGTCTAGTCTCCCTTATGGCTCTAATCTGATAGTGGTAGTCGGGTGGTAGATGTCTAGTCTCCCTTATGGCTCTAATCTGATAGTGGTAGATGTCTAGTCTCCCTTATGGCTCTAATCTGATAGTGGTAGTGGGGTGGTAGATGTCTAGTCTCCCTTATGGCTCTAATCTGATAGTGGTAGTGGGGTGGTAGATGTCTAGTCTCCATTATGGCTCTAATCTGATAGTGGTAGTGGGGTGGTAGATGTCTAGTCTCCCTTATGGCTCTAATCTGATAGTGGTAGTCGGGTGGTAGATGTCTAGTCTCCCTTATGGCTCTAATCTGATAGTGGTAGATGTCTAGTCTCCCTTATGGCTCTAATCTGATAGTGGGGTGGTAGATGTCTAGTCTCCCTTATGGCTCTAATCTGATAGTGGTAGAGGGGTGGTAGATGTCTAGTCTACCTTATGACTCTAATCTGATAGTGGTAGGGGGGTGGTAGATGTCTAGTCTCCCTTATGGCTCTAATCTGATAGTGGTAGAGGGGTGGTAGATGTCTAGTCTCCATTATGGCTCTAATCTGATAGTGGTAGTGGGGTGGTAGATGTCTAGTCTCCCTTATGGCTCTAATCTGATAGTGGTAGTGCGGTGGTTGATGTCTAGGCTCCCTTATGGCTCTAATCTGATAGTGGTAGATGTATAGTCTCCCTTATGGATCTAATCTGATAGTGGTTGTCGGGTGGTAGATGTCGAGTCTCCCTTATGGCTCTAATCTGATAGTGGTAGATGTCTAGTCTCCATTATGGCTCTAATCTGATAGTGGGGTGGTAGATGTCTAGTCTCCCTTATGGCTCTAATCTGATAGTGGTAGAGGGGTGGTAGATGTCTAGTCTCCCTTATGACTCTAATCTGATAGTGGTAGGGGGGTGGTAGATGTCTAGTCTCCCTTATGGCTCTAATCTGATCGTGGGGTGGTAGATGTCTAGTCTCCCTTATGGCTCTAATCTGATAGTGGTAGTGGGGTGGTAGATGTCTAGTCTCCCTTATGGCTCTAATCTGATAGTGGTAGTCGGGTGGTAGATGTATAGTCTCCCTTATGGCTCTAATCTGATAGTGGTAGAGGGGTGGTAGATGTCTAGTCTCCCTTATGACTCTAATCTGATAGTGGTAGGGGGGTGGTAGATGTCTAGTCTCCCTTATGGCTCTAATCTGATAGTGGGGTGGTAGATGTCTAGTCTCCATTATGGCTCTAATCTGATAGTGGTAGTGGGGTGGAAGATGTCTAGTCTCCCTTATGGCTCTAATCTGATAGTGGTAGATGTCTAGTCTCCCTTATGGCTCTAATCTGATAGTGGGGTGGTGGATGTCTAGTCTCCCTTATTGCTCTAATCTGATAGTGGTAGTGGGGTGGTAGATGTCTAGTCTCCCTTATGGCTCTAATCTGATAGTGGTAGTCGGGTGGTAGATGTCTAGTCTCCCTTATGGCTCTAATCTGATAGTGGTAGATGTCTAGTCTCCCTTATGGCTCTAATCTGATAGTGGGATGGTAGATGTCTAGTCTCCCTTATGGCTCTAATCTGATAGTGGTAGATGTCTAGTCTCCATTATGGCTCTAATCTGATAGTGGTAGTGGGGTGGAAGATGTCTAGTCTCCCTTATGGCTCTAATCTGATAGTGGTAGTGGGGTGGTAGATGTTTAGTCTCCCTTATGGCTCTAATCTGATAGTGGTAGTGGGGTGGTAGATGTCTAGTCTCCATTATGGCTCTAATCTGATAGTGGTAGTGGGGTGGTAGATGTCTAGTCTCCCTTATGGCTCTAATCTGATAGTGGTAGTCGGGTGGTAGATGTCTAGTCTCCCTTATGGCTCTAATCTGATAGTGGTAGATGTCTAGTCTCCCTTATGGCTCTAATCTGATAGTGGTAGATGTCTAGTCTCCCTTATGGCTCTAATCTGATAGTGGGGTGGTAGATGTCTAGTCTCCCTTATGGCTCTAATCTGATAGTGGTAGAGGGGTGGTAGATGTCTAGTCTCCCTTATGACTCTAATCTGATAGTGGTAGGGGGGTGGTAGATGTCTAGTCTCCCGTATGGCTCTAATCTGATAGTGGGGTGGTAGATGTCTAGTCTCCATTATGGCTCTAATCTGATAGTGGTAGTGGGGTGGTAGATGTCTAGTCTCCCTTATGGCTCTAATCTGATAGTGGTAGTGGGGTGGTAGATGTTTAGTCTCCCTTATGGCTCTAATCTGATAGTGGTAGTGGGGTGGTAGATGTCTAGTCTCCATTATGGCTATAATCTGATAGTGGTAGTGGGGTGGTAGATGTCTAGTCTCCCTTATGGCTCTAATCTGATAGTGGTAGTCGGGTGGTAGATGTCTAGTCTCCCTTATGGCTCTAATCTGATAGTGGTAGATGTCTAGTCTCCCTTATGGCTCTAATCTGATAGTGGGGTGGTAGATGTCTAGTCTCCCTTATGGCTCTAATCTGATAGTGGTAGAGGGGTGGTAGATGTCTAGTCTCCCTTATGACTCTAATCTGATAGTGGTAGGGGGGTGGTAGATGTCTAGTCTCCCTTATGGCTCTAATCTGATAGTGGGGTGGTAGATGTCTAGTCTCCATTATGGCTCTAATCTGATAGTGGTAGTGGGGTGGTAGATGTCTAGTCTCCCTTATGGCTCTAATCTGATAGTGGTAGTGGGGTGGTTGATGTCTAGTCTCCCTTATGGATCTAATCTGATAGTGGTAGATGTATAGTCTCCCTTATGGCTCTAATCTGATAGTGGTTGTCGGGTGGTAGATGTCTAGTCTCCCTTATGGCTCTAATCTGATAGTGGTAGATGTCTAGTCTCCCTTATGGCTCTAATCTGATAGTGGTAGTGGGGTGGTAGATGTCTAGTCTCCCTTATGGCTCTGATCTGATAGTGGTAGTGGGGTGGTAGATGTCTAGTCTCCCTTATGGCTCTAATCTGATAGTGTTAGTCGGGTGGTAGATGTCTAGTCTCCCTTATGGCTCTAATCTGATAGTGGTAGATGTCTAGTCTCCCTTATGGCTCTAATCTGATCGTGGGGTGGTAGATGTCTAGTCTCCCTTATGGCTCTAATCTGATAGTGGTAGTGGGGTAGTAGATGTCTAGTCTCCCTTATGGCTCTAATCTGATAGTGGTAGTCGGTTGGTAGATGTCTAGTCTCCCTTATGGCTCTAATCTGATAGTGGTAGATGTCTAGTCTCCCTTATGGCTCTAATCTGATCGTGGGGTGGTAGATGTCTAGTCTCCCTTATGGCTCTAATCTGATAGTGGTAGTGGGGTGGTAGATGTCTAGTCTCCCTTATGGCTCTAATCTGATAGTGGTAGTCGGGTGGTAGATGTATAGTCTCCCTTATGGCTCTAATCTGATAGTGGTTGTCGGGTGGTAGATGTGTAGTCTCCCTTATGGCTCTAATCTGATAGTGGTAGATGTCTAGTCTCCATTATGGCTCTAATCTGATAGTGGTAGTGGGGTGGAAGATGTCTAGTCTCCCTTATGGCTCTAATCTGATAGTGGTAGATGTCTAGTCTCCCTTATGGCTCTAATCTGATAGTGGGGTGGTAGATGTCTAGTCTCCCTTATGGCTCTAATCTGATAGTGGTAGTGGGGTGGTAGATGTCTAGTCTCCCTTATGGCTCTAATCTGATAGTGGTAGATGTCTAGTCTCCCTTATGGCTCTAATCTGATAGTGGGGTGGTAGATGTCTAGTCTCCCTTATGGCTCTAATCTGATAGTGGTAGTCGGGTGGTAGATGTCTAGTCTCCCTTATGGCTCTAATCTGATAGTGGTAGAGGGGTGGTAGATGTCTAGTCTCCCTTATGACTCTAATCTGATAGTGGTAGGGGGGTGGTAGATGTCTAGTCTCCCGTATGGCTCTAATCTGATAGTGGGGTGGTAGATGTCTAGTCTCCATTATGGCTCTAATCTGATAGTGGTAGTGGGGTGGTAGATGTCTAGTCTCCCTTATGGCTCTAATCTGATAGTGGTAGTGGGGTGGTAGATGTTTAGTCTCCCTTATGGCTCTAATCTGATAGTGGTAGTGGGGTGGTAGATGTCTAGTCTCCATTATGGCTATAATCTGATAGTGGTAGTGGGGTGGTAGATGTCTAGTCTCCCTTATGGCTCTAATCTGATAGTGGTAGTCGGGTGGTAGATGTCTAGTCTCCCTTATGGCTCTAATCTGATAGTGGTAGATGTCTAGTCTCCCTTATGGCTCTAATCTGATAGTGGGGTGGTAGATGTCTAGTCTCCCTTATGGCTCTAATCTGATAGTGGTAGAGGGGTGGTAGATGTCTAGTCTCCCTTATGACTCTAATCTGATAGTGGTAGGGGGGTGGTAGATGTCTAGTCTCCCTTATGGCTCTAATCTGATAGTGGGGTGGTAGATGTCTAGTCTCCATTATGGTTCTAATCTGATAGTGGTAGTGGGGTGGTAGATGTCTAGTCTCCCTTATGGCTCTAATCTGATAGTGGTAGTGGGGTGGTTGATGTCTAGTCTCCCTTATGGATCTAATCTGATAGTGGTAGATGTATAGTCTCCCTTATGGCTCTAATCTGATAGTGGTTGTCGGGTGGTAGATGTCTAGTCTCCCTTATGGCTCTAATCTGATAGTGGTAGATGTCTAGTCTCCCTTATGGCTCTAATCTGATAGTGGTAGTGGGGTGGTAGATGTCTAGTCTCCCTTATGGCTCTGATCTGATAGTGGTAGTGGGGTGGTAGATGTCTAGTCTCCCTTATGGCTCTAATCTGATAGTGTTAGTCGGGTGGTAGATGTCTAGTCTCCCTTATGGCTCTAATCTGATAGTGGTAGATGTCTAGTCTCCCTTATGGCTCTAATCTGATCGTGGGGTGGTAGATGTCTAGTCTCCCTTATGGCTCTAATCTGATAGTGGTAGTGGGGTAGTAGATGTCTAGTCTCCCTTATGGCTCTAATCTGATAGTGGTAGTCGGTTGGTAGATGTCTAGTCTCCCTTATGGCTCTAATCTGATAGTGGTAGATGTCTAGTCTCCCTTATGGCTCTAATCTGATCGTGGGGTGGTAGATGTCTAGTCTCCCTTATGGCTCTAATCTGATAGTGGTAGTGGGGTGGTAGATGTCTAGTCTCCCTTATGGCTCTAATCTGATAGTGGTAGTCGGGTGGTAGATGTATAGTCTCCCTTATGGCTCTAATCTGATAGTGGTTGTCGGGTGGTAGATGTCTAGTCTCCCTTATGGCTCTAATCTGATAGTGGTAGATGTCTAGTCTCCATTATGGCTCTAATCTGATAGTGGTAGTGGGGTGGAAGATGTCTAGTCTCCCTTATGGCTCTAATCTGATAGTGGTAGTGGGGTGGTAGATGTCTAGTCTCCCTTATGGCTCTAATCTGATAGTGGGGTGGTAGATGTCTAGTCTCCCTTATGGCTCTAATCTGATAGTGGTAGTGGGGTGGTAGATGTCTAGTCTCCCTTATGGCTCTAATCTGATAGTGGTAGATGTCTAGTCTCCCTTATGGCTCTAATCTGATAGTGGGGTGGTAGATGTCTAGTCTCCCTTATGGCTCTAATCTGATAGTGGTAGTCGGGTGGTAGATGTCTAGTCTCCCTTATGGCTCTAATCTGATAGTGGTAGATGTCTAGTCTCCCTTATGGCTCTAATCTGATAGTGGGGTGGTAGATGTCTAGTCTCCCTTATGGCTCTAATCTGATAGTGGTAGAGGGGTGGTAGATGTCTAGTCTACCTTATGACTCTAATCTGATAGTGGTAGGGGGGTGGTAGATGTCTAGGCTCCCTTATGGCTCTAACCTGATAGTGGGGTGGTAGATGTCTAGTCTCCATTATGGCTCTAATCTGATAGTGGTAGTGGGGTGGTAGATGTCTAGTCTCCCTTATGGCTCTAATCTGATAGTGGTAGTGCGGTGGTTGATGTCTAGTCTCCCTTATGGCTCTAATCTGATAGTGGTAGATGTATAGTCTCCCTTATGGATCTAATCTGATAGTGGTTGTCGGGTGGTAGATGTCTAGTCTCCATTATGGCTATAATCTGATAGTGGTAGTGGGGTGGTAGATGTCTAGTCTCCCTTATGGCTCTAATCTGATAGTGGTAGTCGGGTGGTAGATGTCTAGTCTCCCTTATGGCTCTAATCTGATAGTGGTAGATGTCTAGTCTCCCTTATGGCTCTAATCTGATAGTGGGGTGGTAGATGTCTAGTCTCCCTTATGGCTCTAATCTGATAGTGGTAGAGGGTGGTAGATGTCTAGTCTCCCTTATGACTCTAATCTGATAGTGGTAGGGGGGTGGTAGATGTCTAGTCTCCCTTATGGCTCTAATCTGATAGTGGGGTGGTAGATGTCTAGTCTCCATTATGGCTCTAATCTGATAGTGGTAGTGGGGTGGTAGATGTCTAGTCTCCCTTATGGCTCTAATCTGATAGTGGTAGTGGGGTGGTTGATGTCTAGTCTCCCTTATGGATCTAATCTGATAGTGGTAGATGTATAGTCTCCCTTATGGCTCTAATCTGATAGTGGTTGTCGGGTGGTAGATGTCTAGTCTCCCTTATGGCTCTAATCTGATAGTGGTAGTGGGGTGGTAGATGTCTAGTCTCCCTTATGGCTCTAATCTGATAGTGGTAGTGGGGTGGTAGATGTCTAGTCTCCCTTATGGCTCTGATCTGATAGTGGTAGTGGGGTGGTAGATGTCTAGTCTCCCTTATGGCTCTAATCTGATAGTGTTAGTCGGGTGGTAGATGTCTAGTCTCCCTTATGGCTCTAATCTGATAGTGGTAGATGTCTAGTCTCCCTTATGGCTCTAATCTGATCGTGGGGTGGTAGATGTCTAGTCTCCCTTATGGCTCTAATCTGATAGTGGTAGTGGGGTAGTAGATGTCTAGTCTCCCTTATGGCTCTAATCTGATAGTGGTAGTCGGTTGGTTGATGTCTAGTCTCCCTTATGGCTCTAATCTGATAGTGGTAGATGTCTAGTCTCCCTTATGGCTCTAATCTGATCGTGGGGTGGTAGATGTCTAGTCTCCCTTATGGCTCTAATCTGATAGTGGTAGTGGGGTGGTAGATGTCTAGTCTCCCTTATGGCTCTAATCTGATAGTGGTAGTCGGGTGGTAGATGTATAGTCTCCCTTATGGCTCTAATCTGATAGTGGTTGTCGGGTGGTAGATGTGTAGTCTCCCTTATGGCTCTAATCTGATAGTGGTAGATGTCTAGTCTCCATTATGGCTCTAATCTGATAGTGGTAGTGGGGTGGAAGATGTCTAGTCTCCCTTATGGCTCTAATCTGATAGTGGTAGATGTCTAGTCTCCCTTATGGCTCTAATCTGATAGTGGGGTGGTAGATGTCTAGTCTCCCTTATGGCTCTAATCTGATAGTGGTAGTGGGGTGGTAGATGTCTAGTCTCCCTTATGGCTCTAATCTGATAGTGGTAGTCAGGTGGTAGATGTCTAGTCTCCCTTATGGCTCTAATCTGATAGTGGTAGATGTCTAGTCTCCCTTATGGCTCTAATCTGATAGTGGGGTGGTAGATGTCTAGTCTCCCTTATGGCTCTAATCTGATAGTGGTAGTGGGGTGGTAGATGTCTAGTCTCTCTTATGGCTCTAATCTGATAGTGGTAGTGGGGTGGTAGATGTCTAGTCTCCATTATGGCTCTAATCTGATAGTGGTAGTGGGGTGGTAGATGTCTAGTCTCCCTTATGGCTCTAATCTGATAGTGGTAGTCGGGTGGTAGATGTCTAGTCTCCCTTATGGCTCTAATCTGATAGTGGTAGATGTCTAGTCTCCCTTATGGCTCTAATCTGATAGTGGGGTGGTAGATGTCTAGTCTCCCTTATGGCTCTAATCTGATAGTGGTAGAGGGGTGGTAGATGTCTAGGCTCCCTTATGGCTCTAACCTGATAGTGGGGTGGTAGATGTCTAGTCTCCATTATGGCTCTAATCTGATAGTGGTAGTGGGGTGGTAGATGTCTAGTCTCCCTTATGGCTCTAATCTGATAGTGGTAGTGCGGTGGTTGATGTCTAGTCTCCCTTATGGCTCTAATCTGATAGTGGTAGATGTATAGTCTCCCTTATGGATCTAATCTGATAGTGGTTGTCGGGTGGTAGATGTCGAGTCTCCCTTATGGCTCTAATCTGATAGTGGTAGATGTCTAGTCTCCATTATGGCTCTAATCTGATAGTGGGGTGGTAGATGTCTAGTCTCCCTTATGGCTCTAATCTGATAGTGGTAGAGGGGTGGTAGATGTCTAGTCTCCCTTATGACTCTAATCTGATAGTGGTAGGGGGGTGGTAGATGTCTAGTCTCCCTTATGGCTCTAATATGATAGTGGTAGTGGGGTGGTAGATGTCTAGTCTCCCTTATGGCTCTAATCTGATAGTGGTAGTCGGGTGGTAGATGTATAGTCTCCCTTATGGCTCTAATCTGATAGTGGTTGTCGGGTGGTAGATGTGTAGTCTCCCTTATGGCTCTAATCTGATAGTGGTAGATGTCTAGTCTCCATTATGGCTCTAATCTGATTGTGGTAGTGGGGTGGAAGATGTCTAGTCTCCCTTATGGCTCTAATCTGATAGTGGTAGATGTCTAGTCTCCCTTATGGCTCTAATCTGATAGTGGGGTGGTAGATGTCTAGTCTCCATTATGGCTCTAATCTGATAGTGGTAGTGGGGTGGTAGATGTCTAGTCTCCCTTATGGCTCTAATCTGATAGTGGTAGTCGGGTGGTAGATGTCTAGTCTCCCTTATGGCTCTAATCTGATAGTGGTAGATGTCTAGTCTCCCTTATGGCTCTAATCTGATAGTGGTAGTGGGGTGGTAGATGTCTAGTCTCCCTTATGGCTCTAATCTGATAGTGGTAGTGCGGTGGTTGATGTCTAGTCTCCCTTATGGCTCTAATCTGATAGTGGTAGATGTATAGTCTCCCTTATGGATCTAATCTGATAGTGGTTGTCGGGTGGTAGATGTCGAGTCTCCCTTATGGCTCTAATCTGATAGTGGTAGATGTCTAGTCTCCTTTATGGCTCTAATCTGATAGTGGGGTGGTAGATGTCTAGTCTCCCTTATGGCTCTAATCTGATAGTGGTAGAGGGGTGGTAGATGTCTAGTCTCCCTTATGACTCTAATCTGATAGTGGTAGGGGGGTGGTAGATGTCTAGTCTCCCTTATGGCTCTAATCTGATCGTGGGGTGGTAGATGTCTAGTCTCCCTTATGGCTCTAATCTGATAGTGGTAGTGGGGTGGTAGATGTCTAGTCTCCCTTATGGCTCTAATCTGATAGTGGTAGGGGGGTGGTAGATGTCTAGTCTCCCTTATGGCTCTAATCTGATAGTGGGGTGGTAGATGTCTAGTCTCCATTACGGCTCTAATCTGATAGTGGTAGTGGGGTGGAAGATGTCTAGTCTCCCTTATGGCTCTAATCTGATAGTGGTAGATGTCTAGTCTCCCTTATGGCTCTAATCTGATAGTGGGGTGGTAGATGTCTAGTCTCCCTTATGGCTCTAATCTGATAGTGGTAGTGGGGTGGTAGATGTCTAGTCTCCCTTATGGCTCTACTCTGATAGTGGTAGTCGGGTGGTAGATGTCTAGTCTCCCTTATGGCTCTAATCTGATAGTGGTAGATGTCTAGTCTCCCTTATGGCTCTAATCTGATAGTGGGATGGTAGATGTCTAGTCTCCCTTATGGCTCTAATCTGATAGTGGTAGATGTCTAGTCTCCATTATGGCTCTAATCTGATAGTGGTAGTGGGGTGGAAGATGTCTAGTCTCCCTTATGGCTCTAATCTGATAGTGGTAGTGGGGTGGTAGATGTTTAGTCTCCCTTATGGCTCTAATCTGATAGTGGTAGTGGGGTGGTAGATGTCTAGTCTCCATTATGGCTCTAATCTGATAGTGGTAGTGGAGTGGTAGATGTCTAGTCTCCCTTATGGCTCTAATCTGATAGTGGTAGTCGGGTGGTAGATGTCTAGTCTCCCTTATGGCTCTAATCTGATAGTGGTAGTGGGGTGGTAGATGTCTAGTCTCCCTTATGGCTCTAATATGATAGTGGTAGTGCGGTGGTTGATGTCTAGTCTCCCTTATGGCTCTAATCTGATAGTGGTAGATGTATAGTCTCCCTTATGGATCTAATCTGATAGTGGTTGTCGGGTGGTAGATGTCGAGTCTCCCTTATGGCTCTAATCTGATAGTGGTAGATGTCTAGTCTCCATTATGGCTCTAATCTGATAGTGGGGTGGTAGATGTCTAGTCTCCCTTATGGCTCTAATCTGATAGTGGTAGTGGGGTGGTAGATGTCTAGTCTCCCTTATGGCTCTAATCTGATAGTGGTAGGGGGGTGGTAGATGTCTAGTCTCCCTTATGGCTCTAATCTGATCGTGGGGTGGTAGATGTCTAGTCTCCCTTATGGCTCTAATCTGATAGTGGTAGTGGGGTGGTAGATGTCTAGTCTCCCTTATGGCTCTAATCTGATAGTGGTAGGGGGGTGGTAGATGTCTAGTCTCCCTTATGGCTCTAATCTGATAGTGGGGTGGTAGATGTCTAGTCTCCATTACGGCTCTAATCTGATAGTGGTAGTGGGGTGGAAGATGTCTAGTCTCCCTTATGGCTCTAATCTGATAGTGGTAGATGTCTAGTCTCCCTTATGGCTCTAATCTGATAGTGGGGTGGTGGATGTCTAGTCTCCCTTATGGCTCTAATCTGATAGTGGTAGTGGGGTGGTAGATGTCTAGTCTCCCTTATGGCTCTAATCTGATAGTGGTAGTCGGGTGGTAGATGTCTAGTCTCCCTTATGGCTCTAATCTGATAGTGGTAGATGTCTAGTCTCCCTTATGGCTCTAATCTGATAGTGGGATGGTAGATGTCTAGTCTCCCTTATGGCTCTAATCTGATAGTGGTAGATGTCTAGTCTCCATTATGGCTCTAATCTGATAGTGGTAGTGGGGTGGAAGATGTCTAGTCTCCCTTATGGCTCTAATCTGATAGTGGTAGTGGGGTGGTAGATGTTTAGTCTCCCTTATGGCTCTAATCTGATAGTGGTAGTGGGGTGGTAGATGTCTAGTCTCCATTATGGCTCTAATCTGATAGTGGTAGTGGGGTGGTAGATGTCTAGTCTCCCTTATGGCTCTAATCTGATAGTGGTAGTCGGGTGGTAGATGTCTAGTCTCCCTTATGGCTCTAATCTGATAGTGGTAGATGTCTAGTCTCCCTTATGGCTCTAATCTGATAGTGGTAGATGTCTAGTCTCCCTTATGGCTCTAATCTGATAGTGGGGTGGTAGATGTCTAGTCTCCCTTATGGCTCTAATCTGATAGTGGTAGAGGGGTGGTAGATGTCTAGTCTCCCTTATGACTCTAATCTGATAGTGGTAGGGGGGTGGTAGATGTCTAGTCTCCCGTATGGCTCTAATCTGATAGTGGGGTGGTAGATGTCTAGTCTCCATTATGGCTCTAATCTGATAGTGGTAGTGGGGTGGTAGATGTCTAGTCTCCCTTATGGCTCTAATCTGATAGTGGTAGTGGGGTGGTAGATGTTTAGTCTCCCTTATGGCTCTAATCTGATAGTGGTAGTGGGGTGGTAGATGTCTAGTCTCCATTATGGCTATAATCTGATAGTGGTAGTGGGGTGGTAGATGTCTAGTCTCCCTTATGGCTCTAATCTGATAGTGGTAGTCGGGTGGTAGATGTCTAGTCTCCCTTATGGCTCTAATCTGATAGTGGTAGATGTCTAGTCTCCCTTATGGCTCTAATCTGATAGTGGGGTGGTAGATGTCTTGTCTCCCTTATGGCTCTAATCTGATAGTGGTAGAGGGGTGGTAGATGTCTAGTCTCCCTTATGACTCTAATCTGATAGTGGTAGGGGGGTGGTAGATGTCTAGTCTCCCTTATGGCTCTAATCTGATAGTGGGGTGGTAGATGTCTAGTCTCCATTATGGCTCTAATCTGATAGTGGTAGTGGGGTGGTAGATGTCTAGCCTCCCTTATGGCTCTAATCTGATAGTGGTAGTGGGGTGGTTGATGTCTAGTCTCCCTTATGGATCTAATCTGATAGTGGTAGATGTATAGTCTCCCTTATGGCTCTAATCTGATAGTGGTTGTCGGGTGGTAGATGTCTAGTCTCCCTTATGGCTCTAATCTGATAGTGGTAGATGTCTAGTCTCCCTTATGGCTCTAATCTGATAGTGGTAGTGGGGTGGTAGATGTCTAGTCTCCCTTATGGCTCTGATCTGATAGTGGTAGTGGGGTGGTAGATGTCTAGTCTCCCTTATGGCTCTAATCTGACAGTGTTAGTCGGGTGGTAGATGTCTAGTCTCCCTTATGGCTCTAATCTGATAGTGGTAGATGTCTAGTCTCCCTTATGGCTCTAATCTGATCGTGGGGTGGTAGATGTCTAGTCTCCCTTATGGCTCTAATCTGATAGTGGTAGTGGGGTAGTAGATGTCTAGTCTCCCTTATGGCTCTAATCTGATAGTGGTAGTCGGTTGGTAGATGTCTAGTCTCCCTTATGGCTCTAATCTGATAGTGGTAGATGTCTAGTCTCCCTTATGGCTCTAATCTGATCGTGGGGTGGTAGATGTCTAGTCTCCCTTATGGCTCTAATCTGATAGTGGTAGTGGGGTGGTAGATGTCTAGTCTCCCTTATGGCTCTAATCTGATAGTGGTAGTCGGGTGGTAGATGTATAGTCTCCCTTATGGCTCTAATCTGATAGTGGTTGTCGGGTGGTAGATGTGTAGTCTCCCTTATGGCTCTAATCTGATAGTGGTAGATGTCTAGTCTCCATTATGGCTCTAATCTGATAGTGGTAGTGGGGTGGAAGATGTCTAGTCTCCCTTATGGCTCTAATCTGATAGTGGTAGATGTCTAGTCTCCCTTATGGCTCTAATCTGATAGTGGGGGGTGGTAGATGTCTAGTCTCCCTTATGGCTCTAATCTGATAGTGGTAGTGGGGTGGTAGATGTCTAGTCTCCCTTATGGCTCTAATCTGATAGTGGTAGTCAGGTGGTAGATGTCTAGTCTCCCCTATGGCTCTAATCTGATAGTGGTAGATGTCTAGTCTCCCTTATGGCTCTAATCTGATAGTGGGGTGGTAGATGTCTAGTCTCCCTTATGGCTCTAATCTGATAGTGGTAGTGGGGTGGTAGATGTCTAGTCTCTCTTATGGCTCTAATCTGATAGTGGTAGTGGGGTGGTAGATGTCTAGTCTCCCTTATGGCTCTAATCTGATAGTGGTAGTGGGGTGGTAGATGTCTAGTCTCCCTTATGGCTCTAATCTGATAGTGGTAGTCGGGTGGTAGATGTCTAGTCTCCCTTATGGCTCTAATCTGATAGTGGTAGATGTCTAGTCTCCCTTATGGCTCTAATCTTATAGTGGGGTGGTAGATGTCTAGTCTCCCTTATGGCTCTAATCTGATAGTGGTAGTGGGGTGGTAGATGTCTAGTCTCCCTTATGACTCTAATCTGATAGTGGTAGGGGGGTGGTAGATGTCTAGTCTCCCTTATGGCTCTAACCTGATAGTGGTAGGGGGTGGTAGATGTCTAGTCTCCCTTATGGCTCTAATCTGAGTGGTAGTGGGGTGGTAGATGTCTAGTCTCCCTTATGGCTCTAATCTGATAGTGGTAGTGCGGTGGTTGATGTCTAGTCTCCCTTATGGCTCTAATCTGATAGTGGTAGATGTATAGTCTCCCTTATGGATCTAATCTGATAGTGGTTGTCGGGTGGTAGATGTCGAGTCTCCCTTATGGCTCTAATCTGATAGTGGTAGATGTCTAGTCTCCATTATGGCTCTAATCTGATAGTGGGGTGGTAGATGTCTAGTCTCCCTTATGGCTCTAATCTGATAGTGGTAGAGGGGTGGTAGATGTCTAGTCTCCCTTATGACTCTAATCTGATAGTGGTAGGGGGGTGGTAGATGTCTAGTCTCCCTTATGGCTCTAATCTGATAGTGGTAGTGGGGTGGTAGATGTCTAGTCTCCCTTATGGCTCTAATCTGATAGTGGTACGGGTGGTAGATGTCTAGGCTCCCTTATGGCTCTAATCTGATAGTGGTAGATGTCTAGTCTCCCTTATGGCTCTAATCTGATCGTGGGGTGGTAGATGTCTAGTCTCCCTTATGGCTCTAATCTGATAGTGGTAGTGGGGTGGTAGATGTCTAGTCTCCCTTATGGCTCTAATCTGATAGTGGTAGTCGGGTGGTAGATGTATAGTCTCCCTTATGGCTCTAATCTGATAGTGGTTGTCGGGTGGTAGATGTGTAGTCTCCCTTATGGCTCTAATCTGATAGTGGTAGATGTCTAGTCTCCATTATGGCTCTAATCTGATAGTGGTAGTGGGGTGGAAGATGTCTAGTCTCCCTTATGGCTCTAATCTGATAGTGGTAGATGTCTAGTCTCCCTTATGGCTCTAATCTGATAGTGGGGTGGTAGATGTCTAGTCTCCCTTATGGCTCTAATCTGATAGTGGTAGTGGGGTGGTAGATGTCTAGTCTCCCTTATGGCTCTAATCTGATAGTGGTAGTCAGGTGGTAGATGTCTAGTCTCCCTTATGGCTCTAATCTGATAGTGGTAGATGTCTAGTCTCCCTTATGGCTCTAATCTGATAGTGGGGTGGTAGATGTCTAGTCTCCCTTATGGCTCTAATCTGATAGTGGTAGTGGGGTGGTAGATGTCTAGTCTCTCTTATGGCTCTAATCTGATAGTGGTAGTGGGGTGGTAGATGTCTAGTCTCCATTATGGCTCTAATCTGATAGTGGTAGTGGGGTGGTAGATGTCTAGTCTCCCTTATGGCTCTAATCTGATAGTGGTAGTCGGGTGGTAGATGTCTAGTCTCCCTTATGGCTCTAATCTGATAGTGGTAGATGTCTAGTCTCCCTTATGGCTCTAATCTTATAGTGGGGTGGTAGATGTCTAGTCTCCCTTATGGCTCTAATCTGATAGTGGTAGAGGGGTGGTAGATGTCTAGTCTACCTTATGACTCTAATCTGATAGTGGTAGGGGGGTGGTAGATGTCTAGGCTCCCTTATGGCTCTAACCTGATAGTGGGGTGGTAGATGTCTAGTCTCCATTATGGCTCTAATCTGATAGTGGTAGTGGGGTGGTAGATGTCTAGTCTCCCTTATGGCTCTAATCTGATAGTGGTAGTGCGGTGGTTGATGTCTAGTCTCCCTTATGGCTCTAATCTGATAGTGGTAGATGTATAGTCTCCCTTATGGATCTAATCTGATAGTGGTTGTCGGGTGGTAGATGTCTAGTCTCCCTTATGGCTCTAATCTGATAGTGGTAGATGTCTAGTCTCCATTATGGCTCTAATCTGATAGTGGGGTGGTCGATGTCTAGTCTCCCTTATGGCTCTAATCTGATAGTGGTAGAGGGGTGGTAGATGTCTAGTCTCCCTTATGACTCTAATCTGATAGTGGTAGGGGGGTGGTAGATGTCTAGTCTCCCTTATGGCTCTAATCTGATAGTGGTAGTGGGGTGGTAGATGTCTAGTCTCCCTTATGGCTCTAATCTGATAGTGGTAGTCGGGTGGTAGATGTATAGTCTCCCTTATGGCTCTAATCTGATAGTGGTTGTCGGGTGGTAGATGTGTAGTCTCCCTTATGGCTCTAATCTGATAGTGGTAGATGTCTAGTCTCCATTATGGCTCTAATCTGATTGTGGTAGTGGGGTGGTAGATGTCTAGTCTCCCTTATGGCTCTAATCTGATAGTGGTAGTCGGGTGGTAGATGTATAGTCTCCCTTATGGCTCTAATCTGATAGTGGTTGTCGGGTGGTAGATGTGTAGTCTCCCTTATGGCTCTAATCTGATAGTGGTAGATGTCTAGTCTCCATTATGGCTCTAATCTGATAGTGGTAGTGGGGTGGAAGATGTCTAGTCTCCCTTATGGCTCTAATCTGATAGTGGTAGATGTCTAGTCTCCCTTATGGCTCTAATCTGATAGTGGGGTGGTAGATGTCTAGTCTCCCTTATGGCTCTAATCTGATAGTGGTAGTGGGGTGGTAGATGTCTAGTCTCCCTTATGGCTCTAATCTGATAGTGGTAGTCAGGTGGTAGATGTCTAGTCTCCCTTATGGCTCTAATCTGATAGTGGTAGATGTCTAGTCTCCCTTATGGCTCTAATCTGATAGTGGGGTGGTAGATGTCTAGTCTCCCTTATGGCTCTAATCTGATAGTGGTAGTGGGGTGGTAGATGTCTAGTCTCTCTTATGGCTCTAATCTGATAGTGGTAGTGGGGTGGTAGATGTCTAGTCTCCATTATGGCTCTAATCTGATAGTGGTAGTGGGGTGGTAGATGTCTAGTCTCCCTTATGGCTCTAATCTGATAGTGGTAGTCGGGTGGTAGATGTCTAGTCTCCCTTATGGCTCTAATCTGATAGTGGTAGATGTCTAGTCTCCCTTATGGCTCTAATCTTATAGTGGGGTGGTAGATGTCTAGTCTCCCTTATGGCTCTAATCTGATAGTGGTAGAGGGGTGGTAGATGTCTAGTCTACCTTATGACTCTAATCTGATAGTGGTAGGGGGGTGGTAGATGTCTAGGCTCCCTTATGGCTCTAACCTGATAGTGGGGTGGTAGATGTCTAGTCTCCATTATGGCTCTAATCTGATAGTGGTAGTGGGGTGGTAGATGTCTAGTCTCCCTTATGGCTCTAATCTGATAGTGGTAGTGCGGTGGTTGATGTCTAGTCTCCCTTATGGCTCTAATCTGATAGTGGTAGATGTATAGTCTCCCTTATGGATCTAATCTGATAGTGGTTGTCGGGTGGTAGATGTCGAGTCTCCCTTATGGCTCTAATCTGATAGTGGTAGATGTCTAGTCTCCATTATGGCTCTAATCTGATAGTGGGGTGGTAGATGTCTAGTCTCCCTTATGGCTCTAATCTGATAGTGGTAGAGGGGTGGTAGATGTCTAGTCTCCCTTATGACTCTAATCTGATAGTGGTAGGGGGGTGGTAGATGTCTAGTCTCCCTTATGGCTCTAATCTGATAGTGGTAGTGGGGTGGTAGATGTCTAGTCTCCCTTATGGCTCTAATCTGATAGTGGTACGGGTGGTAGATGTCTAGGCTCCCTTATGGCTCTAATCTGATAGTGGTAGATGTCTAGTCTCCCTTATGGCTCTAATCTGATCGTGGGGTGGTAGATGTCTAGTCTCCCTTATGGCTCTAATCTGATAGTGGTAGTGGGGTGGTAGATGTCTAGTCTCCCTTATGGCTCTAATCTGATAGTGGTAGTCGGGTGGTAGATGTATAGTCTCCCTTATGGCTCTAATCTGATAGTGGTTGTCGGGTGGTAGATGTGTAGTCTCCCTTATGGCTCTAATCTGATAGTGGTAGATGTCTAGTCTCCATTATGGCTCTAATCTGATAGTGGTAGTGGGGTGGAAGATGTCTAGTCTCCCTTATGGCTCTAATCTGATAGTGGTAGATGTCTAGTCTCCCTTATGGCTCTAATCTGATAGTGGGGTGGTAGATGTCTAGTCTCCCTTATGGCTCTAATCTGATAGTGGTAGTGGGGTGGTAGATGTCTAGTCTCCCTTATGGCTCTAATCTGATAGTGGTAGTCAGGTGGTAGATGTCTAGTCTCCCTTATGGCTCTAATCTGATAGTGGTAGATGTCTAGTCTCCCTTATGGCTCTAATCTGATAGTGGGGTGGTAGATGTCTAGTCTCCCTTATGGCTCTAATCTGATAGTGGTAGTGGGGTGGTAGATGTCTAGTCTCTCTTATGGCTCTAATCTGATAGTGGTAGTGGGGTGGTAGATGTCTAGTCTCCATTATGGCTCTAATCTGATAGTGGTAGTGGGGTGGTAGATGTCTAGTCTCCCTTATGGCTCTAATCTGATAGTGGTAGTCGGGTGGTAGATGTCTAGTCTCCCTTATGGCTCTAATCTGATAGTGGTAGATGTCTAGTCTCCCTTATGGCTCTAATCTTATAGTGGGGTGGTAGATGTCTAGTCTCCCTTATGGCTCTAATCTGATAGTGGTAGAGGGGTGGTAGATGTCTAGTCTACCTTATGACTCTAATCTGATAGTGGTAGGGGGGTGGTAGATGTCTAGGCTCCCTTATGGCTCTAACCTGATAGTGGGGTGGTAGATGTCTAGTCTCCATTATGGCTCTAATCTGATAGTGGTAGTGGGGTGGTAGATGTCTAGTCTCCCTTATGGCTCTAATCTGATAGTGGTAGTGCGGTGGTTGATGTCTAGTCTCCCTTATGGCTCTAATCTGATAGTGGTAGATGTATAGTCTCCCTTATGGATCTAATCTGATAGTGGTTGTCGGGTGGTAGATGTCGAGTCTCCCTTATGGCTCTAATCTGATAGTGGTAGATGTCTAGTCTCCATTATGGCTCTAATCTGATAGTGGGGTGGTAGATGTCTAGTCTCCCTTATGGCTCTAATCTGATAGTGGTAGAGGGGTGGTAGATGTCTAGTCTCCCTTATGACTCTAATCTGATAGTGGTAGGGGGGTGGTAGATGTCTAGTCTCCCTTATGGCTCTAATCTGATAGTGGTAGTGGGGTGGTAGATGTCTAGTCTCCCTTATGGCTCTAATCTGATAGTGGTAGTCGGGTGGTAGATGTATAGTCTCCCTTATGGCTCTAATCTGATAGTGGTTGTCGGGTGGTAGATGTGTAGTCTCCCTTATGGCTCTAATCTGATAGTGGTAGATGTCTAGTCTCCATTATGGCTCTAATCTGATTGTGGTAGTGGGGTGGAAGATGTCTAGGCTCCCTTATGGCTCTAATCTGATAGTGGTAGATGTCTAGTCTCCCTTATGGCTCTAATCTGATAGTGGGGTGGTAGATGTCTAGTCTCCATTATGGCTCTAATCTGATAGTGGTAGTGGGGTGGTAGATGTCTAGTCTCCCTTATGGCTCTAATCTGATAGTGGTAGTCGGGTGGTAGATGTCTAGTCTCCCTTATGGCTCTAATCTGATAGTGGTAGATGTCTAGTCTCCCTTATGGCTCTAATCTGATAGTGGGGTGGTAGATGTTTAGTCTCCCTTATGGCTCTAATCTGATAGTGGTAGTGGGGTGGTAGATGTCTAGTCTCTCTTATGGCTCTAATCTGATAGTGGTAGTCGGGTGGTAGATGTATAGTCTCCCTTATGGCTCTAATCTGATAGTGGTTGTCGGGTGGTAGATGTGTAGTCTCCCTTATGGCTCTAATCTGATAGTGGTAGATGTCTAGTCTCCATTATGGCTCTAATCTGATAGTGGTAGTGGGGTGGAAGATGTCTAGTCTCCCTTATGGCTCTAATCTGATAGTGGTAGATGTCTAGTCTCCCTTATGGCTCTAATCTGATAGTGGGGTGGTAGATGTCTAGTCTCCCTTATGGCTCTAATCTGATAGTGGTAGTGGGGTGGTAGATGTCTAGTCTCCCTTATGGCTCTAATCTGATAGTGGTAGTCAGGTGGTAGATGTCTAGTCTCCCTTATGGCTCTAATCTGATAGTGGTAGATGTCTAGTCTCCCTTATGGCTCTAATCTGATAGTGGGGTGGTAGATGTCTAGTCTCCCTTATGGCTCTAATCTGATAGTGGTAGTGGGGTGGTAGATGTCTAGTCTCTCTTATGGCTCTAATCTGATAGTGGTAGTGGGGTGGTAGATGTCTAGTCTCCATTATGGCTCTAATCTGATAGTGGTAGTGGGGTGGTAGATGTCTAGTCTCCCTTATGGCTCTAATCTGATAGTGGTAGTCGGGTGGTAGATGTCTAGTCTCCCTTATGGCTCTAATCTGATAGTGGTAGATGTCTAGTCTCCCTTATGGCTCTAATCTTATAGTGGGGTGGTAGATGTCTAGTCTCCCTTATGGCTCTAATCTGATAGTGGTAGAGGGGTGGTAGATGTCTAGTCTACCTTATGACTCTAATCTGATAGTGGTAGGGGGGTGGTAGATGTCTAGGCTCCCTTATGGCTCTAACCTGATAGTGGGGTGGTAGATGTCTAGTCTCCATTATGGCTCTAATCTGATAGTGGTAGTGGGGTGGTAGATGTCTAGTCTCCCTTATGGCTCTAATCTGATAGTGGTAGTGCGGTGGTTGATGTCTAGTCTCCCTTATGGCTCTAATCTGATAGTGGTAGATGTATAGTCTCCCTTATGGATCTAATCTGATAGTGGTTGTCGGGTGGTAGATGTCGAGTCTCCCTTATGGCTCTAATCTGATAGTGGTAGATGTCTAGTCTCCATTATGGCTCTAATCTGATAGTGGGGTGGTAGATGTCTAGTCTCCCTTATGGCTCTAATCTGATAGTGGTAGAGGGGTGGTAGATGTCTAGTCTCCCTTATGACTCTAATCTGATAGTGGTAGGGGGGTGGTAGATGTCTAGTCTCCCTTATGGCTCTAATCTGATAGTGGTAGTGGGGTGGTAGATGTCTAGTCTCCCTTATGGCTCTAATCTGATAGTGGTAGTCGGGTGGTAGATGTATAGTCTCCCTTATGGCTCTAATCTGATAGTGGTTGTCGGGTGGTAGATGTGTAGTCTCCCTTATGGCTCTAATCTGATAGTGGTAGATGTCTAGTCTCCATTATGGCTCTAATCTGATTGTGGTAGTGGGGTGGAAGATGTCTAGGCTCCCTTATGGCTCTAATCTGATAGTGGTAGATGTCTAGTCTCCCTTATGGCTCTAATCTGATAGTGGGGTGGTAGATGTCTAGTCTCCATTATGGCTCTAATCTGATAGTGGTAGTGGGGTGGTAGATGTCTAGTCTCCCTTATGGCTCTAATCTGATAGTGGTAGTCGGGTGGTAGATGTCTAGTCTCCCTTATGGCTCTAATCTGATAGTGGTAGATGTCTAGTCTCCCTTATGGCTCTAATCTGATAGTGGGGTGGTAGATGTTTAGTCTCCCTTATGGCTCTAATCTGATAGTGGTAGTGGGGTGGTAGATGTCTAGTCTCTCTTATGGCTCTAATCTGATAGTGGTAGTGGGGTGGTAGATGTCTAGTCTCCCTTATGGCTCTAATCTGATAGTGGTAGTGGGGTGGTAGATGTCTAGTCTCCCTTATGGCTCTAATCTGATAGTGGTAGTCGGGTGGTAGATGTCTAGTCTCCCTTATGGCTCTAATCTGATAGTGGTAGATGTCTAGTCTCCCTTATGGTTCTAATCTGATAGTGGGGTGGTAGATGTCTAGTCTCCCTTATGGCTCTAATCTGATAGTGGTAGAGGGGTGGTAGATGTCTAGTCTACCTTATGACTCTAATCTGATAGTGGTAGGGGGGTGGTAGATGTCTAGTCTCCCTTATGGCTCTAACCTGATAGTGGGGTGGTAGATGTCTAGTCTCCATTATGGCTCTAATCTGATAGTGGTAGTGGGGTGGTAGATGTCTATCCTCCCTTATGGCTCTAATCTGATAGTGGTAGTGCAGTGGTTGATGTCTAGTCTCCCTTATGGCTCTAATCTGATAGTGGTAGATGTATAGTCTCCCTTATGGCTCTAATCTGATAGTGGTAGTCGGGTGGTAGATGTATAGTCTCCCTTATGGCTCTAATCTGATAGTGGTTGTCGGGTGGTAGATGTGTAGTCTCCCTTATGGCTCTAATCTGATAGTGGTAGATGTCTAGTCTCCATTATGGCTCTAATCTGATAGTGGTAGTGGGGTGGAAGATGTCTAGTCTCCCTTATGGCTCTAATCTGATAGTGGTAGATGTCTAGTCTCCCTTATGGCTCTAATCTGATAGTGGGGTGGTAGATGTCTAGTCTCCCTTATGGCTCTAATCTGATAGTGGTAGTGGGGTGGTAGATGTCTAGTCTCCCTTATGGCTCTAATCTGATAGTGGTAGTCAGGTGGTAGATGTCTAGGCTCCCTTATGGCTCTAATCTGATAGTGGGGTGGTAGATGTCTAGTCTCCCTTATGGCTCTAATCTGATAGTGGTAGTGGGGTGGTAGATGTCTAGTCTCTCTTATGGCTCTAATCTGATAGTGGTAGTGGGGTGGTAGATGTCTAGTCTCCATTATGGCTCTAATCTGATAGTGGTAGTGGGGTGGTAGATGTCTAGTCTCCCTTATGGCTCTAATCTGATAGTGGTAGTCGGGTGGTAGATGTCTCGTCTCCCTTATGGCTCTAATCTGATAGTGGTAGATGTCTAGTCTCCCTTATGGCTCTAATCTGATAGTGGGGTGGTAGATGTCTAGTCTCCCTTATGGCTCTAATCTGATAGTGGTAGAGGGGTGGTAGATGTCTAGTCTAATTTATGACTCTAATCTGATAGTGGTAGGGGGGTGGTAGATGTCTAGGCTCCCTTATGGCTCTAACCTGATAGTGGGGTGGTAGATGTCTAGTCTCCATTATGGCTCTAATCTGATAGTGGTAGTGGGGTGGTAGATGTCTAGTCTCCCTTATGGCTCTAATCTGATAGTGGTAGTGGGGTGGTTGATGTCTAGTCTCCCTTATGGCTCTAATCTGATAGTGGTAGATGTATAGTCTCCCTTATGGATCTAATCTGATAGTGGTTGTCGGGTGGTAGATGTCGAGTCTCCCTTATGGCTCTAATCTGATAGTGGTAGATGTCTAGTCTCCATTATGGCTCTAATCTGATAGTGGGGTGGTAGATGTCTAGTCTCCCTTATGGCTCTAATCTGATAGTGGTAGTGGGGTGGTAGATGTCTAGTCTCCCTTATGGCTCTAATCTGATAGTGGTAGTCAGGTGGTAGATGTCTAGGCTCCCTTATGGCTCTAATCTGATAGTGGTAGATGTCTAGTCTCCCTTATGGCTCTAATCTGATAGTGGGGTGGTAGATGTCTAGTCTCCCTTATGGCTCTAATCTGATAGTGGTAGTGGGGTGGTAGATGTCTAGTCTCTCTTATGGCTCTAATCTGATAGTGGTAGTGGGGTGGTAGATGTCTAGTCTCCATTATGGCTCTAATCTGATAGTGGTAGTGGGGTGGTAGATGTCTAGTCTCCCTTATGGCTCTAATCTGATAGTGGTAGTCGGGTGGTAGATGTCTAGTCTCCCTTATGGCTCTAATCTGATAGTGGTAGATGTCTAGTCTCCCTTATGGCTCTAATCTGATAGTGGGGTGGTAGATGTCTAGTCTCCCTTATGGCTCTAATCTGATAGTGGTAGAGGGGTGGTAGATGTCTAGTCTAACTTATGACTCTAATCTGATAGTGGTAGGGGGGTGGTAGATGTCTAGGCTCCCTTATGGCTCTAACCTGATAGTGGGGTGGTAGATGTCTAGTCTCCATTATGGCTCTAATCTGATAGTGGTAGTGGGGTGGTAGATGTCTAGTCTCCCTTATGGCTCTAATCTGATAGTGGTAGTGGGGTGGTTGATGTCTAGTCTCCCTTATGGCTCTAATCTGATAGTGGTAGATGTATAGTCTCCCTTATGGATCTAATCTGATAGTGGTTGTCGGGTGGTAGATGTCGAGTCTCCCTTATGGCTCTAATCTGATAGTGGTAGATGTCTAGTCTCCATTATGGCTCTAATTTGATAGTGGGGTGGTAGATGTCTAGTCTCCCTTATGGCTCTAATCTGATAGTGGTAGAGGGGTGGTAGATGTCTAGTCTCCCTTATGACTCTAATCTGATAGTGGTAGGGGGGTGGTAGATGTCTAGTCTCCCTTATGGCTCTAATCTGATAGTGGTAGTGGGGTGGTAGATGTCTAGTCTCCCTTATGGCTCTAATCTGATAGTGGTAGTCGGGTGGTAGATGTATAGTCTCCCTTATGGCTCTAATCTGATAGTGGTTGTCGGGTGGTAGATGTGTAGTCTCCCTTATGGCTCTAATCTGATAGTGGTAGATGTCTAGTCTCCATTATGGCTCTAATCTGATTGTGGTAGTGGGGTGGAAGATGTCTAGTCTCCCTTATGGCTCTAATCTGATAGTGGTAGATGTCTAGTCTCCCTTATGGCTCTAATCTGATAGTGGGGTGGTAGATGTCTAGTCTCCATTATGGCTCTAATCTGATAGTGGTAGTGGGGTGGTAGATGTCTAGTCTCCCTTATGGCTCTAATCTGATAGTGGTAGTCGGGTGGTAGATGTCTAGTCTCCCTTATGGCTCTAATCTGATAGTGGTAGATGTCTAGTCTCCCTTATGGCTCTAATCTGATAGTGGGGTGGTAGATGTTTAGTCTCCCTTATGGCTCTAATCTGATAGTGGTAGTGGGGTGGTAGATGTCTAGTCTCCCTTATGGCTCTAATCTGATAGTGGTAGTGGGGTGGTAGATGTCTAGTCTCCATTATGGCTCTAATCTGATAGTGGTAGTGGGGTGGTAGATGTCTAGTCTCCCTTATGGCTCTAATCTGATAGTGGTAGTCGGGTGGTAGATGTCTAGTCTCCCTTATGGCTCTAATCTGATAGTGGTAGATGTCTAGTCTCCCTTATGGTTCTAATCTGATAGTGGGGTGGTAGATGTCTAGTCTCCCTTATGGCTCTAATCTGATAGTGGTAGAGGGGTGGTAGATGTCTAGTCTACCTTATGACTCTAATCTGATAGTGGTAGGGGGGTGGTAGATGTCTAGTCTCCCTTATGGCTCTAACCTGATAGTGGGGTGGTAGATGTCTAGTCTCCATTATGGCTCTAATCTGATAGTGGTAGTGGGGTGGTAGATGTCTAGTCTCCCTTATGGCTCTAATCTGATAGTGGTAGTTGTCTAGTCTCCCTTATGGCTCTAATCTGATAGTGGTAGATGTATAGTCTCCCTGATAGTGGTAGTGGGGTGGTAGATGTCGAGGCTCCCTTATGGCTCTAATCTGATAGTGGTAGATGTCTAGTCTCCATTATGGCTCTAATCTGATAGTGGGGTGGTAGATGTCTAGTCTCCCTTATGGCTCTAATCTGATAGTGGTAGAGGGGTGGTAGATGTCTAGTCTCCCTTATGACTCTAATCTGATAGTGGTAGGGGGGTGGTAGATGTCTAGTCTCCCTTATGGCTCTAATCTGATAGTGGTAGTGGGGTGGTAGATGTCTAGTCTCCCTTATGGCTCTAATCTGATAGTGGTAGTCGGGTGGTAGATGTCTAGTCTCCCTTATGGCTCTAATCTGATAGTGGTTGTCGGGTGGTAGATGTCTAGTCTCCCTTATGGCTCTAATCTGATAGTGGTAGATGTCTAGTCTCCATTATGGCTCTAATCTGATTGTGGTAGTGGGGTGGTAGATGTCTAGTCTCCCTTATGGCTCTAATCTGATAGTGGTAGATGTCTAGTCTCCCTTATGGCTCTAATCTGATAGTGGGGTGGTAGATGTCTAGTCTCCATTATGGCTCTAATCTGATAGTGGTAGTGGGGTGGTAGATGTCTAGTCTCCCTTATGGCTCTAATCTGATAGTGGTAGTCGGGTGGTAGATGTCTAGTCTCCCTTATGGCTCTAATCTGATAGTGGTAGATGTCTAGTCTCCCTTATGGCTCTAATCTGATAGTGGGGTGGTAGATGTTTAGTCTCCCTTATGGCTCTAATCTGATAGTGGTAGTGGGGTGGTAGATGTCTCTCTTATGGCTCTAATCTGATAGTGGTAGTGGGGTGGTAGATGTCTAGTCTCCATTATGGCTCTAATCTGATAGTGGTAGTGGGGTGGTAGATGTCTAGTCTCCCTTATGGCTCTAATCTGATAGTGGTAGTCGGGTGGTAGATGTCTAGTCTCCCTTATGGCTCTAATCTGATAGTGGTAGATGTCTAGTCTCCCTTATGGTTCTAATCTGATAGTGGGGTGGTAGATGTCTAGTCTCCCTTATGGCTCTAATCTGATAGTGGTAGAGGGGTGGTAGATGTCTAGTCTACCTTATGACTCTAATCTGATAGTGGTAGGGGGGTGGTAGATGTCTAGTCTCCCTTATGGCTCTAACCTGATAGTGGGGTGGTAGATGTCTAGTCTCCATTATGGCTCTAATCTGATAGTGGTAGTGGGGTGGTAGATGTCTAGTCTCCCTTATGGCTCTAATCTGATAGTGGTAGTGCAGTGGTTGATGTCTAGTCTCCCTTATGGCTCTAATCTGATAGTGGTAGATGTATAGTCTCCCTTATGGCTCTAATCTGATAGTGGTTGTCGGGTGGTAGATGTCGAGGCTCCCTTATGGCTCTAATCTGATAGTGGTAGATGTCTAGTCTCCATTATGGCTCTAATCTGATAGTGGGGTGGTAGATGTCTAGTCTCCCTTATGGCTCTAATCTGATAGTGGTAGAGGGGTGGTAGATGTCTAGTCTCCCTTATGACTCTAATCTGATAGTGGTAGGGGGGTGGTAGATGTCTAGTCTCCCTTATGGCTCTAATCTGATCGTGGGGTGGTAGATGTCTAGTCTCCCTTATGGCTCTAATCTGATAGTGGTAGTGGGGTGGTAGATGTCTAGTCTCCCTTATGGCTCTAATCTGATAGTGGTAGTCGGGTGGTAGATGTATAGTCTCCCTTATGGCTCTAATCTGATAGTGGGGTGGTAGATGTCTAGTCTCCCTTATGGCTCTAATCTGATAGTGGTAGTGGGGTGGTAGATGTCTAGTCTCCCTTATGACTCTAATCTGATAGTGGTAGTCGGGTGGTAGATGTATAGTCTCCCTTATGGCTCTAATCTGATAGTGGTTGTCGGGTGGTAGATGTCTAGTCTCCCTTATGGCTCTAATCTGATAGTGGTAGATGTCTAGTCTCCATTATGACTCTAATCTGATAGTGGTAGTGGGGTGGAAGATGTCTAGTCTCCCTTATGGCTCTAATCTGATAGTGGTAGATGTCTAGTCTCCCTTATGGCTCTAATCTGATAGTGGGGTGGTAGATGTCTAGTCTCCCTTATGGCTCTAATCTGATAGTGGTAGTGGGGTGGTAGATGTCTAGTCTCCCTTATGGCTCTAATCTGATAGTGGTAGTCGGGTGGTAGATGTATAGTCTCCCTTATGGCTCTAATCTGATAGTGGTTGTCGGGTGGTAGATGTGTAGTCTCCCTTATGGCTCTAATCTGATAGTGGTAGTCGGGTGGTAGATTTCTAGTCTCCCTTATGGCTCCAATCTGATAGTGGTAGATGTCTAGTCTCCCTTATGGCTCTAATCTGATAGTGGGGTGGTAGATGTCTAGTCTCCCTTATGGCTCTAATCTGATAGTGGTAGTGGGGTGGTAGATGTCTAGTCTCTCTTATGGCTCTAATCTGATAGTGGTAGTGGGGTGGTAGATGTCTAGTCTCCATTATGGCTCTAATCTGATAGTGGTAGTGGGGTGGTAGATGTCTAGTCTCCCTTATGGCTCTAATCTGATAGTGGTAGTCGGGTGGTAGATGTCTAGTCTCCCTTATGGCTCTAATCTGATAGTGGTAGATGTCTAGTCTCCCTTATGGCTCTAATCTGATAGTGGTAGTCGGGTGGTAGATGTCTAGTCTCCATTATGGCTCTAATCTGATTGTGGTAGTGGGGTGGAAGATGTCTAGTCTCCCTTATGGCTCTAATCTGATAGTGGTAGATGTCTAGTCTCCCTTATGGCTCTAATCTGATAGTGGGGTGGTAGATGTCTAGTCTCCATTATGGCTCTAATCTGATAGTGGTAGTGGGGTGGTAGATGTCTAGTCTCCCTTATGGCTCTAATCTGATAGTGGTAGATGTCTAGTCTCCATTATGGCTCTAATCTGATTGTGGTAGTGGGGTGGAAGATGTCTAGTCTCCCTTATGGCTCTAATCTGATAGTGGTAGATGTCTAGTCTCCCTTATGGCTCTAATCTGATAGTGGGGTGGTAGATGTCTAGTCTCCATTATGGCTCTAATCTGATAGTGGTAGTGGTAGTGGTAGATGTCTAGTCTCCCTTATGGCTCTAATCTGATAGTGGTAGTGGGGTGGTAGATGTCTAGTCTCCCTTATGGCTCTAATCTGATAGTGGTAGTCGGGTGGTAGATGTATAGTCTCCCTTATGGCTCTAATCTGATAGTGGTTGTCGGGTGGTAGATGTGTAGTCTCCCTTATGGCTCTAATCTGATAGTGGTAGATGTCTAGTCTCCATTATGGCTCTAATCTGATAGTGGTAGTGGGGTGGAAGATGTCTAGTCTCCCTTATGGCTCTAATCTGATAGTGGTAGATGTCTAGTCTCCCTTATGGCTCTAATCTGATAGTGGGGTGGTAGATGTCTAGTCTCCCTTATGGCTCTAATCTGATAGTGGTAGTGGGGTGGTAGATGTCTAGTCTCCCTTATGGCTCTAATCTGATAGTGGTAGTCGGGTGGTAGATTTCTAGTCTCCCTTATGGCTCTAATCTGATAGTGGTAGATGTCTAGTGTCCCTTATGGCTCTAATCTGATAGTGGGGTGGTAGATGTCTAGTCTCCCTTATGGCTCTAATCTGATAGTGGTAGTGGGGTGGTAGATGTCTAGTCTCTCTTATGGCTCTAATCTGATAGTGGTAGTGGGGTGGTAGATGTCTAGTCTCCATTATGGCTCTAATCTGATAGTGGTAGTGGGGTGGTAGATGTCTAGTCTCCCTTATGGCTCTAATCTGATAGTGGTAGATGTCTAGTCTCCCTTATGGCTCTAATCTGATAGTGGTAGTCGGGTGGTAGATGTCTAGTCTCCCTTATGGCTCTAATCTGATAGTGGTAGATGTCTAGTCTCCATTATGGCTCTAATCTGATTGTGGTAGTGGGGTGGAAGATGTCTAGTCTCCCTTATGGCTCTAATCTGATAGTGGTAGATGTCTAGTCTCCCTTATGGCTCTAATCTGATAGTGGGGTGGTAGATGTCTAGTCTCCATTATGGCTCTAATCTGATAGTGGTAGTGGGGTGGTAGATGTCTAGTCTCCCTTATGGCTCTAATCTGATAGTGGTAGTCGGGTGGTAGATGTCTAGTCTCCCTTATGGCTCTAATCTGATAGTGGTAGATGTCTAGTCTCCCTTATGGCTCTAATCTGATAGTGGGGTGGTAGATGTCTAGTCTCCCTTATGGCTCTAATCTGATAGTGGTAGTGGGGTGGTAGATGTCTAGTCTCTCTTATGGCTCTAATCTGATAGTGGTAGTGGGGTGGTAGATGTCTAGTCTCCATTATGGCTCTAATCTGATAGTGGTAGTGGGGTGGTAGATGTCTAGTCTCCCTTATGGCTCTAATCTGATAGTGGTAGTCGGGTGGTAGATGTCTAGTCTCCCTTATGGCTCTAATCTGATAGTGGTAGATGTCTAGTCTCCCTTATGGCTCTAACCTGATAGTGGGGTGGTAGATGTCTAGTCTCCATTATGGCTCTAATCTGATAGTGGTAGTGGGGTGGTAGATTTCTAGTCTCCGTTATGGCTCTAATATGATAGTGGTAGTGCGGTGGTTGATGTCTAGTCTCCCTTATGGCTCTAATCTGATAGTGGTAGATGTATAGTCTCCCTTATGGCTCTAATCTGATAGTCGTTGTCGGGTGGTAGATGTCGAGTCTCCCTTATGGCTCTAATCTGATAGTGGTAGATGTCTAGTCTCCATTATGGCTCTAATCTGATAGTGGGGTGGTAGATGTCTAGTCTCCCTTATGGCTCTAATCTGATAGTGGTAGAGGGGTGGTAGATGTCTAGTCTCCCTTATGACTCTAATCTGATAGTGGTAGGGGGGTGGTAGATGTCTAGTCTCCCTTATGGCTCTAATCTGATCGTGGGGTGGTAGATGTCTAGTCTCCCTTATGGCTCTAATCTGATAGTGGTAGTGGGGTGGTAGATGTCTAGTCTCCCTTATGGCTCTAATCTGATAGTGGTAGTCGGGTGGTAGATGTATAGTCTCCCTTATGGCTCTAATCTGATAGTGGGGTGGTAGATGTCTAGTCTCCCTTATGGCTCTAATCTGATAGTGGTAGTGGGGTGGTAGATGTCTAGTCTCCCTTATGGCTCTAATCTGATAGTGGTAGTCGGGTGGTAGATGTATAGTCTCCCTTATGGCTCTAATCTGATAGTGGTTGTCGGGTGGTAGATGTCTAGTCTCCCTTATGGCTCTAATCTGATAGTGGTAGATGTCTAGTCTCCATTATGGCTCTAATCTGATAGTGGTAGTGGGGTGGAAGATGTCTAGTCTCCCTTATGGCTCTAATCTGATAGTGGTAGATGTCTAGTCTCCCTTATGGCTCTAATCTGATAGTGGGGTGGTAGATGTCTAGTCTCCCTTATGGCTCTAATCTGATAGTGGTAGTGGGGTGGTAGATGTCTAGTCTCCCTTATGGCTCTAATCTGATAGTGGTAGTCGGGTGGTAGATGTATAGTCTCCCTTATGGCTCTAATCTGATAGTGGTTGTCGGGTGGTAGATGTGTAGTCTCCCTTATGGCTCTAATCTGATAGTGGTAGATGTCTAGTCTCCATTATGGCTCTAATCTGATAGTGGTAGTGGGGTGGAAGATGTCTAGTCTCCCTTATGGCTCTAATCTGATAGTGGTAGATGTCTAGTCTCCCTTATGGCTCTAATCTGATAGTGGGGTGGTAGATGTCTAGTCTCCCTTATGGCTCTAATCTGATAGTGGTAGTGGGGTGGTAGATGTCTAGTCTCCCTTATGGCTCTAATCTGTTAGTGGTAGTCGGGTGGTAGATTTCTAGTCTCCCTTATGGCTCTAATCTGATAGTGGTAGATGTCTAGTCTCCCTTATGGCTCTAATCTGATAGTGGGGTGGTAGATGTCTAGTCTCCCTTATGGCTCTAATCTGATAGTGGTAGTGGGGTGGTAGATGTCTAGTCTCTCTTATGGCTCTAATCTGATAGTGGTAGTGGGGTGGTAGATGTCTAGTCTCCATTATGGCTCTAATCTGATAGTGGTAGTGGGGTGGTAGATGTCTAGTCTCCCTTATGGCTCTAATCTGATAGTGGTAGTCGGGTGGTAGATGTCTAGTCTCCCTTATGGCTCTAATCTGATAGTGGTAGATGTCTAGTCTCCCTTATGGCTCTAATCTGATAGTGGGGTGGTAGATGTCTAGTCTCCCTTATGGCTCTAATCTGATAGTGGTAGAGGGGTGGTAGATGTCTAGTCTCCCTTATGACTCTAATCTGATAGTGGTAGGGGGGTGGTAGATGTCTAGTCTCCATTATGGCTCTAATCTGATAGTGGTAGTGGGGTAGTAGATGTCTAGTCTCCCTTATGGCTCTAATCTGATAGTGGTAGTGCGGTGGTTGATGTCTAGTCTCCCTTATGGCTCTAATCTGATAGTGGTAGATGTATAGTCTCCCTTATGGCTCTAATCTGATAGTGGTTGTCGGGTGGTAGATGTCGAGTCTCCCTTATGGCTCTAATCTGATAGTGGTAGATGTCTAGTCTCCATTTTGGCTCTAATCTGATAGTGGGGTGGTAGATGTCTAGTCTCCCTTATGGCTCTAATCTGATAGTGGGGTGGTAGATGTCTAGTCTCCCTTATGGCTCTAATCTGATAGTGGTAGTGGGGTGGTAGATGTCTAGTCTCCCTTATGGCTCTAATCTGATAGTGGTAGTGGGGTGGTAGATGTCTAGTCTCGATTATGGCTCTAATCTGATAGTGGTAGTGGGGTGGTAGATGTCTAGTCTCCCTTATGGCTCTAATCTGATAGTGGTAGTCGGGTGGTAGATGTCTAGTCTCCCTTATGGCTCTAATCTGATAGTGGTAGATGTCTAGTCTCCCTTATGGCTCTAATCTGATAGTGGGGTGGTAGATGTCTAGTCTCCCTTATGGCTCTAATCTGATAGTGGTAGGGGGGTGGTTGATGTCTAGTCTCCCTTATGGCTCTAATCTGATAGTGGTAGATGTATAGTCTCCCTTATGGCTCTAATCTGATAGTGGTTGTCGGGTGGTAGATGTCGAGTCTCCCTTATGGCTCTAATCTGATAGTGGTAGATGTCTAGTCTCCATTTTGGCTCTAATCTGATAGTGGGGTGGTAGATGTCTAGTCTCCCTTATGGCTCTAATCTGATAGTGGTAGAGGGGTGGTAGATGTCTAGTCTCCCTTATGGCTCTAATCTGATAGTGGTAGGGGGGTGGTAGATGTCTAGTCTCCCTTATGGCTCTAATCTGATAGTGGGGTGGTAGATGTCTAGTCTCCCTTATGGCTCTAATCTGATAGTGGTAGTGGGGTGGTAGATGTCTAGTCTCCCTTATGGCTCTAATCTGATAGTGGTAGTGGGGTGGTAGATGTCTATTCTCGATTATGGCTCTAATCTGATAGTGGTAGTGGGGTGGTAGATGTCTAGTCTCCCTTATGGCTCTAATCTGATAGTGGTAGTCGGGTGGTAGATGTCTAGTCTCCCTTATGGCTCTAATCTGATAGTGGTAGATGTCTAGTCTCCCTTATGGCTCTAATCTGATAGTGGGGTGGTAGATGTCTAGTCTCCCTTATGGCTCTAATCTGATAGTGGTAGGGGGGTGGTAGATGTCTAGTCTCCCTTATGACTCTAATCTGATAGTGGTAGGGGGGTGGTAGATGTCTAGTCTCCCTTATGGCTCTAATCTGATAGTGGGGTGGTAGATGTCTAGTCTCCATTATGGCTCTAATCTGATAGTGGTAGTGGGGTGGTAGATGTCTAGTCTCCCTTATGGCTCTAATCTGATAGTGGTAGTGGGGTGGTTGATGTCTAGTCTCCCTTATGGCTCTAATCTGATAGTGGTAGATGTATAGTCTCCCTTATGGCTCTAATCTGATAGTGGTTGTCGGGTGGTAGATGTCTAGTCTCCCTTATGGCTCTAATCTGATAGTGGTAGATGTCTAGTCTCCATTATGGCTCTAATCTGATAGTGGTAGTGGGGTGGTAGATGTCTAGTCTCCCTTATGGCTCTAATCTGATAGTGTTAGTCGGGTGGTAGATGTCTAGTCTCCCTTATGGCTCTAATCTGATAGTGGTAGATGTCTAGTCTCCCTTAAGGCTCTAATCTGATCGTGGGGTGGTAGATGTCTAGTCTCCCTTATGGCTCTAATCTGATAGTGGTAGTGGGGTGGTAGATGTCTAGTCTCCCTTATGGCTCTAATCTGATAGTGGTAGTCGGGTGGTAGATGTCTAGTCTCCCTTATGGCTCTAATCTGATAGTGGTAGATGTCTAATCTCCCTTATGGCTCTAATCTGATCGTGGGGTGGTAGATGTCTAGTCTCCCTTATGGCTCTAATCTGATAGTGGTAGTGGGGTGGTAGATGTCTAGTCTCCCTTATGGCTCTAATCTGATAGTGGTAGTCGGGTGGTAGATGTATAGTCTCCCTTATGGCTCTAATCTGATAGTGGTTGTCGGGTGGTAGATGTCTAGTCTCCCTTATGGCTCTAATCTGATAGTGGTAGATGTCTAGTCTCCATTATGGCTCTAATCTGATATTGGTAGTAGGGTGGAAGATGTCTAGTCTCCCTTATGGCTCTAATCTGATAGTGGTAGATGTCTAGTCTCCCTTATGGCTCTAATCTGATAGTGGGGTGGTAGATGTCTAGTCTCCCTTATGGCTCTAATCTGATAGTGGTAGTGGGGTGGTAGATGTCTAGTCTCCCTTATGGCACTAATCTGATAGTGGTAGTCGGGTGGTAGATGTCTAGTCTCCCTTATGGCTCTAATCTGATAGTGGTAGATGTCTAGTCTCCCTTATGGCTCTAATCTGATAGTGGGGTGGTAGATGTCTAGTCTCCCTTATGGCTCTAATCTGATAGTGGTAGATGTCTAGTCTCCATTATGGCTCTAATCTGATAGTGGTAGTGGGGTGGAAGATGTCTAGTCTCCCGTATGGCTCTAATCTGATAGTGGGGTGGTAGATGTCTAGTCTCCCTTATGGCTCTAATCTGATAGTGGTAGTGGGGTGGTAGATGTCTAGTCTCCCTTATGGCTCTAATCTGATAGTGGTAGATGTCTAGTCTCCCTTATGGCTCTAATCTGATAGTGGTAGTGGGGTGGTAGATGTCTAGTCTCCCTTATGGCTCTAATCTGATAGTGGGGTGGTAGATGTCTAGTCTCCCTTATGGCTCTAATCTGGTAGTGGTAGTGGGGTGGTAGATGTCTAGTCTCCCTTGTGGCTCTAATCTGGTAGAGGTAGTGGGTGGTAGATGTCTAGTCTCCCTTATGGCTCTAATCTGATAGTGGGGTGGTAGATGTCTAGTCTCCTTTATGACTCTAATCTGATAGTGGGGTGGTAGATGTCTAGTCTCCCTTATGGCTCTAATCTGGTAGAGGTAGTGGGTGGTAGATGTCTAGTCTCCCTTATGGCTCTAATCTGATAGTGGTAGTGGGGTGGTAGATGTCTAGTGTCCCTTATTGCTCTAATCTGATAGTGGGGTGGTAGATGTCTAGTCTCCCTTATGGCTCTAATCTGATAGTGGTAGTGGGGTGGTAGATGTCTAGTCTCCCTTATGGCTCTAATCTGATAGTGGGGTGGTAGATGTCTAGTCTCCCTTATGACTCTAATCTGTTAGTGGTAGTGGGGTGGTAGATGTCTAGTCTCCTTTATGGCTCTAATCTGATAGTGGGGTGGTAGATGTCTAGTCTCCCTTATGGCTCTAATCTGATAGTGGTAGAGGGGTGGTAGATGTCTAGTCTCCCTTATGACTCTAATCTGAAAGTGGTAGTGGGGTGGTAGATGTCTAGTCTCACTTATGGCTCTAATATGATAGTGTTAGTGGGGTGGTAGATGTCTAGTCTCCCTTATGGCTCTATTATGATAGTGGTAGTGGGGTGGTAGATGTCTAGTCTCACTTATGGCTCTAATATGATAGTGTTAGTGGGGTGGTAAATGTCTAGTCTCCCTTATGGCTCTAATCTGGTAGTGGGTGGTAGATGTCTAGTCTCCCTTATGGCTCTAATCTGATAGTGGTAGTGGATTGGTAGATGTCTAGTCTCCTATATGGCTCTAATCTGATAGTGGAAGTGGGGTGGTAGATGTCTAGTCTCCATTATGGCTCTAATCTGACAGCGGTAGTGGGGTGGTAGATGTCTAGTCTCCTTTATGACTCTAATCTGTTAGTGGTAGTTGGGTGGTAGATGTCTAGTCTCCCTTATGGCTCTAATCTGATAGTGGGGTGGTAGATGTCTAGTCTCCCTTATGGCTCTAATCTGATAGTGGTAGAGGGGTGGTAGATGTCTAGTCTCACTTATGGCTCTAATATGATAGTGGTAGTGGGGTGGTAGATGTCTAGTCTCCCTTATGGCTCTAATCTGATAGTGGTAGTGGGGTGGTAGATGTCTAGTCTCCCTTATGGCTCTAATCTGACAGCGGTAGTGGGGTGGTAGATGTCTAGTCTCCTTTATGACTCTAATCTGTTAGTGGTAGTGGGGTGGTAGATGTCTAATCTCCCTTATGGCTCTAATCTGGTAGAGGTAGTGGGTGGTAGATGTCTAGTCTCCCTTATGACTCTAATCTGATAGTGGGGTGGTAGATGTCTAGTCTCCCTTATGGCTCTAATCTGGTAGAGGTAGTGGGTGGTAGATGTCTAGTCTCCCTTATGACTCTAATCTGATAGTGGGGTGGTAGATGTCTAGTCTCCTTTATGGCTCTAAACTGATATGGGTAGTGGGGTGATAGATGTCTAGTCTCCCTTATGGCTCTAATCTGATAGTGGTAGTGGGGTGGTAGATGTCTAGTGTCCCTTAAGGCTCTAATCTAAAAGTGGTAGATTTCTAGTCTCCCTTATGGCTCTAATCTGATAGTGGGGTGGTAGATGTCTAGTCTCCCTTATGGCTCTAATCTGATAGTGGTAGTGGGGTGGTAGATGTCTAGTATCCCTTATGGCTCTAATCTGATAGTGGTAGTGGGGTGGTAGATGTCTAGTCTCACTTATGGCTCTAATATGATAGTGGTAGTGGGGTGGTAGATGTCTAGTCTCCCTTATGGCTCTAATCTGATAGTGGTAGTGGGGTGGTAGATGTCTAGTCTCCCTTATGGCTCTAATCTGACAGCGGTAGTGGGGTGGTAGATGTCTAGTCTCCTTTATGGCTCTAATCTGACAGCGGTAGTGGGGTGGTAGATGTCTAGTCTCCTTTATGACTCTAATCTGTTAGTGGTAGTGGGGTGGTAGATGTCTAATCTCCCTTATGGCTCTAATCTGGTAGAGGTAGTGGGTGGTAGATGTCTAGTCTCCCTTATGACTCTAATCTGATAGTGGGGTGGTAGATGTCTAGTCTCCCTTATGGCTCTAATCTGGTAGAGGTAGTGGGGTGGTAGATGTCTAGTGTCCCTTAAGGCTCTAATCTAAAAGTGGTAGATTTCTAGTCTCCCTTATGGCTCTAATCTGATAGTGGGGTGGTAGATGTCTTGTCTCCCTTATGGCTCTAATCTGACAGCGGTAGTGGGGTGGTAGATGTCTAGTCTCCTTTATGACTCTAATCTGTTAGTGGTAGTGGGGTGGTAGATGTCTAATCTCCCTTATGGCTCTAATCTGGTAGAGGTAGTGGGTGGTAGATGTCTAGTCTCCCTTATGACTCTAATCTGATAGTGGGGTGGTAGATGTCTAGTCTCCCTTATGGCTCTAATCTGGTAGAGGTAGTGGGTGGTAGATGTCTAGTCTCCCTTATGACTCTAATCTGATAGTGGGGTGGTAGATGTCTAGTCTCCTTTATGGCTCTAAACTGATATGGGTAGTGGGGTGATAGATGTCTAGTCTCCCTTATGGCTCTAATCTGATAGTGGTAGTGGGGTGGTAGATGTTTTAGGTCCCTTAAGGCTCTAATCTAAAAGTGGTAGATTTCTAGTCTCCCTTATGGCTCTAATCTGATAGTGGGGTGGTAGATGTCTAGTCTCCCTTATGGCTCTAATCTGATAGTGGTAGTGGGGTGGTAGATGTCTAGTATCCCTTATGGCTCTAATCTGATAGTGGTAGTGGGGTGGTAGATGTCTAGTCTCCCTTATGGCTCTAATCTGATAGTGGTAGTGGGGTGGTAGATGTCTAGTGTCCCTTAAGGCTCTAATCTAAAAGTGGTAGATTTCTAGTCTCCCTTATGGCTCTAATCTGATAGTGGGGTGGTAGATATCTAGTCTCCCTTATGGCTCTAATCTGATAGTGGTAGTTGGGTGGTAGATGTCTAGTCTCCCTTATGGCTCTAATCTGATAGTGGTAGATGTCTAGTCTCCCTTATGGCTCTAATCTGATAGTGGGGTGGTAGATGTCTAGTCTCCCTTATGGCTCTAATCTGATAGTGGTAGAGGGGTGGTAGATGTCTAGTCTCCCTTATGACTCTAATCTGAAAGTGGTAGTGGGGTGGTAGATGTCTAGTCTCACTTATGGCTCTAATATGATAGTGTTAGTGGGGTGGTAGATGTCTAGTCTCCCTTATGTCTCTATTATGATAGTGGTAGTGGGGTGGTAGATGTCTAGTCTCCCTTATGGCTCTAATCTGGTAGTGGGTGGTAGATGTCTAGTCTCCTTTATGGCTCTAATCTGATAGTGGGGTGGTAGATGTCTAGTCTCCCTTAATGCTCTAATCTGTTAGTGGTAGTGGGGTGGTAGATGTCTAGTCTCCCTTATGGCTCTAATCTGATAGTGGTAGTGGGGTGGTAGATGTCTTGTCTCCCTTATGGCTCTAATCTGATAGTGGTAGTGGGGTGGTAGATGTCTAGTCTCCATTATGGCTCTAATCTGATAGTGGGGTGGTAGATGTCTAGTCTCCCTTATGGCTCTAATCTGGTAGTGGTAGTGGGGTGGTAGATGTTTAGACTCCCTTATGGCTGTAATCTGATAGTGGTAGTGGTGTGGTAGATGTCTAGTCTCCCTTATGGCTCTAATCTGATAGTGGTAGTGGGGTGGTAGATGTCTAGTCTCTCTTATGGCTCTAATCTGATAGTGGGGTGGTAGATGTCTAGTCTCCCTTATGGCTCTAATCTGGTAGTGGTAGTGGGGTGGTAGATGTCTAGTCTCCCTTATGGCTCTAATCTGGTAGTGGTAGTGGGGTGGTAGATGTCTAGTCTCCCTTGTGGCTCTAATCTGGTAGAGGTAGTGGGTGGTAGATGTCTAGTCTCCCTTATGACTCTAATCTGATAGTGGGGTGGTAGATGTCTAGTCTCCTTTATGACTCTAATCTGATAGTGGGGTGGTAGATGTCTAGTCTCCCTTATGGCTCTAATCTGGTAGAGGTAGTGGGTGGTAGATGTCTAGTCTCCCTTATGACTCTAATCTGATAGTGGGGTGGTAGATGTCTAGTCTCCTTTATGGCTCTAAACTGATATGGGTAGTGGGGTGATAGATGTCTAGTCTCCCTTATGGCTCTAATCTGATAGTGGTATTGGGGTGGTAGATGTCTAGTCTCCCTTATGGCTCTAATCTGATAGTGGTAGTGGGGTGGTAGATGTTTTAGGTCCCTTAAGGCTCTAATCTAAAAGTGGTAGATTTCTAGTCTCCCTTATGGCTCTAATCTGATAGTGGGGTGGTAGATGTCTAGTCTCCCTTATGGCTCTAATCTGATAGTGGTAGTGGGGTGGTAGATGTCTAGTATCCCTTATGGCTCTAATCTGATAGTGGTAGTGGGGTGGTAGATGTCTAGTCTCCCTTATGGCTCTAATCTGATAGTGGTAGTGGGGTGGTAGATGTCTAGTGTCCCTTAAGGCTCTAATCTAAAAGTGGTAGATTTCTAGTCTCCCTTATGGCTCTAATCTGATAGTGGGGTGGTAGATATCTAGTCTCCCTTATGGCTCTAATCTGATAGTGGTAGTTGTGGTAGATGTCTAGTCTCCCTTATGGCTCTAATCTGATAGTGGTAGATGTCTAGTCTCCCTTATGGCTCTAATCTGATAGTGGGGTGGTAGATGTCTAGTCTCCCTTATGGCTCTAATCTGATAGTGGTAGAGGGGTGGTAGATGTCTAGTCTCCCTTATGACTCTAATCTGAAAGTGGTAGTGGGGTGGTAGATGTCTAGTCTCACTTATGGCTCTAATATGATAGTGTTAGTGGGGTGGTAGATGTCTAGTCTCCCTTATGGCTCTATTATGATAGTGGTAGTGGGGTGGTAGATGTCTAGTCTCCCTTATGGCTCTAATCTGGTAGTGGGTGGTAGATGTCTAGTCTCCTTTATGGCTCTAATCTGATAGTGGGGTGGTAGATGTCTAGTCTCCCTTAATGCTCTAATCTGTTAGTGGTAGTGGGGTGGTAGATGTCTAGTCTCCCTTATGGCTCTAATCTGATAGTGGTAGTGGGGTGGTAGATGTCTTGTCTCCCTTATGGCTCTAATCTGATAGTGGTAGTGGGGTGGTAGATGTCTAGTCTCCCTTATGGCTCTAATCTGATAGTGGGGTGGTAGATGTCTAGTCTCCCTTATGGCTCTAATCTGGTAGTGGTAGTGGGGTGGTAGATGTTTAGACTCCCTTATGGCTGTAATCTGATAGTGGTAGTGGTGTGGTAGATGTCTAGTCTCCCTTATGGCTCTAATCTGATAGTGGTAGTGGGGTGGTAGATGTCTAGTCTCTCTTATGGCTCTAATCTGATAGTGGGGTGGTAGATGTCTAGTCTCCCTTATGGCTCTAATCTGGTAGTGGTAGTGGGGTGGTAGATGTCTAGTCTCCCTTATGGCTCTAATCTGGTAGTGGTAGTGGGGTGGTAGATGTCTAGTCTCCCTTGTGGCTCTAATCTGGTAGAGGTAGTGGGTGGTAGATGTCTAGTCTCCCTTATGACTCTAATCTGATAGTGGGGTGGTAGATGTCTAGTCTCCTTTATGACTCTAATCTGATAGTGGGGTGGTAGATGTCTAGTCTCCCTTATGGCTCTAATCTGGTAGAGGTAGTGGGTGGTAGATGTCTAGTCTCCCTTATGACTCTAATCTGATAGTGGGGTGGTAGATGTCTAGTCTCCTTTATGGCTCTAAACTGATATGGGTAGTGGGGTGATAGATGTCTAGTCTCCCTTATGGCTCTAATCTGATAGTGGTAGTGGGGTGGTAGATGTCTAGTGTCCCTTAAGGCTCTAATCTAAAAGTGGTAGATTTCTAGTCTCCCTTATGGCTCTAATCTGATAGTGGGGTGGTAGATGTCTAGTCTCCCTTATGGCTCTAATCTGATAGTGGTAGTGGGGTGGTAGATGTCTAGTCTCCCTTATGGCTCTAATCTGATAGTGGTAGTGGGGTGGTAGATGTCTAGTGTCCCTTAAGGCTCTAATCTAAAAGTGGTAGATTTCTAGTCTCCCTTATGGCTCTAATCTGATAGTGGGGTGGTAGATGTCTAGTCTCCCTTATGGCTCTAATCTGATAGTGGTAGTTGGGTGGTAGATGTCTAGTCTCCCTTATGGCTCTAATCTGATAGTGGTAGATGTCTAGTCTCCCTTATGGCTCTAATCTGATAGTGGGGTGGTAGATGTCTAGTCTCCCTTATGGCTCTAATCTGACAGTGGTAGAGGGGTGGTAGATGTCTAGTCTCCCTTATGACTCTAATCTGAAAGTGGTAGTGGGGTGGTAGATGTCTAGTCTCACTTATGGCTCTAATATGATAGTGTTAGTGGGGTGGTAGATGTCTAGTCTCCCTTATGGCTCTAATCTGGTAGTGGGTGGTAGATGTCTAGTCTCCTTTATGGCTCTAATCTGATAGTGGGGTGGTAGATGTCTAGTCTCCCTTAATGCTCTAATCTGTTAGTGGTAGTGGGGTGGTAGATGTCTAATCTCCCTTATGGCTCTAATCTGATAGTGGTAGTGGGTGGTAGATGTCTAGTCTCCCTTATGGCTCTAATCTGATAGTGGGGTGGTAGATGTCTAGTCTCCTTTATGACTCTAATCTGATAGTGGGGTGGTAGATGTCTAGTCTACCTTATGACTCTAATCTGATAGTGGTAGTGGGGTGGTAGATGTCTAGTCTCCTTTATGGCTCTATTCTGATAGTGGGGTGGTAGATGTCTAGACTCCCTTATGGCTCTAATCTGATGGTGGTAGTGGGGTGGTAGATGTCTAGTCTCCCTTATGGCTCTAATCTGATAGTGGTAGTGGGGTGGTAGATGTCTAGTCTCCCTTATGGCTCTAATCTGATAGTGGGGTGGTAGATGTCTAGTGTCCTTTATGACTCTAATCTGATAGTGGGGTGGTAGATGTCTAGTCTCCCTTATGGCTCTAATCAGTTAGTGGTAGATGTCTAGTCTCCCTTATGGCTCTAATCTGATAGTGGTAGTGGGGTGGTAGATGTCTAGTCTCCCTTATGCCTCTAATCTGATAGTGGTAGTGGGGTGGTAGATGTCTAGTCTCCCTTATGACTCTAATCTGATAGTGGGGTGGTAGATGTCTAGTCTCCCTTATGACTCTAATCTGATAGTGGTAGTGGGGTGGTAGATGTCTAGTCTCCCTTATGGCTCTAATCTGATAGTGGTAGTGGGGTGGTAGATGTCTAGTCTCCCTTATGGCTCTAATCTGATAGTGGTAGATGTCTAGTCTCCCTTATGGCTCTAATCTGATAGGTGGGTGGTAGATTTCTAGTCTCCCTTATGGCTCTATTCTGATAGTGGTAGTGGGGTGGTAGATGTCTAGTCTCCCTTATGGCTCTAATCTGATAGTGGTAGTGGGGTTGTAGATGTCTAGTCTCTCTTATGGCTCTAATCTGATAGTGGTAGTGGGGTGGTAGATGTCTAGTCTCCCTTATGGCTCTAATCTGATAGTGGTAGGTGGTAGATGTCTAGTCTCCCTTATGGCTCTAATCTGATAGTGGTAGAGGGGTGGTAGATGTCTAGTCTCACTTATGGCTCTAATATGATAGTGGTAGTGGCGTGGTAGATGTCTAGTCTCACTTATGGCTCTAATCTGATAGTGGTAGTGGCGTGGTAGATGTCTAGTCTCCCGTATGGCTCTAATATGATAGTGGTAGTGGGGTGGTAGATGTCTAGTCTCCCTTATGGCTCTAATCTGGTAGTGGGTGGTAGATGTCTAGTCTCCTTTATGGCTCTAATCTGATAGTGGGGTGGTAGATGTCTAGTCTCCCTTATGGCTCTAATCTGGTAGTGGGTGGTAGATGTCTAGTCTCCTTTATGGCTCTAATCTGATAGTGGGGTGGTAGATGTCTAGTCTCCCTTATGCCTCTAATCTGACAGTGGTAGTGGGGTGGTAGATGTCTAGTCTCCCTTATGACTCTAATCTGATAGTGGGGTGGTAGATGTCTAGTCTCCCTTATGACTCTAATCTGATAGTGGTAGTGGGGTGGTAGATGTCTAGTCTCCCTTATGGCTCTAATCTGATAATGGGGTGGTAGATGTCTAGTCTCCCTTATGGCTCTAATCTGATAGTGGTAGTGGGGTGGTAGATGTCTAGTCTCCCTTATGGCTCTAATCTGATAGTGGTAGATGTCTAGTCTCCCTTATGGCTCTAATCTGATAGGTGGGTGGTTGATTTCTAGTCTCCCTTATGGCTCTATTCTGATAGTGGTAGTGGGGTGGTAGATGTCTAGTCTCCCTTATGGCTCTAATCTGATAGTGGTAGTGGGGTTGTAGATGTCTAGTCTCTCTTATGGCTCTAATCTGATAGTGGTAGATGTCTAGTCTCCCTTATGGCTCTAATCTGATAGTGGTAGATGTCTAGTCTCACTTATGGCTCTAATATGATAGTGGTAGTGGCGTGGTAGATGTCTAGTCTCACTTATGGCTCTAATCTGATAGTGGTAGTGGCGTGGTAGATGTCTAGTCTCCCGTATGGCTCTAATATGATAGTGGTAGTGGGGTGGTAGATGTCTAGTCTCCCTTATGGCTCTAATCTGGTAGTGGGTGGTAGATGTCTAGTCTCCTTTATGGCTCTAATCTGATAGTGGGGTGGTAGATGTCTAGTCTCCCTTATGGCTCTAATCTGGTAGTGGGTGGTAGATGTCTAGTCTCCTTTATGGCTCTAATCTGATAGTGGGGTGGTAGATGTCTAGTCTCCCTTATGGCTCTAATCTGATAGTGGTAGTGGGGTGGTAGATGTCTAGTCTCCTTTATGGCTCTAATCTGATAGTGGGTTGGTAGATGTCTAGTCTCTCTTATGACTCTAATCTGATAGTGGTAGTGGGTGGTAGATGTCTTGTCTCCCTTATGGCTCTAATCTGATAGTGGGGTGGTAGATGTCTAGTCTCCTTTATGGCTCTAATCTGATAGTGGGGTGGTAGATGTCTAGTCTCCCTTATGGCTCTAATCTGATAGTGGTAGTGGGGTGGTAGGAGTCTAGTCTCCTTTATGGCTCTAATCTGATAGTGGGGTGGTAGATGTCTAGACTCCCTTATGGCTGTAATCTGATAGTGGTAGTGGTGTGGTAGATGTCTAGTCTCCCTTATGGCTCTAATCTGATAGTGGTAGTGGGGTGGTAGATGTCTTGTCTCCCTTATGGCTCTAATCTGATAGTGGTAGTGGGGTGGTAGATGTCTAGTCTCTCTTATGGCTCTAATCTGATAGTGGTAGATGTCTAGTCTCCCTTATGGCTCTAATCTGATAGTGGTAGATGTCTAGTCTCACTTATGGCTCTAATATGATAGTGGTAGTGGCGTGGTAGATGTCTAGTCTCACTTATGGCTCTAATCTGATAGTGGTAGTGGCGTGGTAGATGTCTAGTCTCCCGTATGGCTCTAATATGATAGTGGTAGTGGGGTGGTAGATGTCTAGTCTCCCTTATGGCTCTAATCTGGTAGTGGGTGGTAGATGTCTAGTCTCCTTTATGGCTCTAATCTGATAGTGGGGTGGTAGATGTCTAGTCTCCCTTATGGCTCTAATCTGGTAGTGGGTGGTAGATGTCTAGTCTCCTTTATGGCTCTAATCTGATAGTGGGGTGGTAGATGTCTAGTCTCCCTTATGGCTCTAATCTGATAGTGGTAGTGGGGTGGTAGATGTCTAGTCTCCTTTATGGCTCTAATCTGATAGTGGGTTGGTAGATGTCTAGTCTCTCTTATGACTCTAATCTGATAGTGGTAGTGGGTGGTAGATGTCTTGTCTCCCTTATGGCTCTAATCTGATAGTGGGGTGGTAGATGTCTAGTCTCCTTTATGGCTCTAATCTGATAGTGGGGTGGTAGATGTCTAGTCTCCCTTATGGCTCTAATCTGATAGTGGTAGTGGGGTGGTAGGAGTCTAGTCTCCTTTATGGCTCTAATCTGATAGTGGGGTGGTAGATGTCTAGACTCCCTTATGGCTGTAATCTGATAGTGGTAGTGGTGTGGTAGATGTCTAGTCTCCCTTATGGCTCTAATCTGATAGTGGTAGTGGGGTGGTAGATGTCTTGTCTCCCTTATGGCTCTAATCTGATAGTGGTAGTGGGGTGGTAGATGTCTAGTCTCCCTTCTGGCTCTAATCTGATAGTGGGTGGGGTGGTAGATGTCTAGTCTCCCTTATGGCTCTAATCTGTTAGTGGTAGTGGGGTGGTAGATGTCTAATCTCCCTTATGGCTCTAATCTGATAGTGGTAGTGGGTGGTAGATGTCTAGTCTCCCTTATGGCTCTAATCTGATAGTGGGGTGGTAGATGTCTAGTCTCCTTTATGACTCTAATCTGATAGTGGTAGTGGGGTGGTAGATGTCTAGTCTACCTTATGACTCTAATCTGATAGTGGTAGTGGGGTGGTAGATGTCTAGTCTCCTTTATGGCTCTATTCTGATAGTGGGGTGGTAGATGTCTAGACTCCCTTATGGCTCTAATCTGATAGTGGTAGTGGGGTGGTAGATGTCTAGTCTCCTTTATGGCTCTAATCTGATAGTGGGTTGGTAGATGTCTAGTCTCTCTTATGACTCTAATCTGATAGTGGTAGTGGGTGGTAGATGTCTTGTCTCCCTTATGGCTCTAATCTGATAGTGGGGTGGTAGATGTCTAGTCTCCTTTATGGCTCTAATCTGATAGTGGGGTGGTAGATGTCTAGTCTCCCTTATGGCTCTAATCTGATAGTGGTAGTGGGGTGGTAGGAGTCTAGTCTCCTTTATGGCTCTAATCTGATAGTGGGGTGGTAGATGTCTAGACTCCCTTATGGCTGTAATCTGATAGTGGTAGTGGTGTGGTAGATGTCTAGTCTCCCTTATGGCTCTAATCTGATAGTGGTAGTGGGGTGGTAGATGTCTTGTCTCCCTTATGGCTCTAATCTGATAGTGGTAGTGGGGTGGTAGATGTCTAGTCTCCCTTATGGCTCTAATCTGATAGTGGGGTGGTAGATGTCTAGTCTCCCTTATGGCTCTAATCTGTTAGTGGTAGTGGGGTGGTAGATGTCTAATCTCCCTTATGGCTCTAATCTGATAGTGGTAGTGGGTGGTAGATGTCTAGTCTCCCTTATGGCTCTAATCTGATAGTGGGGTGGTAGATGTCTAGTCTCCTTTATGACTCTAATCTGATAGTGGTAGTGGGGTGGTAGATGTCTAGTCTACCTTATGACTCTCATCTGATAGTGGTAGTGGGGTGGTAGATGTCTAGTCTCCTTTATGGCTCTATTCTGATAGTGGGGTGGTAGATGTCTAGACTCCCTTATGGCTCTAATCTGATGGTGGTAGTGGGGTGGTAGATGTCTAGTCTCCCTTATGGCTCTAATCTGATAGTGGTAGTGGGGTGGTAGATGTCTAGTCTCCCTTATGGCTCTAATCTGATAGTGGGGTGGTAGATGTCTAGTGTCCTTTATGACTCTAATCTGATAGTGGGGTGGTAGATGTCTAGTCTCCCTTATGCCTCTAATCTGATAGTGGGGTGGTAGATGTCTAGTCTCCTTTATGACTCTAATCAGTTAGTGGTAGATGTCTAGTCTCCCTTATGGCTCTAATCTGATAGTGGTAGTGGGGTGGTAGATGTCTAGTCTCCCTTATGGCTCTAATCTGACAGCGGTAGTGGGGTGGTAGATGTCTAGTCTCCCTTATGGCTCTAATCTGATAGTGGTAGTGGGGTGGTAGATGTCTAGTCTCCCTTATGACTCTAATCTGATAGTGGGGTGGTAGATGTCTAGTCTCCCTTATGACTCTAATCTGATGGTGGTAGTGGGGTGGTAGATATCTAGTCTCCCTTATGGCTCTAATCTGATAATGGGGTGGTAGATGTCTAGTCTCCCTTATGGCTCTAATCTGATAGTGGTAGTGAGGTGGTAGATGTCTAGTCTCCCTTATGGCTCTAATCTGATAGTGGTAGATGTCTAGTCTCCCTTATGGCTCTAATCTGATAGGTGGGTGGTAGATTTCTAGTCTCTCTTATGGCTCTATTCTGATAGTGGTAGTGGGGTGGTAGATGTCTAGTCTCCCTTATGGCTCTAATCTGATAGTGGTAGTGGGGTTGTAGATGTCTAGTCTCTCTTATGGCTCTAATCTGATAGTGGTAGATGTCTAGTCTCCCTTATGGCTCTAATCTGATAGTGGGGTGGTAGATGTCTAGTCTCCCTTATGGCTCTAATCTGATAGTGGTAGAGGGGTGGTAGATGTCTAGTCTCCCGTATGGCTCTAATATGATAGTGGTAGTGGGGTGGTAGATGTCTAGTCTCCCTTATGGCTCTAATCTGGTAGTGGGTGGTAGATGTCTAGTCTCCTTTATGGCTCTAATCTGATAGTGGGGTGGTAGATGTCTAGTCTCCCTTATGGCTCTAATCTGGTAGTGGGTGGTAGATGTCTAGTCTCCTTTATGGCTCTAATCTGATAGTGGGGTGGTAGATGTCTAGTCTCCCTTATGGCTCTAATCTGATAGTGGTAGTGGGTGGTAGATGTCTAGTCTCCTTTATGGCTCTAATCTGATAGTGGGGTGGTAGATGTCTAGTCTCTCTTATGACTCTAATCTGATAGTGGTAGTGGGTGGTAGATGTCTAGTCTCCCTTATGGCTCTAATCTGATAGTGGGGTGGTAGATGTCTAGTCTCCTTTATGGCTCTAATCTGATAGTGGGGTGGTAGATGTCTAGTCTCCCTTATGGCTCTAATCTGATAGTGGTAGTGGGGTGGTAGGAGTCTAGTCTCCTTTATGGCTCTAATCTGATAGTGGGGTGGTAGATGTCTAGACTCCCTTATGGCTGTAATCTGATAGTGGTAGTGGTGTGGTAGATGTCTAGTCTCCCTTATGGCTCTAATCTGATAGTGGTAGTGGGGTGGTAGATGTCTTGTCTCCCTTATGGCTCTAATCTGATAGTGGTAGTGGGGTGGTAGATGTCTAGTCTCCCTTATGGCTCTAATCTGATAGTGGGGTGGTAGATGTCTAGTCTCCCTTATGGCTCTAATCTGATAGTGGTAGTGGGGTGGTAGATGTCTAGTCTCCCTTATGGCTCTAATCTGATAGTGGTAGATGTCTAGTCTCCCTTATGGCTCTAATCTGATAGTGGGGTGGTAGATGTCTAGTCTCCCTTATGACTCTAATCTGTTAGTGGTAGTGCGGTGGTAGATGTCTAGTCTCCCTTATGGCTCTAATCTGATAGTGGTAGTTGGGTGGTAGATGTCTAGTGTCCCTTATGGCTCTAATCTGATAGTGGTAGATGTCTAGTCTCCCTTATGGCTCTAATCTGATAGTGGTAGATGTCTAGTCTCCCTTATGGCTCTAATCTGATAGTGGGGTGGTAGATGTCTAGTCTCCCTTATGGCTCTAATCTGATAGTGGTAGTGGGGTGGTAGATGTCTAGTCTCCCTTATGCCTCTAATCTGATAGTGGTAGTGGGGTGGTAGATGTCTAGTCTCCCTTATGACTCTAATCTGATAGTGGGGTGGTAGATGTCTAGTCTCCCTTATGACTCTAATCTGATAGTGGTAGTGGGGTGGTAGATGTCTAGTCTCCCTTATGGCTCTAATCTGATAATGGGGTGGTAGATGTCTAGTCTCCCTTATGGCTCTAATCTGATAGTGGTAGTGAGGTGGTAGATGTCTAGTCTCCCTTATGGCTCTAATCTGATAGTGGTAGATGTCTAGTCTCCCTTATGGCTCTAATCTGATAGGTGGGTGGTAGATTTCTAGTCTCTCTTATGGCTCTATTCTGATAGTGGTAGTGGGGTGGTAGATGTCTAGTCTCCCTTATGGCTCTAATCTGATAGTGGTAGTGGGGTTGTAGATGTCTAGTCTCTCTTATGGCTCTAATCTGATAGTGGTAGATGTCTAGTCTCCCTTATGGCTCTAATCTGATAGTGGGGTGGTAGATGTCTAGTCTCCCTTATGGCTCTAATCTGATAGTGGTAGAGGGGTGGTAGATGTCTAGTCTCACTTATGGCTCTAATATGATAGTGGTAGTGGCGTGGTAGATGTCTAGTCTCACTTATGGCTCTAATCTGATAGTGGTAGTGGCGTGGTAGATGTCTAGTCTCCCGTATGGCTCTAATATGATAGTGGTAGTGGGGTGGTAGATGTCTAGTCTCCCTTATGGCTCTAATCTGGTAGTGGGTGGTAGATGTCTAGTCTCCTTTATGGCTCTAATCTGATAGTGGGGTGGTAGATGTCTAGTCTCCCTTATGGCTCTAATCTGGTAGTGGGTGGTAGATGTCTAGTCTCCTTTATGGCTCTAATCTGATAGTGGGGTGGTAGATGTCTAGTCTCCCTTATGGCTCTAATCTGATAGTGGTAGTGGGTTGGTAGATGTCTAGTCTCCTTTATGGCTCTAATCTGATAGTGGGGTGGTAGATGTCTAGTCTCTCTTATGACTCTAATCTGATAGTGGTAGTGGGTCGTAGATGTCTAGTCTCCCTTATGGCTCTAATCTGATAGTGGGGTGGTAGATGTCTAGTCTCCTTTATGGCTCTAATCTGATAGTGGGGTGGTAGATGTCTAGTCTCCCTTATGGCTCTAATCTGATAGTGGTAGTGGGGTGGTAGGAGTCTAGTCTCCTTTATGGCTCTAATCTGATAGTGGGGTGGTAGATGTCTAGACTCCCTTATGGCTGTAATCTGATAGTGGTAGTGGTGTGGTAGATGTCTAGTCTCCCTTATGGCTCTAATCTGATAGTGGTAGTGGGGTGGTAGATGTCTTGTCTCCCTTATGGCTCTAATCTGATAGTGGTAGTGGGGTGGTAGATGTCTAGTCTCCCTTATGGCTCTAATCTGATAGTGGGGTGGTAGATGTCTAGTCTCCCTTATGGCTCTAATCTGATAGTGGTAGTGGGGTGGTAGATGTCTAGGCTCCCTTATGGCTCTAATCTGATAGTGGTAGATGTCTAGTCTCCCTTATGGCTCTAATCTGATAGTGGGGTGGTAGATGTCTAGTCTCCCTTATGACTCTAATCTGTTAGTGGTAGTGCGGTGGTAGATGTCTAGTCTCCCTTATGGCTCTAATCTGATAGTGGTAGTTGGGTGGTAGATGTCTAGTGTCCCTTATGGCTCTAATCTGATAGTGGTAGATGTCTAGTCTCCCTTATGGCTCTAATCTGATAGTGGTAGATGTCTAGTCTCCCTTATGGCTCTAATCTGATAGTGGGGTGGTAGATGTCTAGTCTCCCTTATGGCTCTAATCTGATAGTGGTAGAGGGGTGGTAGATGTCTAGTCTCCCTTATGACTCTAATCTGAAAGTGGTAGTGGGGTGGTAGATATCTAGTCTCACTTATGGCTCTAATATGATAGTGTTAGTGGGGTGGTAGATGTCTAGTTCCCCTTATGGCTCTATTATGATAGTGGTAGTGGGGTGGTAGATGTCTAGTCTCCTTTATGACTCTAATCTGATAGTGGGGTGGTAGATGTCTAGTCTCCCTTATGGCTCTAATCTGATAGTGGTAGTGGGGTGGTAGATGTCTAGTCTCCTTTATGGCTCTAATCTGATATGGGTAGTGGGGTGGTAGATGTCTAGTCTCCCTTATGGCTCTAATCTGATAGTGGTAGTGGGGTGGTAGATGTCTAGTCTCCTTTATGGCTCTAATCTGATAGTGGGGTGGTAGATGTCTAGTCTCCCTTATGGCTCTAATCTGATAGTGGTAGTGGGGTGGTAGATGTCTAGTCTCCCTTATGGCTCTAATCTGATAGTGGTAGTGGGGTGGTAGATGTCTAGTCTCCCTTATGGCTCTAATCTGATAGTGGTAGTGGGGTGGTAGATGTCTAGTCTCACTTATGGCTCTAATATGATAGTGTTAGTGGGGTGGTAGATGTCTAGTCTCCTATATGGCTCTAATCTGATATTGGTAGTGGGGTGGTAGATGTCTAGTCTCCCTTATGGCTCTAATCTGACAGTGGTGGTGGGGTGGTAGATGTCTAGTCTCCTTTATGGCTCTAATCTGATAGTGGTAGTGGGGTGGTAGATGTCTAGTCTCCCTTATGGCTCGAATCTGATAGTGGTAGATGTCTAGTCTCCCTTATGGCTCTAATCTGATAGTGGTAGGGGGGTGGTAGATGTCTAGTCTCCCTTGTGGCTCTAATCTGGTACAGGTAGTGGGTGGTAGATGTCTAGTCTCCCTTATGGCTCTAATCTGATAGTGGGGTGGTAGATGTCTAGTCTCCTTTATGACTCTAATCTGATAGTGGGGTGGTAGATGTCTAGTCTCCCTTATGGCTCTAATCTGGTAGAGGTAGTGGGTGGTAGATGTCTAGTCTCCCTTATGGCTCTAATGTGATATGGGTAGTGGGGTGATAGATGTCTAGTCTCCCTTATGGCTCTAATCTGATAGTGGTAGTGGGGTGGTAGATGTCTAGTCTCCCTTATGGCTCTAATCTGATAGTGGGGTGGTAGATGTCTAGTCTCCCTTATGGCTCTAATCTGATAGTGGTAGTGGGGTGGTAGATGTCTAGTCTCCCTTATGGCTCTAATCTGATAGTCGGGTGGTAGATGTCTAGTCTCCCTTATGACTCTAATCTGTTAGTGGTAGTGGGGTGGTAGATGTCTAGTCTCCCTTATGGCTCTAATCTGATAGTGGTAGTTGGGTGGTAGATGTCTAGTCTCCCTTATGGCTCTAATCTGATAGTGGGGTGGTAGATGTCTAGTCTCCTTTATGGCTCTAATCTGATAGTGGGGTGGTAGATGTCTAGTCTCCCTTATGGCTCTAATCTGATAGTGGTAGTGGGGTGGTAGGAGTCTAGTCTCCTTTATGGCTCTAATCTGATAGTGGGGTGGTAGATGTCTAGACTCCCTTATGGCTGTAATCTGATAGTGGTAGTGGTGTGGTAGATGTCTAGTCTCCCTTATGGCTCTAATCTGATAGTGGTAGTGGGGTGGTAGATGTCTTGTCTCCCTTATGGCTCTAATCTGATAGTGGTAGTGGGGTGGTAGATGTCTAGTCTCCCTTATGGCTCTAATCTGATAGTGGGGTGGTAGATGTCTAGTCTCCCTTATGGCTCTAATCTGATAGTGGTAGTGGGGTGGTAGATGTCTAGTCTCCCTTATGGCTCTAATCTGATAGTGGTAGTGGGGTGGAAGATGTCTAGTCTCCCTTATGGCTCTAATCTGGTAGTGGGTGGTAGATGTCTAGTCTCCTTTATGGCTCTAATCTGATAGTGGGGTGGTAGATGTCTAGTCTCCCTTATGGCTCTAATCTGATAGTGGTAGTGGGGTGGTAGATGTCTAGTCTCCTTTATGGCTCTAATCTGATAGTGGGGTGGTAGATGTCTAGTCTCTCTTATGACTCTAATCTGATAGTGGTAGTGGGTGGTAGATGTCTAGTCTCCCTTATGGCTCTAATCTGATAGTGGGGTGGTAGATGTCTAGTCTCCTTTATGGCTCTAATCTGATAGTGGGGTGGTAGATGTCTAGTCTCCCTTATGGCTCTAATCTGATAGTGGTAGTGGGGTGGTAGGAGTCTAGTCTCCTTTATGGCTCTAATCTGATAGTGGGGTGGTAGATGTCTAGACTCCCTTATGGCTGTAATCTGATAGTGGTAGTGGTGTGGTAGATGTCTAGTCTCCCTTATGGCTCTAATCTGATAGTGGTAGTGGGGTGGTAGATGTCTTGTCTCCCTTATGGCTCTAATCTGATAGTGGTAGTGGGGTGGTAGATGTCTAGTCTCCCTTATGGCTCTAATCTGATAGTGGGGTGGTAGATGTCTAGTCTCCCTTATGGCTCTAATCTGATAGTGGTAGTGGGGTGGTAGATGTCTAGTCTCCCTTATGGCTCTAATCTGATAGTCGGGTGGTAGATGTCTAGTCTCCCTTATGACTCTAATCTGTTAGTGGTAGTGGGGTGGTAGATGTCTAGTCTCCCTTATGGCTCTAATCTGATAGTGGTAGTTGGGTGGTAGATGTCTAGTCTCCCTTATGGCTCTAATCTGATAGTGGGGTGGTAGATGTCTAGTCTCCTTTATGGCTCTAATCTGATAGTGGGGTGGTAGATGTCTAGTCTCCCTTATGGCTCTAATCTGATAGTGGTAGTGGGGTGGTAGGAGTCTAGTCTCCTTTATGGCTCTAATCTGATAGTGGGGTGGTAGATGTCTAGACTCCCTTATGGCTGTAATCTGATAGTGGTAGTGGTGTGGTAGATGTCTAGTCTCCCTTATGGCTCTAATCTGATAGTGGTAGTGGGGTGGTAGATGTCTTGTCTCCCTTATGGCTCTAATCTGATAGTGGTAGTGGGGTGGTAGATGTCTAGTCTCCCTTATGGCTCTAATCTGATAGTGGGGTGGTAGATGTCTAGTCTCCCTTATGGCTCTAATCTGATAGTGGTAGTGGGGTGGTAGATGTCTAGTCTCCCTTATGGCTCTAATCTGATAGTGGTAGTGGGGTGGAAGATGTCTAGTCTCCCTTATGGCTCTAATCTGGTAGTGGGTGGTAGATGTCTAGTCTCCTTTATGGCTCTAATCTGATAGTGGGGTGGTAGATGTCTAGTCTCCCTTATGGCTCTAATCTGATAGTGGTAGTGGGGTGGTAGATGTCTAGTCTCCTTTATGGCTCTAATCTGATAGTGGGGTGGTAGATGTCTAGTCTCTCTTATGACTCTAATCTGATAGTGGTAGTGGGTGGTAGATGTCTAGTCTCCCTTATGGCTCTAATCTGATAGTGGGGTGGTAGATGTCTAGTCTCCTTTATGGCTCTAATCTGATAGTGGGGTGGTAGATGTCTAGTCTCCCTTATGGCTCTAATCTGATAGTGGTAGTGGGGTGGTAGGAGTCTAGTCTCCTTTATGGCTCTAATCTGATAGTGGGGTGGTAGATGTCTAGACTCCCTTATGGCTGTAATCTGATAGTGGTAGTGGTGTGGTAGATGTCTAGTCTCCCTTATGGCTCTAATCTGATAGTGGTAGTGGGGTGGTAGATGTCTTGTCTCCCTTATGGCTCTAATCTGATAGTGGTAGTGGGGTGGTAGATGTCTAGTCTCCCTTATGGCTCTAATCTGATAGTGGGGTGGTAGATGTCTAGTCTCCCTTATGGCTCTAATCTGATAGTGGTAGTGGGGTGGTAGATGTCTAGTCTCCCTTATGGCTCTAATCTGATAGTGGTAGATGTCTAGTCTCCCTTATGGCTCTAATCTGATAGTGGGGTGGTAGATGTCTAGTCTCCCTTATGACTCTAATCTGTTAGTGGTAGTGCGGTGGTAGATGTCTAGTCTCCCTTATGGCTCTAATCTGATAGTGGTAGTTGGGTGGTAGATGTCTAGTGTCCCTTATGGCTCTAATCTGATAGTGGTAGATGTCTAGTCTCCCTTATGGCTCTAATCTGATAGTGGTAGATGTCTAGTCTCCCTTATGGCTCTAATCTGATAGTGGGGTGGTAGATGTCTAGTCTCCCTTATGGCTCTAATCTGATAGTGGTAGAGGGGTGGTAGATGTCTAGTCTCCCTTATGACTCTAATCTGAAAGTGGTAGTGGGGTGGTAGATATCTAGTCTCACTTATGGCTCTAATATGATAGTGTTAGTGGGGTGGTAGATGTCTAGTTCCCCTTATGGCTCTATTATGATAGTGGTAGTGGGGTGGTAGATGTCTAGTCTCCTTTATGACTCTAATCTGATAGTGGGGTGGTAGATGTCTAGTCTCCCTTATGGCTCTAATCTGGTAGAGGTAGTGGGTGGTAGATGTCTAGTCTCCCTTATGGCTCTAATCTGATATGGGTAGTGGGGTGATAGATGTCTAGTCTCCCTTATGGCTCTAATCTGATAGTGGTAGTGGGGTGGTAGATGTCTAGTCTCCCTTATGGCTCTAATCTGATAGTGGGGTGGTAGATGTCTAGTCTCCCTTATGGCTCTAATCTGATAGTGGTAGTGGGGTGGTAGATGTCTAGTCTCCCTTATGGCTCTAATCTGATAGTGGTAGTGGGGTGGAAGATGTCTAGTCTCCCTTATGGCTCTATTATGATAGTGGTAGTGGGGTGGTAGATGTCTAGTCTCACTTATGGCTCTAATATGATAGTGTTAGTGGGGTGGTAGATGTCTAGTCTCCTATATGGCTCTAATCTGATAGTGGTAGTGGGGTGGTAGATGTCTAGTCTCCCTTATGGCTCTAATCTGGTAGTGGGTGGTAGATGTCTAGTCTCCTTTATGGCTCTAATCTGATAGTGGGGTGGTAGATGTCTAGTCTCCCTTATGGCTCTAATCTGATAGTGGTAGTGGGGTGGTAGATGTCTAGTCTCCTTTATGGCTCTAATCTGATAGTGGGGTGGTAGATGTCTAGTCTCTCTTATGACTCTAATCTGATAGTGGTAGTGGGTGGTAGATGTCTAGTCTCCCTTATGGCTCTAATCTGATAGTGGGGTGGTAGATGTCTAGTCTCCTTTATGGCTCTAATCTGATAGTGGGGTGGTAGATGTCTAGTCTCCCTTATGGCTCTAATCTGATAGTGGTAGTGGGGTGGTAGGAGTCTAGTCTCCTTTATGGCTCTAATCTGATAGTGGGGTGGTAGATGTCTAGACTCCCTTATGGCTGTAATCTGATAGTGGTAGTGGTGTGGTAGATGTCTAGTCTCCCTTATGGCTCTAATCTGATAGTGGTAGTGGGGTGGTAGATGTCTTGTCTCCCTTATGGCTCTAATCTGATAGTGGTAGTGGGGTGGTAGATGTCTAGTCTCCCTTATGGCTCTAATCTGATAGTGGGGTGGTAGATGTCTAGTCTCCCTTATGGCTCTAATCTGATAGTGGTAGTGGGGTGGTAGATGTCTAGTCTCCCTTATGGCTCTAATCTGATAGTGGTAGATGTCTAGTCTCCCTTATGGCTCTAATCTGATAGTGGGGTGGTAGATGTCTAGTCTCCCTTATGACTCTAATCTGTTAGTGGTAGTGCGGTGGTAGATGTCTAGTCTCCCTTATGGCTCTAATCTGATAGTGGTAGTTGGGTGGTAGATGTCTAGTGTCCCTTATGGCTCTAATCTGATAGTGGTAGATGTCTAGTCTCCCTTATGGCTCTAATCTGATAGTGGTAGATGTCTAGTCTCCCTTATGGCTCTAATCTGATAGTGGGGTGGTAGATGTCTAGTCTCCCTTATGGCTCTAATCTGATAGTGGTAGAGGGGTGGTAGATGTCTAGTCTCCCTTATGACTCTAATCTGAAAGTGGTAGTGGGGTGGTAGATATCTAGTCTCACTTATGGCTCTAATATGATAGTGTTAGTGGGGTGGTAGATGTCTAGTTCCCCTTATGGCTCTATTATGATAGTGGTAGTGGGGTGGTAGATGTCTAGTCTCCTTTATGACTCTAATCTGATAGTGGGGTGGTAGATGTCTAGTCTCCCTTATGGCTCTAATCTGGTAGAGGTAGTGGGTGGTAGATGTCTAGTCTCCCTTATGGCTCTAATCTGATATGGGTAGTGGGGTGATAGATGTCTAGTCTCCCTTATGGCTCTAATCTGATAGTGGTAGTGGGGTGGTAGATGTCTAGTCTCCCTTATGGCTCTAATCTGATAGTGGGGTGGTAGATTTCTAGTCTCCCTTATGGCTCTAATCTGATAGTGGTAGTGGGGTGGTAGATGTCTAGTCTCCCTTATGGCTCTAATCTGATAGTGGTAGTGGGGTGGAAGATGTCTATTCTCCCTTATGGCTCTATTATGATAGTGGTAGTGGGGTGGTAGATGTCTAGTCTCACTTATGGCTCTAATATGATAGTGTTAGTGGGGTGGTAGATGTCTAGTCTCCTATATGGCTCTAATCTGATAGTGGTAGTGGGGTGGTAGATGTCTAGTCTCCCTTATGGCTCTAATCTGACAGCGGTGGTGGGGTGGTAGATGTCTAGTCTCCTTTATGACTCTAATCTGTTAGTGGTAGTTGGGTGGTAGATGTCTAGTCTCCCTTATGGCTCGAATCTGATAGTGGTAGATGTCTAGTCTCCCTTATGGCTCTAATCTGATAGTGGTAGTGGGGTGGTAGATGTCTAGTCTCCCTTGTGGCTCTAATCTGGTACAGGTAGTGGGTGGTAGATGTCTAGTCTTCCTTATGGCTCTAATCTGATAGTGGGGTGGTAGATGTCTAGTCTCCTTTATGACTCTAATCTGATAGTGGGGTGGTAGATGTCTAGTCTCCCTTATGGCTCTAATCTGGTAGAGGTAGTGGGTGGTAGATGTCTAGTCTCCCTTATGGCTCTAATGTGATATGGGTAGTGGGGTGATAGATGTCTAGTCTCCCTTATGGCTCTAATCTGATAGTGGTAGTGGGGTGGTAGATGTCTAGTCTCCCTTATGGCTCTAATCTGATAGTGGGGTGGTAGATGTCTAGTCTCCCTTATGGCTCTAATCTGATAGTGGTAGTGGGGTGGTAGATGTCTAGTCTCCCTTATGGCTCTAATCTGATAGTGGGGTGGTAGATGTCTAGTCTCCCTTATGACTCTAATCTGTTAGTGGTAGTGGGGTGGTAGATGTCTAGTCTCCCTTATGGCTCTAATCTGATAGTGGTAGTTGGGTGGTAGATGTCTATCAATTCAATTTCAATCAATTTTATTTTATATAGCCCTTCGTACATCAGCTAATATCTCGAAGTGCTGTACAGACACCCAGCCTAAAACCCCAAACAGCTAGTAATGCAGGTGTAGAAGCACGGTGGCTAGGAAAAACTCCCTAGAAAGGCCAAAACCTAGGAAGAAACCTAGAGAGGAACCAGGCTATGAGGGGTGGCCAGTCCTCTTCTGGCTGTGCCGGGTGGAGATTATAACAGAACTATGCCAAGATGTTCAAAAATGTTCATAAGTGACAAGCATGGTCAAATAATAATCATGAATAATTTTCAGTTGGCTTTTCATAGCCGATCATCAAGAGTTGAAAAACAACAGGTCTGGGACAGGTGGCGGTTCCATAACCGCAGGCAGAACAGCTGAAACTGGAATAGCAGCAAGGCCAGGCGGACTGGGGACAGCAAGGAGTCACCACGGGCGGCAGTCCCGACGCATGGTCCTAGGGCCCAGGTCCTCCGAGAGAAAGAAAGAGAGAAGGAGAAAATTAGAGAGAGCCAAGATTTTCAAAATTTCCATAAATGACAAGCATGGTCAAATAATAATCAGGAATAAATCTCAGTTGGCTTTTCATAGCCGATCATTAAGAGTTGAAAACAGCAGGTCTGGGACAGGTAGGGGTTCCATAACCGCAGGCAGAACAGTTGAAACTGGAATAGCAGCAAGGCCAGGCGGACTGGGGACAGCAAGGAGTCACCACGGCCGGTAGTCCCGACGTATGGTCCTAGGGCTCAGGTCCTCCGAGAGAAAGAAAGAGAGAAGGAGAAAATTAGAGAGAGCCAAGATTTTCAAAATGTTCATAAATGACAAGCATGGTCAAATAATAATCAGGAATAAATCTCAGTTGGCTTTTCATAGCCGATCATTAAGAGTTGAAAACAGCAGGTCTGGGACAGGTAGGGGTTCCGTAACCACAGGCAGAACAGTTGAAACTGGAATAGCAGCAAGGCCAGGCGGACTGGGGACAGCAAGGTGTCATCATGCCCGGTAGTCCTGACGTATGGTCCTAGGGCTCAGGTTCTCAGAGAGAAAGAGAGAACGAGAGAATTAGAGAGAGCATACTTAAATTCACACAGGACACTGGATAAGACAGGAGAAGTACTCCAGGTAACCAACTGACCCTAGCCCCCCGACACAAACTACTGCAGCATAAATACTGGCGGCTGAGACAGGAGCGGTCAGGAGACACTGTGGCCCCATCCGAAGAAACCCCCGGACAGGGCCAAATAGGAAGGATATAACCCCACCCACTTTGCCAAAGCACAGCCCCCGCACCACTAGAGGGAAATCCTCAACCACCAACTTACAATCCTGAGACAAGGCCGAGTATAGCCCACAAAGGTCTCCACCACAGCACAAACCAAGATGTCTAGTCTCACTTATGGCTCTAATATGATAGTGTTAGTGGGGTGGTAGATGTCTAGTCTCCCTTATGGCTCTAATCTGATAGTGGTAGATGTCTAGTCTCCCTTATGGCTCTAATCTGGTAGTGGGGTGGTAGATGTCTAGTCTCCCTTATGGCTCTAATCTGATAGTGGTAGAGGGGTGGTAGATGTCTTGTCTCCCTTATGACTCTAATCTGAAAGTGGTAGTGGGGTGGTAGATGTCTAGTCTCACTTATGGCTCTAATATGATAGTGTTAGTGGGGTGGTAGATGTCTAGTCTCCCTTATGGCTCTAATCTGGTAGTGGGTGGTAGATGTCTAGTCTCCCTTATGGCTCTAATCTGATAGTGGTAGTGGGGTGGTAAATGTCTAGTCTCCTATATGGCTCTAATCTGATAGTGGTAGTGGGGTGGTAGATGTCTAGTCTCCCTTATGGCTCTAATCTGACAGCGGTAGTGGGGTGGTAGATGTCTAGTCTCCCTTATGGCTCGAATCTGATAGTGGTAGATGTCTAGTCTCCCTTATGGCTCTAATCTGATAGTGGGGTGGTAGATGTCTAGTCTCCCTTATGGCTCTAATCTGATAGTGGTAGTGGGGTGGTAGATGTGTAGTCTCACTTATGGCTCTAATATGATGTCTAGTCTCCCTTATGGCTCTATTATGATAGTGGTAGTGGGGTGGTAGATGTCTAGTCTCACTTATGGCTCTAATATGATAGTGTTAGTGGGGTGGTAGATGTCTAGTCTCCCTTATGTCTCTATTATGATAGTGGTAGTGGGGTGGTAGATGTCTAGTCTCCCTTATGGCTCTAATCTGGTAGTGGGTGGTAGATGTCTAGTCTCCCTTATGGTTCTAATCTGATAGTGGTAGTGGGGTGGTAGATGTGTAGTCTCCCTTATGGCTCTAATCTGATAGTGGTAGTGGGGTGGTAGATGTGTAGTCTCCTATATGGCTCTAATCTGGTAGTGGTAGTGGGGTGGTAGATGTTTAGTCTCCTATATGGCTGTAATCTGATAGTGGTAGTGGTGTGGTAGATGTCTAGTCTCCCTTATGGCTCTAATCTGATAGTGGTAGTGGGGTGGTAGATGTCTTGTCTCCCTTATGGCTCTAATCTGATAGTGGTAGTGGGGTGGTAGATGTCTAGTCTCCCTTATGGCTCTAATCTGATAGTGGGGTGGTAGATGTCTAGTCTCCCTTATGGCTCTAATCTGGTAGTGGTAGTGGGGTGGTAGATGTCTAGTCTCCCTTGTGGCTCTAATCTGGTAGAGGTAGTGGGTGGTAGATGTCTAGTCTCCCTTATGGCTCTAATCTGATAGTGGGGTGGTAGATGTCTAGTCTCCTTTATGACTCTAATCTGATAGTGGGGTGGTAGATGTCTAGTCTCCCTTATGGCTCTAATCTGGTAGAGGTAGTGGGTGGTAGATGTCTAGTCTCCCTTATGGCTCTAATCTGATATGGGTAGTGGGGTGATAGATGTCTAGTCTCCCTTATGGCTCTAATCTGATAGTGGTAGTGGGGTGGTAGATGTCTAGTGTCCCTTATGGCTCTAATCTGATAGTGGTAGATGTCTAGTCTCCCTTATGGCTCTAATCTGATAGTGGGGTGGTAGATGTCTAGTCTCCCTTATGGCTCTAATCTGATAGTGGTAGTGGGGTGGTAGATGTCTAGTCTCCCTTATGGCTCTAATCTGATAGTGGGGTGGTAGATGTCTAGTCTCCCTTATGACTCTAATCTGTTAGTGGTAGTGGGGTGGTAGATGTCTAGTCTCCTTTATGGCTCTAATCTGATAGTGGGGTGGTAGATGTCTCCCTTATGGCTCTAATCTGATAGTGGTAGAGGGGTGGTAGATGTCTAGTCTCCCTTATGACTCTAATCTGAAAGTGGTAGTAGGGTGGTAAATGTCTAGTCTCACTTATGGCTCTAATATGATAGTGTTAGTGGGGTGGTAGATGTCTAGTCTCCCTTATGGCTCTATTATGATAGTGGTAGTGGGGTGGTAGATGTCTAGTCTCACTTATGGCTCTAATATGATAGTGTTAGTGGGGTGGTAGATGTCTAGTCTCCCTTATGGCTCTATTATGATAGTGGTAGTGGGGTGGTAGATGTCTAGTCTCCCTTATGGCTCTAATCTGGTAGTGGGTGGTAGATGTCTAGTCTCCCTTATGGCTCTAATCTGATAGTGGTAGTGGATTGGTAGATGTCTAGTCTCCTATATGGCTCTAATCTGATAGTGGAAGTGGGGTGGTAGATGTCTAGTCTCCATTATGGCTCTAATCTGACAGCGGTAGTGGGGTGGTAGATGTCTAGTCTCCTTTATGACTCTAATCTGTTAGTGGTAGTGGGGTGGTAGATACCTAGTCTCCATTATGGCTCTAATCTGATAGAGGGAGTGGGGTAGTAGATACCTAGTCTCCATTATGGCTCTAATCTGTTAGTGGTAGTGGGGTGGTAGATGTCTAGTCTCCTTTATGGCTCTAATCTGATAGTGGGGTGGTAGATGTCTAGTCTCCCTTATGGCTCTAATCTGATAGTGGTAGAGGGGTGGTAGATGTCTAGTCTCACTTATGGCTCTAATATGATAGTGGTAGTGGGGTGGTAGATGTCTAGTCTCCCTTATGGCTCTAATCTGATAGTGGTAGTGGGGTGGTAGATGTCTAGTCTCCCTTATGGCTCTAATCTGACAGCGGTAGTGGGATGGTAGATGTCTAGTCTCCTTTATGACTCTAATCTGTTAGTGGTAGTGGGGTGGTAGATGTCTAATCTCCCTTATGGCTCTAATCTGATAGTGGTAGTGGGGTGGTAGATGTCTAGTCTCCCTTATGGCTCTAATCTGATAGTGGTAGTGGGGTGGTAGATGTGTAGTCTCCTTTATGGCTCTAATCTGATAGTGGGGTGGTAGATGTCTAGACTCCCTTATGGCTGTAATCTGATATTGGTAGTGGTGTGGTAGATGTCTAGTCTCCCTTATGGCTCTAATCTGATAGTGGTAGTGGGGTGGTAGATGTCTTGTCTCCCTTATGGCTCTAATCTGATAGTGGTAGTGGGGTGGTAGATGTCTAGTCTCCCTTATGGCTCTAATCTGATAGTGGGGTGGTAGATGTCTAGTCTCCCTTATGGCTCTAATCTGGTAGTGGTAGTGGGGTGGTAGATGTTTAGACTCCCTTATGGCTGTAATCTGATAGTGGTAGTGGTGTGGTAGATGTCTAGTCTCCCTTATGGCTCTAATCTGATAGTGGTAGTGGGGTGGTAGATGTCTAGTCTCCCTTATGGCTCTAATCTGATAGTGGGGTGGTAGATGTCTAGTCTCCCTTATGGCTCTAATCTGGTAGTGGTAGTGGGGTGGTAGATGTCTAGTCTCCCTTATGGCTCTAATCTGGTAGTGGTAGTGGGGTGGTAGATGTCTAGTCTCCCTTGTGGCTCTAATCTGGTAGAGGTAGTGGGTGGTAGATGTCTAGTCTCCCTTATGGCTCTAATCTGATAGTGGGGTGGTAGATGTCTAGTCTCCTTTATGACTCTAATCTGATAGTGGGGTGGTAGATGTCTAGTCTCCCTTATGGCTCTAATCTGGTAGAGGTAGTGGGTGGTAGATGTCTAGTCTCCCTTATGGCTGTAATCTGATAGTGGTAGTGGTGTGGTAGATGTCTAGTCTCCCTTATGGCTCTAATCTGACAGTGGTGGTGGGGTGGTAGATGTCTAGTCTCCCTTATGGCTCTAATCTGATAGTGGGGTGGTAGATGTCTAGTCTCCCTTATGGCTCTAATCTGATAGTGGTAGATGTCTAGTCTCCCTTATGGCTCTAATCTGGTAGTGGGGTGGTAGATGTCTAGTCTCCCTTATGGCTCTAATCTGATAGTGGTAGAGGGGTGGTAGATGTCTTGTCTCCCTTATGACTCTAATCTGAAAGTGGTAGTGGGGTGGTAGATGTCTAGTCTCACTTATGGCTCTAATATGATAGTGTTAGTGGGGTGGTAGATGTCTAGTCTCCCTTATGGCTCTAATCTGGTAGTGGGTGGTAGATGTCTAGTCTCCCTTATGGCTCTAATCTGATAGTGGTAGTGGGGTGGTAAATGTCTAGTCTCCTATATGGCTCTAATCTGATAGTGGTAGTGGGGTGGTAGATGTCTAGTCTCCCTTATGGCTCTAATCTGACAGCGGTAGTGGGGTGGTAGATGTCTAGTCTCCTTTATGACTCTAATCTGTTAGTGGTAGTTGGGTGGTAGATGTCTAGTCTCCCTTATGGCTCGAATCTGATAGTGGTAGATGTCTAGTCTCCCTTATGGCTCTAATCTGATAGTGGGGTGGTAGATGTCTAGTCTCCCTTATGGCTCTAATCTGATAGTGGTAGAGGGGTGGTAGATGTGTAGTCTCACTTATGGCTCTAATATGATGTCTAGTCTCCCTTATGGCTCTATTATGATAGTGGTAGTGGGGTGGTAGATGTCTAGTCTCACTTATGGCTCTAATATGATAGTGTTAGTGGGGTGGTAGATGTCTAGTCTCCCTTATGTCTCTATTATGATAGTGGTAGTGGGGTGGTAGATGTCTAGTCTCCCTTATGGCTCTAATCTGGTAGTGGGTGGTAGATGTCTAGTCTCCCTTATGGTTCTAATCTGATAGTGGTAGTGGGGTGGTAGATGTGTAGTCTCCCTTATGGCTCTAATCTGATAGTGGTAGTGGGGTGGTAGATGTGTAGTCTCCTATATGGCTCTAATCTGGTAGTGGTAGTGGGGTGGTAGATGTTTAGTCTCCTATATGGCTGTAATCTGATAGTGGTAGTGGTGTGGTAGATGTCTAGTCTCCCTTATGGCTCTAATCTGATAGTGGTAGTGGGGTGGTAGATGTCTAGTCTCCTTTATGACTCTAATCTGATAGTGGGGTGGTAGATGTCTAGTCTCCCTTATGGCTCTAATCTGGTAGAGGTAGTGGGTGGTAGATGTCTAGTCTCCCTTATGGCTCTAATGTGATATGGGTAGTGGGGTGATAGATGTCTAGTCTCCCTTATGGCTCTAATCTGATAGTGGTAGTGGGGTGGTAGATGTCTAGTCTCCCTTATGGCTCTAATCTGATAGTGGGGTGGTAGATGTCTAGTCTCCCTTATGGCTCTAATCTGATAGTGGTAGTGGGGTGGTAGATGTCTAGTCTCCCTTATGGCTCTAATCTGATAGTGGGGTGGTAGATGTCTAGTCTCCCTTATGACTCTAATCTGTTAGTGGTAGTGGGGTGGTAGATGTCTAGTCTCCCTTATGGCTCTAATCTGATAGTGGTAGTTGGGTGGTAGATGTCTAGTCTCCCTTATGGCTCTAATCTGATAGTGGTAGATGTCTAGTCTCCCTTATGGCTCTAATCTGGTAGTGGGGTGGTAGATGTCTAGTCTCCCTTATGGCTCTAATCTGATAGTGGTAGAGGGGTGGTAGATGTCTTGTCTCCCTTATGACTCTAATCTGAAAGTGGTAGTGGGGTGGTAGATGTCTAGTCTCACTTATGGCTCTAATATGATAGTGTTAGTGGGGTGGTAGATGTCTAGTCTCCCTTATGGCTCTAATCTGGTAGTGGGTGGTAGATGTCTAGTCTCCCTTATGGCTCTAATCTGATAGTGGTAGTGGGGTGGTAAATGTCTAGTCTCCTATATGGCTCTAATCTGATAGTGGTAGTGGGGTGGTAGATGTCTAGTCTCCCTTATGGCTCTAATCTGACAGCGGTAGTGGGGTGGTAGATGTCTAGTCTCCTTTATGACTCTAATCTGTTAGTGGTAGTTGGGTGGTAGATGTCTAGTCTCCCTTATGGCTCGAATCTGATAGTGGTAGATGTCTAGTCTCCCTTATGGCTCTAATCTGATAGTGGGGTGGTAGATGTCTAGTCTCCCTTATGGCTCTAATCTGATAGTGGTAGAGGGGTGGTAGATGTGTAGTCTCACTTATGGCTCTAATATGATGTCTAGTCTCCCTTATGGCTCTATTATGATAGTGGTAGTGGGGTGGTAGATGTCTAGTCTCACTTATGGCTCTAATATGATAGTGTTAGTGGGGTGGTAGATGTCTAGTCTCCCTTATGTCTCTATTATGATAGTGGTAGTGGGGTGGTAGATGTCTAGTCTCCCTTATGGCTCTAATCTGGTAGTGGGTGGTAGATGTCTAGTCTCCCTTATGGTTCTAATCTGATAGTGGTAGTGGGGTGGTAGATGTGTAGTCTCCCTTATGGCTCTAATCTGATAGTGGTAGTGGGGTGGTAGATGTGTAGTCTCCTATATGGCTCTAATCTGGTAGTGGTAGTGGGGTGGTAGATGTTTAGTCTCCTATATGGCTGTAATCTGATAGTGGTAGTGGTGTGGTAGATGTCTAGTCTCCCTTATGGCTCTAATCTGATAGTGGTAGTGGGGTGGTAGATGTCTTGTCTCCCTTATGGCTCTAATCTGATAGTGGTAGTGGGGTGGTAGATGTCTAGTCTCCCTTATGGCTCTAATCTGATAGTGGGGTGGTAGATGTCTAGTCTCCCTTATGGCTCTAATCTGGTAGTGGTAGTGGGGTGGTAGATGTCTAGTCTCCCTTGTGGCTCTAATCTGGTAGAGGTAGTGGGTGGTAGATGTCTAGTCTCCCTTATGGCTCTAATCTGATAGTGGGGTGGTAGATGTCTAGTCTCCTTTATGACTCTAATCTGATAGTGGGGTGGTAGATGTCTAGTCTCCCTTATGGCTCTAATCTGGTAGAGGTAGTGGGTGGTAGATGTCTAGTCTCCCTTATGGCTCTAATCTGATATGGGTAGTGGGGTGATAGATGTCTAGTCTCCCTTATGGCTCTAATCTGATAGTGGTAGTGGGGTGGTAGATGTCTAGTGTCCCTTATGGCTCTAATCTGATAGTGGTAGATGTCTAGTCTCCCTTATGGCTCTAATCTGATAGTGGGGTGGTAGATGTCTAGTCTCCCTTATGGCTCTAATCTGATAGTGGTAGTGGGGTGGTAGATGTCTAGTCTCCCTTATGGCTCTAATCTGATAGTGGGGTGGTAGATGTCTAGTCTCCCTTATGACTCTAATCTGTTAGTGGTAGTGGGGTGGTAGATGTCTAGTCTCCTTTATGGCTCTAATCTGATAGTGGGGTGGTAGATGTCTAGTCTCCCTTATGGCTCTAATCTGATAGTGGTAGAGGGGTGGTAGATGTCTAGTCTCCCTTATGACTCTAATCTGAAAGTGGTAGTAGGGTGGTAAATGTCTAGTCTCACTTATGGCTCTAATATGATAGTGTTAGTGGGGTGGTAGATGTCTAGTCTCCCTTATGGCTCTATTCTGATAGTGGTAGTGGGGTGGTAGATGTCTAGTCTCACTTATGGCTCTAATATGATAGTGTTAGTGGGGTGGTAGATGTCTAGTCTCCCTTATGGCTCTATTATGATAGTGGTAGTGGGGTGGTAGATGTCTAGTCTCCCTTATGGCTCTAATCTGGTAGTGGGTGGTAGATGTCTAGTCTCCCTTATGGCTCTAATCTGATAGTGGTAGTGGATTGGTAGATGTCTAGTCTCCTATATGGCTCTAATCTGATAGTGGAAGTGGGGTGGTAGATGTCTAGTCTCCATTATGGCTCTAATCTGACAGCGGTAGTGGGGTGGTAGATGTCTAGTCTCCTTTATGACTCTAATCTGTTAGTGGTAGTTGGGTGGTAGATGTCTAGTCTCCCTTATGGCTCTAATCTGATAGAGGGGTGGTAGATGTCTAGTCTCCCTTATGACTCTAATCTGTTAGTGGTAGTGGGGTGGTAGATGTCTAGTCTCCTTTATGGCCCTAATCTGATAGTGGGGTGGTAGATGTCTAGTCTCCCTTATGGCTCTAATCTGATAGTGGTAGAGGGGTGGTAGATGTCTAGTCTCACTTATGGCTCTAATATGATAGTGGTAGTGGGGTGGTAGATGTCTAGTCTCCCTTATGGCTCTAATCTGATAGTGGTAGTGGGGTGGTAGATGTCTAGTCTCCCTTATGGCTCTAATCTGACAGCGGTAGTGGGATGGTAGATGTCTAGTCTCCTTTATGACTCTAATCTGATAGTGGTAGTGGGGTGGTAGATGTCTAGTCTCCTTTATGGCTCTAATCTGATAGTGGTAGTGGGGTGGTAGATGTCTAGTCTCCCTTATGGCTCTAATCTGATAGTGGTAGTGGGGTGGTAGATGTGTAGTCTCCTTTATGGCTCTAATCTGATAGTGGGGTGGTAGATGTCTAGACTCCCTTATGGCTGTAATCTGATATTGGTAGTGGTGTGGTAGATGTCTAGTCTCCCTTATGGCTCTAATCTGATAGTGGTAGTGGGGTGGTAGATGTCTTGTCTCCCTTATGGCTCTAATCTGATAGTGGTAGTGGGGTGGTAGATGTCTAGTCTCCCTTATGGCTCTAATCTGATAGTGGGGTGGTAGATGTCTAGTCTCCCTTATGGCTCTAATCTGGTAGTGGTAGTGGGGTGGTAGATGTTTAGACTCCCTTATGGCTGTAATCTGATAGTGGTAGTGGTGTGGTAGATGTCTAGTCTCCCTTATGGCTCTAATCTGATAGTGGTAGTGGGGTGGTAGATGTCTAGTCTCCCTTATGGCTCTAATCTGATAGTGGGGTGGTAGATGTCTAGTCTCCCTTATGGCTCTAATCTGGTAGTGGTAGTGGGGTGGTAGATGTCTAGTCTCCCTTATGGCTCTAATCTGGTAGTGGTAGTGGGGTGGTAGATGTCTAGTCTCCCTTGTGGCTCTAATCTGGTAGAGGTAGTGGGTGGTAGATGTCTAGTCTCCCTTATGGCTCTAATCTGATAGTGGGGTGGTAGATGTCTAGTCTCCTTTATGACTCTAATCTGATAGTGGGGTGGTAGATGTCTAGTCTCCCTTATGGCTCTAATCTGGTAGAGGTAGTGGGTGGTAGATGTCTAGTCTCCCTTATGGCTGTAATCTGATAGTGGTAGTGGTGTGGTAGATGTCTAGTCTCCCTTATGGCTCTAATCTGATAGTGGTAGTGGGGTGGTAGATGTCTAGTCTCCCTTATGGCTCTAATCTGATAGTGGGGTGGTAGATGTCTAGTCTCCCTTATGGCTCTAATCTGGTAGTGGTAGTGGGGTGGTAGATGTCTAGTCTCCCTTATGGCTCTAATCTGGTAGTGGTAGTGGGGTGGTAGATGTCTAGCCTCCCTTATGGCTCTAATCTGGTAGAGGTAGTGGGTGGTAGATGTCTAGTCTCCCTTATGGCTCTAATCTGATAGTGGGGTGGTAGATGTCTAGTCTCCTTTATGACTCTAATCTGATAGTGAGGTGGTAGATGTCTAGTCTCCCTTATGGCTCTAATCTGGTAGAGGTAGTGGGTGGTAGATGTCTAGTCTCCCTTATGGCTCTAATCTGATAGTGGTAGTGGGGTGGTAGATGTCTAGTCTCCCTTATGGCTCTAATCTGATAGTGGGGTGGTAGATGTCTAGTCTCCCTTATGACTCTAATCTGATAGTGGTAGTGGGGTGGTAGATGTCTAGTCTCCCTTATGGCTCTAATCTGATAGTGGTAGTTGGGTGGTAGATGTCTAGTCTCCCTTATGGCTCTAATCTGATAGTGGTAGATGTCTAGTCTCCCTTATGGCTCTAATCTGATAGTGGGGTGGTAGATGTCTAGTCTCCCTTATGGCTCTAATCTGATAGTGGTAGAGGGGTGGTAGATGTCTAGTCTCCCTTATGACTCTAATCTGAAAGTGGTAGTGGGGTGGTAGATGTCTAGTCTACTTATGGCTCTAATATGATAGTGGTAGTGGGGTGGTAGATGTCTAGTCTCCCTTATGGCTCTAATCTGGTAGTGGGTGGTCGATGTCTAGTCTCCTTTATGGCTCTAATCTGATAGTGGGGTGGTAGATGTCTAGTCTCCCTTATGGCTCTAATCTGGTAGTGGGTGGTAGATGTCTAGTCTCCTTTATGGCTCTAATCTGATAGTGGGGTGGTAGATGTCTAGTCTCCCTTATGGCTCTAATCTGATAGTGGTAGTGGGGTGGTAGATGTCTAGTCTCCTTTATGGCTCTAATCTGATAGTGGGGTGGTAGATGTCTAGTCTCTCTTATGACTCTAATCTGATAGTGGTAGTGGGTGGTAGATGTCTAGTCTCCCTTATGGCTCTAATCTGATAGTGGGGTGGTAGATGTCTAGTCTCCTTTATGGCTCTAATCTGATAGTGGGGTGGTATATGTCTAGTCTCCCTTATGGCTCTAATCTGATAGTGGTAGTGGGGTGGTAGGAGTCTAGTCTCCTTTATGGCTCTAATCTGATAGTGGGGTGGTAGATGTCTAGACTCCCTTATGGCTGTAATCTGATAGTGGTAGTGGTGTGGTAGATGTCTAGTCTCCCTTATGGCTCTAATCTGATAGTGGTAGTGGGGTGGTAGATGTCTTGTCTCCCTTATGGCTCTAATCTGATAGTGGTAGTGGGGTGGTAGATGTCTAGTCTCCCTTATGGCTCTAATCTGATAGTGGGGTGGTAGATGTCTAGTCTCCCTTATGGCTCTAATCTGATAGTGGTAGTGGGGTGGTAGATGTCTAGTCTCCCTTATGGCTCTAATCTGATAGTGGTAGAGATGTCTAGTCTCCCTTATGGCTCTAATCTGATAGTGGGGTGGTAGATGTCTAGTCTCCCTTATGACTCTAATCTGTTAGTGGTAGTGCGGTGGTAGATGTCTAGTGTCCCTTATGGCTCTAATCTGATAGTGGTAGATGTCTAGTCTCCCTTATGGCTCTAATCTGATAGTGGTAGATGTCTAGTCTCCCTTATGGCTCTAATCTGATAGTGGGGTGGTAGATGTCTAGTCTCCCTTATGGCTCTAATCTGATAGTGGTAGTGGGGTGGTAGATGTCTAGTCTCCCTTATGGCTCTAATATGATAGTGTTAGTGGGGTGGTAGATGTCTAGTTCCCCTTATGGCTCTATTATGATAGTGGTAGTGGGGTGGTAGATGTCTAGTCTCCCTTATGACTCTAATCTGTTAGTGGTAGTGGGGTGGTAGATGTCTAGTCTCCCTTATGGCTCTAATCTGATAGTGGTAGTTGGGTGGTAGATGTCTAGTCTCCCTTATGGCTCTAATCTGATAGTGGGGTGGTAGATGTCTAGTCTCCTTTATGGTTCTAATCTGATAGTGGGGTGGTAGATGTCTAGTCTCCCTTATGGCTCTAATCTGATAGTGGTAGTGGGGTGGTAGGAGTCTAGTCTCCTTTATGGCTCTAATCTGATATTGGGGTGGTAGATGTCTAGACTCCCTTATGGCTGTAATCTGATAGTGGTAGTGGTGTGGTAGATGTCTAGTCTCCCTTATGGCTCTAAACTGATAGTGGTAGTGGGGTGGTAGATGTCTTGTCTCCCTTATGGCTCTAATCTGATAGTGGTAGTGGGGTGGTAGATGTCTAATCTCCCTTATGGCTCTAATCTGATAGTGGGGTGGTAGATGTCTAGTCTCCCTTATGGCTCTAATCTGATAGTGGTAGTGGGGTGGTAGATGTCTAGTCTCCCTTATGGCTCTAATCTGATAGTGGTAGATGTCTAGTCTCCCTTATGGCTCTAATCTGATAGTGGGGTGGTAGATGTCTAGTCTCCCTTATGACTCTAATCTGTTAGTGGTAGTGCGGTGGTAGATGTGTAGTCTCCCTTATGGCTCTAATCTGATAGTGGTAGTTGGGTGGTAGATGTCTAGTGTCCCTTATGGCTCTAATCTGATAGTGGTAGATGTCTAGTCTCCCTTATGGCTCTAATCTGATAGTGGTAGATGTCTAGTCTCCCTTATGGCTCTAATCTGATAGTGGGGTGGTAGATGTCTAGTCTCCCTTATGGCTCTAATCTGATAGTGGTAGAGGGGTGGTAGATGTCTAGTCTCCCTTATGACTCTAATCTGAAAGTGGTAGTGGGGTGGTAGATGTCTAGTCTCACTTATGGCTCTAATATGATAGTGTTAGTGGGGTGGTAGATGTCTAGTTCCCCTTATGGCTCTATTATGATAGTGGTAGTGGGGTGGTAGATGTCTAGTCTCCTTTATGACTCTAATCTGATAGTGGGGTGGTAGATGTCTATTCTCCCTTATGGCTCTAATCTGGTAGAGGTAGTGGGTGGTAGATGTCTAGTCTCCCTTATGGCTCTAATCTGATATGGGTAGTGGGGTGATAGATGTCTAGTCTCCCTTATGGCTCTAATCTAAAGGTGGTAGTGGGGTGGTAGATGTCTAGTCTCCCTTATGGCTCTAATCTGATAGTGGGGTGGTGGATGTCTAGTCTCCCTTATGGCTCTAATCTGATAGTGGTAGTGGGGTGGTAGATGTCTAGTCTCCCTTATGGCTCTAATCTGATAGTGGTAGTGGGGTGGTAGATGTCTAGTCTCCCTTGTGGCTCTATTATGATAGTGGTAGTGGGGTGGTAGATGTCTAGTCTCACTTATGGCTCTAATATGATAGTGTTAGTGGGGTGGTAGATGTCTAGTCTCCTATATGGCTCTAATCTGATAGTGGTAGTGGGGTGGTAGATGTCTAGTCTCCCTTATGGCTCTAATCTGACAGCGGTGGTGGGGTGGTAGATGTCTAGTCTCCTTTATGACTCTAATCTGTTAGTGGTAGTTGGGTGGTAGATGTCTAGTCTCCCTTATGGCTCGAATCTGATAGTGGTAGATGTCTAGTCTCCCTTATGGCTCTAATCTGATAGTGGTAGAGGGGTGGTAGATGTCTAGTCTCCCTTGTGGCTCTAATCTGGTACAGGTAGTGGGTGGTAGATGTCTAGTCTCCCTTATGGCTCTAATCTGATAGTGGGGTGGTAGATGTCTAGTCTCCTTTATGACTCTAATCTGATAGTGGGGTGGTAGATGTCTAGTCTCCCTTATGGCTCTAATCTGGTAGAGGTAGTGGGTGGTAGATGTCTAGTCTCCCTTATGGCTCTAATGTGATATGGGTAGTGGGGTGATAGATGTCTAGTCTCCCTTATGGCTCTAATCTGATAGTGGTAGTGGGGTGGTAGATGTCTAGTCTCCCTTATGGCTCTAATCTGATAGTGGGGTGGTAGATGTCTAGTCTCCCTTATGGCTCTAATCTGATAGTGGTAGTGGGGTGGTAGATGTCTAGTCTCCCTTATGGCTCTAATCTGGTAGAGGTAGTGGGTGGTAGATGTCTAGTCTCCCTTATGGCTGTAATCTGATAGTGGTAGTGGTGTGGTAGATGTCTAGTCTCCCTTATGGCTCTAATCTGATAGTGGTAGTGGGGTGGTAGATGTCTAGTCTCCCTTATGGCTCTAATCTGGTAGTGGTAGTGGGGTGGTAGATGTCTAGCCTCCCTTGTGGCTCTAATCTGGTAGAGGTAGTGGGTGGTAGATGTCTAGTCTCCCTTATGGCTCTAATCTGATAGTGGGGTGGTAGATGTCTAGTCTCCTTTATGACTCTAATCTGATAGTGGGGTGGTAGATGTCTAGTCTCCCTTATGGCTCTAATCTGGTAGAGGTAGTGGGTGGTAGATGTCTAGTCTCCCTTATGGCTCTAATCTGATAGTGGGGTGGTAGATGTCTAGTCTCCTTTATGGCTCTAAACTGATATGGGTAGTGGGGTGATAGATGTCTAGTCTCCCTTATGGCTCTAATCTGATAGTGGTAGTGGGGTGGTAGATGTCTAGTGTCCCTTAAGGCTCTAATCTAAAAGTGGTAGATTTCTATTCTCCCTTATGGCTCTAATCTGATAGTGGGGTGGTAGATGTCTAGTCTCCCTTATGGCTCTAATCTGATAGTGGTAGTGGGGTGGTAGATGTCTAGTCTCCCTTATGGTTCTAATCTGATAGTGGGGTGGTAGATGTCTAGTCTCCCTTATGGCTCTAATCTGATAGTGGTAGTTGGGTGGTAGATGTCTAGTCTCCCTTATGGCTCTAATCTGATAGTGGTAGATGTCTAGTCTCCCTTATGGCTCTAATCTGATAGTGGGGTGGTAGATGTCTAGTCTCCCTTATGGCTCTAATCTGATAGTGGTAGAGGGGTGGTAGATGTCTAGTCTCCCTTATGACTCTAATCTGAAAGTGGTAGTGGGGTGGTAGATGTCTAGTCTACTTTATGGCTCTAATATGATAGTGGTAGTGGGGTGGTAGATGTCTAGTCTCCCTTATGGCTCTAATCTGGTAGTGGGTGGTAGATGTCTAGTCTCCTTTATGGCTCTAATCTGATAGTGGGGTGGTAGATGTCTAGTCTCCCTTATGGCTCTAATCTGGTAGTGGGTGGTAGATGTCTAGTCTCCTTTATGGCTCTAATCTGATAGTGGGGTGGTAGATGTCTAGTCTCCCTTATGGCTCTAATCTGATAGTGGTAGTGGGGTGGTAGATGTCTAGTCTCCTTTATGGCTCTAATCTGATAGTGGGGTGGTAGATGTCTAGTCTCTCTTATGACTCTAATCTGATAGTGGTAGTGGGTGGTAGATGTCTAGTCTCCCTTATGGCTCTAATCTGATAGTGGGGTGGTAGATGTCTAGTCTCCTTTATGGCTCTAATCTGATAGTGGGGTGGTAGATGTCTAGTCTCCCTTATGGCTCTAATCTGATAGTGGTAGTGGGGTGGTAGGAGTCTAGTCTCCTTTATGGCTCTAATCTGATAGTGGGGTGGTAGATGTCTAGACTCCCTTATGGCTGTAATCTGATAGTGGTAGTGGTGTGGTAGATGTCTAGTCTCCCTTATGGCTCTAATCTGATAGTGGTAGTGGGGTGGTAGATGTCTTGTCTCCCTTATGGCTCTAATCTGATAGTGGTAGTGGGGTGGTAGATGTCTAGTCTCCCTTATGGCTCTAATCTGATAGTGGGGTGGTAGATGTCTAGTCTCCCTTATGGCTCTAATCTGATAGTGGTAGTGGGGTGGTAGATGTCTAGTCTCCCTTATGGCTCTAATCTGATAGTGGTAGATGTCTAGTCTCCCTTATGGCTCTAATCTGATAGTGGGGTGGTAGATGTCTAGTCTCCCTTATGACTCTAATCTGTTAGTGGTAGTGCGGTGGTAGATGTCTAGTGTCCCTTATGGCTCTAATCTGATAGTGGTAGATGTCTAGTCTCCCTTATGGCTCTAATCTGATAGTGGTAGATGTCTAGTCTCCCTTATGGCTCTAATCTGATAGTGGGGTGGTAGATGTCTAGTCTCCCTTATGGCTCTAATATGATAGTGTTAGTGGGGTGGTAGATGTCTAGTTCCCCTTATGGCTCTATTATGATAGTGGTAGTGGGGTGGTAGATGTCTAGTCTCCCTTATGACTCTAATCTGTTAGTGGTAGTGGGGTGGTAGATGTCTAGTCTCCCTTATGGCTCTAATCTGATAGTGGTAGTTGGGTGGTAGATGTCTAGTCTCCCTTATGGCTCTAATCTGATAGTGGGGTGGTAGATGTCTAGTCTCCTTTATGGCTCTAATCTGATAGTGGGGTGGTAGATGTCTAGTCTCCCTTATGGCTCTAATCTGATAGTGGTAGTGGGGTGGTAGGAGTCTAGTCTCCTTTATGGCTCTAATCTGATAGTGGGGTGGTAGATGTCTAGACTCCCTTATGGCTGTAATCTGATAGTGGTAGTGGTGTGGTAGATGTCTAGTCTCCCTTATGGCTCTAATCTGATAGTGGTAGTGGGGTGGTAGATGTCTTGTCTCCCTTATGGCTCTAATCTGATAGTGGTAGTGGGGTGGTAGATGTCTAGTCTCCCTTATGGCTCTAATCTGATAGTGGGGTGGTAGATGTCTAGTCTCCCTTATGGCTCTAATCTGATAGTGGTAGTGGGGTGGTAGATGTCTAGTCTCCCTTATGGCTCTAATCTGATAGTGGTAGATGTCTAGTCTCCCTTATGGCTCTAATCTGATAGTGGGGTGGTAGATGTCTAGTCTCCCTTATGACTCTAATCTGTTAGTGGTAGTGCGGTGGTAGATGTCTAGTCTCCCTTATGGCTCTAATCTGATAGTGGTAGTTGGGTGGTAGATGTCTAGTGTCCCTTATGGCTCTAATCTGATAGTGGTAGATGTCTAGTCTCCCTTATGGCTCTAATCTGATAGTGGTAGATGTCTAGTCTCCCTTATGGCTCTAATCTGATAGTGGGGTGGTAGATGTCTAGTCTCCCTTATGGCTCTAATCTGATAGTGGTAGAGGGGTGGTAGATGTCTAGTCTCCCTTATGACTCTAATCTGAAAGTGGTAGTGGGGTGGTAGATGTCTAGTCTCACTTATGGCTCTAATATGATAGTGTTAGTGGGGTGGTAGATGTCTAGTTCCCCTTATGGCTCTATTATGATAGTGGTAGTGGGGTGGTAGATGTCTAGTCTCCTTTATGACTCTAATCTGATAGTGGGGTGGTAGATGTCTATTCTCCCTTATGGCTCTAATCTGGTAGAGGTAGTGGGTGGTAGATGTCTAGTCTCCCTTATGGCTCTAATCTGATATGGGTAGTGGGGTGATAGATGTCTAGTCTCCCTTATGGCTCTAATCTGATAGTGGTAGTGGGGTGGTAGATGTCTAGTCTCCCTTATGGCTCTAATCTGATAGTGGGGTGGTGGATGTCTAGTCTCCCTTATGGCTCTAATCTGATAGTGGTAGTAGGGTGGTAGATGTCTAGTCTCCCTTATGGCTCTAATCTGATAGTGGTAGTGGGGTGGTAGATGTCTAGTCTCCCTTGTGGCTCTATTATGATAGTGGTAGTGGGGTGGTAGATGTCTAGTCTCACTTATGGCTTTAATATGATAGTGTTAGTGGGGTGGTAGATGTCTAGTCTCCTATATGGCTCTAATCTGATAGTGGTAGTGGGGTGGTAGATGTCTAGTCTCCCTTATGGCTCTAATCTGACAGCGGTGGTGGGGTGGTAGATGTCTAGTCTCCTTTATGACTCTAATCTGTTAGTGGTAGTTGGGTGGTAGATGTCTAGTCTCCCTTATGGCTCGAATCTGATAGTGGTAGATGTCTAGTCTCCCTTATGGCTCTAATCTGATAGTGGTAGAGGGGTGGTAGATGTCTAGTCTCCCTTGTGGCTCTAATCTGGTACAGGTAGTGGGTGGTAGATGTCTAGTCTCCCTTATGGCTCTAATCTGATAGTGGGGTGGTAGATGTCTAGTCTCCTTTATGACTCTAATCTGATAGTGGGGTTGTAGATGTCTAGTCTCCCTTATGGCTCTAATCTGGTAGAGGTAGTGGGTGGTAGATGTCTAGTCTCCCTTATGGCTCTAATGTGATATGGGTAGTGGGGTGATAGATGTCTAGTCTCCCTTATGGCTCTAATCTGATAGTGGTAGTGGGGTGGTAGATGTCTAGTCTCCCTTATGGCTCTAATCTGATAGTGGGGTGGTAGATGTCTAGTCTCCCTTATGGCTCTAATCTGATAGTGGTAGTGGGGTGGTAGATGTCTAGTCTCCCTTATGGCTCTAATCTGATAGTGGGGTGGTAGATGTCTAGTCTCCCTTATGACTCTAATCTGTTAGTGGTAGTGGGGTGGTAGATGTCTAGTCTCCCTTATGGCTCTAATCTGATAGTGGTAGTTGAGTGGTAGATGTCTAGTCTCCCTTATGGCTCTAATCTGATAGTGGTAGATGTCTAGTCTCCCTTATGGCTCTAATCTGGTAGTGGGGTGGTAGATGTCTAGTCTCCCTTATGGCTCTAATCTGATAGTGGTAGAGGGGAGGTAGATGTCTTGTCTCCCTTATGACTCTAATCTGAAAGTGGTAGTGGGGTGGTAGATGTCTAGTCTCACTTATGGCTCTAATATGATAGTGTTAGTGGGGTGGTAGATGTCTAGTCTCCCTTATGGCTCTAATCTGGTAGTGGGTGGTAGATGTCTAGTCTCCCTTATGGCTCTAATCTGATAGTGGTAGTGGGGTGGTAAATGTCTAGTCTCCTATATGGCTCTAATCTGATAGTGGTAGTGGGGTGGTAGATGTCTAGTCTCCCTTATGGCTCTAATCTGACAGCGGTAGTGGGGTGGTAGATGTCTAGTCTCCTTTATGACTCTAATCTGTTAGTGGTAGTTGGGTGGTAGATGTCTAGTCTCCCTTATGGCTCGAATCTGATAGTGGTAGATGTCTAGTCTCCCTTATGGCTCTAATCTGATAGTGGGGTGGTAGATGTCTAGTCTCCCTTATGGCTCTAATCTGATAGTGGTAGAGGGGTGGTAGATGTCTAGTCTCCCTTATGTCTAGTCTCTAATATGATAGTGTTAGTGGGGTGGTAGATGTCTAGTCTCCCTTATGTCTCTATTATGATAGTGGTAGTGGGGTGGTAGATGTCTAGTCTCACTTATGGCTCTAATATGATAGTGTTAGTGGGGTGGTAGATGTCTAGTCTCCCTTATGTCTCTATTATGATAGTGGTAGTGGGGTGGTAGATGTCTAGTCTCCCTTATGGCTCTAATCTGGTAGTGGGTGGTAGATGTCTAGTCTCCCTTATGGTTCTAATCTGATAGTGGTAGTGGGATGGTAGATGTGTAGTCTCCCTTATGGCTCTAATCTGATAGTGGTAGTGGGGTGGTAGATGTGTAGTCTCCTATATGGCTCTAATCTGGTAGTGGTAGTGGGGTGGTAGATGTTTAGTCTCCTATATGGCTGTAATCTGATAGTGGTAGTGGTGTGGTAGATGTCTAGTCTCCCTTATGGCTCTAATCTGATAGTGGTAGTGGGGTGGTAGATGTCTTGTCTCCCTTATGGCTCTAATCTGATAGTGGTAGTGGGGTGGTAGATGTCTAGTCTCCCTTATGGCTCTAATCTGATAGTGGGGTGGTAGATGTCTAGTCTCCCTTATGGCTCTAATCTGGTAGTGGTAGTGGGGTGGTAGATGTCTAGTCTCCCTTGTGGCTCTAATCTGGTAGAGGTAGTGGGTGGTAGATGTCTAGTCTCCCTTATGGCTCTAATCTGATAGTGGGGTGGTAGATGTCTAGTCTCCTTTATGACTCTAATCTGATAGTGGGGTGGTAGATGTCTAGTCTCCCTTATGGCTCTAATCTGGTAGAGGTAGTGGGTGGTAGATGTCTAGTCTCCCTTATGGCTGTAATCTGATAGTGGTAGTGGTGTGGTAGATGTCTAGTCTCCCGTATGGCTCTAATCTGATAGTGGTAGTGGGGTGGTAGATGTCTAGTCTCCCTTATGGCTCTAATCTGATAGTGGGGTGGTAGATGTCTAGTCTCCCTTATGGCTCTAATCTGGTAGTGGTAGTGGGGTGGTAGATGTCTAGTCTCCCTTATGGCTCTAATCTGGTAGTGGTAGTGGGGTGGTAGATGTCTAGCCTCCCTTGTGGCTCTAATCTGATAGTGGTAGTGGGGTGGTAGATGTCTAGTCTCCCTTATGGCTCTAATCTGACAGCGGTAGTGGGGTGGTAGATGTCTAGTCTCCTTTATGACTCTAATCTGTTAGTGGTAGTTGGGTGGTAGATGTCTAGTCTCCCTTATGGCTCGAATCTGATAGTGGTAGATGTCTAGTCTCCCTTATGGCTCTAATCTGATAGTGGGGTGGTAGATGTCTAGTCTCCCTTATGGCTCTAATCTGATAGTGGTAGAGGGGTGGTAGATGTCTAGTCTCACTTATGGCTCTAATATGATGTCTAGTCTCCCTTATGGCTCTAATATGATAGTGTTAGTGGGGTGGTAGATGTCTAGTCTCCCTTATGTCTCTATTATGATAGTGGTAGTGGGGTGGTAGATGTCTAGTCTCACTTATGGCTCTAATATGATAGTGTTAGTGGGGTGGTAGATGTCTAGTCTCCCTTATGTCTCTATTATGATAGTGGTAGTGGGGTGGTAGATGTCTAGTCTCCCTTATGGCTCTAATCTGGTAGTGGGTGGTAGATGTCTAGTCTCCCTTATGGTTCTAATCTGATAGTGGTAGTGGGATGGTAGATGTGTAGTCTCCCTTATGGCTCTAATCTGATAGTGGTAGTGGGGTGGTAGATGTGTAGTCTCCTATATGGCTCTAATCTGGTAGTGGTAGTGGGGTGGTAGATGTTTAGTCTCCTATATGGCTGTAATCTGATAGTGGTAGTGGTGTGGTAGATGTCTAGTCTCCCTTATGGCTCTAATCTGATAGTGGTAGTGGGGTGGTAGATGTCTTGTCTCCCTTATGGCTCTAATCTGATAGTGGTAGTGGGGTGGTAGATGTCTAGTCTCCCTTATGGCTCTAATCTGATAGTGGGGTGGTAGATGTCTAGTCTCCCTTATGGCTCTAATCTGGTAGTGGTAGTGGGGTGGTAGATGTCTAGTCTCCCTTGTGGCTCTAATCTGGTAGAGGTAGTGGGTGGTAGATGTCTAGTCTCCCTTATGGCTCTAATCTGATAGTGGGGTGGTAGATGTCTAGTCTCCTTTATGACTCTAATCTGATAGTGGGGTGGTAGATGTCTAGTCTCCCTTATGGCTCTAATCTGGTAGAGGTAGTGGGTGGTAGATGTCTAGTCTCCCTTATGGCTGTAATCTGATAGTGGTAGTGGTGTGGTAGATGTCTAGTCTCCCTTATGGCTCTAATCTGATAGTGGTAGTGGGGTGGTAGATGTCTAGTCTCCCTTATGGCTCTAATCTGATAGTGGGGTGGTAGATGTCTAGTCTCCCTTATGGCTCTAATCTGGTAGTGGTAGTGGGGTGGTAGATGTCTAGTCTCCCTTATGGCTCTAATCTGGTAGTGGTAGTGGGGTGGTAGATGTCTAGCCTCCCTTGTGGCTCTAATCTGGTAGAGGTAGTGGGTGGTAGATGTCTAGTCTCCCTTATGGCTCTAATCTGATAGTGGGGTGGTAGATGTCTAGTCTCCTTTATGACTCTAATCTGATAGTGGGGTGGTAGATGTCTAGTCTCCCTTATGGCTCTAATCTGGTAGAGGTAGTGGGTGGTAGATGTCTAGTCTCCCTTATGGCTCTAATCTGATAGTGGGGTGGTAGATGTCTAGTCTCCTTTATGGCTCTAAACTGATATGGGTAGTGGGGTGATAGATGTCTAGTCTCCCTTATGGCTCTAATCTGATAGTGGTAGTGGGGTGGTAGATGTCTAGTGTCCCTTAAGGCTCTAATCTAAAAGTGGTAGATTTCTATTCTCCCTTATGGCTCTAATCTGATAGTGGGGTGGTAGATGTCTAGTCTCCCTTATGGCTCTAATCTGATAGTGGTAGTGGGGTGGTAGATGTCTAGTCTCCCTTATGGCTCTAATCTGATAGTGGGGTGGTAGATGTCTAGTCTCCCTTATGGCTCTAATCTGATAGTGGTAGTTGGGTGGTAGATGTCTAGTCTCCCTTATGGCTCTAATCTGATAGTGGTAGATGTCTAGTCTCCCTTATGGCTCTAATCTGATAGTGGGGTGGTAGATGTCTAGTCTCCCTTATGGCTCTAATCTGATAGTGGTAGAGGGGTGGTAGATGTCTAGTCTCCCTTATGACTCTAATCTGAAAGTGGTAGTGGGGTGGTAGATGTCTAGTCTACTTATGGCTCTATTATGATAGTGGTAGTGGGGTGGTAGATGTCTAGTCTCCCTTATGGCTCTAATCTGGTAGTGGGTGGTAGATGTCTAGTCTCCTTTATGACTCTAATCTGATAGTGGTAGTGGGGTGGTAGATGTCTAGTCTCTCTTATGGCTCTAATCTGATAGTGGGGTGGTAGATGTCTAGTCTCCCTTATGGCTCTAATCTGATAGTGGTAGTGGGGTGGTAGATGTCTAGTCTACTTATGGCTCTATTATGATAGTGGTAGTGGGGTGGTAGATGTCTAGTCTCCCTTATGGCTCTAATCTGGTAGTGGGTGGTAGATGTCTAGTCTCCTTTATGACTCTAATCTGATAGTGGTAGTTGGGTGGTAGATGTCTAGTCTCCCTTATGGCTCTAATCTGGTAGTGGTAGTGGGGTGGTAGATGTCTAGTCTCCCTTGTGGCTCTAATCTGGTAGAGGTAGTGGGTGGTAGATGTCTAGTCTCCTTTATGGCTCTAATCTGATAGTGGGGTGGTAGATGTCTAGACTCCCTTATGGCTCTAATCTGATGGTGGTAGTGGGGTGGTAGATGTCTAGTCTCCCTTATGGCTCTAATCTGATAGTGGTAGTGGGGTGGTAGATGTCTAGTCTCCCTTATGGCTCTAATCTGATGGTGGTAGTGGGGTGGTAGATGTCTAGTCTCCCTTATGGCTCTAATCTGATAGTGGTAGTGGGGTGGTAGATGTCTAGTCTCCTTTATGGCTCTAATCTGATAGTGGGGTGGTAGATGTCTAGTCTCCCTTATGTCTCTAATCTGATAGTGGTAGTGGGGTGGTAGATGTCTAGTCTCCCTTATGGCTCTAATCTGATGGTGGTAGTGGGGTGGTAGATGTCTAGTCTCCCTTATGGCTCTAATCTGATAGTGGTAGTGGGGTGGTAGATGTCTAGTCTCCTTTATGGCTCTAATCTGATAGTGGGGTGGTAGATGTCTAGTCTCCCTTATGGCTCTAATCTGGTAGTGGGTGGTAGATGTCTAGTCTCCTTTATGACTCTAATCTGATAGTGGTAGTGGGGTGGTAGATGTCTAGTCTCCTATATGGCTCTAATCTGATAGTGGTAGTGGGGTGGTAGATGTCTAGTCTCCCTTATGGCTCTAATCTGATAGTGGGGTGGTAGATGTCTAGTCTCCCTTATGGTTCTAATCTGGTAGTGGTAGTGGGGTGGTAGATGTCTAGTCTCCCTTATGGCTCTAATCTGGTAGTGGTAGTGGGGTGGTAGATGTCTAGTCTCCCTTGTGGCTCTAATCTGGTAGAGGTAGTGGGTGGTAGATGTCTAGTCTCCCTTATGGCTCTAATCTGATAGTGGGGTGGTAGATATCTAGTCTCCTTTATGACTCTAATCTGATAGTGGGGTGGTAGATGTCTAGTCTCCCTTATGGCTCTAATCTGGTAGAGGTAGTGGGTGGTAGATGTCTAGTCTCCCTTATGGCTGTAATCTGATAGTGGTAGTGGTGTGGTAGATGTCTAGTCTCCCTTATGGCTCTAATCTGATAGTGGTAGTGGGGTGGTAGATGTCTAGTCTCCCTTATGGCTCTAATCTGATAGTGGGGTGGTAGATGTCTAGTCTCCCTTATGGCTCTAATCTGGTAGTGGTAGTGGGGTGGTAGATGTCTAGTCTCCCTTATGGCTCTAATCTGGTAGTGGTAGTGGGGTGGTAGATGTCTAGTCTCCCTTGTGGCTCTAATCTGGTAGAGGTAGTGGGTGGTAGATGTCTAGTCTCCCTTATGGCTCTAATCTGATAGTGGTAGATGTCTAGTCTCCCTTATGGCTCTAATCTGGTAGTGGGGTGGTAGATGTCTAGTCTCCCTTATGGCTCTAATCTGATAGTGGTAGAGGGGTGGTAGATGTCTTGTCTCCCTTATGACTCTAATCTGAAAGTGGTAGTGGGGTGGTAGATGTCTAGTCTCACTTATGGCTCTAATATGATAGTGTTAGTGGGGTGGTAGATGTCTAGTCTCCCTTATGGCTCTAATCTGGTAGTGGGTGGTAGATGTCTAGTCTCCCTTATGGCTCTAATCTGATAGTGGTAGTGGGGTGGTAAATGTCTAGTCTCCTATATGGCTCTAATCTGATAGTGGTAGTGGGGTGGTAGATGTCTAGTCTCCCTTATGGCTCTAATCTGATAGTGGTAGTGGGGTGGTAGATGTCTAGTCTCCTTTATGACTCTAATCTGTTAGTGGTAGTTGGGTGGTAGATGTCTAGTCTCCCTTATGGCTCGAATCTGATAGTGGTAGATGTCTAGTCTCCCTTATGGCTCTAATCTGATAGTGGGGTGGTAGATGTCTAGTCTCCCTTATGGCTCTAATCTGATAGTGGTAGAGGGGTGGTAGATGTCTAGTCTCACTTATGGCTCTAATATGATGTCTAGTCTCCCTTATGGCTCTATTATGATAGTGGTAGTGGGGTGGTAGATGTCTAGTCTCACTTATGGCTCTAATATGATAGTGTTAGTGGGGTGGTAGATGTCTAGTCTCCCTTATGTCTCTATTATGATAGTGGTAGTGGGGTGGTAGATGTCTAGTCTCCCTTATGGCTCTAATCTGGTAGTGGGTGGTAGATGTCTAGTCTCCCTTATGGTTCTAATCTGATAGTGGTAGTGGGGTGGTAGATGTGTAGTCTCCCTTATGGCTCTAATCTGATAGTGGTAGTGGGGTGGTAGATGTGTAGTCTCCTATATGGCTCTAATCTGGTAGTGGTAGTGGGGTGGTAGATGTTTAGTCTCCTATATGGCTGTAATCTGATAGTGGTAGTGGTGTGGTAGATGTCTAGTCTCCCTTATGGCTCTAATCTGATAGTGGTAGTGGGGTGGTAGATGTCTTGTCTCCCTTATGGCTCTAATCTGATAGTGGTAGTGGGGTGGTAGATGTCTAGTCTCCCTTATGGCTCTAATCTGATAGTGGGGTGGTAGATGTCTAGTCTCCCTTATGGCTCTAATCTGGTAGTGGTAGTGGGGTGGTAGATGTCTAGTCTCCCTTGTGGCTCTAATCTGGTAGAGGTAGTGGGTGGTAGATGTCTAGTCTCCCTTATGGCTCTAATCTGATAGTGGGGTGGTAGATGTCTAGTCTCCTTTATGACTCTAATCTGATAGTGGGGTGGTAGATGTCTAGTCTCCCTTATGGCTCTAATCTGGTAGAGGTAGTGGGTGGTAGATGTCTAGTCTCCCTTATGGCTCTAATCTGATATGGGTAGTGGGGTGATAGATGTCTAGTCTCCCTTATGGCTCTAATCTGATAGTGGTAGTGGGGTGGTAGATGTCTAGTGTCCCTTATGGCTCTAATCTGATAGTGGTAGATGTCTAGTCTCCCTTATGGCTCTAATCTGATAGTGGGGTGGTAGATGTCTAGTCTCCCTTATGGCTCTAATCTGATAGTGGTAGTGGGGTGGTAGATGTCTAGTCTCCCTTATGGCTCTAATCTGATAGTGGGGTGGTAGATGTCTAGTCTCCCTTATGACTCTAATCTGTTAGTGGTAGTGGGGTGGTAGATGTCTAGTCTCCTTTATGGCTCTAATCTGATAGTGGGGTGGTAGATGTCTAGTCTCCCTTATGGCTCTAATCTGATAGTGGTAGAGGGGTGGTAGATGTCTAGTCTCCCTTATGACTCTAATCTGAAAGTGGTAGTAGGGTGGTAGATGTCTAGTCTCACTTATGGCTCTAATATGATAGTGGTAGTGGGGTGGTAGATGTCTAGTCTCCCTTATGGCTCTAATCTGGTAGTGGGTGGTAGATGTCTAGTCTCCCTTATGGCTCTAATCTGATAGTGGTAGTGGATTGGTAGATGTCTAGTCTCCTTTATGGCTCTAATCTGATAGTGGAAGTGGGGTGGTAGATGTCTAGTCTCCATTATGGCTCTAATCTGACAGCGGTAGTGGGGTGGTAGATGTCTAGTCTCCTTTATGACTCTAATCTGTTAGTGGTAGTTGGGTGGTAGATGTCTAGTCTCCCTTATGGCTCTAATCTGATAGAGGGGTGGTAGATGTCTAGTCTCCCTTATGACTCTAATCTGTTAGTGGTAGTGGGGTGGTAGATGTCTAGTCTCCTTTATGGCTCTAATCTGATAGTGGGGTGGTAGATGTCTAGTCTCCCTTATGGCTCTAATCTGATAGTGGTAGAGGGGTGGTAGATGTCTAGTCTCACTTATGGCTCTAATATGATAGTGGTAGTGGGGTGGTAGATGTCTAGTCTCCCTTATGGCTCTAATCTGATAGTGGTAGTGGGGTGGTAGATGTCTAGTCTCCCTTATGGCTCTAATCTGACAGCGGTAGTGGGATGGTAGATGTCTAGTCTCCTTTATGACTCTAATCTGTTAGTGGTAGTGGGGTGGTAGATGTCTAATCTCCCTTATGGCTCTAATCTGATAGTGGTAGTGGGGTGGTAGATGTCTAGTCTCCCTTATGGCTCTAATCTGATAGTGGTAGTGGGGTGGTAGATGTGTAGTCTCCTTTATGGCTCTAATCTGATAGTGGGGTGGTAGATGTCTAGACTCCCTTATGGCTGTAATCTGATATTGGTAGTGGTGTGGTAGATGTCTAGTCTCCCTTATGGCTCTAATCTGATAGTGGTAGTGGGGTGGTAGATGTCTTGTCTCCCTTATGGCTCTAATCTGATAGTGGTAGTGGGGTGGTAGATGTCTAGTCTCCCTTATGGCTCTAATCTGATAGTGGGGTGGTAGATGTCTAGTCTCCCTTATGGCTCTAATCTGGTAGTGGTAGTGGGGTGGTAGATGTTTAGACTCCCTTATGGCTGTAATCTGATAGTGGTAGTGGTGTGGTAGATGTCTAGTCTCCCTTATGGCTCTAATCTGATAGTGGTAGTGGGGTGGTAGATGTCTAGTCTCCCTTATGGCTCTAATCTGATAGTGGGGTGGTAGATGTCTAGTCTCCCTTATGGCTCTAATCTGGTAGTGGTAGTGGGGTGGTAGATGTCTAGTCTCCCTTATGGCTCTAATCTGGTAGTGGTAGTGGGGTGGTAGATGTCTAGTCTCCCTTGTGGCTCTAATCTGGTAGAGGTAGTGGGTGGTAGATGTCTAGTCTCCCTTATGGCTCTAATCTGATAGTGGGGTGGTAGATGTCTAGTCTCCTTTATGACTCTAATCTGATAGTGGGGTGGTAGATGTCTAGTCTCCCTTATGGCTCTAATCTGGTAGAGGTAGTGGGTGGTAGATGTCTAGTCTCCCTTATGGCTGTAATCTGATAGTGGTAGTGGTGTGGTAGATGTCTAGTCTCCCTTATGGCTCTAATCTGATAGTGGTAGTGGGGTGGTAGATGTCTAGTCTCCCTTATGGCTCTAATCTGATAGTGGGGTGGTAGATGTCTAGTCTCCCTTATGGCTCTAATCTGGTAGTGGTAGTGGGGTGGTAGATGTCTAGTCTCCCTTATGGCTCTAATCTGGTAGTGGTAGTGGGGTGGTAGATGTCTAGCCTCCCTTGTGGCTCTAATCTGGTAGAGGTAGTGGGTGGTAGATGTCTAGTCTCCCTTATGGCTCTAATCTGATAGTGGGGTGGTAGATGTCTAGTCTCCTTTATGACTCTAATCTGATAGTGGGGTGGTAGATGTCTAGTCTCCCTTATGGCTCTAATCTGGTAGAGGTAGTGGGTGGTAGATGTCTAGTCTCCCTTATGGCTCTAATCTGATAGTGGGGTGGTAGATGTCTAGTCTCCTTTATGGCTCTAAACTGATATGGGTAGTGGGGTGATAGATGTCTAGTCTCCCTTATGGCTCTAATCTGATAGTGGTAGTGGGGTGGTAGATGTCTAGTGTCCCTTAAGGCTCTAATCTAAAAGTGGTAGATTTCTAGTCTCCCTTATGGCTCTAATCTGATAGTGGGGTGGTAGATGTCTAGCCTCCCTTATGGCTCTAATCTGATAGTGGTAGTGGGGTGGTAGATGTCTAGTCTCCCTTATGGCTCTAATCTGATAGTGGGGTGGTAGATGTCTAGTCTCCCTTATGGCTCTAATCTGATAGTGGTAGTTGGGTGGTAGATGTCTAGTCTCCCTTATGGCTCTAATCTGATAGTGGTAGATGTCTAGTCTCCCTTATGGCTCTAATCTGATAGTGGGGTGGTAGATGTCTAGTCTCCCTTATGGCTCTAATCTGATAGTGGTAGAGGGGTGGTAGATGTCTAGTCTCCCTTATGACTCTAATCTGAAAGTGGTAGTGGGGTGGTAGATGTCTAGTCTCACTTATGGCTCTATTATGATAGTGGTAGTGGGGTGGTAGATGTCTAGTCTCCCTTATGGCTCTAATCTGGTAGTGGGTGGTAGATGTCTAGTCTCCTTTATGACTCTAATCTGATAGTGGTAGTGGGGTGGTAGATGTCTAGTCTACCTTATGACTCTAATCTGATAGTGGTAGTGGGGTGGTAGATGTCTAGTCTCCCTTATGGCTCTAATCTGGTAGTGGGTGGTAGATGTCTAGTCTCCTTTATGACTCTTATCTGATAGTGGTAGTGGGGTGGTAGATGTCTAGTCTACCTTATGACTCTAATCTGATAGTGGTAGTGGGGTGGTAGATGTCTAGTCTCCTTTATGGCTCTAATCTGATAGTGGGGTGGTAGATGTCTAGACTCCCTTATGGCTCTAATCTGATGGTGGTAGTGGGGTGGTAGATGTCTAGTCTCCCTTATGGCTCTAATCTGATAGTGGTAGTGGGGTGGTAGATGTCTAGTCTCCCTTATGGCTCTAATCTGATGGTGGTAGTGGGGTGGTAGATGTCTAGTCTCCCTTATGGCTCTAATCTGATAGTGGTAGTGGGGTGGTAGATGTCTAGTCTCCTTTATGGCTCTAATCTGATAGTGGGGTGGTAGATGTCTAGTCTCCCTTATGGCTCTAATCTGGTAGTGGGTGGTAGATGTCTAGTCTCCTTTATGACTCTAATCTGATAGTGGTAGTGGGGTGGTAGATGTCTAGTCTCCTATATGGCTCTAATCTGATAGTGGTAGTGGGGTGGTAGATGTCTAGTCTCCCTTATGGCTCTAATCTGATAGTGGGGTGGTAGATGTCTAGTCTCCCTTATGGCTCTAATCTGGTAGTGGTAGTGGGGTGGTAGATGTCTAGTCTCCCTTATGGCTCTAATCTGGTAGTGGTAGTGGGGTGGTAGATGTCTAGTCTCCCTTGTGGCTCTAATCTGGTAGAGGTAGTGGGTGGTAGATGTCTAGTCTCCCTTATGGCTCTAATCTGATAGTGGGGTGGTAGATGTCTAGTCTCCTTTATGACTCTAATCTGATAGTGGGGTGGTAGATGTCTAGTCTCCCTTATGGCTCTAATCTGGTAGAGGTAGTGGGTGGTAGATGTCTAGTCTCCCTTATGGCTGTAATCTGATAGTGGTAGTGGTGTGGTAGATGTCTAGTCTCCCTTATGGCTCTAATCTGATAGTGGTAGTGGGGTGGTAGATGTCTAGTCTCCCTTATGGCTCTAATCTGATAGTGGGGTGGTAGATGTCTAGTCTCCCTTATGGCTCTAATCTGGTAGTGGTAGTGGGGTGGTAGATGTCTAGTCTCCCTTATGGCTCTAATCTGGTAGTGGTAGTGGGGTGGTAGATGTCTAGTCTCCCTTGTGGCTCTAATCTGGTAGAGGTAGTGGGTGGTAGATGTCTAGTCTCCCTTATGGCTCTAATCTGATAGTGGGGTGGTAGATGTCTAGTCTCCTTTATGACTCTAATCTGATAGTGGGGTGGTAGATGTCTAGTCTCCCTTATGGCTCTAATCTGGTAGAGGTAGTGGGTGGTAGATGTCTAGTCTCCCTTATGGCTCTAATCTGATAGTGGGGTGGTAGATGTCTAGTCTCCTATATGGCTCTAAACTGATATGGGTAGTGGGGTGATAGATGTCTAGTCTCCCTTATGGCTCTAATCTGATAGTGGTAGTGGGGTGGTAGATGTCTAGTGTCCCTTAAGGCTCTAATCTAAAAGTGGTAGATTTCTAGTCTCCCTTATGGCTCTAATCTGATAGTGGGGTGGTAGATGTCTAGTCTCCCTTATGGCTCTAATCTGATAGTGGTAGTGGGGTGGTAGATGTCTAGTCTCCCTTATGGCTCTAATCTGATAGTGGGGTGGTAGATGTCTAGTCTCCCTTATGGCTCTAATCTGATAGTGGTAGTTGGGTGGTAGATGTCTAGTCTCCCTTATGGCTCTAATCTGATAGTGGTAGATGTCTAGTCTCCCTTATGGCTCTAATCTGATAGTGGGGTGGTAGATGTCTAGTCTCCCTTATGGCTCTAATCTGATAGTGGTAGAGGGGTGGTAGATGTCTAGTCTCCCTTATGACTCTAATCTGAAAGTGGTAGTGGGGTGGTAGATGTCTAGTCTCACTTATGGCTCTATTATGATAGTGGTAGTGGGGTGGTAGATGTCTAGTCTCCATTATGGCTCTAATCTGGTAGTGGGTGGTAGATGTCTAGTCTCCTTTATGACTCTAATCTGATAGTGGTAGTGGGGTGGTAGATGTCTAGTCTACCTTATGACTCTAATCTGATAGTGGTAGTGGGGTGGTAGATGTCTAGTCTCCCTTATGGCTCTAATCTGGTAGTGGGTGGTAGATGTCTAGTCTCCTTTATGACTCTAATCTGATAGTGGTAGTGGGGTGGTAGATGTCTAGTCTACCTTATGACTCTAATCTGATAGTGGTAGTGGGGTGGTAGATGTCTAGTCTCCCTTATGGCTCTAATCTGATAGTGGGGTGGTAGATGTCTAGACTCCCTTATGGCTCTAATCTGATGGTGGTAGTGGGGTGGTAGATGTCTAGTCTCCCTTATGGCTCTAATCTGATAGTGGTAGTGGGGTGGTAGATGTCTAGTCTCCCTTATGGCTCTAATCTGATGGTGGTAGTGGGGTGGTAGATGTCTAGTCTCCCTTATGGCTCTAATCTGATAGTGGTAGTGGGGTGGTAGATGTCTAGTCTCCTTTATGGCTCTAATCTGATAGTGGGGTGGTAGATGTCTAGTCTCCCTTATGGCTCTAATCTGGTAGTGGGTGGTAGATGTCTAGTCTCCTTTATGACTCTAATCTGATAGTGGTAGTGGGGTGGTAGATGTCTAGTCTCCTATATGGCTCTAATCTGATAGTGGTAGTGGGGTGGTAGATGTCTAGTCTCCCTTATGGCTCTAATCTGACAGTGGTAGTGGGGTGGTAGATGTCTAGTCTCCCTTATGACTCTAATCTGATAGTGGTAGTGGGGAGGTAGATGTCTAGTATCCCTTATGGCTCTAATCTGATAATGGGGTGGTAGATGTCTAGTCTCCCTTATGGCTCTAATCTGATAGTGGTAGTGGGGTGGTAGATGTCTAGTCTCCCTTATGGCTCTAATCTGATAGTGGTAGATGTCTAGTCTCCCTTATGGCTCTAATCTGATAGGTGGGTGGTAGATTTCTAGTCTCCCTTATGGCTCTATTCTGATAGTGGTAGTGGGGTGGTAGATGTCTAGTCTCCCTTATGGCTCTAATCTGATAGTGGTAGTGGGGTGGTAGATGTCTAGTCTCTCTTATGGCTCTAATCTGATAGTGGTAGATGTTTAGTCTCCCTTATGGCTCTAATCTGATAGTGGGGTGGTAGATGTCTAGTCTCCCTTATGGCTCTAATCTGATAGTGGTAGAGGGGTGGTAGATGTCTAGTCTCACTTATGGCTCTAATATGATAGTGGTAGTGGCGTGGTAGATGTCTAGTCTCACTTATGGCTCTAATCTGATAGTGGTAGATGTCTAGTCTCCCGTATGGCTCTAATATGATAGTGGTAGTGGGGTGGTAGATGTCTAGTCTCCCTTATGGCTCTAATCTGGTAGTGGGTGGTAGATGTCTAGTCTCCTTTATGGCTCTAATCTGATAGTGGGGTGGTAGATGTCTAGTCTCCCTTATGGCTCTAATCTGGTAGTGGGTGGTAGATGTCTAGTCTCCTTTATGGCTCTAATCTGATAGTGGGATGGTAGATGTCTAGTCTCCCTTATGGCTCTAATCTGATAGTGGTAGTGGGGTGGTAGATGTCTAGTCTCCTTTATGGCTCTAATCTGATAGTGGGGTGGTAGATGTCTAGTCTCCTTTATGGCTCTAATCTGATAGTGGGGTGGTAGATGTCTAGACTCCCTTATGGCTGTAATCTGATAGTGGTAGTGGTGTGGTAGATTTTTAGTCTCCCTTATGGCTCTAATCTGATAGTGGTAGTGGGGTGGTAGATGTCTTGTCTCCCTTATGGCTCTAATCTGATAGTGGTAGTGGGGTGGTAGATGTCTAGTCTCCCTTATGGCTCTAATCTGATAGTGGGGTGGTTGATGTCTAGTCTCCCTTATGGCTCTAATCTGATAGTGGTAGTGGGGTGGTAGATGTCTAGTCTCCCTTATGGCTATAATCTGATAGTGGTAGTGGGGTGGTAGATGTCTAGTCTCCCTTATGGCTCTAATCTGATAGTGGGGTGGTAGATGTCTAGTCTCCCTTATGACTCTAATCTGTTAGTGGTAGTGCGGTGGTAGATGTCTAGTCTCCCTTATGGCTCTAATCTGATAGTGGTAGTTGGGTGGTAGATGTCTAGTGTCCCTTATGGCTCTAATCTGATAGTGGTAGATGTCTAGTCTCCCTTATGGCTCTAATCTGATAGTGGGGTGGTAGATGTCTAGTCTCCCTTATGGCTCTAATATGATAGTGGTAGAGGGGTGGTAGATGTCTAGTCTCCCTTATGACTCTAATCTGAAAGTGGTAGTGGGGTGGTAGATGTCTAGTCTCACTTATGGCTCTAATCTGGTAGTGGGTGGTAGATGTCTAGTCTCCTTTATGGCTCTAATCTGATAGTGGGGTGGTAGATGTCTGCTCTCCCTTATGGCTCTAATCTGGTAGTGGTAGTGGGTGGTAGATGTCTAGTCTCCCTTATGGCTCTAATCTGATAGTGGTAGTGGGGTGGTAGATGTCTAGTCTCCCTTATGGCTCTAATCTGATAGTGGTAGTGGGGTGGTAGATGTCTAGTCTACCTTATGACTCTAATCTGATAGTGGTAGTGTGGTGGTAGATGTCTAGTCTCCCGTATGGCTCTAATCTGATAGTGGTAGTGGGGTGGTAGATGTCTAGTCTCCTTTATGGCTCTAATCTGATAGTGGGGTGGTAGATGTCTAGTCTCCCTTATGACTCTAATCTGATAGTGGTAGTGGGGTGGTAGATGTCTAGTCTCCCTTATGGCTCTAATCTGATAGTGGGGTGGTAGATGTCTAGTCTCCCTTTTGGCTCTAATCTGATAGTGGTAGTGGGGTGGTAGATGTCTAGTCTCCCTTATGGCTCTAATCTGATAGTGGTAGATGTCTAGTCTCCCTTATGGCTCTAATCTGATAGGTGGGTGGTAGATTTTTAGTCTCCCTTATGGCTCTATTCTGATAGTGGTAGTGGGGCGGTAGATGTCTAGTCTCCCTTATGGCTCTAATCTGATAGTGGTAGTGGGGTGGTAGATGTCTAGTCTCTCTTATGGCTCTAATCTGATAGTGGGGTGGTAGATGTCTAGTCTCCCTTATGGCTCTAATCTGATAGTGGGGTGGTAGATGTCTAGTCTCCCTTATGGCTCTAATCTGATAGTGGTAGTGGGGTGGTAGATGTCTAGTCTCACTTATGGCTCTAATATGATAGTGTTAGTGGGGTGGTAGATGTCTAGTCTCCCTTATGGCTCTAATCTGGTAGTGGGTGGTAGTTGTCTAGTCTCCTTTATGGCTCTAATCTGATAGTGGGGTGGTAGATGTCTAGTCTCTCTTATGACTCTAATCTGATAGTGGTAGTGGGGTGGTAGATGTCTAGTCTCCCTTATGGCTCTAATCTGATAGTGTGGTGGTAGATGTCTAGTCTCCTTTATGGCTCTAATCTGATAGTGGGGTGGTAGATGTCTAGTCTCCCTTATGGCTCTAATCTGATAGTGGTAGTGGGGTGGTAGAGGTCTAGAATCCCTTATGGCTCTAATCTGATAGTGGGGTGGTAGATGTCTAGACTCCCTTATGGCTGTAATCTGATAGTGGTAGTGTTGTGGTAGATGTCTAGTCTCCCTTATGGCTCTAATCTGATAGTGGTAGTGGGGTGGTAGATGTCTTGTCTCCCTTATGGCTCTAATCTGATAGTGGTAGTGGGGTGGTAGATGTCTAGTCTCCCTTATGGCTCTAATCTGATAGTGGTAGTGGGGTGGTAGATGTCTAGTCTCTCTTATGGCTCTAATCTGATAGTGGTAGATGTCTAGTCTCCCTTATGGCTCTAATCTGATAGTGGGGTGGTAGATGTCTAGTCTCCCTTATGGCTCTAAAATGATAGTGGTAGTGGGGTGGTAGATGTCTAGTCTCCCTTATGGCTCTAATCTGATAGTGGTAGTGGGGTGGTAGATGTCTAGTCTCCCTTATGGCTCTAATCTGATAGTGGTAGATGTCTAGTCTCCCTTATGGCTATAATCTGATAGTGGGGTGGTAGATGTCTAGTCTCCCTTATGGCTCTAATCTGACAGCGGTAGTGGGGTGGTAGATGTCTAGTCTCCTTTATGACTAATCTGTTAGTGGTAGTGGGGTGGTAGATGTCTAGTCTCCCTTATGGCTCTAGTCTGATAGTGGTAGTGGGGTGGTAGATGTCTAGTTTCCCTTATGGCTCTAATCTGACAGCGGTAGTGGGGTGGTAGATGTCTAGTCTCCCTTATGCCTCTAATCTGATAGTGGTAGTGGGGTGGTAGATGTCTAGTCTCCCTTATGGCTCTAATCTGATAGTGGTAGATGTCTAGTCTCCCTTATGCCTCTAATCTGATAGTGGTAGTGGGGTGGTAGATGTCTAGTCTCCCTTATGGCTCTAATCTGATAGTGGTAGTGGGGGGGTAGATGTCTAGTCTCCCTTATGGCTCTAATCTGATAGTGGTAGTGGGGTGGTAGATGTCTAGTCTCCCTTATGGCTCTAATCTGATAGTGGTAGATGTCTAGTCTCCCTTATGCCTCTAATCTGATAGTGGTAGTGGGGTGGTAGATGTCTAGTCTCCCTTATGGCTCTAATCTGATAGTGGGGTGGTAGATGTCTAGTCTCCCTTATGGCTCTAATCTGATAGTGGTAGTGGGGTGGTAGATGTCTAGTCTCCCTTATGGCTCTAATCTAATAGTGGTAGTGGGGTGGTAGATGTCTAGTCTCCCTTATGGCTCTAATCTGATAGTGGTAGATGTCTAGTCTCCCTTATGGCTCTAATCTGATAGTGGGGTGGTAGATGTCTAGTCTCCCTTATGGCTCTAATCTGATAGTGGTAGAGGGGTGGTAGATGTCTAGTCTCACTTATGGCTCTAATATGATAGTGGTAGTGGGGTGGTAGATGTCTAGTCTCCCGTATGGCTCTAATCTGATAGTGGTAGTGGGGTGGTAGATGTCTAGTCTCCCTTATGGCTCTAATCTGATAGTGGTAGATGTCTAGTCTCCCTTATGGCTCTAATCTGATAGTGGGGTGGTAGATGTCTAGTCTCCTTTATGACTCTAATCTGATAGTGGGGTGGTAGATGTCTAGTCTCCCTTATGGCTCTAATCTGATAGTGGTAGTGGGGTGGTAGATGTCTAGTCTCCCTTATGGCTCTAATCTGATAGTGGTAGTGGGGTGGTAGATGTCTAGTCTCCCTTATGGCTCTAATCTGATAGTGGTAGATGTCTAGTCTCCCTTATGGCTCTAATCTGATAGTGGGGTGGTAGATGTCTAGTCTCCCTTATGGCTCTAATCTGATAGTGGTAGAGGGGTGGTAGATGTCTAGTCTCACTTATGGCTCTAATATGATAGTGGTAGTGGGGTGGTAGATGTCTAGTCTCCCGTATGGCTCTAATCTGATAGTGGTAGTGGGGTGGTAGATGTCTAGTCTCCCTTATGGCTCTAATCTGATAGTGGTAGATGTCTAGTCTCCCTTATGGCTCTAATCTGATAGTGGGGTGGTAGATGTCTAGTCTCCTTTATGACTCTAATCTGATAGTGGGGTGGTAGATGTCTAGTCTCCTTTATGGCTCTAATCTGATAGTGGTAGTGGGGTGGTAGATGTCTAGTCTCCCTTATGGCTCTAATCTGATAGTGGTAGTGGGGTGGTGGATGTCTAGTCTCCCTTATGGCTCTAATCTGAAAGTGGGGTGGTAGATGTCTAGTCTCCCTTATGACTCTAATCTGTTAGTGGTAGTGGGGTGGTAGATGTCTAGTCTCCCTTATGGCTCTAATCTGATAGTGGTAGTGGGGTGGTAGATGTCTAGTCTCCCTTATGGCTCTAATCTGATAGTGGTAGATGTCTAGTCTCCCTTATGGCTCTAATCTGATAGTGGGGTGGTAGATGTCTAGTCTCCTTTATGACTCTAATCTGATAGTGGGGTGGTAGATTTCTAGTCTCCCTTATGGCTCTAATCTGATAGTGGTAGTGGGGTGGTAGATGTCTAGTCTCCCTTATGGCTCTAATCTGATAGTGGTAGTGGGGTGGTAGATGTCTAGTCTCCCTTATGGCTCTAATCTGATAGTGGTAGATGTCTAGTCTCCCTTATGGCTCTAATCTGATAGTGGTAGATGTCTAGTCTCCCTTATGGCTCTAATCTGATAGTGGTAGAGGGGTGGTAGATGTCTAGTCTCACTTATGGCTCTAATATGATAGTGGTAGTGGGGTGGTAGATGTCTAGTCTCCCGTATGGCTCTAATCTGATAGTGGTAGTGGGGTGGTAGATGTCTAGTCTCCCTTATGGCTCTAATCTGATAGTGGTAGATGTCTAGTCTCCCTTATGGCTCTAATCTGATAGTGGGGTGGTAGATGTCTAGTCTCCTTTATGACTCTAATCTGATAGTGGGGTGGTAGATGTCTAGTCTCCTTTATGGCTCTAATCTGATAGTGGTAGTGGGGTGGTAGATGTCTAGTCTCCCTTATGGCTCTAATCTGATAGTGGTAGTGGGGTGGTGGATGTCTAGTCTCCCTTATGGCTCTAATCTGAAAGTGGGGTGGTAGATGTCTAGTCTCCCTTATGACTCTAATCTGTTAGTGGTAGTGGGGTGGTAGATGTCTAGTCTCCCTTATGGCTCTAATCTGATAGTGGTAGTGGGGTGGTAGATGTCTAGTCTCCCTTATGGCTCTAATCTGATAGTGGTAGAAGTCTAGCTCCCTTATGGCTCTAATCTGATAGTGGGGTGGTAGATGTCTAGCTCCCTTATGGGTCTAATCTGATAGTGGGGTGGTAGATGTCTATTCTCCCTTATGGCTCTAATCTGATAGTGGTAGAGGGGTGGTAGATGTCTAGTCTCACTTATGGCTCTAATATGATAGTGGTAGTGGGGTGGTAGATGTCTAGTCTCCCGTATGGCTCTAATCTGATAGTGGTAGTGGGGTGGTAGATGTCTAGTCTCCCTTATGGCTCTAATCTGATAGTGGTAGATGTCTAGTCTCCCTTATGGCTCTAATCTGATAGTGGGGTGGTAGATGTCTAGTCTCCTTTATGACTCTAATCTGATAGTGGGGTGGTAGATGTCTAGTCTCCTTTATGGCTCTAATCTGATAGTGGTAGTGGGGTGGTAGATGTCTAGTCTCTCTTATGGCTCTAATCTGATAGTGGTAGTGGGGTGGTAGATGTCTAGTCTCCCTTATGGCTCTAAACTGATAGTGGTAGTGGGGTGGTAGATGTCTAGTCTCCCTTATGGCTCTAATCTGATAGTGGTAGTGGGGTGGTAGATGTCTAGTCTCCCTTATGGCTCTAATCTGACAGCGGTAGTGGGGTGGTAGATGTCTAGTCTCCCTTATGCCTCTAATCTGATAGTGGTAGTGGGGTGGTAGATGTCTAGTTTCCCTTATGGCTCTAATCTGACAGCGGTAGTGGGGTGGTAGATGTCTAGTCTCCATTATGCCTCTAATCTGATAGTGGTAGTGGGGTGGTAGATGTTTAGTCTCCCTTATGGCTCTAATCTGATAGCGGTAGTGGGGTGGTAGATGTCTAGTCTCCCTTATGGCTCTAATCTGACAGCGTAGTGGGGTGGTAGATGTCTAGTCTCCTTTATGGCTCTAATCTGATAGTGGTAGTGGGGTGGTAGATGTCTAGTCTCCCTTATGGCTCTAATCTGATAGTGGTAGTGGGGTGGTAGATGTCTAGTCTCCCTTATGGCTCTAATCTGATAGTGGTAGCGGGGTGGTAGATGTCTAGTCTCCCTTATGACTCTAATCTGATAGTGGGGTGGTAGATGTCTAGTCTCCCTTATGACTCTAATCTGATAGTGGTAGTGGGGTGGTAGATGTTTAGTCTCCCTTATGGCTCTAATCTGATAGTGGTAGTGGGGGGGTAGATGTCTAGTCTCCCTTATGGCTCTAATCTGATAGTGGTAGTGGGGTGGTAGATGTCTAGTCTCCCTTATTGCTCTAATCTGATAGTGGTAGTGGGGTGGTAGATGTCTAGTCTCCCTTATGGCTCTAATCTGACAGCGGTAGTGGGATGGTAGATGTTTAGTCTCCCTTATGGCTCTAATCTGACAGCGGTAGTGGGGTGGTAGATGTTTAGTCTCCCTTATGCCTCTAATCTGATAGTGGTAGTGGGGTGGTAGATGTCTAGTCTCCCTTATGGCTCTAATCTGATAGTGGTAGATGTCTAGTCTCCCTTATGCCTCTAATCTGATAGTGGTAGTGGGGTGGTAGATGTCTAATCTCCCTTATGGCTCTAATCTGATAGTGGTAGTGGGGGGGTAGATGTCTAGTCTCCCTTATGGCTCTAATCTGATAGTGGTAGTGGGGTGGTAGATGTCTAGTCTCCCTTATGGCTCTAATCTGATAGTGGTAGATGTCTAGTCTCCCTTATGCCTCTAATCTGATAGTGGTAGTGGGGTGGTAGATGTCTAGTCTCCCTTATGGCTCTAATCTGATAGTGGGGTGGTAGATGTCTAGTCTCCCTTATGGCTCCAATCTGATAGTGGTAGTGGGGTGGTAGATGTCTAGTCTCCCTTATGGCTCTAATCTGATAGTGGTAGTGGGGTGGTAGATGTCTAGTCTCCCTTATGACTCTAATCTGATAGTGGGGTGGTAGATGTCTAGTCTCCTTTATGGCTCTAATCTGATAGTGGTAGTGGGGTGGTAGATGTCTAGTCTCCCTTATGGCTCTAATCTGATAGTGGTAGTGGGGTGGTGGATGTCTAGTCTCCCTTATGGCTCTAATCTGATAGTGGTAGTGGGGTGGTAGATGTCTAGTCTCCCTTATGGCTCTAATCTGATAGTGGTAGTGGGGTGGTAGATGTCTAGTCTCCCTTATGGCTCTAATCTGATAGTGGTAGTGGGGTGGTAGATGTCTAGTCTCCCTTATGGCTCTAATCTGATAGTGGTAGAAGTCTAGCTCCCTTATGGCTCTAATCTGATAGTGGGGTGGTAGATGTCTAGCTCCCTTATGGGTCTAATCTGATAGTGGGGTGGTAGATGTCTATTCTCCCTTATGGCTCTAATCTGATAGTGGTAGAGGGGTGGTAGATGTCTAGTCTCACTTATGGCTCTAATATGATAGTGGTAGTGGGGTGGTAGATGTCTAGTCTCCCGTATGGCTCTAATCTGATAGTGGTAGTGGGGTGGTAGATGTCTAGTCTCCCTTATGGCTCTAATCTGATAGTGGTAGATGTCTAGTCTCCCTTATGGCTCTAATCTGATAGTGGGGTGGTAGATGTCTAGTCTCCTTTATGACTCTAATCTGATAGTGGGGTGGTAGATGTCTAGTCTCCTTTATGGCTCTAATCTGATAGTGGTAGTGGGGTGGTAGATGTCTAGTCTCTCTTATGGCTCTAATCTGATAGTGGTAGTGGGGTGGTAGATGTCTAGTCTCCCTTATGGCTCTAAACTGATAGTGGTAGTGGGGTGGTAGATGTCTAGTCTCCCTTATGGCTCTAATCTGATAGTGGTAGTGGGGTGGTAGATGTCTAGTTTCCCTTATGGCTCTAATCTGACAGCGGTAGTGGGGTGGTAGATGTCTAGTCTCCCTTATGCCTCTAATCTGATAGTGGTAGTGGGGTGGTAGATGTCTAGTTTCCCTTATGGCTCTAATCTGACAGCGGTAGTGGGGTGGTAGATGTCTAGTCTCCATTATGCCTCTAATCTGATAGTGGTAGTGGGGTGGTAGATGTTTAGTCTCCCTTATGGCTCTAATCTGATAGCGGTAGTGGGGTGGTAGATGTCTAGTCTCCCTTATGGCTCTAATCTGACAGCGTAGTGGGGTGGTAGATGTCTAGTCTCCTTTATGGCTCTAATCTGATAGTGGTAGTGGGGTGGTAGATGTCTAGTCTCCCTTATGGCTCTAATCTGACAGCGGTAGTGGGGTGGTAGATGTCTAGTCTCCCTTATGCCTCTAATCTGATAGTGGTAGTGGGGTGGTAGATGTCTAGTCTCCCTTATGACTCTAATCTGATAGTGGGGTGGTAGATGTCTAGTCTCCCTTATGACTCTAATCTGATAGTGGTAGTGGGGTGGTAGATGTTTAGTCTCCCTTATGGCTCTAATCTGATAGTGGTAGTGGGGGGGTAGATGTCTAGTCTCCCTTATGGCTCTAATCTGATTGTGGTAGTGGGGTGGTAGATGTCTAGTCTCCCTTATTGCTCTAATCTGATAGTGGTAGTGGGGTGGTAGATGTCTAGTCTCCCTTATGCCTCTAATCTGATAGTGGTAGTGGGGTGGTAGATGTCTAATCTCCCTTATGGCTCTAATCTGATAGTGGTAGTGGGGGGGTAGATGTCTAGTCTCCCTTATGGCTCTAATCTGATAGTGGTAGTGGGGTGGTAGATGTCTAGTCTCCCTTATGGCTCTAATCTGATAGTGGTAGATGTCTAGTCTCCCTTATGCCTCTAATCTGATAGTGGTAGTGGGGTGGTAGATGTCTAGTCTCCCTTATGGCTCTAATCTGATAGTGGGTGGGGTGGTAGATGTCTAGTCTCCCTTATGGCTCCAATCTGATAGTGGTAGTGGGGTGGTAGATGTCTAGTCTCCCTTATGGCTCTAATCTGATAGTGGTAGTGGGGTGGTAGATGTCTAGTCTCCCTTATGGCTCTAATCTGATAGTGGTAGATGTCTAGTCTCCCTTATGGCTCTAATCTGATAGTGGGGTGGTAGATGTCTAGTCTCCCTTATGGCTCTAATCTGATAGTGGTAGAGGGGTGGTAGATGTCTAGTCTCACTTATGGCTCTAATATGATAGTGGTAGTGGGGTGGTAGATGTCTAGTCTCCCGTATGGCTCTAATCTGATAGTGGTAGTGGGGTGGTAGATGTCTAGTCTCCCTTATGGCTCTAATATGATAGTGGTAGTGGGGTGGTGGATGTCTAGTCTCCCTTATGGCTCTAATCTGAAAGTGGGGTGGTAGATGTCTAGTCTCCCTTATGACTCTAATCTGTTAGTGGTAGTGGGGTGGTAGATGTCTAGTCTCCCTTATGGCTCTAATCTGATAGTGGTAGTGGGGTGGTAGATGTCTAGTCTCCCTTATGGCTCTAATCTGATAGTGGTAGAAGTCTAGCTCCCTTATGGCTCTAATCTGATAGTGGGGTGGTAGATGTCTAGCTCCCTTATGGGTCTAATCTGATAGTGGGGTGGTAGATGTCTATTCTCCCTTATGGCTCTAATCTGATAGTGGTAGAGGGGTGGTAGATGTCTAGTCTCACTTATGGCTCTAATATGATAGTGGTAGTGGGGTGGTAGATGTCTGGTAGACATCTCCCGTATGGCTCTAATCTGATAGTGGTAGTGGGGTGGTAGATGTCTAGTCTCCTTTATGGCTCTAATCTGATAGTGGTAGATGTCTAGTCTCCCTTATGGCTCTAATCTGATAGTGGGGTGGTAGATGTCTAGTCTCCTTTATGACTCTAATCTGATAGTGGGGTGGTAGATGTCTAGTCTCCTTTATGGCTCTAATCTGATAGTGGTAGTGGGGTGGTAGATGTCTAGTCTCCCTTATGGCTCTAATCTGATAGTGGTAGTGGGGTGGTAGATGTCTAGTCTCCCTTATGGCTCTAAACTGATAGTGGTAGTGGGGTGGTAGATGTCTAGTCTCCCTTATGGCTCTAATCTGATAGTGGTAGTGGGATGGTAGATGTCTAGTTTCCCTTATGGCTCTAATCTGACAGCGGTAGTGGGGTGGTAGATGTCTAGTCTCCCTTATGCCTCTAATCTGATAGTGGTAGTGGGGTGGTAGATGTCTAGTTTCCCTTATGGCTCTAATCTGACAGCGGTAGTGGGGTGGTAGATGTCTAGTCTCCCTTATGCCTCTAATCTGATAGTGGTAGTGGGGTGGTAGATGTTTAGTCTCCCTTATGGCTCTAATCTGATAGCGGTAGTGGGGTGGTAGATGTCTAGTCTCCCTTATGGCTCTAATCTGACAGCGTAGTGGGGTGGTAGATGTCTAGTCTCCTTTATGGCTCTAATCTGATAGTGGTAGTGGGGTGGTAGATGTCTAGTTTCCCTTATGGCTCTAATCTGACAGCGGTAGTGGGGTGGTAGATGTCTAGTCTCCCTTATGCCTCTAATCTGATAGTGGTAGTGGGGTGGTAGATGTCTAGTCTCCCTTATGACTCTAATCTGATAGTGGGGTGGTAGATGTCTAGTCTCCCTTATGACTCTAATCTGATTGTGGTAGTGGGGTGGTAGATGTTTAGTCTCCCTTATGGCTCTAATCTGATAGTGGTAGTGGGGGGGTAGATGTCTAGTCTCCCTTATGGCTCTAATCTGATAGTGGTAGTGGGGTGGTAGATGTCTAGTCTCCCTTATGGCTCTAATCTGATAGTGGTAGTGGGGTGGTAGATGTCTAGTCTCCCTTATGGCTCTAATCTGACAGCGGTAGTGGGATGGTAGATGTTTAGTCTCCCTTATGGCTCTAATCTGATAGTGGTAGATGTCTAGTCTCCCTTATGCCTCTAATCTGATAGTGGTAGTGGGGTGGTAGATGTCTAGTCTCCCTTATGGCTCTAATCTGATAGTGGTAGATGTCTAGTCTCCCTTATGGCTCTAATCTGATAGTGGTAGTGGGGTGGTAGATGTCTAGTCTCCCTTATGGCTCTATTCTGATAGTGGTAGTGGGGTGGTAGATGTCTAGTCTCCCTTATGGCTCTAATCTGGTAGAGGTAGTGGGTGGTAGATGTCTAGTCTCCCTTATGGCTGTAATCTGATAGTGGTAGTGGTGTGGTAGATGTCTAGTCTCCCTTATGGCTCTAATCTGATAGTGGTAGTGGGGTGGTAGATGTCTAGTCTCCCTTATGGCTCTAATCTGATAGTGGGGTGGTAGATGTCTAGTCTCCCTTATGGCTCTAATCTGGTAGTGGTAGTGGGGTGGTAGATGTCTAGTCTCCCTTATGGCTCTAATCTGGTAGTGGTAGTGGGGTGGTAGATGTCTAGTCTCCCTTGTGGCTCTAATCTGGTAGAGGTAGTGGGTGGTAGATGTCTAGTCTCCCTTATGGCTCTAATCTGATAGTGGGGTGGTAGATGTCTAGTCTCCTTTATGACTCTAATCTGATAGTGGGGTGGTAGATGTCTAGTCTCCCTTATGGCTCTAATCTGGTAGAGGTAGTGGGTGGTAGATGTCTAGTCTCCCTTATGGCTCTAATCTGATAGTGGGGTGGTAGATGTCTAGTCTCCTTTATGGCTCTAAACTGATATGGGTAGTGGGGTGATAGATGTCTAGTCTCCCTTATGGCTCTAATCTGATAGTGGTAGTGGGGTGGTAGATGTCTAGTGTCCCTTAAGGCTCTAATCTAAAAGTGGTAGATTTCTAGTCTCCCTTATGGCTATAATCTGATAGTGGGGTGGTAGATGTCTAGTCTCCCTTATGGCTCTAATCTGATAGTGGTAGTGGGGTGGTAGATGTCTAGTCTCCCTTATGGCTCTAATCTGATAGTGGGGTGGTAGATGTCTAGTCTCCCTTATGGCTCTAATCTGATAGTGGTAGTTGGGTGGTAGATGTCTAGTCTCCCTTATGGCTCTAATCTGATAGTGGTAGATGTCTAGTCTCCCTTATGGCTCTAATCTGATAGTGGGGTGGTAGATGTCTAGTCTCCCTTATGGCTCTAATCTGATAGTGGTAGAGGGGTGGTAGATGTCTAGTCTCCCTTATGACTCTAATCTGAAAGTGGTAGTGGGGTGGTAGATGTCTAGTCTCACTTATGGCTCTATTATGATAGTGGTAGTGGGGTGGTAGATGTCTAGTCTCCCTTATGGCTCTAATCTGGTAGTGGGTGGTAGATGTCTAGTCTCCTTTATGACTCTAATCTGATAGTGGTAGTGGGGTGGTAGATGTCTAGTCTACCTTATGACTCTAATCTGATAGTGGTAGTGGGGTGGTAGATGTCTAGTCTCCTTTATGGCTCTAATCTGATAGTGGGGTGGTAGATGTCTAGACTCCCTTATGGCTCTAATCTGATGGTGGTAGTGGGGTGGTAGATGTCTAGTCTCCCTTATGGCTCTAATCTGATAGTGGTAGTGGGGTGGTAGATGTCTAGTCTCCCTTATGGCTCTAATCTGATGGTGGTAGTGGGGTGGTAGATGTCTAGTCTCCCTTATGGCTCTAATCTGATAGTGGTAGTGGGGTGGTAGATGTCTAGTCTCCTTTATGGCTCTAATCTGATAGTGGGGTGGTAGATGTCTAGTCTCCCTTATGGCTCTAATCTGGTAGTGGGTGGTAGATGTCTAGTCTCCTTTATGACTCTAATCTGATAGTGGTAGTGGGGTGGTAGATGTCTAGTCTCCCTTATGGCTGTAATCTGATAGTGGTAGTGGTGTGGTAGATGTCTAGTCTCCCTTATGGCTCTAATCTGATAGTGGTAGTGGGGTGGTAGATGTCTAGTCTCCCTTATGGCTCTAATCTGATAGTGGGGTGGTAGATGTCTAGTCTCCCTTATGGCTCTAATCTGGTAGTGGTAGTGGGGTGGTAGATGTCTAGTCTCCCTTATGGCTCTAATCTGGTAGTGGTAGTGGGGTGGTAGATGTCTAGTCTCCCTTGTGGCTCTAATCTGGTAGAGGTAGTGGGTGGTAGATGTCTAGTCTCCCTTATGGCTCTAATCTGATAGTGGGGTGGTAGATGTCTAGTCTCCTTTATGACTCTAATCTGATAGTGGGGTGGTAGATGTCTAGTCTCCCTTATGGCTCTAATCTGGTAGAGGTAGTGGGTGGTAGATGTCTAGTCTCCCTTATGGCTCTAATCTGATAGTGGGGTGGTAGATGTCTAGTCTCCTTTATGGCTCTAAACTGATATGGGTAGTGGGGTGATAGATGTCTAGTCTCCCTTATGGCTCTAATCTGATAGTGGTAGTGGGGTGGTAGATGTCTAGTGTCCCTTAAGGGTCTAATCTAAAAGTGGTAGATTTCTAGTCTCCCTTATGGCTCTAATCTGATAGTGGGGTGGTAGATGTCTAGTCTCCCTTATGGCTCTAATCTGATAGTGGTAGTGGGGTGGTAGATGTCTAGTCTCCCTTATGGCTCTAATCTGATAGTGGGGTGGTAGATGTCTAGTCTCCCTTATGGCTCTAATCTGATAGTGGTAGTTGGGTGGTAGATGTCTAGTCTCCCTTATGGCTCTAATCTGATAGTGGTAGATGTCTAGTCTCCCTTATGGCTCTAATCTGATAGTGGGGTGGTAGATGTCTAGTCTCCCTTATGGCTCTAATCTGATAGTGGTAGAGGGGTGGTAGATGTCTAGTCTCCCTTATGACTCTAATCTGAAAGTGGTAGTGGGGTGGTAGATGTCTAGTCTCACTTATGGCTCTATTATGATAGTGGTAGTGGGGTGGTAGATGTCTAGTCTACCTTATGACTCTAATCTGATAGTGGTAGTGGGGTGGTAGATGTCTAGTCTCCCTTATGGCTCTAATCTGATAGTGGGGTGGTAGATGTCTAGACTCCCTTATGGCTCTAATCTGATGGTGGTAGTGGGGTGGTAGATGTCTAGTCTCCCTTATGGCTCTAATCTGATAGTGGTAGTGGGGTGGTAGATGTCTAGTCTCCCTTATGGCTCTAATCTGATGGTGGTAGTGGGGTGGTAGATGTCTAGTCTCCCTTATGGCTCTAATCTGATAGTGGTAGTGGGGTGGTAGATGTCTAGTCTCCTTTATGGCTCTAATCTGATAGTGGGGTGGTAGATGTCTAGTCTCCCTTATGGCTCTAATCTGGTAGTGGGTGGTAGATGTCTAGTCTCCTTTATGACTCTAATCTGATAGTGGTAGTGGGGTGGTAGATGTCTAGTCTCCTATATGGCTCTAATCTGATAGTGGTAGTGGGGTGGTAGATGTCTAGTCTCCCTTATGGCTCTAATCTGACAGCGGTAGTGGGGTGGTAGATGTCTAGTCTCCCTTATGACTCTAATCTGATAGTGGTAGTGGGGAGGTAGATGTCTAGTATCCCTTATGGCTCTAATCTGATAATGGGGTGGTAGATGTCTAGTCTCCCTTATGGCTCTAATCTGATAGTGGTAGTGGGGTGGTAGATGTCTAGTCTCCCTTATGGCTCTAATCTGATAGTGGTAGATGTCTAGTCTCCCTTATGGCTCTAATCTGATAGGTGGGTGGTAGATTTCTAGTCTCCCTTATGGCTCTATTCTGATAGTGGTAGTGGGGTGGTAGATGTCTAGTCTCCCTTATGGCTCTAATCTGATAGTGGTAGTGGGGTGGTAGATGTCTAGTCTCTCTTATGGCTCTAATCTGATAGTTGTAGATGTTTAGTCTCCCTTATGGCTCTAATCTGATAGTGGGGTGGTAGATGTCTAGTCTCCCTTATGGCTCTAATCTGATAGTGGTAGAGGGGTGGTAGATGTCTAGTCTCACTTATGGCTCTAATATGATAGTGGTAGTGGCGTGGTAGATGTCTAGTCTCACTTATGGCTCTAATCTGATAGTGGTAGATGTCTAGTCTCCCGTATGGCTCTAATATGATAGTGGTAGTGGGGTGGTAGATGTCTAGTCTCCCTTATGGCTCTAATCTGGTAGTGGGTGGTAGATGTCTAGTCTCCTTTATGGCTCTAATCTGATAGTGGGGTGGTAGATGTCTAGTCTCCCTTATGGCTCTAATCTGATAGTGGTAGTGGGGTGGTAGATGTCTAGTCTCCTTTATGGCTCTAATCTGATAGTGGGGTGGTAGATGTCTAGTCTCTCTTATGACTCTAATCTGATAGTGGTAGTGGGGTGGTAGATGTCTAGTCTCCCTTATGGCTCTAATCTGATAGTGGGGTGGTAGATGTCTAGTCTCCTTTATGGCTCTAATCTGATAGTGGGGTGGTAGATGTCTAGACTCCCTTATGGCTGTAATCTGATAGTGGTAGTGGTGTGGTAGATGTCTAGTCTCCCTTATGGCTCTAATCTGATAGTGGTAGTGGGGTGGTAGATGTCTAGTCTCCCTTATGGCTCTAATATGATAGTGGTAGTGGGGTGGTAGATGTCTAGTCTCCCTTATGGCTCTAATCTGATAGTGGGGTGGTTGATGTCTAGTCTCCCTTATGGCTCTAATCTGATAGTGGTAGTGGGGTGGTAGATGTCTAGTCTCCCTTATGGCTCTAATCTGATAGTGGTAGTGGGGTGGTAGATGTCTAGTCTCCCTTATGGCTCTAATCTGATAGTGGGGTGGTAGATGTCTAGTCTCCCTTATGACTCTAATCTGTTAGTGGTAGTGCGGTGGTAGATGTCTAGTCTCCCTTATGGCTCTAATCTGATAGTGGTAGTTGGGTGGTAGATGTCTAGTGTCCCTTATGGCTCTAATCTGATAGTGGTAGATGTCTAGTCTCCTCTTATGGCTCTAATCTGATAGTGGGGTGGTAGATGTCTAGTCTCCCTTATGGCTCTAATCTGATAGTGGTAGAGGGGTGGTAGATGTCTAGTCTCCCTTATGACTCTAATCTGATAGTGGTAGTGGGGTGGTAGATGTCTAGTCTCACTTATGGCTCTAATCTGGTAGTGGGTGGTAGATGTCTAGTCTCCTTTATGGCTCTAATCTGATAGTGGGGTGGTAGATGTCTACTCTCCCTTATGGCTCTAATCTGGTAGTGGTAGTGGGTGGTAGATGTCTAGTCTCCCTTATGGCTCTAATCTGATAGTGGTAGTGGGGTGGTAGATGTCTAGTCTCCCTTATGGCTCTAATCTGATAGTGGTAGTGGGGTGGTAGATGTCTAGTCTACCTTATGACTCTAATCTGATAGTGGTAGTGTGGTGGTAGATGTCTAGTCTCCCGTATGGCTCTAATCTGATAGTGGTAGTGGGGTGGTAGATGTCTAGTCTCCTTTATGGCTCTAATCTGATAGTGGGGTGGTAGATGTCTAGTCTCCCTTATGACTCTAATCTGATAGTGGTAGTGGGGTGGTAGATGTCTAGTCTCCCTTATGGCTCTAATCTGATAGTGGGGTGGTAGATGTCTAGTCTCCCTTTTGGCTCTAATCTGATAGTGGTAGTGGGGTGGTAGATGTCTAGTCTCCCTTATGGCTCTAATCTGATAGTGGTAGATGTCTAGTCTCCCTTATGGCTCTAATCTGATAGGTGGGTGGTAGATTTTTAGTCTCCCTTATGGCTCTATTCTGATAGTGGTAGTGGGGTGGTAGATGTCTAGTCTCCCTTATGGCTCTAATCTGATAGTGGTAGTGGGGTGGTAGATGTCTAGTCTCTCTTATGGCTCTAATCTGATAGTGGGGTGGTAGATGTCTAGTCTCCCTTATGGCTCTAATCTGATAGTGGGGTGGTAGATGTCTAGTCTCCCTTATGGCTCTAATCTGATAGTGGTAGTGGGGTGGTAGATGTCTAGTCTCACTTATGGCTCTAATATGATAGTGTTAGTGGGGTGGTAGATGTCTAGTCTCCCTTATGGCTCTAATCTGGTAGTGGGTGGTAGTTGTCTAGTCTCCTTTATGGCTCTAATCTGATAGTGGGGTGGTAGATGTCTAGTCTCTCTTATGACTCTAATCTGATAGTGGTAGTGGGGTGGTAGATGTCTAGTCTCCCTTATGGCTCTAATCTGATAGTGTGGTGGTAGATGTATAGTCTCCTTTATGGCTCTAATCTGATAGTGGGGTGGTAGATGTCTAGTCTCCCTTATGGCTCTATTCTGATAGTGGTAGTGGGGTGGTAGAGGTCTAGAATCCCTTATGGCTCTAATCTGATAGTGGGGTGGTAGATGTCTAGACTCCCTTATGGCTCTAATCTGATAGTGGTAGTGGGGTGGTAGATGTCTTGTCTCCCTTATGGTTCTAATCTGATAGTGGTAGTGGGGTGGTAGATGTCTAGTCTCCCTTATGGCTCTAATCTGATAGTGGTAGTGGGGTGGTAGATGTCTAGTCTCTCTTATGGCTCTAATCTGATAGTGGTAGATGTCTAGTCTCCCTTATGGCTCTAATCTGATAGTGGGGTGGTAGATGTCTAGTCTCCCTTATGGCTCTAATCTGGTAGTGGGTGGTAGATGTCTAGTCTCCTTTATGGCTCTAATCTAATAGTGGGGTGGTAGATGTCTAGTCTCCCTTATGGCTCTAATCTGATAGTGGTAGTGGGGTGGTAGATGTCTAGTCTCCTTTATGGCTCTAATCTGATAGTGGGGTGGTAGATGTCTAGTCTCTCTTATGACTCTAATCTGATAGTGGTAGTGGGGTGGTAGATGTCTTGTCTCCCTTATGGCTCTAATCTGATAGTGGGGTGGTAGATGTCTAGTCTCCTTTATGGCTCTAATCTGATAGTGGGGTGGTAGATGTCTAGACTCCCTTATGGCTGTAATCTGATAGTGGTAGTGGTGTGGTAGATGTCTAGTCTCCCTTATGGCTCTAATCTGATAGTGGTAGTGGGGTGGTAGATGTCTTGTCTCCCTTATGGCTCTAATCTGATAGTGGTAGTGGGGTGGTAGATGTCTAGTCTCCCTTATGGCTCTAATCTGATAGTGGGGTGGTTGATGTCTAGTCTCCCTTATGGCTCTAATCTGATAGTGGTAGTGGGGTGGTAGATGTCTAGTCTCCCTTATGGCTCTAATCTGATAGTGGTAGTGGGGTGGTAGATGTCTAGTCTCCCTTATAGCTCTAATCTGATAGTGGGGTGGTAGATGTCTAGTCTCCCTTATGACTCTAATCTGTTAGTGGTAGTGCGGTGGTAGATGTCTAGTCTCCCTTGTGGCTCTAATCTGATAGTGGTAGTTGGGTGGTAGATGTCTAGTGTCCCTTATGGCTCTAATCTGATAGTGTTAGATGTCTAGTCTCACTTATGGCTCGATTCTGATAGTGGGGTGGTAGATGTCTAGTCTCCCTTATGGCTCTAATATGATAGTGGTAGAGGGGTGGTAGATGTCTAGTCTCCCTTATGACTCTAATCTGAAAGTGGTAGTGGGGTGGTAGATGTCTAGTCTCACTTATGGCTCTAATCTGGTAGTGGGTGGTAGATGTCTAGTCTCCATTATGGCTCTAATCTGATAGTGGGGTGGTAGATGTCTACTCTCCCTTATGGCTCTAATCTGGTAGTGGTAGTGGGTGGTAGATGTCTAGTCTCCCTAATGGCTCTAATCTGATAGTGGTAGTGGGGTGGTAGATGTCTAGTCTCCCTTATGGCTCTAATCTGATAGTGGTAGTGGGGTGGTAGATGTCTAGTCTACCTTATGACTCTAATCTGATAGTGGTAGTGTGGTGGTAGATGTCTAGTCTCCCGTATGGCTCTAATCTGATAGTGGTAGTGGGGTGGTAGATGTCTAGTCTCCTTTATGGCTCTAATCTGATAGTGGGGTGGTAGATGTCTAGTCTCCCTTATGACTCTAATCTGATAGTGGTAGTGGGGTGGTAGATGTCTAGTCTCCCTTATGGCTCTAATCTGATAGTGGGGTGGTAGATGTCTAGTCTCCCTTTTGGCTCTAATCTGATAGTGGTAGTGGGGTGGTAGATGTCTAGTCTCCCTTATGGCTCTAATCTGATAGTGGTAGATGTCTAGTCTCCCTTATGGCTCTAATCTGATAGGTGGGTGGTAGATTTTTAGTCTCCCTTATGGCTCTATTCTGATAGTGGTAGTGGGGTGGTAGATGTCTAGTCTCCCTTATGGCTCTAATCTGATAGTGGTAGTGGGGTGGTAGATGTCTAGTCTCTCTTATGGCTCTAATCTGATAGTGGGGTGGTAGATGTCTAGTCTCCCTTATGGCTCTAATCTGATAGTGGGGTGGTAGATGTCTAGTCTCCCTTATGGCTCTAATCTGATAGTGGTAGTGGGGTGGTAGATGTCTAGTCTCACTTATGGCTCTAATATGATAGTGTTAGTGGGGTGGTAGATGTCTAGTCTCCCTTATGGCTCTAATCTGGTAGTGGGTGGTAGTTGTCTAGTCTCCTTTATGGCTCTAATCTGATAGTGGGGTGGTAGATGTCTAGTCTCTCTTATGACTCTAATCTGATAGTGGTAGTGGGGTGGTAGATGTCTAGTCTCCTTTATGGCTCTAATCTGATAGTGGGGTGGTAGATGTCTAGTCTCCCTTATGGCTCTAATCTGATAGTTGTAGTGGGGTGGTAGAGGTCTAGAATCCCTTATGGCTCTAATCTGATAGTGGGGTGGTAGATGTCTAGACTCCCTTATGGCTGTAATCTGATAGTGGTAGTGTTGTGGTAGATGTCTAGTCTCCCTTATGGCTCTAATCTGATAGTGGTAGTGGGGTGGTAGATGTCTTGTCTCCCTTATGGCTCTAATCTGATAGTGGTAGTGGGGTGGTAGATGTCTAGTCTCCCTTATGGCTCTAATCTGATAGTGGTAGTGGGGTGGTAGATGTCTAGTCTCTCTTATGGCTCTAATCTGATAGTGGTAGATGTCTAGTCTCCCTTATGGCTCTAATCTGATAGTGGGGTGGTAGATGTCTAGTCTCCCTTATGGCTCTAATATGATAGTGGTAGTGGGGTGGTAGATGTCTAGTCTCCCTTATGGCTCTAATCTGATAGTGGTAGTGGGGTGGTAGATGTCTAGTCTCCCTTATGGCTCTAATCTGATAGTGGTAGATGTCTAGTCTCCCTTATGGCTCTAATCTGATAGTGGGGTGGTAGATGTCTAGTCTCCCTTATGGCTCTAATCTGACAGCGGTAGTGGGGTGGTAGATGTCTAGTCTCCTTTATGACTAATCTGTTAGTGGTAGTGGGGTGGTAGATGTCTAGTCTCCCTTATGGCTCTAGTCTGATAGTGGTAGTGGGGTGGTAGATGTCTAGTTTCCCTTATGGCTCTAATCTGACAGCGGTAGTGGGGTGGTAGATGTCTAGTCTCCCTTATGCCTCTAATCTGATAGTGGTAGTCTGGTGGTAGATGTCTAGTCTCCCTTATGACTCTAATCTGATAGTGGGGTGGTAGATGTCTAGTCTCCCTTATGGCTCTAATCTGATAGTGGTAGTGGGGTGGTAGATGTTTAGTCTCCCTTATGGCTCTAATCTGATAGCGGTAGTGGGGTGGTAGATGTCTGTCCTCCTTTATTACTCTAATCTGTTAGTGGTAGTGGGGTGGTAGATGTCTAATCTCCCTTATGGCTCTAATCTGATAGTGGTAGTGGGGGGGTAGATGTCTAGTCTCCCTTATGGCTCTAATCTGATAGTGGTAGTGGGGTGGTAGATGTCTAGTCTCCCTTATGGCTCTAATCTGATAGTGGTAGATGTCTAGTCTCCCTTATGCCTCTAATCTGATAGTGGTAGTGGGGTGGTAGATGTCTAGTCTCCCTTATGGCTCTAATCTGATAGTGGGGTGGTAGATGTCTAGTCTCCCTTATGGCTCTAATCTGATAGTGGTAGTGGGGTGGTAGATGTCTAGTCTCCCTTATGGCTCTAATCTGATAGTGGTAGTGGGGTGGTAGATGTCTAGTCTCCCTTATGGCTCTAATCTGATAGTGGTAGATGTCTAGTCTCCCTTATGGCTCTAATCTGATAGTGGGGTGGTAGATGTCTAGTCTCCCTTATGGCTCTAATCTGATAGTGGTAGAGGGGTGGTAGATGTCTAGTCTCACTTATGGCTCTAATATGATAGTGGTAGTGGGGTGGTAGATGTCTAGTCTCCCGTATGGCTCTAATCTGATAGTGGTAGTGGGGTGGTAGATGTCTAGTCTCCCTTATGGCTCTAATCTGATAGTGGTAGATGTCTAGTCTCCCTTATGGCTCTAATCTGATAGTGGGGTGGTAGATGTCTAGTCTCCTTTATGACTCTAATCTGATAGTGGGGTGGTAGATGTCTAGTCTCCTTTATGGCTCTAATCTGATAGTGGTAGTGGGGTGGTGGATGTCTAGTCTCCCTTATGGCTCTAATCTGAAAGTGGGGTGGTAGATGTCTAGTCTCCCTTATGACTCTAATCTGTTAGTGGTAGTGGGGTGGTAGATGTCTAGTCTCCCTTATGGCTCTAATCTGATAGTGGTAGTGGGGTGGTAGATGTCTAGTCTCCCTTATGGCTCTAATCTGATAGTGGTAGATGTCTAGCTCCCTTATGGCTCTAATCTGATAGTGGGGTGGTAGATGTCTAGCTCCCTTATGGGTCTAATCTGATAGTGGGGTGGTAGATGTCTATTCTCCCTTATGGCTCTAATCTGATAGTGCTAGTGGGGTGGTAGATGTCTAGTCTCCCTTATGGCTCTAAACTGATAGTGGTAGTGGGGTGGTAGATGTCTAGTCTCCCTTATGGCTCTAATCTGATAGTGGTAGTGGGGTGGTAGATGTCTAGTTTCCCTTATGGCTCTAATCTGACAGCGGTAGTGGGGTGGTAGATGTCTAGTCTCCCTTATGCCTCTAATCTGATAGTGGTAGTGGGGTGGTAGATGTCTAGTTTCCCTTATGGCTCTAATCTGACAGCGGTAGTGGGGTGGTAGATGTCTAGTCTCCCTTATGCCTCTAATCTGATAGTGGTAGTGGGGTGGTAGATGTTTAGTCTCCCTTATGGCTCTAATCTGATAGCGGTAGTGGGGTGGTAGATGTCTAGTCTCCCTTATGGCTCTAATCTGACAGCGTAGTGGGGTGGTAGATGTCTAGTCTCCTTTATGGCTCTAATCTGATAGTGGTAGTGGGGTGGTAGATGTCTAGTCTCCCTTATGGCTCTAATCTGACAGCGGTAGTGGGGTGGTAGATGTCTAGTCTCCCTTATGCCTCTAATCTGATAGTGGTAGTGGGGTGGTAGATGTCTAGTCTCCCTTATGACTCTAATCTGATAGTGAGGTGGTAGATGTCTAGTCTCCCTTATGACTCTAATCTGATAGTGGTAGTGGGGTGGTAGATGTTTAGTCTCCCTTATGGCTCTAATCTGATAGTGGTAGTGGGGGGGGTAGATGTCTAGTCTCCCTTATGGCTCTAATCTGATAGTGGTAGTGGGGTGGTAGATGTCTAGTCTCCCTTATGGCTCTAATCTGATAGTGGTAGTGGGGTGGTAGATGTCTAGTCTCCCTTATGGCTCTAATCTGACAGCGGTAGTGGGATGGTAGATGTTTAGTCTCCCTTATGGCTCTAATCTGATAGTGGTAGATGTCTAGTCTCCCTTATGCCTCTAATCTGATAGTGGTAGTGGGGTGGTAGATGTCTAGTCTCCCTTATGGCTCTAATCTGATAGTGGTAGATGTCTAGTCTCCCTTATGGCTCTAATCTGATAGTGGTAGTGGGGTGGTAGATGTCTAGTCTCCCTTATGGCTCTATTCTGATAGTGGTAGTGGGGTGGTAGATGTCTAGTCTCCCTTATGGCTCTAATCTGATAGTGGTAGTGAGGTGGTAGATGTCTAGTCTCTCTTATGGCTCTAATCTGATAGTGGTAGTGGGGTGGTAGATGTGTAGTCTCCCTTATGGCTCTAATCTGATAGTGGGGTGGTAGATGTCTAGACTCCCTTATGGCTCTAATCTGATAGTGGTAGAGGGGTGGTAGATGTCTAGTCTCACTTATGGCTCTAATATGATAGTGGTAGTGGGGTGGTAGATGTCTAGTCTCCCGTATGGCTCTAATATGATAGTGGTAGTGGGGTGGTAGATGTCTAGTCTCCCTTATGGCTCTAATCTGATAGTGGTAGTGGGGTGGAAGATGTCTAGTCTCCTTTATGGCTCTAATCTGATAGTGGGGTGGTAGATGTCTAGTCTCTCTTATGACTCTAATCTGATAAAGGTAGTGGGGTGGTAGATGTCTAGTCTCCCTTATTGCTCTAATCTGAAAGTGGTAGATGTCTAGTCTCCCTTATGGCTCTAATCTGATAGTGGGGTGGTAGATGTCTAGTCTCCTTTATGGCTCTAATCTGATAGTGGTAGTGGGGTGGTAGATGTCTAGTCTCCCTTATGGCTCTAATCTGATAGTGGTAGTGGGGTGGTGGATGTCTAGTCTCCCTTATGGCTCTAATCTGAAAGTGGGGTGGTAGATGTCTAGTCTCCCTTATGACTCTAATCTGTTAGTGGTAGTGGGGTGGTAGATGTCTAGTCTCCCTTATGGCTCTAATCTGATAGTGGTAGTGGGGTGGTAGATGTCTAGTCTCCCTTATGGCTCTAATCTGATAGTGGTAGCGGGGTGGTAGATGTCTAGTCTCCTTTATGGCTCTAATCTGATAGTGGTAGTGGGGTGGTAGATGTCTAGTCTCCCTTATGGCTCTAATCTGATAGTGGTAGTGGGGTGGTAGATGTCTAGTTTCCCTTATGGCTCTAATCTGATAGTGGTAGTGGGGTGGTAGATGTCTAGTCTCCCTTATGGCTCTAATCTGATAGTGGTAGTGGGGTGGTAGATGTCTAGTCTCCCTTATGCCTCTAATCTGATAGTGGTAGTGGGGTGGTAGATGTCTAGTCTCCCTTATGGCTCTAATCTGATAGTGGTAGTGGGGTGGTAGATGTTTAGTCTCCCTTATGGCTCTAATCTGATAGCGGTAGTGGGGTGGTAGATGTCTAGTCTCCCTTATGGCTCTAATCTGACAGCGGTAGTGGGGTGGTAGATGTCTAGTCTCCTTTATGACTTTAATCTGTTAGTGGTAGTGGGGTGGTAGATGTCTAGTCTCCCTTATGGCTCTAATCTGATAGTGGTAGATGTCTAGTCTCCCTTATGGCTCTAATCTGATAGTGGGGTGGTAGATGTCTAGTCTCCTTTATGGCTCTAATCTGATAGTGGTAGTGGGGTGGTAGATGTCTAGTCTCCCTTATGGCTCTAATCTGATAGTGGTAGTGGGGTGGTGGATGTCTACTCTCCCTTATGGCTCTAATCTGAAAGTGGGGTGGTAGATGTCTAGTCTCCCTTATGACTCTAATCTGGTAGTGGTAGTGGGGTGGTAGATGTTTAGACTCCCTTATGGCTGAAATCTGATAGTGGTAGTGGGGTGGTAGATGTCTAGTCTCCCTTATGGCTCTAATCTGATAGTGGTAGTGGGGTGGTAGATGTCTAGTCTCCCTTATGGCTCTAATCTGATAGTGGTAGATGTCTAGCTCCCTTATGGCTCTAATCTGATAGTGCGGTGGTAGATGTCTAGCTCCCTTATGGCTCTAATCTGATAGTGGGGTGGTAGATGTCTTGTCTCCCTTATGGCTCTAATTTGATAGTGGTAGTGGGGTGGTAGATGTCTAGTCTCCCTTATGGCTCTAATCTGATAGTGGTAGTGGGGTGGTAGATGTCTAGTCTCCCTTATGGCTCTAATCTGATAGTGGGGTGGTAGATGTCTAGTGTCCTTTATGACTCTAATCTGATAGTGGGGTGGTAGATGTCTAGTCTCCCTTATGGCTCTAATCTGATAGTGGTAGTGGGGTGGTAGATGTTTAGTCTCCCTTATGGCTCTAATCTGATAGCGGTAGTGGGGTGGTAGATGTCTAGTCTCCCTTATGGCTCTAATCTGACAGCGGTAGTGAGGTGGTAGATGTCTAGTCTCCTTTATGACTTTAATCTGTTAGTGGTAGTGGGGTGGTAGATGTCTAGTCTCCCTTATTGCTCTAATCTGATAGTGGTAGATGTCTAGTCTCCCTTATGGCTCTAATCTGATAGTGGGGTGGTAGATGTCTAGTCTCCTTTATGGCTCTAATCTGATAGTGGTAGTGGGGTGGTAGATGTCTAGTCTCCCTTATGGCTCTAATCTGATAGTGGTAGTGGGGTGGTGGATGTCTACTCTCCCTTATGGCTCTAATCTGAAAGTGGGGTGGTAGATGTCTAGTCTCCCTTATGACTCTAATCTGGTAGTGGTAGTGGGGTGGTAGATGTTTAGACTCCCTTATGGCTGAAATCTGATAGTGGTAGTGGGGTGGTAGATGTCTAGTCTCCCTTATGCCTCTAATCTGATAGTGGTAGTGGGGTGGTAGATGTCTAGTCTCCCTTATGGCTCTAATCTGATAGTGGTAGTGGGGTGGTAGATGTTTAGTCTCCCTTATGGCTCTAATCTGATAGCGGTAGTGGGGTGGTAGATGTCTAGTCTCCCTTATGGCTCTAATCTGACAGCGGTAGTGAGGTTGTAGATGTCTAGTCTCCTTTATGACTTTAATCTGTTAGTGGTAGTGGGGTGGTAGATGTCTAGTCTCCCTTATGGCTCTAATCTGATAGTGGTAGATGTCTAGTCTCCCTTATGGCTCTAATCTGATAGTGGGGTGGTAGATGTCTAGTCTCCTTTATGGCTCTAATCTGATAGTGGTAGTGGGGTGGTAGATGTCTAGTCTCTCTTATGGCTCTAATCTGATAGTGGTAGTGGGGTGGTGGATGTCTACTCTCCCTTATGGCTCTAATCTGAAAGTGGGGTGGTAGATGTCTAGTCTCCCTTATGACTCTAATCTGGTAGTGGTAGTGGGGTGGTAGATGTTTAGACTCCCTTATGGCTGAAATCTGATAGTGGTAGTGGGGTGGTAGATGTCTAGTCTCCCTTATGGCTCTAATCTGATAGTGGTAGTGGGGTGGTAGATGTCTAGTCTCCCTTATGGCTCTAATCTGATAGTGGTAGATGTCTAGCTCCCTTATGGCTCTAATCTGATAGTGGGGTGGTAGATGTCTAGTCTCCCTTATGGCTCTAATTTGATAGTGGTAGTGGGGTGGTAGATGTCTAGTCTCCCTTATGGCTCTAATCTGATAGTGGTAGTGGGGTGGTAGATGTCTAGTCTCCCTTATGGCTCTAATCTGATAGTGGTAGTGGGGTGGTAGATGTCTAGTTTCCCTTATGGCTCTAATCTGACAGCGGTAGTGGGGTGGTAGATGTCTAGTCTCCCTTATGCCTCTAATCTGATAGTGGTAGTGGGGTGGTAGATGTCTAGTCTCCCTTATGACTCTAATCTGATAGTGGGGTGGTAGATGTCTAGTCTCCCTTATGGCTCTAATCTGATAGTGGTAGTGGGGTGGTAGATGTTTAGTCTCCCTTATGGCTCTAATCTGATAGCGGTAGTGGGGTGGTAGATGTCTAGTCTCCCTTATGGCTCTAATCTGACAGCGGTAGTGGGGTGGTAGATGTCTAGTCTCCTTTATGACTCTAATCTGTTAGTGGTAGTGGGGTGGTAGATGTCTAATCTCCCTTATGGCTCTAATCTGATAGTGGTAGTGGGGGGGTAGATGTCTAGTCTCCCTTATGGCTCTAATCTGATAGTGGTAGTGGGGTGGTAGATGTCTAGTCTCCCTTATGGCTCTAATCTGATAGTAGTGGGGTGGTAGATGTCTAGTCTCCCTTATGGCTCTAATCTGATAGTGGTAGATGTCTAGTCTCCCTTATGCCTCTAATCTGATAGTGGTAGTGGGGTGGTAGATGTCTAGTCTCCCTTATGGCTCTAATCTGATAGTGGGGTGGTAGATGTCTAGTCTCCCTTATGGCTCTAATCTGATAGTGGTAGTGGGGTGGTAGATGTCTAGTCTCCCTTATGGCTCTATTCTGATAGTGGTAGTGGGGTGGTAGATGTCTAGTCTCCCTTATGGCTCTAATCTGATAGTGGTAGTGAGGTGGTAGATGTCTAGTCTCTCTTATGGCTCTAATCTGATAGTGGTAGTGGGGTGGTAGATGTCTAGTCTCCCTTATGGCTCTAATCTGATAGTGGGGTGGTAGATGTCTAGTCTCCCTTATGGCTCTAATCTGATAGTGGTAGTGGGGTGGTAGATGTCTAGTCTCACTTATGGCTCTAATCTGATAGTGGTAGTGGGGTGGTAGATGTCTAGTCTCCCGTATGGCTCTAATATGATAGTGGTAGTGGGGTGGTAGATGTCTATTCTCCCTTATGGCTCTAATCTGATAGTGGTAGTGGGGTGGTAGATGTCTAGTCTCCCTTATGGCTCTAATCTGATAGTGGTAGATGTCTAGCTCCCTTATGGCTCTAATCTGATAGTGGGGTGGTAGATGTCTAGCTCCCTTATGGCTCTAATCTGATAGTGGGGTGGTAGATGTCTAGTCTCCCTTATGGCTCTAATTTGATAGTGGTAGTGGGGTGGTAGATGTCTAGTCTCCCTTATGGCTCTAATCTGATAGTGGTAGTGGGGTGGTAGATGTCTAGTCTCCCTTATGGCTCTAATCTGATAGTGGGGTGGTAGATGTCTAGTGTCCTTTATGACTCTAATCTGATAGTGGGGTGGTAGATGTCTAGTCTCCCTTATGGCTCTAATATGATAGTGGTAGTGGGGTGGTAGATGTCTAGTCTCCCTTATGGCTCTAATCTGATAGCGGTAGTGGGGTGGTAGATGTCTAGTCTCCCTTATGGCTCTAATCTGACAGCAGTAGTGAGGTGGTAGATGTCTATTCTCCTTTATGACTTTAATCTGTTAGTGGTAGTGGGGTGGTAGATGTCTAGTCTCCCTTATGGCTCTAATCTGATAGTGGTAGATGTCTAGTCTCCCTTATGGCTCTAATCTGATAGTGGGGTGGTAGATGTCTAGTCTCCTTTATGGCTCTAATCTGATAGTGGTAGTGGGGTGGTAGATGTCTAGTCTCCCTTATGGCTCTAATCTGATAGTGGTAGTGGGGTGGTGGATGTCTACTCTCCCTTATGGCTCTAATCTGAAAGTGGGGTGGTAGATGTCTAGTCTCCCTTATGACTCTAATCTGGTAGTGGTAGTGGGGTGGTAGATGTTTAGACTCCCTTATGGCTCTAATCTGATAGTGGTAGTGGGCTGGTAGATGTCTAGTCTCCCTTATGCCTCTAATCTGATAGTGGTAGTGGGGTGGTAGATGTCTAGTCTCCCTTATGGCTCTAATCTGATAGTGGTAGTGGGGTGGTAGATGTTTAGTCTCCCTTATGGCTCTAATCTGATAGCGGTAGTGGGGTGGTAGATGTCTAGTCTCCCTTATGGCTCTAATCTGACAGCGGTAGTGAGGTGGTAGATGTCTAGTCTCCTTTATGACTTTAATCTGTTAGTGGTAGTGGGGTGGTAGATGTCTAGTCTCCCTTATGGCTCTAATCTGATAGTGGTAGATGTCTAGTCTCCCTTATGGCTCTAATCTGATAGTGGGGTGGTAGATGTCTAGTCTCCTTTATGGCTCTAATCTGATAGTGGTGGTTGGGTGGTAGATGTCTAGTCTCCCTTATGGCTCTAATCTGATAGTGGTAGATGTCTAGCTCCCTTATGGCTCTAATCTGATAGTGGGGTGGTAGATGTCTAGCTCCCTTATGGCTCTAATCTGATAGTGGGGTGGTAGATGTCTAGTCTCCCTTATGGCTCTAATTTGATAGTGGTAGTGGGGTGGTAGATGTCTAGTCTCCCTTATGGCTCTAATCTGATAGTGGTAGTGGGGTGGTAGATGTCTAGTCTCCCTTATGGCTCTAATCTGATAGTAGGGTGGTAGATGTCTACTCTCCCCTATGGCTCTAATCTGATAGTGGGGTGGTAGATGTCTAGTTTCCTTTATGGCTCTAATCTGATAGTGGTAGTGGGGTGGTAGATGTCTAGTCCTCCCTTATGGCTCTAATCTGATAGTGGTAGATGTCTAGTCTCCCTTATGGCTCTAATCTGACAGCGGTAGTGGGGTGGTAGATGTCTAGTCTCCTTTTTTACTCTAATCTGTTAGTGGTAGTGGGGTGGTAGATGTCTAGCTCCCTTATGGCTCTAATCTGATAGTGGGGTGGTAGATGTCTAGTCTCCCTTATGGCTCTAATCTGATAGTGGTAGTGGGGTGGTAGATGTCTAGTCTCCCTTATGGCTCTAATCTGATAGTGGTAGTGGGGTGGTAGATGTCTAGTCTCCCTTATGGCTCTAATCTGATAGTGGTAGTGGGGTGGTAGATGTCTAGTCTCCCTTATGGCTCTAATCTGACAGCGGTAGTGGGATGGTAGATGTCTAGTCTCCCTTATGGCTCTAATCTGATAGTGGTAGATGTCTAGTCTCCCTTATGCCTCTAATCTGATAGTGGTAGTGGGGTGGTAGATGTCTAGTCTCCCTTATGGCTCTAATCTGATAGTGGGGTGGTAGATGTCTAGTCTCCCTTATGGCTCTAATCTGATAGTGGTAGTGGGGTGGTAGATGTCTAGTCTCCCTTATGGCTCTATTCTGATAGTGGTAGTGGGGTGGTAGATGTCTAGTCTCCCTTATGGCTCTAATCTGATAGTGGTAGTGAGGTGGTAGATGTCTAGTCTCTCTTATGGCTCTAATCTGATAGTGGTAGTGGGGTGGTAGATGTCTAGTCTCCCTTATGGCTCTAATCTGATAGTGGGGTGGTAGATGTCTAGTCTCCCTTATGGCTCTAATCTGATAGTGGTAGAGGGGTGGTAGATGTCTAGTCTCACTTATGGCTCTAATCTGATAGTGGTAGTGGGGTGGTAGATGTCTAGTCTCCCGTATGGCTCTAATATGATAGTGGTAGTGGGGTGGTAGATGTCTATTCTCCCTTATGGCTCTAATCTGATAGTGGTAGTGGGGTGGTAGATGTCTAGTCTCCCTTATGGCTCTAATCTGATAGTGGTAGATGTCTAGCTCCCTTATGGCTCTAATCTGATAGTGGGGTGGTAGATGTCTAGCTCCCTTATGGCTCTAATCTGATAGTGGGGTGGTAGATGTCTAGTCTCCCTTATGGCTCTAATTTGATAGTGGTAGTGGGGTGGTAGATGTCTAGTCTCCCTTATGGCTCTAATCTGATAGTGGTAGTGGGGTGGTAGATGTCTAGTCTCCCTTATGGCTCTAATCTGATAGTGGGGTGGTAGATGTCTAGTGTCCTTTATGACTCTAATCTGATAGTGGGGTGGTAGATGTCTAGTCTCCCTTATGGCTCTAATATGATAGTGGTAGTGGGGTGGTAGATGTTTAGTCTCCCTTATGGCTCTAATCTGATAGCGGTAGTGGGGTGGTAGATGTCTAGTCTCCCTTATGGCTCTAATCTGACAGCAGTAGTGAGGTGGTAGATGTCTATTCTCCTTTATGACTTTAATCTGTTAGTGGTAGTGGGGTGGTAGATGTCTAGTCTCCCTTATGGCTCTAATCTGATAGTGGTAGATGTCTAGTCTCCCTTATGGCTCTAATCTGATAGTGGGGTGGTAGATGTCTAGTCTCCTTTATGGCTCTAATCTGATAGTGGTAGTGGGGTGGTAGATGTCTAGTCTCCCTTATGGCTCTAATCTGATAGTGGTAGTGGGGTGGTGGATGTCTACTCTCCCTTATGGCTCTAATCTGAAAGTGGGGTGGTAGATGTCTAGTCTCCCTTATGACTCTAATCTGGTAGTGGTAGTGGGGTGGTAGATGTTTAGACTCCCTTATGGCTGAAATCTGATAGTGGTAGTGGGGTGGTAGATGTCTAGTCTCCCTTATGCCTCTAATCTGATAGTGGTAGTGGGGTGGTAGATGTCTAGTCTCCCTTATGGCTCTAATCTGATAGTGGTAGTGGGGTGGTAGATGTTTAGTCTCCCTTATGGCTCTAATCTGATAGCGGTAGTGGGGTGGTAGATGTCTAGTCTCCCTTATGGCTCTAATCTGACAGCGGTAGTGAGGTGGTAGATGTCTAGTCTCCTTTATGACTTTAATCTGTTAGTGGTAGTGGGGTGGTAGATGTCTAGTCTCCCTTATGGCTCTAATCTGATAGTGGTAGATGTCTAGTCTCCCTTATGGCTCTAATCTGATAGTGGGGTGGTAGATGTCTAGTCTCCTTTATGGCTCTAATCTGATAGTGGTAGTGGGGTGGTAGATGTCTAGTCTCCCTTATGGCTCTAATCTGATAGTGGTAGATGTCTAGCTCCCTTATGGCTCTAATCTGATAGTGGGGTGGTAGATGTCTAGTCTCCCTTATGGCTAGTCTCCCTTATGGCTCTAATCTGATAGTGGTAGTGGGGTGGTAGATGTCTAGTCTCCCTTATGGCTCTAATCTGATAGTGGTAGTGGGGTGGTAGATGTCTAGTCTCCCTTATGGCTCTAATCTGATAGTAGGGTGGTAGATGTCTACTCTCCCCTATGGCTCTAATCTGATAGTGGGGTGGTAGATGTCTAGTTTCCTTTATGGCTCTAATCTGATAGTGGTAGTGGGGTGGTAGATGTCTAGTCCTCCCTTATGGCTCTAATCTGATAGTGGTAGATGTCTAGTCTCCCTTATGGCTCTAATCTGACAGCGGTAGTGGGGTGGTAGATGTCTAGTCTCCTTTTTTACTCTAATCTGTTAGTGGTAGTGGGGTGGTAGATGTCTAGCTCCCTTATGGCTCTAATCTGATAGTGGGGTGGTAGATGTCTAGTCTCCCTTATGGCTCTAATCTGATAGTGGTAGTGGGGTGGTAGATGTCTAGTCTCCCTTATGGCTCTAATCTGATAGTGGTAGTGGGGTGGTAGATGTCTAGTCTCCCTTATGGCTCTAATCTGATAGTAGGGTGGTAGATGTCTACTCTCCCTTATGGCTCTAATCTGATAGTGGGGTGGTAGATGTCTAGTTTCCTTTATGGCTCTAATCTGATAGTGGTAGTGGGGTGGTAGATGTCTAGTCCTCCCTTATGGCTCTAATCTGATAGTGGTAGATGTCTAGTCTCCCTTATGGCTCTAATCTGACAGCGGTAGTGGGGTGGTAGATGTCTAGTCTCCTTTTTTAACTCTAATCTGTTAGTGGTAGTGGGGTGGTAGATGTCTAGTCTCCCTTATGGCTCTAATCTGATAGTGGTAGTGGGGTGGTAGATGTCTAGTCTCCCTTATGGCTCTAATCTGATAGTGGTAGTGGGGTGGTAGATGTCTAGTCTCCCTTATGGCTCTAATCTGATAGGTAGGTGGTAGATGTCTAGTCTGCCTTATGGCTCTAATCTGATAGTGGTAGTGGGGTGGTAGATGTCTAGTCTCTCTTATGGCTCTAATCTGATAGTGGGGTGGTAGATGTCTAGTCTCCCTTATGGCTCTAATCTGATAGTGGTAGAGGGGTGGTAGATGTCTAGTCTCACTTATGGCTCTAATATGATAGTGGTAGTGGGGTGGTAGATGCCTAGTCTCCCGTATGGCTCTAATATGATAGTGATAGTGGGGTGGTAGATGTCTAGTCTCCCGTATGGCTCTAATCTGATAGTGGTAGTGGGGTGGTAGATGTCTAGTCTCCCTTATGGCTCTAATCTGATAGTGGTAGTGGGGTGGTGGATGTCTAGTCTCCCTTATGGCTCTAATCTGAAAGTGGGGTGGTAGATGTCTAGTCTCCCTTATGACTCTAATCTGTTAGTGGTAGTGGGATGGTAGATGTCTAGTCTCCCTTATGGCTCTAATCTGATAGTGGTAGATGTCTAGTCTCCCTTATGCCTCTAATCTGATAGTGGTAGTGGGGTGGTAGATGTCTAGTCTCCCTTATGGCTCTAATCTGATAGTGGGGTGGTAGATGTCTATTCTCCCTTATGGCTCTAATCTGATAGTGGTAGTGGGGTGGTAGATGTCTAGACTCCCTTATGGCTCTAATCTGATAGTGGTAGATGTCTAGTCTCCCTTATGGCTCTAATCTGATAGTGGTAGTGGGGTTGTAGATGTCTAGTCTCCCTTATGGCTCTAATATGATAGCGGGGTGGTAGATGTCTAGTCTCCTTTATGACTCTAATCTGATAGTGGTAGTGGGGTGGTAGATGTCTAGTCTCCCTTAAGGCTCTAATCTGATAGTGGGGTGGTAGATGTCTAGTCTCCCTTATGGCTCTAATCTGATAGTGGTAGTGGGGTGGTAGATGTCTAGTCTCCCTTATGGCTCTAATCTGATAGTGGTAGTGGGGTGGTAGATGTCTAGTCTCCCTTATGGCTCTAATCTGATAGTGGTAGTGGGGTGGTAGATGTCTAGTCTCCCTTATGGCTCTAATCTGATAGGTAGGTGGTAGATGTCTAGTCTGCCTTATGGCTCTAATCTGATAGTGGTAGTGGGGTGGTAGATGTCTAGTCTCTCTTATGGCTCTAATCTGATAGTGGGGTGGTAGATGTCTAGTCTCCCTTATGGCTCTAATCTGATAGTGGTAGAGGGGTGGTAGATGTCTAGTCTCACTTATGGCTCTAATATGATAGTGGTAGTGGGGTGGTAGATGCCTAGTCTCCCGTATGGCTCTAATATGATAGGATAGTGGGGTGGTAGATGTCTAGTCTCCCGTATGGCTCTAATCTGATAGTGGTAGTGGGGTGGTAGATGTCTAGTCTCCCTTATGGCTCTAATCTGATAGTGGTAGTGGGGTGGTGGATGTCTAGTCTCCCTTATGGCTCTAATCTGAAAGTGGGGTGGTAGATGTCTAGTCTCCCTTATGACTCTAATCTGTTAGTGGTAGTGGGATGGAAGATGTCTAGTCTCCCTTATGGCTCTAATCTGATAGTGGTAGATGTCTAGTCTCCATTATGCCTCTAATCTGATAGTGGTAGTGGGGTGGTAGATGTCTAGTCTCCCTTATGGCTCTAATCTGATAGTGGGGTGGTAGATGTCTATTCTCCCTTATGGCTCTAATCTGATAGTGGTAGTGGGGTGGTAGATGTCTAGACTCCCTTATGGCTCTAATCTGATAGTGGTAGATGTCTAGTCTCCCTTATGGCTCTAATCTGATAGTGGTAGTGGGGTTGTAGATGTCTAGTCTCCCTTATGGCTCTAATATGATAGCGGGGTGGTAGATGTCTAGTCTCCTTTATGACTCTAATCTGATAGTGGTAGTGGGGTGGTAGATGTCTAGTCTCCCTTAAGGCTCTAATCTGATAGTGGGGTGGTAGATGTCTAGTCTCCCTTATGGCTCTAATCTGATAGTGGTAGAGGGGTGGTAGATGTCTAGTCTCACTTATGGCTCTAATATGATAGTGTTAGTGGAGTGGTAGATGTTTAGTCTCCCTTATGGCTCTAATATGATAGTGGTAGTGGGGTGGTAGATGTCTAGTCTCCCTTATGGCTCTAATCTGGTAGTGTGTGGTAGATGTCTAGTCTCCTTTATGGCTCTAATCTGATAGTGGGGTGGTAGATGTCTAGTCTCCTTTATGGCTCTAATCTGGTAGTGGTAGTGGGGTGGTAGATGTCTAGTCTCCCTTATGGCTCTAATCTGGTAGTGGTAGTGGGTGGTAGATGTCTAGTCTCCCTTATGGCTCTAATCTGATAGTGGTAGTGGGGTGGTAGATGTCTAGTCTCCCTTATGGCTCTAATCTGATAGTGGGGTGGTAGATGTCTAGTCTCCTTTATGACTCTAATCTGATAGTGGTAGTGGGGTGGTAGATGTCTAGTCTACCTTATGACTCTAATCTGATAGTGGTAGTGGGGTGGTAGATGTCTAGTCTCCCGTATGGCTCTAATCTGATGGTGGTAGTGGGGTGGTAGATGTCTAGTCTCCCTTATGGCTCTAATCTTATAGTGGGATGGTAGATGTCTAGTCTCCTTTATGGCTCTAATCTGATAGTGGGGTGGTAGATGTCTAGACTCCCTTATTGCTCTAATCTGATAGTGGGGTGGTAGATGTCTAGTCTCCTTTATGGCTCTAATCTGATAGTGGGGTGGTAGATGTCTAGTCTCCTTTATGGCTCTAATCTGATAGTGGTAGATGTCTAGTCTCCTTTATGGCTCTAATCTGATAGTGGTAGTGGGGTGGTAGATGTCTAGTCTCCCTTATGGCTCTAATCTGATAGTGGGGTGGTAGATGTCTAGTGTCCTTTATGACTCTAATCTGATAGTGGGGTGGTAGATGTCTAGTCTCCTTTATGGCTCTAATCTGATAGTGGTAGATGTCTAGTCTCCTTTATGGCTCTAATCTGATAGTGGTAGTGGGGTGGTAGATGTCTAGTCTCCCTTATGACTCTAATCTGTTAGTGGTAGTGGGGTGGTAGATGTCTAGTCTCCCTTATGGCTCTAATCTGATAGTGGTAGTGGGGTGGTAGATGTCTAGTCTCCCTTATGGCTCTAATCTGATAGTGGTAGATGTCTAGTCTCCCTTATGGCTCTAATCTGATAGTGGGGTGGTAGATGTCTAGTCTCCCTTATGGCTCTAATCTGATAGTGGTAGTGGGGTGGTAGATGTCTAGTCTCCCTTATGGCTCTAATCTGACAGCGGTAGTGGGGTGGTAGATGTCTAGTCTCCCTTATGGCTCTAATCTGATAGTGGTAGATGTCTAGTCTCCCTTATGCCTCTAATCTGATAGTGGTAGTGGGGTGGTAGATGTCTAGTCTCCCTTATGGCTCTAATCTGATAGTGGGGTGGTAGATGTCTAGTCTCCCTTATGGCTCTAATCTGATAGTGGTAGTGGGGTGGTAGATGTCTAGACTCCCTTATGGCTCTAATCTGATAGTGGTAGATGTCTAGTCTCCCTTATGGCTCTAATCTGATAGTGGTAGTGGGGTTGTAGATGTCTAGTCTCCCTTATGGCTCTAATATGATAGCGGGGTGGTAGATGTCTAGTCTCCTTTATGACTCTAATCTGATAGTGGTAGTGGGGTGGTAGATGTCTAGTCTCCCTTAAGGCTCTAATCTGATAGTGGGGTGGTAGATGTCTAGTCTCCCTTATGGCTCTAATCTGATAGTGGTAGAGGGGTGGTAGATGTCTAGTCTCACTTATGGCTCTAATATGATAGTGTTAGTGGAGTGGTAGATGTTTAGTCTCCCTTATGGCTCTAATATGATAGTGGTAGTGGGGTGGTAGATGTCTAGTCTCCCTTATGGCTCTAATCTGGTAGTGTGTGGTAGATGCCTAGTCTCCTTTATGGCTCTAATCTGATAGTGGGGTGGTAGATGTCTAGTCTCCTTTATGGCTCTAATCTGGTAGTGGTAGTGGGGTGGTAGATGTCTAGTCTCCCTTATGGCTCTAATCTGGTAGTGGTAGTGGGTGGTAGATGTCTAGTCTCCCTTATGGCTCTAATCTGATAGTGGTAGTGGGGTGGTAGATGTCTAGTCTCCCTTATGGCTCTAATCTGATAGTGGGGTGGTAGATGTCTAGTCTCCTTTATGACTCTAATCTGATAGTGGTAGTGGGGTGGTAGATGTCTAGTCTACCTTATGACTCTAATCTGATAGTGGTAGTGGGGTGGTAGATGTCTAGTCTCCCGTATGGCTCTAATCTGATGGTGGTAGTGGGGTGGTAGATGTCTAGTCTCCCTTATGGCTCTAATCTTATAGTGGGATGGTAGATGTCTAGTCTCCTTTATGGCTCTAATCTGATAGTGGGGTGGTAGATGTCTAGACTCCCTTATGGCTCTAATCTGATAGTGGGGTGGTAGATGTCTAGTCTCCTTTATGGCTCTAATCTGATAGTGGGGTGGTAGATGTCTAGTCTCCTTTATGGCTCTAATCTGATAGTGGTAGATGTCTAGTCTCCTTTATGGCTCTAATCTGATAGTGGTAGTGGGGTGGTAGATGTCTAGTCTCCCTTATGGCTCTAATCTGATAGTGGGGTGGTAGATGTCTAGTGTCCTTTATGACTCTAATCTGATAGTGGGGTGGTAGATGTCTAGTCTCCTTTATGGCTCTAATCTGATAGTGGTAGATGTCTAGTCTCCTTTATGGCTCTAATCTGATAGTGGTAGTGGGGTGGTAGATGTCTAGTCTCCCTTATGACTCTAATCTGTTAGTGGTAGTGGGGTGGTAGATGTCTAGTCTCCCTTATGGCTCTAATCTGATAGTGGTAGTGGGGTGGTAGATGTCTAGTCTCCCTTATGGCTCTAATCTGATAGTGGTAGATGTCTAGTCTCCCTTATGGCTCTAATCTGATAGTGGGGTGGTAGATGTCTAGTCTCCCTTATGGCTCTAATCTGATAGTGGTAGTGGGGTGGTAGATGTCTAGTCTCCCTTATGGCTCTAATCTGATAGTGGTAGATGTCTAGTCTCCTTTATGGCTCTAATCTGATAGTGGTAGAGGGGTGGTAGATGTCTAGTCTCCAGTATGACTCTAATCTGAAAGTGGTAGTGGGGTGGTAGATGTCTAGTCTCACTTATGGCTCTAATATGATAGTGGTAGTGGGGTGGTAGATGTCTAGTCTCCCTTATGGCTCTAATCTGATAGTGGTAGTGGGGTGGTAGATGTCTAGTCTCCCTTATGGCTCTAATCTGATAGTGGTAGATGTCTAGTCTCCCTTATGGCTCTAATCTGATAGTGGTAGTGGGGTGGTAGATGTCTAGTCTCCCTTATGGCTCTAATCTGATAGTGGTAGATGTCTAGTCTCCCTTATGGCTCTAATCTGATAGGTGGGTGGTAGATGTCTAGTCTCCCTTTTGGCTCTAATCTGATAGTGGTAGTGGGTTGGTAGATGTCTAGTCTCTCTTATGGCTCTAATCTGATAGTGGTAGATGTCTAGTCTCCCTTATGGCTCTAATCTGATAGTGGGGTGGTAGATGTCTAGTCTCCCTTATGGCTCTAATCTGGTAGTGGGTGGTAGATGTCTAGTCTCCTTTATGGCTCTAATCTGGTAGTGGGGTGGTAGATGTCTAGTCTCCTTTATGGCTCTAATCTGGTAGTGGTAGTGGGGTGGTAGATGTCTAGTCTCCCTTATGGCTCTAATCTGGTAGTGGTAGTGGGTGGTAGATGTCTAGTCTCACTTATGGCTCTAATCTGATAGTGGTAGTGGGGTGGTAGATGTCTAGTCTCCCTTATGGCTCTAATCTGGTAGTGGTAGTGGGTGGTAGATGTCTAGTCTCCCTTATGGCTCTAATCTGATAGTGGTAGTGGGGTGGTAGATGTCTAGTCTCCTTTATGGCTCTAATCTGATAGTGGGGTGGTAGATGTCTAGACTCCCTTATGGCTCTAATCTGATAGTGGTAGTGGGGTGGTAGATGTCTAGTCTCCCTTATGGCTCTAATCTGATAGTGGGGTGGTAGATGTCTAGTCTCCCTTATGGCTCTAATCTGATAGTGGTAGTGGGGTGGTAGATGTCTAGTGTCCTTTATGACTCTAATATGATAGTGGGGTGGTAGATGTCTAGTCTCCCTTATGCCTCTAATCTGATAGTGGGGTGGTAGATGTCTAGTCTCCTTTATGACTCTAATATGTTAGTGGTAGTGGGGTGGTAGATGTCTAGTCTCCCTTATGCCTCTAATCTGATAGTGGGGTGGTAGATGTCTAGTCTCCTTTATGGCTCTATTCTGATAGTGGTAGTGGGGTGGTAGATGTCTAGTCTCCCTTATGGCTCTAATCTGATAGTGGGGTGGTAGATGTCTAGACTCCCTTATGGCTCTAATCTGATGGTGGTAGTGGGGTGGTAGATGTCTAGTCTCCCTTATGGCTCTAATCTGATAGTGGTAGTGGGGTGGTAGATGTTTAGTCTCCCTTATGGCTCTAATCTGATAGTGGTAGTGGGGGGGTAGATGTCTAGTCTCCCTTATGGCTCTAATCTGATAGTGGTAGTGGGGTGGTAGATGTCTAGTCTCCCTTATGGCTCTAATCTGATAGTGGTAGTGGGGTGGTAGATGTCTAGTCTCCCTTATGGCTCTAATCTGACAGCGGTAGTGGGATGGTAGATGTTTAGTCTCCCTTATGGCTCTAATCTGATAGTGGTAGATGTCTAGTCTCCCTTATGCCTCTAATCTGATAGTGGTAGTGGGGTGGTAGATGTCTAGTCTCCCTTATGGCTCTAATCTGATAGTGGTAGATGTCTAGTCTCCCTTATGGCTCTAATCTGATAGTGGTAGTGGGGTGGTAGATGTCTAGTCTCCCTTATGGCTCTATTCTGATAGTGGTAGTGGGGTGGTAGATGTCTAGTCTCCCTTATGGCTCTAATCTGATAGTGGTAGTGAGGTGGTAGATGTCTAGTCTCTCTTATGGCTCTAATCTGATAGTGGTAGTGGGGTGGTAGATGTCTAGTCTCCCTTATGGCTCTAATCTGATAGTGGGGTGGTAGATGTCTAGACTCCCTTATGGCTCTAATCTGATAGTGGTAGAGGGGTGGTAGATGTCTAGTCTCACTTATGGCTCTAATATGATAGTGGTAGTGGGGTGGTAGATGTCTAGTCTCCCGTATGGCTCTAATATGATAGTGGTAGTGGGGTGGTAGATGTCTAGTCTCCCTTATGGCTCTAATCTGATAGTGGTAGTGGGGTGGAAGATGTCTAGTCTCCTTTATGGCTCTAATCTGATAGTGGGGTGGTAGATGTCTAGTCTCTCTTATGACTCTAATCTGATAAAGGTAGTGGGGTGGTAGATGTCTAGTCTCCCTTATGGCTCTAATCTGATAGTGGTAGATGTCTAGTCTCCCTTATGGCTCTAATCTGATAGTGGGGTGGTAGATGTCTAGTCTCCTTTATGGCTCTAATCTGATAGTGGTAGTGGGGTGGTAGATGTCTAGTCTCCCTTATGGCTCTAATCTGATAGTGGTAGTGGGGTGGTGGATGTCTAGTCTCCCTTATGGCTCTAATCTGAAAGTGGGGTGGTAGATGTCTAGTCTCCCTTATGACTCTAATCTGTTAGTGGTAGTGGGGTGGTAGATGTCTAGTCTCCCTTATGGCTCTAATCTGATAGTGGTAGTGGGGTGGTAGATGTCTAGTCTCCCTTATGGCTCTAATCTGATAGTGGTAGTAGGGTGGTAGATGTCTAGTCTCCTTTATGGCTCTAATCTGATAGTGGTAGTGGGGTGGTAGATGTCTAGTCTCCCTTATGGCTCTAATCTGATAGTGGTAGTGGGGTGGTAGATGTCTAGTTTCCCTTATGGCTCTAATCTGATAGTGGGGTGGTAGATGTCTAGTCTCCCTTATGCCTCTAATCTGATAGTGGTAGTGGGGTGGTAGATGTCTAGTCTCCCTTATGCCTCTAATCTGATAGTGGTAGTGGGGTGGTAGATGTCTAGTCTCCCTTATGGCTCTAATCTGATAGTGGTAGTGGGGTGGTAGATGTTTAGTCTCCCTTATGGCTCTAATCTGACAGCGGTAGTGAGGTGGTAGATGTCTAGTTTCCTTTATGACTTTAATCTGTTAGTGGTAGTGGGGTGGTAGATGTCTAGTCTCCCTTATGGCTCTAATCTGATAGTGGTAGATGTCTAGTCTCCCTTATGGCTCTAATCTGATAGTGGGGTGGTAGATGTCTAGTCTCCTTTATGGCTCTAATCTGATAGTGGTAGTGGGGTGGTAGATGTCTAGTCTCCCTTATGGCTCTAATCTGATAGTGGTAGTGGGGTGGTGGATGTCGACTCTCCCTTATGGCTCTAATCTGAAAGTGGGGTGGTAGATGTCTAGTCTCCCTTATGACTCTAATCTGGTAGTGGTAGTGGGGTGGTTGATGTTTAGACTCCCTTATGGCTGTAATCTGATAGTGGTAGTGGGGTGGTAGATGTCTAGTCTCCCTTATGGCTCTAATCTGATAGTGGTAGTGGGGTGGTAGATGTCTAGTCTCCCTTATGGCTCTAATCTGATAGTGGTAGATGTCTAGCTCCCTTATGGCTCTAATCTGATAGTGGGGTGGTAGATGTCTAGCTCCCTTATGGCTCTAATCTGATAGTGGGGTGGTAGATGTCTAGTCTCCCTTATGGCTCTAATTTGATAGTGGTAGTGGGGTGGTAGATGTCTAGTCTCCCTTATGGCTCTAATCTGATAGTGGTAGTGGGGTGGTAGATGTCTAGTCTCCCTTATGGCTCTAATCTGATAGTGGTCGTGGGGTGGTAGATGTCTAGTTTCCCTTATGGCTCTAATCTGATAGTGGTAGTGGGGTGGTAGATGTCTAGTCTCCCTTATGCCTCTAATCTGATAGTGGTAGTGGGGTGGTAGATGTCTAGTCTCCCTTATGGCTCTAATCTGATAGTGGTAGTGGTGTGGTAGATGTCTAGTCTCCCTTATGGCTCTAATCTGATAGTGGTAGATGTCTAGTCTCCCTTATGGCTCTAATCTGATAGGTGGGTGGTAGATGTCTAGTCTCCCTTTTGGCTCTAATCTGATAGTGGTAGTGGGTTGGTAGATGTCTAGTCTCTCTTATGGCTCTAATCTGATAGTGGTAGATGTCTAGTCTCCCTTATGGCTCTAATCTGATAGTGGGGTGGTGGATGTCTAGTCTCCCTTATGGCTCTAATCTGGTAGTGGGTGGTAGATGTCTAGTCTCCTTTATGGCTCTAATCTGGTTGTGGGGTGGTAGATGTCTAGTCTCCTTTATGGCTCTAATCTGGTAGTGGTAGTGGGGTGGTAGATGTCTAGTCTCCCTTATGGCTCTAATCTGGTAGTGGTAGTGGGTGGTAGATGTCTAGTCTCCCTTATGGCTCTAATCTGATAGTGGTAGTGGGGTGGTAGATGTCTAGTCTCCCTTATGGCTCTAATCTGGTAGTGGTAGTGGGTGGTAGATGTCTAGTCTCCCTTATGGCTCTAATCTGATAGTGGTAGTGGGGTGGTAGATGTCTAGTCTCCTTTATGGCTCTAATCTGATAGTGGGGTGGTAGATGTCTAGACTCCCTTATGGCTCTAATCTGATAGTGGTAGTGGGGTGGTAGATGTCTAGTCTCCCTTATGGCTCTAATCTGATAGTGGGGTGGTAGATGTCTAGTCTCCCTTATGGCTCTAATCTGATAGTGGTAGTGGGGTGGTAGATGTCTAGTGTCCTTTATGACTCTAATATGATAGTGGGGTGGTAGATGTCTAGTCTCCCTTATGCCTCTAATCTGATAGTGGGGTGGTAGATGTCTAGTCTCCTTTATGACTCTAATATGTTAGTGGTAGTGGGGTGGTAGATGTCTAGTTTCCCTTATGGCTCTAATCTGACAGCGGTAGTGGGGTGGTAGATGTCTAGTCTCCCTTATGGCTCTAATCTGATAGTGGTAGTGGGGTGGTAGATGTCTAGTTTCCCTTATGGCTCTAATCTGACAGCGGTAGTGGGGTGGTAGATGTCTAGTCTCCCTTATGCCTCTAATCTGATAGTGGTAGTGGGGTGGTAGATGTCTAGTCTCCCTTATGCCTCTAATCTGATAGTGGTAGTGGGGTGGTAGATGTCTAGTCTCCCTTATGGCTCTAATCTGATAGTGGTAGTGGGGTGGTAGATGTTTAGTCTCCCTTATGGCTCTAATCTGATAGCGGTAGTGGGGTGGTAGATGTCTAGTCTCCCTTATGGCTCTAATCTGACAGCGGTAGTGAGGTGGTAGATGTCTAGTTTCCTTTATGACTTTAATCTGTTAGTGGTAGTGGGGTGGTAGATGTCTAGTCTCCCTTATGGCTCTAATCTGATAGTGGTAGATGTCTAGTCTCCCTTATGGCTCTAATCTGATAGTGGGGTGGTAGATGTCTAGTCTCCTTTATGGCTCTAATCTGATAGTGGTAGTGGGGTGGTAGATGTCTAGTCTCCCTTATGGCTCTAATCTGATAGTGGTAGTGGGGTGGTGGATGTCGACTCTCCCTTATGGCTCTAATCTGAAAGTGGGGTGGTAGATGTCTAGTCTCCCTTATGACTCTAATCTGGTAGTGGTAGTGGGGTGGTAGATGTTTAGACTCCCTTATGGCTGTAATCTGATAGTGGTAGTGGGGTGGTAGATGTCTAGTCTCCCTTATGGCTCTAATCTGATAGTGGTAGTGGGGTGGTAGATGTCTAGTCTCCCTTATGGCTCTAATCTGATAGTGGTAGATGTCTAGCTCCCTTATGGCTCTAATCTGATAGTGGGGTGGTAGATGTCTAGCTCCCTTATGGCTCTAATCTGATAGTGGGGTGGTAGATGTCTAGTCTCCCTTATGGCTCTAATTTGATAGTGGTAGTGGGGTGGTAGATGTCTAGTCTCCCTTATGGCTCTAATCTGATAGTGGTAGTGGGGTGGTAGATGTCTAGTCTCCCTTATGGCTCTAATCTGATAGTGGTAGTGGGGTGGTAGATGTCTAGTTTCCCTTATGGCTCTAATCTGACAGCGGTAGTGGGGTGGTAGATGTCTAGTCTCCCTTATGCCTCTAATCTGATAGTGGTAGTGGGGTGGTAGATGTCTAGTCTCCCTTATGGCTCTAATCTGATAGTGGTAGTGGTGTGGTAGATGTCTAGTCTCCCTTATGGCTCTAATCTGATAGTGGTAGATGTCTAGTCTCCCTTATGGCTCTAATCTGATAGGTGGGTGGTAGATGTCTAGTCTCCCTTTTGGCTCTAATCTGATAGTGGTAGTGGGTTGGTAGATGTCTAGTCTCTCTTATGGCTCTAATCTGATAGTGGTAGATGTCTAGTCTCCCTTATGGCTCTAATCTGATAGTGGGGTGGTAGATGTCTAGTCTCCCTTATGGCTCTAATCTGGTAGTGGGTGGTAGATGTCTAGTCTCCTTTATGGCTCTAATCTGGTAGTGGGGTGGTAGATGTCTAGTCTCCTTTATGGCTCTAATCTGGTAGTGGTAGTGGGGTGGTAGATGTCTAGTCTCCCTTATGGCTCTAATCTGGTAGTGGTAGTGGGTGGTAGATGTCTAGTCTCACTTATGGCTCTAATCTGATAGTGGTAGTGGGGTGGTAGATGTCTAGTCTCCCTTATGGCTCTAATCTGGTAGTGGTAGTGGGTGGTAGATGTCTAGTCTCCCTTATGGCTCTAATCTGATAGTGGTAGTGGGGTGGTAGATGTCTAGTCTCCTTTATGGCTCTAATCTGATAGTGGGGTGGTAGATGTCTAGACTCCCTTATGGCTCTAATCTGATAGTGGTAGTGGGGTGGTAGATGTCTAGTCTCCCTTATGGCTCTAATCTGATAGTGGGGTGGTAGATGTCTAGTCTCCCTTATGGCTCTAATCTGATAGTGGTAGTGGGGTGGTAGATGTCTAGTGTCCTTTATGACTCTAATATGATAGTGGGGTGGTAGATGTCTAGTCTCCCTTATGCCTCTAATCTGATAGTGGGGTGGTAGATGTCTAGTCTCCTTTATGACTCTAATATGTTAGTGGTAGTGGGGTGGTAGATGTCTAGTCTCCCTTATGCCTCTAATCTGATAGTGGGGTGGTAGATGTCTAGTCTCCTTTATGGCTCTATTCTGATAGTGGTAGTGGGGTGGTAGATGTCTAGTCTCCCTTATGGCTCTAATCTGATAGTGGGGTGGTAGATGTCTAGACTCCCTTATGGCTCTAATCTGATGGTGGTAGTGGGGTGGTAGATGTCTAGTCTCCCTTATGGCTCTAATCTGATAGTGGTAGTGGGGTGGTAGATGTTTAGTCTCCCTTATGGCTCTAATCTGATAGTGGTAGTGGGGGGGTAGATGTCTAGTCTCCCTTATGGCTCTAATCTGATAGTGGTAGTGGGGTGGTAGATGTCTAGTCTCCCTTATGGCTCTAATCTGATAGTGGTAGTGGGGTGGTAGATGTCTAGTCTCCCTTATGGCTCTAATCTGACAGCGGTAGTGGGATGGTAGATGTTTAGTCTCCCTTATGGCTCTAATCTGATAGTGGTAGATGTCTAGTCTCCCTTATGCCTCTAATCTGATAGTGGTAGTGGGGTGGTAGATGTCTAGTCTCCCTTATGGCTCTAATCTGATAGTGGTAGATGTCTAGTCTCCCTTATGGCTCTAATCTGATAGTGGTAGTGGGGTGGTAGATGTCTAGTCTCCCTTATGGCTCTATTCTGATAGTGGTAGTGGGGTGGTAGATGTCTAGTCTCCCTTATGGCTCTAATCTGATAGTGGTAGTGAGGTGGTAGATGTCTAGTCTCTCTTATGGCTCTAATCTGATAGTGGTAGTGGGGTGGTAGATGTCTAGTCTCCCTTATGGCTCTAATCTGATAGTGGGGTGGTAGATGTCTAGACTCCCTTATGGCTCTAATCTGATAGTGGTAGAGGGGTGGTAGATGTCTAGTCTCACTTATGGCTCTAATATGATAGTGGTAGTGGGGTGGTAGATGTCTAGTCTCCCGTATGGCTCTAATATGATAGTGGTAGTGGGGTGGTAGATGTCTAGTCTCCCTTATGGCTCTAATCTGATAGTGGTAGTGGGGTGGAAGATGTCTAGTCTCCTTTATGGCTCTAATCTGATAGTGGGGTGGTAGATGTCTAGTCTCTCTTATGACTCTAATCTGATAAAGGTAGTGGGGTGGTAGATGTCTAGTCTCCCTTATGGCTCTAATCTGATAGTGGTAGATGTCTAGTCTCCCTTATGGCTCTAATCTGATAGTGGGGTGGTAGATGTCTAGTCTCCCTTATGGCTCTAATCTGATAGTGGTAGTGGGGTGGTAGATGTCTAGTCTCCCTTATGGCTCTAATCTGATAGTGGTAGTGGGGTGGTGGATGTCTAGTCTCCCTTATGGCTCTAATCTGAAAGTGGGGTGGTAGATGTCTAGTCTCCCTTATGACTCTAATCTGTTAGTGGTAGTGGGGTGGTAGATGTCTAGTCTCCCTTATGGCTCTAATCTGATAGTGGTAGTGGGGTGGTAGATGTCTAGTCTCCCTTATGGCTCTAATCTGATAGTGGTAGTAGGGTGGTAGATGTCTAGTCTCCTTTATGGCTCTAATCTGATAGTGGTAGTGGGGTGGTAGATGTCTAGTCTCCCTTATGGCTCTAATCTGATAGTGGTAGTGGGGTGGTAGATGTCTAGTTTCCCTTATGGCTCTAATCTGACAGCGGTAGTGGGGTGGTAGATGTCTAGTCTCCCTTATGCCTCTAATCTGATAGTGGTAGTGGGGTGGTAGATGTCTAGTCGCCCTTATGCCTCTAATCTGATAGTGGTAGTGGGGTGGTAGATGTCTAGTCTCCCTTATGGCTCTAATCTGATAGTGGTAGTGGGGTGGTAGATGTTTAGTCTCCCTTATGGCTCTAATCTGACAGCGGTAGTGAGGTGGTAGATGTCTAGTTTCCTTTATGACTTTAATCTGTTAGTGGTAGTGGGGTGGTAGATGTCTAGTCTCCCTTATGGCTCTAATCTGATAGTGGTAGATGTCTAGTCTCCCTTATGGCTCTAATCTGATAGTGGGGTGGTAGATGTCTAGTCTCCTTTATGGCTCTAATCTGATAGTGGTAGTGGGGTGGTAGATGTCTAGTCTCCCTTATGGCTCTAATCTGATAGTGGTAGTGGGGTGGTGGATGTCGACTCTCCCTTATGGCTCTAATCTGAAAGTGGGGTGGTAGATGTCTAGTCTCCCTTATGACTCTAATCTGGTAGTGGTAGTGGGGTGGTAGATGTTTAGACTCCCTTATGGCTGTAATCTGATAGTGGTAGTGGGGTGGTAGATGTCTAGTCTCCCTTATGGCTCTAATCTGATAGTGGTAGTGGGGTGGTAGATGTCTAGTCTCCCTTATGGCTCTAATCTGATAGTGGTAGATGTCTAGCTCCCTTATGGCTCTAATCTGATAGTGGGGTGGTAGATGTCTAGCTCCCTTATGGCTCTAATCTGATAGTGGGGTGGTAGATGTCTAGTCTCCCTTATGGCTCTAATTTGATAGTGGTAGTGGGGTGGTAGATGTCTAGTCTCCCTTATGGCTCTAATCTGATAGTGGTAGTGGGGTGGTAGATGTCTAGTCTCCCTTATGGCTCTAATCTGATAGTGGTCGTGGGGTGGTAGATGTCTAGTTTCCCTTATGGCTCTAATCTGACAGCGGTAGTGGGGTGGTAGATGTCTAGTCTCCCTTATGCCTCTAATCTGATAGTGGTAGTGGGGTGGTAGATGTCTAGTCTCCCTTATGGCTCTAATCTGATAGTGGTAGTGGTGTGGTAGATGTCTAGTCTCCCTTATGGCTCTAATCTGATAGTGGTAGATGTCTAGTCTCCCTTATGGCTCTAATCTGATAGGTGGGTGGTAGATGTCTAGTCTCCCTTTTGGCTCTAATCTGATAGTGGTAGTGGGTTGGTAGATGTCTAGTCTCTCTTATGGCTCTAATCTGATAGTGGTAGATGTGTCTAGTCTCCCTTATGGCTCTAATCTGATAGTGGGGTGGTGGATGTCTAGTCTCCCTTATGGCTCTAATCTGGTAGTGGGTGGTAGATGTCTAGTCTCCTTTATGGCTCTAATCTGGTAGTGGGGTGGTAGATGTCTAGTCTCCTTTATGGCTCTAATCTGGTAGTGGTAGTGGGGTGGTAGATGTCTAGTCTCCCTTATGGCTCTAATCTGGTAGTGGTAGTGGGTGGTAGATGTCTAGTCTCACTTATGGCTCTAATCTGATAGTGGTAGTGGGGTGGTAGATGTCTAGTCTCCCTTATGGCTCTAATCTGGTAGTGGTAGTGGGTGGTAGATGTCTAGTCTCCCTTATGGCTCTAATCTGATAGTGGTAGTGGGGTGGTAGATGTCTAGTCTCCTTTATGGCTCTAATCTGATAGTGGGGTGGTAGATGTCTAGACTCCCTTATGGCTCTAATCTGATAGTGGTAGTGGGGTGGTAGATGTCTAGTCTCCCTTATGGCTCTAATCTGATAGTGGGGTGGTAGATGTCTAGTCTCCCTTATGGCTCTAATCTGATAGTGGTAGTGGGGTGGTAGATGTCTAGTGTCCTTTATGACTCTAATATGATAGTGGGGTGGTAGATGTCTAGTCTCCCTTATGCCTCTAATCTGATAGTGGGGTGGTAGATGTCTAGTCTCCTTTATGACTCTAATATGTTAGTGGTAATGGGGTGGTAGATGTCTAGTTTCCCTTATGGCTCTAATCTGACAGCGGTAGTGGGGTGGTAGATGTCTAGTCTCCCTTATGGCTCTAATCTGATAGTGGTAGTGGGGTGGTAGATGTCTAGTTTCCCTTATGGCTCTAATCTGACAGCGGTAGTGGGGTGGTAGATGTCTAGTTTCCCTTATGCCTCTAATCTGATAGTGGTAGTGGGGTGGTAGATGTCTAGTCTCCCTTATGCCTCTAATCTGATAGTGGTAGTGGGGTGGTAGATGTCTAGTCTCCCTTATGGCTCTAATCTGATAGTGGTAGTGGGGTGGTAGATGTTTAGTCTCCCTTATGGCTCTAATCTGATAGCGGTAGTGGGGTGGTAGATGTCTAGTCTCCCTTATGGCTCTAATCTGACAGCGGTAGTGAGGTGGTAGATGTCTAGTTTCCTTTATGACTTTAATCTGTTAGTGGTAGTGGGGTGGTAGATGTCTAGTCTCCCTTATGGCTCTAATCTGATAGTGGTAGATGTCTAGTCTCCCTTATGGCTCTAATCTGATAGTGGGGTGGTAGATGTCTAGTCTCCTTTATGGCTCTAATCTGATAGTGGTAGTGGGGTGGTAGATGTCTAGTCTCCCTTATGGCTCTAATCTGATAGTGGTAGTGGGGTGGTGGATGTCGACTCTCCCTTATGGCTCTAATCTGAAAGTGGGGTGGTAGATGTCTAGTCTCCCTTATGACTCTAATCTGGTAGTGGTAGTGGGGTGGTAGATGTTTAGACTCCCTTATGGCTGTAATCTGATAGTGGTAGTGGGGTGGTAGATGTCTAGTCTCCCTTATGGCTCTAATCTGATAGTGGTAGTGGGGTGGTAGATGTCTAGTCTCCCTTATGGCTCTAATCTGATAGTGGTAGATGTCTAGCTCCCTTATGGCTCTAATCTGATAGTGGGGTGGTAGATGTCTAGCTCCCTTATGGCTCTAATCTGATAGTGGGGTGGTAGATGTCTAGTCTCCCTTATGGCTCTAATTTGATAGTGGTAGTGGGGTGGTAGATGTCTAGTCTCCCTTATGGCTCTAATCTGATAGTGGTAGTGGGGTGGTAGATGTCTAGTCTCCCTTATGGCTCTAATCTGATAGTGGTAGTGGGGTGGTAGATGTCTAGTTTCCCTTATGGCTCTAATCTGACAGCGGTAGTGGGGTGGTAGATGTCTAGTCTCCCTTATGCCTCTAATCTGATAGTGGTAGTGGGGTGGTAGATGTCTAGTCTCCCTTATGGCTCTAATCTGATAGTGGTAGTGGTGTGGTAGATGTCTAGTCTCCCTTATGGCTCTAATCTGATAGTGGTAGATGTCTAGTCTCCCTTATGGCTCTAATCTGATAGGTGGGTGGTAGATGTCTAGTCTCCCTTTTGGCTCTAATCTGATAGTGGTAGTGGGTTGGTAGATGTCTAGTCTCTCTTATGGCTCTAATCTGATAGTGGTAGATGTCTAGTCTCCCTTATGGCTCTAATCTGATAGTGGGGTGGTAGATGTCTAGTCTCCCTTATGGCTCTAATCTGGTAGTGGGTGGTAGATGTCTAGTCTCCTTTATGGCTCTAATCTGGTAGTGGGGTGGTAGATGTCTAGTCTCCTTTATGGCTCTAATCTGATAGTGGTAGTGGGGTGGTAGATGTCTAGTCTCCCTTATGGCTCTAATCTGATAGTGGTAGTGGGTGGTAGATGTCTAGTCTCCCTTATGGCTCTAATCTGATAGTGGTAGTGGGGTGGTAGATGTCTAGTCTCCCTTATGGCTCTAATCTGGTAGTGGTAGTGGGTGGTAGATGTCTAGTCTCCCTTATGGCTCTAATCTGATAGTGGTAGTGGGGTGGTAGATGTCTAGTCTCCTTTATGGCTCTAATCTGATAGTGGGGTGGTAGATGTCTAGACTCCCTTATGGCTCTAATCTGATAGTGGTAGTGGGGTGGTAGATGTCTAGTCTCCCTTATGGCTCTAATCTGATAGTGGGGTGGTAGATGTCTAGTCTCCCTTATGGCTCTAATCTGATAGTGGTAGTGGGGTGGTAGATGTCTAGTGTCCTTTATGACTCTAATATGATAGTGGGGTGGTAGATGTCTAGTCTCCCTTATGCCTCTAATCTGATAGTGGGGTGGTAGATGTCTAGTCTCCTTTATGACTCTAATATGTTAGTGGTAGTGGGGTGGTAGATGTCTAGTCTCCCTTATGCCTCTAATCTGATAGTGGGGTGGTAGATGTCTAGTCTCCTTTATGGCTCTATTCTGATAGTGGTAGTGGGGTGGTAGATGTCTAGTCTCCCTTATGGCTCTAATCTGATAGTGGGGTGGTAGATGTCTAGACTCCCTTATGGCTCTAATCTGATGGTGGTAGTGGGGTGGTAGATGTCTAGTCTCCCTTATGGCTCTAATCTGATAGTGGTAGTGGGGTGGTAGATGTTTAGTCTCCCTTATGGCTCTAATCTGATAGTGGTAGTGGGGGGGTAGATGTCTAGTCTCCCTTATGGCTCTAATCTGATAGTGGTAGTGGGGTGGTAGATGTCTAGTCTCCCTTATGGCTCTAATCTGATAGTGGTAGTGGGGTGGTAGATGTCTAGTCTCCCTTATGGCTCTAATCTGACAGCGGTAGTGGGATGGTAGATGTTTAGTCTCCCTTATGGCTCTAATCTGATAGTGGTAGATGTCTAGTCTCCCTTATGCCTCTAATCTGATAGTGGTAGTGGGGTGGTAGATGTCTAGTCTCCCTTATGGCTCTAATCTGATAGTGGTAGATGTCTAGTCTCCCTTATGGCTCTAATCTGATAGTGGTAGTGGGGTGGTAGATGTCTAGTCTCCCTTATGGCTCTATTCTGATAGTGGTAGTGGGGTGGTAGATGTCTAGTCTCCCTTATGGCTCTAATCTGATAGTGGTAGTGAGGTGGTAGATGTCTAGTCTCTCTTATGGCTCTAATCTGATAGTGGTAGTGGGGTGGTAGATGTCTAGTCTCCCTTATGGCTCTAATCTGATAGTGGGGTGGTAGATGTCTAGACTCCCTTATGGCTCTAATCTGATAGTGGTAGAGGGGTGGTAGATGTCTAGTCTCACTTATGGCTCTAATATGATAGTGGTAGTGGGGTGGTAGATGTCTAGTCTCCCGTATGGCTCTAATATGATAGTGGTAGTGGGGTGGTAGATGTCTAGTCTCCCTTATGGCTCTAATCTGATAGTGGTAGTGGGGTGGAAGATGTCTAGTCTCCTTTATGGCTCTAATCTGATAGTGGGGTGGTAGATGTCTAGTCTCTCTTATGACTCTAATCTGATAAAGGTAGTGGGGTGGTAGATGTCTAGTCTCCCTTATGGCTCTAATCTGATAGTGGTAGATGTCTAGTCTCCCTTATGGCTCTAATCTGATAGTGGGGTGGTAGATGTCTAGTCTCCTTTATGGCTCTAATCTGATAGTGGTAGTGGGGTGGTAGATGTCTAGTCTCCCTTATGGCTCTAATCTGATAGTGGTAGTGGGGTGGTGGATGTCTAGTCTCCCTTATGGCTCTAATCTGAAAGTGGGGTGGTAGATGTCTAGTCTCCCTTATGACTCTAATCTGTTAGTGGTAGTGGGGTGGTAGATGTCTAGTCTCCCTTATGGCTCTAATCTGATAGTGGTAGTGGGGTGGTAGATGTCTAGTCTCCCTTATGGCTCTAATCTGATAGTGGTAGTAGGGTGGTAGATGTCTAGTCTCCTTTATGGCTCTAATCTGATAGTGGTAGTGGGGTGGTAGATGTCTAGTCTCCCTTATGGCTCTAATCTGATAGTGGTAGTGGGGTGGTAGATGTCTAGTTTCCCTTATGGCTCTAATCTGACAGCGGTAGTGGGGTGGTAGATGTCTAGTCTCCCTTATGCCTCTAATCTGATAGTGGTAGTGGGGTGGTAGATGTCTAGTCTCCCTTATGCCTCGAATCTGATAGTGGTAGTGGGGTGGTAGATGTCTAGTCTCCCTTATGGCTCTAATCTGATAGTGGTAGTGGGGTGGTAGATGTTTAGTCTCCCTTATGGCTCTAATCTGATAGCGGTAGTGGGGTGGTAGATGTCTAGTCTCCCTTATGGCTCTAATCTGACAGCGGTAGTGAGGTGGTAGATGTCTAGTTTCCTTTATGACTTTAATCTGTTAGTGGTAGTGGGGTGGTAGATGTCTAGTCTCCCTTATGGCTCTAATCTGATAGTGGTAGATGTCTAGTCTCCCTTATGGCTCTAATCTGATAGTGGGGTGGTAGATGTCTAGTCTCCTTTATGGCTCTAATCTGATAGTGGTAGTGGGGTGGTAGATGTCTAGTCTCCCTTATGGCTCTAATCTGATAGTGGTAGTGGGGTGGTGGATGTCGACTCTCCCTTATGGCTCTAATCTGAAAGTGGGGTGGTAGATGTCTAGTCTCCCTTATGACTCTAATCTGGTAGTGGTAGTGGGGTGGTAGATGTTTAGACTCCCTTATGGCTGTAATCTGATAGTGGTAGTGGGGTGGTAGATGTCTAGTCTCCCTTATGGCTCTAATCTGATAGTGGTAGTGGGGTGGTAGATGTCTAGTCTCCCTTATGGCTCTAATCTGATAGTGGTAGATGTCTAGCTCCCTTATGGCTCTAATCTGATAGTGGGGTGGTAGATGTCTAGCTCCCTTATGGCTCTAATCTGATAGTGGGGTGGTAGATGTCTAGTCTCCCTTATGGCTCTAATTTGATAGTGGTAGTGGGGTGGTAGATGTCTAGTCTCCCTTATGGCTCTAATCTGATAGTGGTAGTGGGGTGGTAGATGTCTAGTCTCCCTTATGGCTCTAATCTGATAGTGGTAGTGGGGTGGTAGATGTCTAGTTTCCCTTATGGCTCTAATCTGACAGCGGTAGTGGGGTGGTAGATGTCTAGTCTCCCTTATGCCTCTAATCTGATAGTGGTAGTGGGGTGGTAGATGTCTAGTCTCCCTTATGACTCTAATCTGATAGTGGGGTGGTAGATGTCTAGTCTCCCTTATGGCTCTAATCTGATAGTGGTAGTGGGGTGGTAGATGTTTAGTCTCCCTTATGGCTCTAATCTGATAGCGGTAGTGGGGTGGTAGATGTCTAGTCTCCCTTATGGCTCTAATCTGACAGCGGTAGTGATGTGGTAGATGTCTAGTTTCCTTTATGACTTTAATCTGTTAGTGGTAGTGGGGTGGTAGATGTCTAGTCTCCCTTATGGCTCTAATCTGATAGTGGTAGATGTCTAGTCTCCCTTATGGCTCTAATCTGATAGTGGGGTGGTAGATGTCTAGTCTCCTTTATGGCTCTAATCTGATAGTGGTAGTGGGGTGGTAGATGTCTAGTCTCCCTTATGGCTCTAATCTGATAGTGGTAGTGGGGTGGTGGATGTCGACTCTCCCTTATGGCTCTAATCTGAAAGTGGGGTGGTAGATGTCTAGTCTCCCTTATGACTCTAATCTGGTAGTGGTAGTGGGGTGGTAGATGTTTAGACTCCCTTATGGCTGTAATCTGATAGTGGTAGTGGGGTGGTAGATGTCTAGTCTCCCTTATGGCTCTAATCTGATAGTGGTAGTGGGGTGGTAGATGTCTAGTCTCCCTTATGGCTCTAATCTGATAGTGGTAGATGTCTAGCTCCCTTATGGCTCTAATCTGATAGTGGGGTGGTAGATGTCTAGCTCCCTTATGGCTCTAATCTGATAGTGGGGTGGTAGATGTCTAGTCTCCCTTATGGCTCTAATTTGATAGTGGTAGTGGGGTGGTAGATGTCTAGTCTCCCTTATGGCTCTAATCTGATAGTGGTAGTGGGGTGGTAGATGTCTAGTCTCCCTTATGGCTCTAATCTGATAGTGGTAGTGGGGTGGTAGATGTCTAGTTTCCCTTATGGCTCTAATCTGACAGCGGTAGTGGGGTGGTAGATGTCTAGTCTCCCTTATGCCTCTAATCTGATAGTGGTAGTGGGGTGGTAGATGTCTAGTCTCCCTTATGACTCTAATCTGATAGTGGGGTGGTAGATGTCTAGTCTCCCTTATGGTTCTAATCTGATAGTGGTAGTGGGGTGGTAGATGTTTAGTCTCCCTTATGGCTCTAATCTGATAGCGGTAGTGGGGTGGTAGATGTCTAGTCTCCCTTATGGCTCTAATCTGACAGCGGTAGTGGGGTGGTAGATGTCTAGTCTCCTTTATGACTCTAATCTGTTAGTGGTAGTGGGGTGGTAGATGTCTAGTCTCCCTTATGGCTCTAATCTGATAGTGGTAGTGGGGGGGTAGATGTCTAGTCTCCCTTATGGCTCTAATCTGATAGTGGTAGTGGGGTGGTAGATGTCTAGTCTCCCTTATGGCTCTAATCTGATAGTGGTAGTGGGATGGTAGATGTTTAGTCTCCCTTATGGCTCTAATCTGATAGTGGTAGATGTCTAGTCTCCCTTATGCCTCTAATCTGATAGTGGTAGTGGGGTGGTAGATGTCTAGTCTCCCTTATGGCTCTAATCTGATAGTGGTAGATGTCTAGTCTCCCTTATGGCTCTAATCTGATAGTGGTAGTGGGGTGGTAGATGTCTAGTCTCCCTTATGGCTCTATTCTGATAGTGGTAGTGGGGTGGTAGATGTCTAGTCTCCCTTATGGCTCTAATCTGATAGTGGTAGTGAGGTGGTAGATGTCTAGTCTCTCTTATGGCTCTAATCTGATAGTGGTAGTGGGGTGGTAGATGTCTAGTCTCCCTTATGGCTCTAATCTGATAGTGGGGTGGTAGATGTCTAGACTCCCTTATGGCTCTAATCTGATAGTGGTAGAGGGGTGGTAGATGTCTAGTCTCACTTATGGCTCTAATATGATAGTGGTAGTGGGGTGGTAGATGTCTAGTCTCCCGTATGGCTCTAATATGATAGTGGTAGTGGGGTGGTAGATGTCTAGTCTCCCTTATGGCTCTAATCTGATAGTGGTAGTGGGGTGGAAGATGTCTAGTCTCCTTTATGGCTCTAATCTGATAGTGGGGTGGTAGATGTCTAGTCTCTCTTATGACTCTAATCTGATAAAGGTAGTGGGGTGGTAGATGTCTAGTCTCCCTTATGGCTCTAATCTGATAGTGGTAGATGTCTAGTCTCCCTTATGGCTCTAATCTGATAGTGGGGTGGTAGATGTCTAGTCTCCTTTATGGCTCTAATCTGATAGTGGTAGTGGGGTGGTAGATGTCTAGTCTCCCTTATGGCTCTAATCTGATAGTGGTAGTGGGGTGGTGGATGTCTAGTCTCCCTTATGGCTCTAATCTGAAAGTGGGGTGGTAGATGTCTAGTCTCCCTTATGACTCTAATCTGTTAGTGGTAGTGGGGTGGTAGATGTCTAGTCTCCCTTATGGCTCTAATCTGATAGTGGTAGTGGGGTGGTAGATGTCTAGTCTCCCTTATGGCTCTAATCTGATAGTGGTAGTAGGGTGGTAGATGTCTAGTCTCCTTTATGGCTCTAATCTGATAGTGGTAGTGGGGTGGTAGATGTCTAGTCTCCCTTATGGCTCTAATCTGATAGTGGTAGTGGGGTGGTAGATGTCTAGTTTCCCTTATGGCTCTAATCTGACAGCGGTAGTGGGGTGGTAGATGTCTAGTCTCCCTTATGCCTCTAATCTGATAGTGGTAGTGGGGTGGTAGATGTCTAGTCTCCCTTATGCCTCTAATCTGATAGTGGTAGTGGGGTGGTAGATGTCTAGTCTCCCTTATGGCTCTAATCTGATAGTGGTAGTGGGGTGGTAGATGTTTAGTCTCCCTTATGGCTCTAATCTGATAGCGGTAGTGGGGTGGTAGATGTCTAGTCTCCCTTATGGCTCTAATCTGACAGCGGTAGTGAGGTGGTAGATGTCTAGTTTCCTTTATGACTTTAATCTGTTAGTGGTAGTGGGGTGGTAGATGTCTAGTCTCCCTTATGGCTCTAATCTGATAGTGGTAGATGTCTAGTCTCCCTTATGGCTCTCATCTGATAGTGGGGTGGTAGATGTCTAGTCTCCTTTATGGCTCTAATCTGATAGTGGTAGTGGGGTGGTAGATGTCTAGTCTCCCTTATGGCTCTAATCTGATAGTGGTAGTGGGGTGGTGGATGTCGACTCTCCCTTATGGCTCTAATCTGAAAGTGGGGTGGTAGATGTCTAGTCTCCCTTATGACTCTAATCTGGTAGTGGTAGTGGGGTGGTAGATGTTTAGACTCCCTTATGGCTGTAATCTGATAGTGGTAGTGGGGTGGTAGATGTCTAGTCTCCCTTATGGCTCTAATCTGATAGTGGATGTGGGGTGGTAGATGTCTAGTCTCCCTTATGGCTCTAATCTGATAGTGGTAGATGTCTAGCTCCCTTATGGCTCTAATCTGATAGTGGGGTGGTAGATGTCTAGCTCCCTTATGGCTCTAATCTGATAGTGGGGTGGTAGATGTCTAGTCTCCCTTATGGCTCTAATTTGATAGTGGTAGTGGGGTGGTAGATGTCTAGTCTCCCTTATGGCTCTAATCTGATAGTGGTAGTGGGGTGGTAGATGTCTAGTCTCCCTTATGGCTCTAATCTGATAGTGGTAGTGGGGTGGTAGATGTCTAGTTTCCCTTATGGCTCTAATCTGACAGCGGTAGTGGGGTGGTAGATGTCTAGTCTCCCTTATGCCTCTAATCTGATAGTGGTAGTGGGGTGGTAGATGTCTAGTCTCCCTTATGACTCTAATCTGATATTGGGGTGGTAGATGTCTAGTCTCCCTTATGGCTCTAATCTGATAGCGGTAGTGGGGTGGTAGATGTCTAGTCTCCCTTATGGCTCTAATCTGACAGCGGTAGTGGGGTGGTAGATGTCTAGTCTCCTTTATGACTCTAATCTGTTAGTGGTAGTGGGGTGGTAGATGTCTAGTCTCCCTTATGGCTCTAATCTGATAGTGGTAGTGGGGGGGTAGATGTCTAGTCTCCCTTATGGCTCTAATCTGATAGTGGTAGTGGGGTGGTAGATGTCTAGTCTCCCTTATGGCTCTAATCTGATAGTGGTAGTGGGGTGGTAGATGTCTAGTCTCCCTTATGGCTCTAATCTGACAGCGGTAGTGGGATGGTAGATGTCTAGTCTCCCTTATGGCTCTAATCTGACAGCGGTAGTGGTAGATGTCTAGTCTCCCTTATGCCTCTAATCTGATAGTGGTAGTGGGGTGGTAGATGTCTAGTCTCCCTTATGGCTCTAATCTGATAGTGGGGTGGTAGATGTCTAGTCTCCCTTATGGCTCTAATCTGATAGTGGTAGTGGGGTGGTAGATGTCTAGTCTCCCTTATGGCTCTATTCTGATAGTGGTAGTGGGGTGGTAGATGTCTAGTCTCCCTTATGGCTCTAATCTGATAGTGGTAGTGAGGTGGTAGATGTCTAGTCTCTCTTATGGCTCTAATCTGATAGTGGTAGTGGGGTGGTAGATGTCTAGTCTCCCTTATGGCTCTAATCTGATAGTGGGGTGGTAGATGTCTAGTCTCCCTTATGGCTCTAATCTGATAGTGGTAGAGGGGTGGTAGATGTCTAGTCTCACTTATGGCTCTAATCTGATAGTGGTAGTGGGGTGGTAGATGTCTAGTCTCCCGTATGGCTCTAATATGATAGTGGTAGTGGGGTGGTAGATGTCTATTCTCCCTTATGGCTCTAATCTGATAGTGGTAGTGGGGTGGAAGATGTCTAGTCTCCTTTATGGCTCTAATCTGATAGTGGGGTGGTAGATGTCTAGTCTCTCTTATGACTCTAATCTGATAGTGGTAGTGGGGTGGTAGATGTCTAGTCTCCCTTATGGCTCTAATCTGATAGTGGTAGATGTCTAGTCTCCCTTATGGCTCTAATCTGATAGTGGGGTGGTAGATGTCTAGTCTCCTTTATGACTCTAATCTGATAGTGGGGTGGTAGATGTCTAGTCTCCTTTATGGCTCTAATCTGATAGTGGTAGTGGGGTGGTAGATGTCTAGTCTCCCTTATGGCTCTAATCTGATAGTGGTAGTGGGGTGGTGGATGTCTAGTCTCCCTTATGGCTCTAATCTGAAAGTGGGGTGGTAGATGTCTAGTCTCCCTTATGACTCTAATCTGTTAGTGGTAGTGGGGTGGTAGATGTCTAGTCTCCCTTATGGCTCTAATCTGATAGTGGTAGATGTCTAGCTCCCTTATGGCTCTAATCTGATAGTGGGGTGGTAGATGTCTAGCTCCCTTATGGCTCTAATCTGATAGTGGGGTGGTAGATGTCTAGTCTCCCTTATGGCTCTAATCTGATAGTGGTAGTGGGGTGGTAGATGTCTAGTCTCCCTTATGGCTCTAATCTGATAGTGGTAGTGGGGTGGTAGATGTCTAGTCTCCCTTATGGCTCTAATCTGATAGTAGGGTGGTAGATGTCTACTCTCCCTTATGGCTCTAATCTGATAGTGGGGTGGTAGATGTCTAGTTTCCTTTATGGCTCTAATCTGATAGTGGTAGTGGGGTGGTAGATGTCTAGTCCTCCCTTATGGCTCTAATCTGATAGTGGTAGATGTCTAGTCTCCCTTATGGCTCTAATCTGACAGCGGTAGTGGGGTGGTAGATGTCTAGTCTCCTTTTTTAACTCTAATCTGTTAGTGGTAGTGGGGTGGTAGATGTCTAGTCTCCCTTATGGCTCTAATCTGATAGTGGTAGTGGGGTGGTAGATGTCTAGTCTCCCTTATGGTTCTAATCTGATAGTGGTAGTGGGGTGGTAGATGTCTAGTCTCCCTTATGGCTCTAATCTGATAGTGGTAGAGGGGTGGTAGATGTCTAGTCTCACTTATGGCTCTAATATGATAGTGGTAGTGGGGTGGTAGATGTCTAGTCTCCCGTATGGCTCTAATATGATAGTGGTAGTGGGGTGGTAGATGTCTAGTCTCCCGTATGGCTCTAATCTGATAGTGGTAGTGGGGTGGTAGATGTCTAGTCTCCCTTATGGCTCTAATCTGATAGTGGTAGTGGGGTGGTGGATGTCGACTCTCCCTTATGGCTCTAATCTGAAAGTGGGGTGGTAGATGTCTAGTCTCCCTTATGACTCTAATCTGGTAGTGGTAGTGGGGTGGTAGATGTTTAGACTCCCTTATGGCTGTAATCTGATAGTGGTAGTGGGGTGGTAGATGTCTAGTCTCCCTTATGGCTCTAATCTGATAGTGGTTGTGGGGTGGTAGATGTCTAGTCTCCCTTATGGCTCTAATCTGATAGTGGTAGATGTCTAGCTCCCTTATGGCTCTAATCTGATAGTGGGGTGGTAGATGTCTAGCTCCCTTATGGCTCTAATCTGATAGTGGTAGTGGGGTGGTAGATGTCTAGTCTCCCTTATGGCTCTAATTTGATAGTGGTAGTGGGGTGGTAGATGTCTAGTCTCCCTTATGGCTCTAATCTGATAGTGGTAGTGGGGTGGTAGATGTCTAGTCTCCCTTATGGCTCTAATCTGATAGTGGTAGTGGGGTGGTAGATGTCTAGTTTCCCTTATGGCTCTAATCTGACAGCGGTAGTGGGGTGGTAGATGTCTAGTCTCCCTTATGCCTCTAATCTGATAGTGGTAGTGGGGTGGTAGATGTCTAGTCTCCCTTATGGCTCTAATCTGATAGTGGTAGTGGGGTGAGAGATGTCTAGTCTCCTTTATGGCTCTAATCTGATAGTGGTAGTGGGGTGGTAGATGTCTAGTCTCCCTTATGGCTCTAATCTGATAGCGGTAGTGGGGTGGTAGATGCCTAGTCTCCCTTATGGCTCTAATCTGATAGTGGTAGTGGGGTGGTAGATGTCTAGTCTCCCTTATGACTCTAATCTGATAGTGGTAGTGGGGTGGTAGATGTCTAATCTCCCTTATGGCTCTAATCTGATAGTGGTAGTGGGGGGGTAGATGTCTAGTCTCCCTTATGGCTCTAATCTGATAGTGGTAGTGGGGTGGTAGATGTCTAGTCTCCCTTATGGCTCTAATCTGATAGTGGTAGTGGGGTGGTAGATGTCTAGTCTCCCTTATGGCTCTAATCTGACAGCGGTAGTGGGATGGTAGATGTCTAGTCTCCCTTATGGCTCTAATCTGATAGTGGTAGATGTCTAGTCTCCCTTATGCCTCTAATCTGATAGTGGTAGTGGGGTGGTAGATGTCTAGTCTCCCTTATGGCTCTAATCTGATAGTGGGGTGGTAGATGTCTAGTCTCCCTTATGGCTCTAATCTGATAGTGGTAGTGGGGTGGTAGATGTCTAGTCTCCCTTATGGCTCTATTCTGATAGTGGTAGTGGGGTGGTAGATGTCTAGTCTCCCTTATGGCTCTAATCTGATAGTGGTAGTGAGGTGGTAGATGTCTAGTCTCTCTTATGGCTCTAATCTGATAGTGGTAGTGGGGTGGTAGATGTCTAGTCTCCCTTATGGCTCTAATCTGATAGTGGGGTGGTAGATGTCTAGTCTCCCTTATGGCTCTAATCTGATAGTGGTAGAGGGGTGGTAGATGTCTAGTCTCACTTATGGCTCTAATCTGATAGTGGTAGTGGGGTGGTAGATGTCTAGTCTCCCTTATGGCTCTAATCTGATAGTGGTAGTGGGGTGGTAGATGTCTATTCTCCCTTATGGCTCTAATCTGATAGTGGTAGTGGGGTGGAAGATGTCTAGTCTCCTTTATGGCTCTAATCTGATAGTGGGGTGGTAGATGTCTAGTCTCTCTTATGACTCTAATCTGATAGTGGTAGTGGGGTGGTAGATGTCTAGTCTCCCTTATGGCTCTAATCTGATAGTGGTAGATGTCTAGTCTCCCTTATGGCTCTAATCTGATAGTGGGGTGGTAGATGTCTAGTCTCCTTTATGACTCTAATCTGATAGTGGGGTGGTAGATGTCTAGTCTCCTTTATGGCTCTAATCTGATAGTGGTAGTGGGGTGGTAGATGTCTAGTCTCCCTTATGGCTCTAATCTGATAGTGGTAGTGGGGTGGTGGATGTCTAGTCTCCCTTATGGCTCTAATCTGAAAGTGGGGTGGTAGATGTCTAGTCTCCCTTATGACTCTAATCTGTTAGTGGTAGTGGGGTGGTAGATGTCTAGTCTCCCTTATGGCTCTAATCTGATAGTGGTAGATGTCTAGCTCCCTTATGGCTCTAATCTGATAGTGGGGTGGTAGATGTCTAGCTCCCTTATGGCTCTAATCTGATAGTGGGGTGGTAGATGTCTAGTCTCCCTTATGGCTCTAATCTGATAGTGGTAGTGGGGTGGTAGATGTCTAGTCTCCCTTATGGCTCTAATCTGATAGTGGTAGTGGGGTGGTAGATGTCTAGTCTCCCTTATGGCTCTAATCTGATAGTAGGGTGGTAGATGTCTACTCTCCCTTATGGCTCTAATCTGATAGTGGGGTGGTAGATGTCTAGTTTCCTTTATGGCTCTAATCTGATAGTGGTAGTGGGGTGGTAGATGTCTAGTCCTCCCTTATGGCTCTAATCTGATAGTGGTAGATGTCTAGTCTCCCTTATGGCTCTAATCTGACAGCGGTAGTGGGGTGGTAGATGTCTAGTCTCCTTTTTTAACTCTAATCTGTTAGTGGTAGTGGGGTGGTAGATGTCTAGTCTCCCTTATGGCTCTAATCTGATAGTGGTAGTGGGGTGGTAGATGTCTAGTCTCCCTTATGGCTCTAATCTGATAGTGGTAGTGGGGTGGTAGATGTCTAGTCTCCCTTATGGCTCTAATCTGATAGTGGTAGTGGGGTGGTAGATGTCTAGTCTCACTTATGGCTCTAATATGATAGTGGTAGTGGGGTGGTAGATGTCTAGTCTCCCGTATGGCTCTAATATGATAGTGGTAGTGGGGTGGTAGATGTCTAGTCTCCCGTATGGCTCTAATCTGATAGTGGTAGTGGGGTGGTAGATGTCTAGTCTCCCTTATGGCTCTAATCTGATAGTGGTAGTGGGGTGGTGGATGTCTAGTCTCCCTTATGGCTCTAATCTGAAAGTGGGGTGGTAGATGTCTAGTCTCCCTTATGACTCTAATCTGTTAGTGGTAGTGGGGTGGTAGATGTCTAGTCTCCCTTATGGCTCTAATCTGACAGCGGTAGTGGGATGGTAGATGTCTAGTCTCCCTTATGGCTCTAATCTGATAGTGGTAGATGTCTAGTCTCCCTTATGCCTCTAATCTGATAGTGGTAGTGGGGTGGTAGATGTCTAGTCTCCCTTATGGCTCTAATCTGATAGTGGGGTGGTAGATGTCTAGTCTCCCTTATGGCTCTAATCTGATAGTGGTAGTGGGGTGGTAGATGTCTAGACTCCCTTATGGCTCTAATCTGATAGTGGTAGATGTCTAGTCTCCCTTATGGCTCTAATCTGATAGTGGTAGTGGGGTTGTAGATGTCTAGTCTCCCTTATGGCTCTAATATGATAGCGGGGTGGTAGATGTCTAGTCTCCTTTATGACTCTAATCTGATAGTGGTAGTGGGGTGGTAGATGTCTAGTCTCCCTTAAGGCTCTAATCTGATAGTGGGGTGGTAGATGTCTAGTCTCCCTTATGGCTCTAATCTGATAGTGGTAGAGGGGTGGTAGATGTCTAGTCTCACTTATGGCTCTAATATGATAGTGTTAGTGGAGTGGTAGATGTTTAGTCTCCCTTATGGCTCTAATATGATAGTGGTAGTGGGGTGATAGATGTCTAGTCTCCCTTATGGCTCTAATCTGGTAGTGTGTGGTAGATGTCTAGTCTCCTTTATGGCTCTAATCTGATAGTGGGGTGGTAGATGTCTAGTCTCCTTTATGGCTCTAATCTGGTAGTGGTAGTGGGGTGGTAGATGTCTAGTCTCCCTTATGGCTCTAATCTGGTAGTGGTAGTGGGTGGTAGATGTCTAGTCTCCCTTATGGCTCTAATCTGATAGTGGTAGTGGGGTGGTAGATGTCTAGTCTCCCTTATGGCTCTAATCTGATAGTGGGGTGGTAGATGTCTAGTCTCCTTTATGACTCTAATCTGATAGTGGTAGTGGGGTGGTAGATGTCTAGTCTACGTTATGACTCTAATCTGATAGTGGTAGTGGGGTGGTAGATGTCTAGTCTCCCGTATGGCTCTAATCTGATGGTGGTAGTGGGGTGGTAGATGTCTAGTCTCCCTTATGGCTCTAATCTGATAGTGGGGTGGTAGATGTCTAGTCTCCTTTATGGCTCTAATCTGATAGTGGGGTGGTAGATGTCTAGACTCCCTTATGGCTCTAATCTGATAGTGGGGTGGTAGATGTCTAGTCTCCTTTATGGCTCTAATCTGATAGTGGGGTGGTAGATGTCTAATCTCCTTTATGGCTCTAATCTGATAGTGGTAGATGTCTAGTCTCCTTTATGGCTCTAATCTGATAGTGGTAGTGGGGTGGTAGATGTCTAGTCTCCCTTATGGCTCTAATCTGATAGTGGGGTGGTAGATGTCTAGTGTCCTTTATGACTCTAATCTGATAGTGGGGTGGTAGATGTCTAGTCTCCTTTATGGCTCTAATCTGATAGTGGTAGATGTCTAGTCTCCTTTATGGCTCTAATCTGATAGTGGTAGTGGGGTGGTAGATGTCTAGTCTCCCTTATGGCTCTAATCTGATAGTGGTAGTGGGGTGGTGGATGTCTAGTCTCCCTTATGGCTCTAATCTGAAAGTGGGGTGGTAGATGTCTAGTCTCCCTTATGACTCTAATCTGTTAGTGGTAGTGGGGTGGTAGATGTCTAGTCTCCCTTATGGCTCTAATCTGACAGCGGTAGTGGGATGGTAGATGTCTAGTCTCCCTTATGGCTCTAATCTGATAGTGGTAGATGTCTAGTGTCCCTTATGCCTCTAATCTGATAGTGGTAGTGGGGTGGTAGATGTCTAGTCTCCCTTATGGCTCTAATCTGATAGTGGGGTGGTAGATGTCTAGTCTCCCTTATGGCTCTAATCTGATAGTGGTAGTGGGGTGGTAGATGTCTAGTCTCTCTTATGGCTCTAATCTGATAGTGGGGTGGTAGATGTCTAGTCTCCCTTATGGCTCTAATCTGATAGTGGTAGAGGGGTGGTAGATGTCTAGTCTCACTTATGGCTCTAATATGATAGTGGTAGTGGGGTGGTAGATGTCTAGTCTCCCGTATGGCTCTAATATGATAGTGGTAGTGGGGTGGTAGATGTCTAGTCTCCCGTATGGCTCTAATCTGATAGTGGTAGTGGGGTGGTAGATGTCTAGTCTCCCTTATGGCTCTAATCTGATAGTGGTAGTGGGGTGGTGGATGTCTAGTCTCCCTTATGGCTCTAATCTGAAAGTGGGGTGGTAGATGTCTAGTCTCCCTTATGACTCTAATCTGTTAGTGGTAGTGGGGTGGTAGATGTCTAGTCTCCCTTATGGCTCTAATCTGACAGCGGTAGTGGGATGGTAGATGTCTAGTCTCCCTTATGGCTCTAATCTGATAGTGGTAGATGTCTAGTCTCCCTTATGCCTCTAATCTGATAGTGGTAGTGGGGTGGTAGATGTCTAGTCTCCCTTATGGCTCTAATCTGATAGTGGGGTGGTAGATGTCTAGTCTCCCTTATGGCTCTAATCTGATAGTGGTAGTGGGGTGGTAGATGTCTAGACTCCCTTATGGCTCTAATCTGATAGTGGTAGATGTCTAGTCTCCCTTATGGCTCTAATCTGATAGTGGTAGTGGGGTTGTAGATGTCTAGTCTCCCTTATGGCTCTAATCTGATAGCGGGGTGGTAGATGTCTAGTCTCCTTTATGGCTCTAATCTGATAGTGGTAGTGGGGTGGTAGATGTCTAGTCTCCCTTAAGGCTCTAATCTGATAGTGGGGTGGTAGATGTCTAGTCTCCTTTATGACTCTAATCTGATAGTGGTAGTGGGGTGGTGGATGTCTAGTCTCCCTTATGGCTCTAATCTGAAAGTGGGGTGGTAGATGTCTAGTCTCCCTTATGACTCTAATCTGTTAGTGGTAGTGGGGTGGTAGATGTCTAGTCTCCCTTATGGCTCTAATCTGACAGCGGTAGTGGGATGGTAGATGTCTAGTCTCCCTTATGGCTCTAATCTGATAGTGGTAGATGTCTAGTCTCCCTTATGCCTCTAATCTGATAGTGGTAGTGGGGTGGTAGATGTCTAGTCTCCCTTATGGCTCTAATCTGATAGTGGGGTGGTAGATGTCTAGTCTCCCTTATGGCTCTAATCTGATAGTGGTAGTGGGGTGGTAGATGTCTAGACTCCCTTATGGCTCTAATCTGATAGTGGTAGATGTCTAGTCTCCCTTATGGCTCTAATCTGATAGTGGTAGTGGGGTTGTAGATGTCTAGTCTCCCTTATGGCTCTAATATGATAGCGGGGTGGTAGATGTCTAGTCTCCTTTATGACTCTAATCTGATAGTGGTAGTGGGGTGGTAGATGTCTAGTCTCCCTTAAGGCTCTAATCTGATAGTGGGGTGGTAGATGTCTAGTCTCCCTTATGGCTCTAATCTGATAGTGGTAGAGGGGTGGTAGATGTCTAGTCTCACTTATGGCTCTAATATGATAGTGTGTGGTAGATGTCTAGTCTCCTTTATGGCTCTAATCTGATAGTGGGGTGGTAGATGTCTAGTCTCCTTTATGGCTCTAATCTGGTAGTGGTAGTGGGGTGGTAGATGTCTAGTCTCCCTTATGGCTCTAATCTGGTAGTGGTAGTGGGTGGTAGATGTCTAGTCTCCCTTATGGCTCTAATCTGATAGTGGTAGTGGGGTGGTAGATGTCTAGTCTCCCTTATGGCTCTAATCTGATAGTGGGGTGGTAGATGTCTAGTCTCCTTTATGACTCTAATCTGATAGTGGTAGTGGGGTGGTAGATGTCTAGTCTACGTTATGACTCTAATCTGATAGTGGTAGTGGGGTGGTAGATGTCTAGTCTCCCGTATGGCTCTAATCTGATGGTGGTAGTGGGGTGGTAGATGTCTAGTCTCCCTTATGGCTCTAATCTTATAGTGGGATGGTAGATGTCTAGTCTCCTTTATGGCTCTAATCTGATAGTGGGGTGGTAGATGTCTAGACTCCCTTATGGCTCTAATCTGATAGTGGGGTGGTAGATGTCTAGTCTCCTTTATGGCTCTAATCTGATAGTGGGGTGGTAGATGTCTAGTCTCCTTTATGGCTCTAATCTGATAGTGGTAGATGTCTAGTCTCCTTTATGGCTCTAATCTGATAGTGGTAGTGGGGTGGTAGATGTCTAGTCTCCCTTATGGCTCTAATCTGATAGTGGGGTGGTAGATGTCTAGTGTCCTTTATGACTCTAATCTGATAGTGGGGTGGTAGATGTCTAGTCTCCTTTATGGCTCTAATCTGATAGTGGTAGATGTCTAGTCTCCTTTATGGCTCTAATCTGATAGTGGTAGTGGGGTGGTAGATGTCTAGTCTCCCTTATGACTCTAATCTGTTAGTGGTAGTGGGGTGGTAGATGTCTAGTCTCCCTTATGGCTCTAATCTGATAGTGGTAGTGGGGTGGTAGATGTCTAGTCTCCCTTATGGCTCTAATCTGATAGTGGTAGATGTCTAGTCTCCCTTATGGCTCTAATCTGATAGTGTGGTGGTAGATGTCTAGTCTCCCTTATGGCTCTAATCTGATAGTGGTAGTGGGGTGGTAGATGTCTAGTCTCCCTTATGGCTCTAATCTGATAGTGGTAGATGTCTAGTCTCCTTTATGGCTCTAATCTGATAGTGGTAGAGGGGTGGTAGATGTCTAGTCTCCAGTATGACTCTAATCTGAAAGTGGTAGTGGGGTGGTAGATGTCTAGTCTCACTTATGGCTCTAATATGATAGTGGTAGTGGGGTGGTAGATGTCTAGTCTCCCTTATGGCTCTAATCTGATAGTGGTAGATGTCTAGTCTCCCTTATGGCTCTAATCTGATAGTGGTAGTGGGGTGGTAGATGTCTAGTCTCCCTTATGGCTCTAATCTGATAGTGGTAGATGTCTAGTCTCCCTTATGGCTCTAATCTGATAGGTGGGTGGTAGATGTCTAGTCTCCCTTTTGGCTCTAATCTGATAGTGGTAGTGGGTTGGTAGATGTCTAGTCTCTCTTATGGCTCTAATCTGATAGTGGTAGATGTCTAGTCTCCCTTATGGCTCTAATCTGGTAGTGGGTGGTAGATGTCTAGTCTCCTTTATGGCTCTAATCTGGTAGTGGTAGTGGGGTGGTAGATGTCTAGTCTCCTTTATGGCTCTAATCTGGTAGTGGTAGTGGGTGGTAGATGTCTAGTCTCCCTTATGGCTCTAATCTGATAGTGGTAGTGGGGTGGTAGATGTCTAGTCTCCTTTATGGCTCTAATCTGATAGTGGGGTGGTAGATGTCTAGACTCCCTTATGGCTCTAATCTGATAGTGGTAGTGGGGTGGTAGATGTCTAGTCTCCCTTATGGCTCTAATCTGATAGTGGGGTGGTAGATGTCTAGTCTCCCTTATGGCTCTAATCTGATAGTGGTAGTGGGGTGGTAGATGTCTAGTGTCCTTTATGACTCTAATATGATAGTGGGGTGGTAGATGTCTAGTCTCCCTTATGCCTCTAATCTGATAGTGGGGTGGTAGATGTCTAGTCTCCTTTATGACTCTAACATGTTAGTGGTAGTGGGGTGGTAGATGTCTAGTCTCCCTTATGCCTCTAATCTGATAGTGGGGTGGTAGATGTCTAGTCTCCTTTATGGCTCTATTCTGATAGTGGTAGTGGGGTGGTAGATGTCTAGTCTCCCTTATGGCTCTAATCTGATAGTGGGGTGGTAGATGTCTAGTGTCCTTTATGACTCTAATCTGATAGTGGGGTGGTAGATATCTAGTCTCCCTTATGGCTCTAATCTGATAGTGGTAGAGGGGTGGTAGATGTCTAGTCTCACTTATGGCTCTAATATGATAGTGTTAGTGGAGTGGTAGATGTTTAGTCTCCCTTATGGCTCTAATATGATAGTGGTAGTGGGGTGGTAGATGTCTAGTCTCCCTTATGGCTCTAATCTGGTAGTGTGTGGTAGATGTCTAGTCTCCTTTATGGCTCTAATCTGATAGTGGGGTGGTAGATGTCTAGTCTCCTTTATGGCTCTAATCTGGTAGTGGTAGTGGGGTGGTAGATGTCTAGTCTCCCTTATGGCTCTAATCTGGTAGTGGTAGTGGGTGGTAGATGTCTAGTCTCCCTTATGGCTCTAATCTGATAGTGGTAGTGGGGTGGTAGATGTCTAGTCTCCCTTATGGCTCTAATCTGATAGTGGGGTGGTAGATGTCTAGTCTCCTTTATGACTCTAATCTGATAGTGGTAGTGGGGTGGTAGATGTCTAGTCTACGTTATGACTCTAATCTGATAGTGGTAGTGGGGTGGTAGATGTCTAGTCTCCCGTATGGCTCTAATCTGATGGTGGTAGTGGGGTGGTAGATGTCTAGTCTCCCTTATGGCTCTAATCTTATAGTGGGATGGTAGATGTCTAGTCTCCTTTATGGCTCTAATCTGATAGTGGGGTGGTAGATGTCTAGACTCCCTTATGGCTCTAATCTGATAGTGGGGTGGTAGATGTCTAGTCTCCTTTATGGCTCTAATCTGATAGTGGGGTGGTAGATGTCTAGTCTCCTTTATGGCTCTAATCTGATAGTGGTAGATGTCTAGTCTCCTTTATGGCTCTAATCTGATAGTGGTAGTGGGGTGGTAGATGTCTAGTCTCCCTTATGGCTCTAATCTGATAGTGGGGTGGTAGATGTCTAGTGTCCTTTATGACTCTAATCTGATAGTGGGGTGGTAGATGTCTAGTCTCCTTTATGGCTCTAATCTGATAGTGGTAGATGTCTAGTCTCCTTTATGGCTCTAATCTGATAGTGGTAGTGGGGTGGTAGATGTCTAGTCTCCCTTATGACTCTAATCTGTTAGTGGTAGTGGGGTGGTAGATGTCTAGTCTCCCTTATGGCTCTAATCTGATAGTGGTAGTGGGGTGGTAGATGTCTAGTCTCCCTTATGGCTCTAATCTGATAGTGGTAGATGTCTAGTCTCCCTTATGGCTCTAATCTGATAGTGTGGTGGTAGATGTCTAGTCTCCCTTATGGCTCTAATCTGATAGTGGTAGTGGGGTGGTAGATGTCTAGTCTCCCTTATGGCTCTAATCTGATAGTGGTAGATGTCTAGTCTCCTTTATGGCTCTAATCTGATAGTGGTAGAGGGGTGGTAGATGTCTAGTCTCCAGTATGACTCTAATCTGAAAGTGGTAGTGGGGTGGTAGATGTCTAGTCTCACTTATGGCTCTAATATGATAGTGTTAGTGGGGTGGTAGATGTCTAGTCTCCCTTATGGCTCTAATATGATAGTGGTAGTGGGGTGGTAGATGTCTAGTCTCCCTTATGGCTCTAATCTGATAGTGGTAGATGTCTAGTCTCCCTTATGGCTCTAATCTGATAGTGGTAGTGGGGTGGTAGATCTCTAGTCTCCCTTATGGCTCTAATCTGATAGTGGTAGATGTCTAGTCTCCCTTATGGCTCTAATCTGATAGGTGGGTGGTAGATGTCTAGTCTCCCTTTTGGCTCTAATCTGATAGTGGTAGTGGGTTGGTAGATGTCTAGTCTCTCTTATGGCTCTAATCTGATAGTGGTAGATGTCTAGTCTCCCTTATGGCTCTAATCTGATAGTGGGGTGGTAGATGTCTAGTCTCCCTTATGGCTCTAATCTGGTAGTGGGTGGTAGATGTCTAGTCTCCTTTATGGCTCTAATCTGGTAGTGGTAGTGGGGTGGTAGATGTCTAGTCTCCCTTATGGCTCTAATCTGGTAGTGGTAGTGGGTGGTAGATGTCTAGTCTCCCTTATGGCTCTAATCTGATAGTGGTAGTGGGGTGGTAGATGTCTAGTCTCCTTTATGGCTCTAATCTGATAGTGGGGTGGTAGATGTCTAGACTCCCTTATGGCTCTAATCTGATAGTGGTAGTGGGGTGGTAGATGTCTAGTCTCCCTTATGGCTCTAATCTGATAGTGGGGTGGTAGATGTCTAGTCTCCCTTATGGCTCTAATCTGATAGTGGTAGTGGGGTGGTAGATGTCTAGTGTCCTTTATGACTCTAATATGATAGTGGGGTGGTAGATGTCTAGTCTCCCTTATGCCTCTAATCTGATAGTGGGGTGGTAGATGTCTAGTCTCCTTTATGACTCTAATATGTTAGTGGTAGTGGGGTGGTAGATGTCTAGTCTCCCTTATGCCTCTAATCTGATAGTGGGGTGGTAGATGTCTAGTCTCCTTTATGGCTCTATTCTGATAGTGGTAGTGGGGTGGTAGATGTCTAGTCTCCCTTATGGCTCTAATCTGATAGTGGGGTGGTAGATGTCTAGACTCCCTTATGGCTCTAATCTGATGGTGGTAGTGGGGTGGTAGATGTCTAGTCTCCCTTATGGCTCTAATCTGATAGTGGTAGTGGGGTGGTAGATGTCTAGTCTCCCTTATGGCTCTAATCTGATAGTGGGGTGGTAGATGTCTAGTCTCCCTTATGGCGCTAATCTGACAGCGGTAGTGGGGTGGTAGATGTCTAGTCTCCTTTATGACTCTAATCTGTTAGTGGTAGTGGGGTGGTAGATGTCTAATCTCCCTTATGGCTCTAATCTGATAGTGGTAGTGGGGTGGTAGATGTCTAGTCTCCCTTATGGCTTTAATCTGACAGCGGTAGTGGGGTGGTAGATGTCTAGTCTCCCTTATGCCTCTAATCTGATAGTGGTAGTGGGGTGGTAGATGTCTAGTCTCTCGTATGGCTCTAATCTGATAGTGGTAGATGTCTAGTCTCCCTTATGGCTCTAATCTGATAGTGGGGTGGTAGATGTCTAGTCTCCCTTATGGCTCTAATCTGATAGTGGGGTGGTAGATGTCTAGTCTCCCTTATGGCGCTAATCTGACAGCGGTAGTGGGGTGGTAGATGTCTAGTCTCCTTTATGACTCTAATCTGTTAGTGGTAGTGGGGTGGTAGATATCTAATCTCCCTTATGGCTCTAATCTGATAGTGGTAGTGGGGTGGTAGATGTCTAGTCTCCCTTATGGCTCTAATCTGATAGTGGTAGTGGGGTGGTAGATGTCTAGTCTCCTTTATGGCTCTAATCTGATAGTGGGGTGGTAGATGTCTAGTCTCTCTTATGACTCTAATCTGATAGTGGTAGTGGGGTGGTAGATGTCTAGTCTCCCTTATGGCTCTAATCTGATAGTGGGGTGGTAGATGTCTAGGGTCCTTTATGGCTCTAATCTGATAGTGGGGTGGTAGATGTCTAGTCTCCCTTATGGCTCTAATCTGATAGTGGTAGTGGGGTGGTAGATGTCTAGTCTCCCTTATGGCTCTAATCTGATAGTGGGTTGTTAGATGTCTAGTCTCCTTTATGACTCTAATCTGATAGTGGTAGTGGGGTGGTAGATGTCTAGTCTCCCTTATGGCTTTAATCTGACAGCGGTAGTGGGGTGGTAGATGTCTAGTCTCCCTTATGCCTCTAATCTGATAGTGGTAGTGGGGTGGTAGATGTCTAGTCTCCCTTATGACTCTAATCTGATAGTGGTAGTGGGGTGGTAGATGTCTAGACTCCCTTATGGCTCTAATCTGATAGTGGGGTGGTAGATGTCTAGTCTCCTTTATGGCTCTAATCTGATAGTGGGGTGGTAGATGTCTAGTCTCCCTTATGGCTCTAATCTGATAGTGGTAGATGTCTAGTCTCCCTTATGGCTCTAATCTGATAGGTGGGTGGTAGATGTCTAGTCTCCCTTTTGGCTCTAATCTGATAGTGGTAGTGGGTTGGTAGATGTCTAGTCTCTCTTATGGCTCTAATCTGATAGTGGTAGATGTCTAGTCTCCCTTATGGCTCTAATCTGATAGTGGGGTGGTAGATGTCTAGTCTCCCTTATGGCTCTAATCTGGTAGTGGGTGGTAGATGTCTAGTCTCCTTTATGGCTCTAATCTGGTAGTGGTAGTGGGGTGGTAGATGTCTAGTCTCCCTTATGGCTCTAATCTGGTAGTGGTAGTGGGTGGTAGATGTCTAGTCTCCCTTATGGCTCTAATCTGATAGTGGTAGTGGGGTGGTAGATGTCTAGTCTCCTTTATGGCTCTAATCTGATAGTGGGGTGGTAGATGTCTAGACTCCCTTATGGCTCTAATCTGATAGTGGTAGTGGGGTGGTAGATGTCTAGTCTCCCTTATGGCTCTAATCTGATAGTGGGGTGGTAGATGTCTAGTCTCCCTTATGGCTCTAATCTGATAGTGGTAGTGGGGTGGTAGATGTCTAGTGTCCTTTATGACTCTAATATGATAGTGGGGTGGTAGATGTCTAGTCTCCCTTATGCCTCTAATCTGATAGTGGGGTGGTAGATGTCTAGTCTCCTTTATGACTCTAATATGTTAGTGGTAGTGGGGTGGTAGATGTCTAGTCTCCCTTATGCCTCTAATCTGATAGTGGGGTGGTAGATGTCTAGTCTCCTTTATGGCTCTATTCTGATAGTGGTAGTGGGGTGGTAGATGTCTAGTCTCCCTTATGGCTCTAATCTGATAGTGGTAGTGAGGTGGTAGATGTCTAGTCTCCCTTATGGCTCTAATCTGATAGTGGGGTGGTAGATGTCTAGTCTCCCTTATGGCGCTAATCTGTTAGTGGTAGTGGGGTGGTAGATGTCTAATCTCCCTTATGGCTCTAATCTGATAGTGGTAGTGGGGTGGTAGATGTCTAGTCTCCCTTATGGCTTTAATCTGACAGCGGTAGTGGGGTGGTAGATGTCTAGTCTCCTTTATGGCTCTAATCTGATAGTGGGGTGGTAGATGTCTAGTCTCCTTTATGGCTCTAATCTGATAGTGGGGTGGTAGATGTCTAGTCTCCCTTATGGCTCTAATCTGATAGTGGTAGTGGGGTGGTAGATGTCTAGTCTCCCTTATGGCTCTAATCTGATAGTGGTAGTGGGGTGGTAGATGTCTAGTCTACCTTATGACTCTAATCTGATAGTGGTAGTGGGGTGGTAGATGTCTAGTCTCCCTAATGGCTCTAATCTGATAGTGGTAGTGGGGTGGTAGATGTCTAGTCTCCTTTATGGCTCTAATCTGATAGTGGGGTGGTAGATGTCTAGACTCCCTTATGGGTCTAATCTGATGGTGGTAGTGGGGTGGTAGATGTCTAGTCTCCCTTATGGCTCTAATCTGATAGTGGGGTGGTAGATGTCTAGTCTCCTTTATGACTCTAATCTGTTAGTGGTAGTGGGGTGGTAGATGTCTAGTCTCCCTTATGGCTCTAATCTGATAGTGGTAGTGGGGTGGTAGATGTCTAGTCTCCCTTATGGCTCTAATCTGATAGTGGTAGTGGGGTGGTAGATGTCTAGTCTCCCTTATGGCTCTAATCTAACAGCGGTAGTGGGGTGGTAGATGTCAATTCTCCCTTATGACTCTAATCTGATAGTGGGGTGGTAGATGTCTAGACTCCCTTATGACTCTAATCTAACAGCGGTAGTGGGGTGGTAGATGTCTATTCTCCCTTATGACTCTAATCTGATAGTGGGGTTGTAGATGTCTAGTCTCCCTTATGGCTCTAATCTGATAGTGGTAGTGGGGTGGTAGATGTCTAGTCTCCCTTATGGCTCTAATCTGATAGTGGTAGTGGGGTGGTAGATGTCTAGTCTCCCTTATGGCTCTAATCTAACAGCAGTAGTTGGGTGGTAGATGTCTATTCTCCCTTATGACTCTAATCTGATAGTGGGGTGGTATATGTCTAGACTCCCTTATGACTCTAATCTGATAGTGGTAGTGGGGTGGTAGATGTCTAGTCTCCCTTATGGCTCTAATCTGATAGTGGGGTGGTAGATGTCTAGTCTCCCTTATGGCTCTAATCTGATAATGGTAGTGGGGTGGTAGATGTCTAGTCTCCCTTATGGCTCTAATCTGATAGTGGTAGATGTCTAGTCTCCCTTATGGCTCTAATCTGATAGTGGTAGTGGGGTGGTAGATGTCTAGTCTCTCTTATGGCTCTAATCTGATAGTGGTAGATGTCTAGTCTCCCTTATGGCTCTAATCTGATAGTGGGGTGGTAGATGTCTAGTCTCCCTTATGGCTCTAATCTGATAGTGGGGTGGTAGATGTCTAGCCTCTCTTATGACTCTAATCTGATAGTGGTAGTGGGGTGGTAGATGTCTAGTCTCCCTTATGGCTCTAATCTGATAGTGGGGTGGTAGATGTCTAGTCTCCTTTATGGCTCTAATCTGATAGTGGATTGGTAGATGTCTAGTCTCCCTTATGGCTCTAATATGATAGTGGTAGTGGGGTGGTAGATGTCTAGACTCCCTTATGGCTCTAATCTGATAGTGGTAGATGTCTTGTCTCCCTTATGACTCTAATCTGATAGTGGGGTGGTAGATGTCTAGTCTCCCTTATGGCTCTAATCTGATAGTGGTAGTGGGGTGGTAGATGTCTAGTCTCCCTCATGGCTCTAATCTGATAGTGGGGTGGTAGATGTCTAGTCTCCTTTATGACTCTTATCTGATAGTGGTAGATGTCTAGTCTACTTTATGACTCTAATCTGATAGTGGTAGTGGGGTGGTAGATGTCTAGTCTCCTTTATGGCTCTAATCTGATAGTTGTAGTGGGGTGGTAGATGTCTATTCTCCCTTATGGCTCTAATCTGATAGTGGGGTGGTAGATGTCTAGTCTCCCTTATGGCTCTAATCTGGTAGTGGTAGTGGGGTGGTAGATGTCTAGACTCCCTTATGGCTCTAATCTGATAGTGGTAGATGTCTAGTCTCCCTTATGGCTGTAATCTGATAGTGGATTGGTAGATGTCTAGTCTCCCTTATGGCTCTAATATGATAGTGGTAGTGGGGTGGTAGATGTCTAGACTCCCTTATGGCTCTAATCTGATAGTGGTAGATGTCTAGTCTCCCTTATGACTCTAATCTGGTAGTGGGGTGGTAGATGTCTAGACTCCCTTATGGCTCTAATCTGATAGTGGTAGATGTCTAGTCTCCCTTATGGCTGTAATCTGATAGTGGATTGGTAGATGTCTAGTCTCCCTTATGGCTCTAATATGATAGTGGTAGTGGGGTGGTAGATGTCTAGACTCCCTTATGGCTCTAATCTGATAGTGGTAGATGTCTAGTCTCCCTTATGACTCTAATCTGATAGTGGGGTGGTAGATGTCTAGTCTCTTTTATGACTCTAATCTGATAGTGGTAGTGGGGTGGGAGATGTCTAGTCTCCTTTATGACTCTAATCTGTTAGTGGTAGTCGGGTGGTAGATGTCTAGTCTCCTTTATGGCTCCAATCTGATAGTGGGGTGTTGGATGTCTAGACTCCCTTATGGCTCTAATCTGATAGTGGTAGTGGGGTGGTAGATGTCTAGTCTCCCTTATGGCTCTAATCTGATAGTGGTAGTGGGGTGGTAGATGTCTAGTCTCCCTTATGGCTCTAATCTGATAGTGGTAGTGGGGTGGTAGATGTCTAGACTCCCTTATGGCTCTAATCTGATAGTGGTAGATGTCTAGTCTCCCTTATGACTCTAATCTGATAGTGGGGTGGTAGATGTCTAGTCTCTTTTATGACTCTAATCTGATAGTGGTAGTGGGGTGGTAGATGTCTAGTCTCCCTTATGGCTCTAATCTAACAGCGGTAGTGGGGTGGTAGATGTCAATTCTCCCTTATGACTCTAATCTGATAGTGGGGTGGTAGATGTCTAGACTCCCTTATGACTCTAATCTAACAGCGGTAGTGGGGTGGTAGATGTCTATTCTCCCTTATGACTCTAATCTGATAGTGGGGTTGTAGATGTCTAGTCTCCCTTATGGCTCTAATCTGATAGTGGTAGTGGGGTGGTAGATGTCTAGTCTCCCTTATGGCTCTAATCTGATAGTGGTAGTGGGGTGGTAGATGTCTAGTCTCCCTTATGGCTCTAATCTAACAGCGGTAGTTGGGTGGTAGATGTCTATTCTCCCTTATGACTCTAATCTGATAGTGGGGTGGTATATGTCTAGACTCCCTTATGACTCTAATCTGATAGTGGTAGTGGGGTGGTAGATGTCTAGTCTCCCTTATGGCTCTAATCTGATAGTGGGGTGGTAGATGTCTAGTCTCCCTTATGGCTCTAATCTGATAATGGTAGTGGGGTGGTAGATGTCTAGTCTCCCTTATGGCTCTAATCTGATAGTGGTAGATGTCTAGTCTCCCTTATGGCTCTAATCTGATAGTGGTAGTGGGGTGGTAGATGTCTAGTCTCTCTTATGGCTCTAATCTGATAGTGGTAGATGTCTAGTCTCCCTTATGGCTCTAATCTGATAGTGGGGTGGTAGATGTCTAGTCTCCCTTATGGCTCTAATCTGATAGTGGGGTGGTAGATGTCTAGCCTCTCTTATGACTCTAATCTGATAGTGGTAGTGGGGTGGTAGATGTCTAGTCTCCCTTATGGCTCTAATCTGATAGTGGGGTGGTAGATGTCTAGTCTCCCTTATGGCTCTAATCTGATAGTGGATTGGTAGATGTCTAGTCTCCCTTATGGCTCTAATATGATAGTGGTAGTGGGGTGGTAGATGTCTAGACTCCCTTATGGCTCTAATCTGATAGTGGTAGATGTCTTGTCTCCCTTATGACTCTAATCTGATAGTGGGGTGGTAGATGTCTAGTCTCCCTTATGGCTCTAATCTGATAGTGGTAGTGGGGTGGTAGATGTCTAGTCTCCCTCATGGCTCTAATCTGATAGTGGGGTGGTAGATGTCTAGTCTCCTTTATGACTCTTATCTGATAGTGGTAGATGTCTAGTCTACTTTATGACTCTAATCTGATAGTGGTAGTGGGGTGGTAGATGTCTAGTCTCCTTTATGGCTCTAATCTGATAGTTGTAGTGGGGTGGTAGATGTCTATTCTCCCTTATGGCTCTAATCTGATAGTGGGGTGGTAGATGTCTAGTCTCCCTTATGGCTCTAATCTGGTAGTGGTAGTGGGGTGGTAGATGTCTAGACTCCCTTATGGCTCTAATCTGATAGTGGTAGATGTCTAGTCTCCCTTATGGCTGTAATCTGATAGTGGATTGGTAGATGTCTAGTCTCCCTTATGGCTCTAATATGATAGTGGTAGTGGGGTGGTAGATGTCTAGACTCCCTTATGGCTCTAATCTGATAGTGGTAGATGTCTAGTCTCCCTTATGACTCTAATCTGGTAGTGGGGTGGTAGATGTCTAGTCTCCCTTATGGCTCTAATCTGATAGTGGTAGTGGGGTGGTAGATGTCTAGTCTCCCTTATGGCTCTAATCTGATAGTGGATTGGTAGATGTCTAGTCTCCCTTATGGCTCTAATATGATAGTGGTAGTGGGGTGGTAGATGTCTAGACTCCCTTATGGCTCTAATCTGATAGTGGTAGATGTCTAGTCTCCCTTATGACTCTAATCTGATAGTGGGGTGGTAGATGTCTAGTCTCTTTTATGACTCTAATCTGATAGTGGTAGTGGGGTGGTAGATGTCTAGTCTCCTTTATGGCTCTAATCTGATAGTGGTAGTGGGGTGGTAGATGTCTAGTCTCCTTTATGGCTCCAATCTGATAGTGGGGTGTTGGATGTCTAGACTCCCTTATGGCTCTAATCTGATAGTGGTAGTGGGGTGGTAGATGTCTAGTCTCCCTTATGGCTCTAATCTGATAGTGGTAGTGGGGTGGTAGATGTCTAGTCTCCCTTATGGCTCTAATCTGATAGTGGTAGTGGGGTGGTAGATGTCTAGACTCCCTTATGGCTCTAATCTGATAGTGGTAGATGTCTAGTCTCCCTTATGGCTTTAATCTGATTGTGGTAGTGGGGTGGTAGATGTCTAGTCTCTTTTATGACTCTAATCTGATAGTGGTAGTGGGGTGGGAGATGTCTAGTCTCCTTTATGACTCTAATCTGTTAGTGGTAGTCGGGTGGTAGATGTCTAGTCTCCTTTATGGCTCTAATCTGATAGTGGGGTGTTGGATGTCTAGACTCCCTTATGGCTCTAATCTGATAGTGGTAGTGGGGTTGTAGATGTCTAGTCTCCCTTATGGCTCTAATATGATAGCGGGGTGGGAGATGTCTAGTCTCCTTTATGACTCTAATCTGTTAGTGGTAGTGGGGTGGTAGATGTCTAGTCTCCCTTATGGCTCTAATCTGATAGTGGTAGTGGGGTGGTAGATGTCTAGACTCCCTTATGGCTCTAATCTGATAGTGGTAGTTGTCTAGTCTCCCTTATGACTCTAATCTGATAGTGGGGTGGTAGATGTCTAGTCTCTTTTATGACTCTAATCTGATAGTGGTAGTGGGGTGGGAAATGTCTAGTCTCCTTTATGACTCTAATCTGTTAGTGGTAGTCGGGTGGTAGATGTCTAGTCTCCTTTATGGCCCCAATCTGATAGTGGGGTGTTGGATGTCTAGACTCCCTTATGGCTCTAATCTGATAGTGGTAGTGGGGTGGTAGATGTCTAGTCTCCCTTATGGCTCTAATCTGATAGTGGTAGTGGGGTGGTAGATGTCTAGTCTCCCTTATGGCTCTAATCTGATAGTGGTAGTGGGGTGGTAGATGTCTAGACTCCCTTATGGCTCTAATCTGATAGTGGTAGATGTCTAGTCTCCCTTATGACTCTAATCTGATAGTGGGGTGGTAGATGTCTAGTCTCTTTTATGACTCTAATCTGATAGTGGTAGTGGGGTGGGAGATGTCTAGTCTCCTTTATGACTCTAATCTGTTAGTGGTAGTCGGGTGGTAGATGTCTAGTCTCCTTTATGGCTCTAATCTGATTGTGGGGTGTTGGATGTCTAGACTCCCTTATGGCTCTAATCTGATAGTGGTAGTGGGGTTGTAGATGTCTAGTCTCCCTTATGGATCTAATATGATAGCGGGGTGGGAGATGTCTAGTCTCCTTTATGACTCTAATCTGTTAGTGGTAGTCGGGTGGTAGATGTCTAGTCTCCCTTATGGCTCTAATCTGATAGTGGTAGTGGGGTGGTAGATGTCTAGTCTCCCTTATGGCTCTAATCTGATAGTGGGGTGGTAGATGTCTAGTCTCTTTTATGACTCTAATCTGATAGTGGTAGTGGGGTGGTAGATGTCTAGTCTCCCTTATGGCTCTAATCTGATAGTGGTAGTGGGGTGGTAGATGTCTAGACTCCCTTATGGCTCTAATCTGATAGTGGTAGATGTCTAGTCTCCCTTATGACTCTAATCTGATAGTGGGGTGGTAGATGTCTAGTCTCTTTTATGACTCTAATCTGATAGTGGTAGTGGGGTGGGAGATGTCTAGTCTCCTTTATGACTCTAATCTGTTAGTGGTAGTCGGGTGGTAGATGTCTAGTCTCCTTTATGGCTCTAATCTGATAGTGGGGTGTTGGATGTCTAGACTCCCTTATGGCTCTAATCTGATAGTGGTAGTGGGGTTGTAGATGTCTAGTCTCCCTTATGGCTCTAATATGATAGCGGGGTGGGAGATGTCTAGTCTCCTTTATGACTCTAATCTGTTAGTGGTAGTGGGGTGGTAGATGTCTAGACTCCCTTATGGCTCTAATCTGATAGTGGTAGATGTCTAGTCTCCCTTATGACTCTAATCTGATAGTGGGGTGGTAGATGACTAGTCTCCTTTATGGCTCTAATCTGATAGTGGGGTGGTAGATGTCTAGTCTCCTTTATGACTCTAATCTGATAGTGGTAGTGGGGTGGTAGATGTCTAGTCTCCCTTATGGCTCTAATCTGATAGTGGTAGTGGGGTTGTAGATGTCTAGTCTCCCTTATGGCTCTAATCTGATAGCGGGGTGGGAGATGTCTAGTCTCCTTTATGGCTCTAATCTGATAGTGGTAGTGGGGTGGTAGATGTCTAGTCTCCCTTATGGCTCTACTCTGATAGTGGGGTGGTAGATGTCTAGTCTCCCTTATGACTCTAATCTGATAGTGGGGTGGTAGATGTCTAGTCTCTTTTATGACTCTAATCTGATAGTGGTAGTGGGGTGGGAGATGTCTAGTCTCCTTTATGACTCTAATCTGTTAGTGGTAGTCGGGTGGTAGATGTCTAGTCTCCTTTATGGCTCTAATCTGATAGTGGGGTGTTGGATGTCTAGACTCCCTTATGGCTCTAATCTGATAGTGGTAGTGGGGTTGTAGATGTCTAGTCTCCCTTATGGCTCTAATATGATAGCGGGGTGGGAGATGTCTAGTCTCCTTTATGACTCTAATCTGTTAGTGGTAGTGGGGTGGTAGATGTCTAGACTCCCTTATGGCTCTAATCTGATAGTGGGGTGGTAGATGTCTAGTCTCCTTTATGACTCTAATCTGTTAGTGGTAGTGGGGTGGTAGTTGTCTAGTCTCCCTTATGACTCTAATCTGATAGTGGGGTGGTAGATGTCTAGTCTCTTTTATGACTCTAATCTGATAGTGGTAGTGGGGTGGGAAATGTCTAGTCTCCTTTATGACTCTAATCTGTTAGTGGTAGTCGGGTGGTAGATGTCTAGTCTCCTTTATGGCCCCAATCTGATAGTGGGGTGTTGGATGTCTAGACTCCCTTATGGCTCTAATCTGATAGTGGTAGTGGGGTGGTAGATGTCTAGTCTCCCTTATGGCTCTAATCTGATAGTGGTAGTGGGGTGGTAGATGTCTAGTCTCCCTTATGGCTCTAATCTGATAGTGGTAGTGGGGTGGTAGATGTCTAGACTCCCTTATGGCTCTAATCTGATAGTGGTAGATGTCTAGTCTCCCTTATGACTCTAATCTGATAGTGGGGTGGTAGATGTCTAGTCTCTTTTATGACTCTAATCTGATAGTGGTAGTGGGGTGGGAGATGTCTAGTCTCCTTTATGACTCTAATCTGTTAGTGGTAGTCGGGTGGTAGATGTCTAGTCTCCTTTATGGCTCTAATCTGATTGTGGGGTGTTGGATGTCTAGACTCCCTTATGGCTCTAATCTGATAGTGGTAGTGGGGTTGTAGATGTCTAGTCTCCCTTATGGATCTAATATGATAGCGGGGTGGGAGATGTCTAGTCTCCTTTATGACTCTAATCTGTTAGTGGTAGTCGGGTGGTAGATGTCTAGTCTCCCTTATGGCTCTAATCTGATAGTGGTAGTGGGGTGGTAGATGTCTAGTCTCCCTTATGGCTCTAATCTGATAGTGGGGTGGTAGATGTCTAGTCTCTTTTATGACTCTAATCTGATAGTGGTAGTGGGGTGGTAGATGTCTAGTCTCCCTTATGGTTCTAATCTGATAGTGGTAGTGGGGTGGTAGATGTCTAGACTCCCTTATGGCTCTAATCTGATAGTGGTAGATGTCTAGTCTCCCTTATGACTCTAATCTGATAGTGGGGTGGTAGATGTCTAGTCTCTTTTATGACTCTAATCTGATAGTGGTAGTGGGGTGGGAGATGTCTAGTCTCCTTTATGACTCTAATCTGTTAGTGGTAGTCGGGTGGTAGATGTCTAGTCTCCTTTATGGCTCTAATCTGATAGTGGGGTGTTGGATGTCTAGACTCCCTTATGGCTCTAATCTGATAGTGGTAGTGGGGTTGTAGATGTCTAGTCTCCCTTATGGCTCTAATATGATAGCGGGGTGGGAGATGTCTAGTCTCCTTTATGACTCTAATCTGTTAGTGGTAGTGGGGTGGTAGATGTCTAGACTCCCTTATGGCTCTAATCTGATAGTGGTAGATGTCTAGTCTCCCTTATGACTCTAATCTGATAGTGGGGTGGTAGATGACTAGTCTCCTTTATGGCTCTAATCTGATAGTGGGGTGGTAGATGTCTAGTCTCCTTTATGACTCTAATCTGATAGTGGTAGTGGGGTGGTAGATGTCTAGTCTCCCTTATGGCTCTAATCTGATAGTGGTAGTGGGGTTGTAGATGTCTAGTCTCCCTTATGGCTCTAATCTGATAGTGGGGTGGTAGATGTCTAGTCTCCTTTATGGCTCTAATCTGATAGTGGTAGTGGGGTGGTAGATGTCTAGTCTCCCTTATGGCTCTACTCTGATAGTGGGGTGGTAGATGTCTAGTCTCCCTTATGGCTCTAATCTGATAGTGGGGTGGTAGATGTCTAGTCTCCCTTATGGCTCTAATCTGATAGTGGTAGTGGGGTGGGAGATGTCTAGTCTCCTTTATGACTCTAATCTGTTAGTGGTAGTCGGGTGGTAGATGTCTAGTCTCCTTTATGGCTCTAATCTGATAGTGGGGTGTTGGATGTCTAGACTCCCTTATGGCTCTAATCTGATAGTGGTAGTGGGGTTGTAGATGTCTAGTCTCCCTTATGGCTCTAATATGATAGCGGGGTGGGAGATGTCTAGTCTCCTTTATGACTCTAATCTGTTAGTGGTAGTGGGGTGGTAGATGTCTAGACTCCCTTATGGCTCTAATCTGATAGTGGTAGATGTCTAGTCTCCCTTATGACTCTAATCTGATAGTGGGGTGGTAGATGACTAGTCTCCTTTATGGCTCTAATCTGATAGTGGGGTGGTAGATGTCTAGTCTCCCTTATGGCTCTAATCTGATAGTGGTAGTGGGGTGGTAGATGTCTAGTCTCCCTTATGGCTCTAATCTGATAGTGGTAGTGGGGTTGTAGATGTCTAGTCTCCCTTATGGCTCTAATATGATAGCGGGGTGGGAGATGTCTAGTCTCCTTTATGACTCTAATCTGTTAGTGGTAGTGGGGTGGTAGATGTCTAGTCTCCCTTATGGCTCTACTCTGATAGTGGGGTGGTAGATGTCTAGTCTCCCTTATGACTCTAATCTGATAGTGGTAGTGGGGTGGTAGATGTCTAGTCTCCCTTATGGCTCTAATCTGATAGTGGTAGTGGGGTGGTAGATGTCTAGTCTCCCTTATGGCTCTAATCTGATAGTGGTAGTCGGGTGGTAGATGTCTAGTCTCCTTTATGGCTCTAATCTGATAGTGGGGTGGTTGGATGTCTAGACTCCCTTATGGCTCTAATCTGATAGTGGTAGTGGGGTGGTAGATGTCTAGTCTCCCTTATGGCTCTAATCTGATAGTGGTAGTGGGGTGGTAGATGTCTAGTCTCCCTTATGGCTCTAATCTGATAGTGGTAGTGGGGTGGTAGATGTCTAGACTCCCTTATGGCTCTAATCTGATAGTGGTAGATGTCTAGTCTCCCTTATGGCTCTAATCTGATAGTGGTAGTGGGGTTGTAGATGTCTAGTCTCCCTTATGGCTCTAATCTGATAGTGGTAGATGTCTAGTCTCCCTTATGACTCTAATCTGATAGTGGGGTGGTAGATGTCTAGTCTCTTTTATGACTCTAATCTTTTAGTGGTAGTGGGGTGGGAGATGTCTAGTCTCCTTTATGACTCTAATCTGTTAGTGGTAGTCGGGTGGTAGATGTCTAGTCTCCTTTATGGCTCTAATCTGATAGTGGGGTGTTGGATGTCTAGACTCCCTTATGGCTCTAATCTGATAGTGGTAGTGGGGTTGTAGATGTCTAGTCTCCCTTATGGCTCTAATATGATAGCGGGGTGGGAGATGTCTAGTCTCCTTTATGACTCTAATCTGTTAGTGGTAGTCGGGTGGTAGATGTCTAGTCTCCCTTATGGCTCTAATCTGATAGTGGTAGTGGGGTTGTAGATGTCTAGTCTCCCTTATGGCTCTAATATGATAGCGGGGTGGGAGATGTCTAGTCTCCTTTATGACTCTAATCTGTTAGTGGTAGTGGGGTTGTAGATGTCTAGTCTCCCTTATGGCTCTAATCTGATAGTGGTAGTGGGGTGGTAGATGTCTAGACTCCCTTATGGCTCTAATCTGATAGTGGTAGATGTCTAGTCTCCCTTATGACTCTAATCTGATAGTGGGGTGGTAGATGACTAGTCTCCTTTATGGCTCTAATCTGATAGTGGGGTGGTAGATGTCTAGTCTCCTTTATGACTCTAATCTGATAGTGGTAGTGGGGTGGTAGATGTCTAGACTCCCTTATGGCTCTAATCTGATAGTGGTAGTGGGGTTGTAGATGTCTAGTCTCCCTTATGGCTCTAATATGATAGCGGGGTGGGAGATGTCTAGTCTCCTTTATGACTCTAATCTGATAGTGGTAGTGGGGTGGTAGATGTCTAGTCTCCCTTATGGCTCTACTCTGATAGTGGGGTGGTAGATGTCTAGTCTCCTTTATGACTTTAATCTGATAGTGGTAGTGGGGTGGTAGATGTCTAGTCTCCCTTATGGCTCTAATCTGATAGTGGTAGTGGGGTGGTAGATGTCTAGTCTCCCTAATGGCTCTAATCTGATAGTGGTAGTCGGGTGGTAGATGTCTAGTCTCCTTTATGGCTCTAATCTGATAGTGGGGTGTTGGATGTCTAGACTCCCTTATGGCTCTAATCTGATAGTGGTAGTGGGGTGGTAGATGTCTAGTCTCCCTTATGGCTCTAATCTGATAGTGGTAGTGGGGTGGTAGATGTCTAGTCTCCCTTATGGCTCTAATCTGATAGTGGTAGTGGGGTGGTAGATGTCTAGACTCCCTTATGGCTCTAATCTGATAGTGGTAGATGTCTAGTCTCCCTTATGGCTCTAATCTGATAGTGGTAGTGGGGTTGTAGATGTCTAGTCTCCCTTATGGCTCTAATCTGATAGCGGGGTGGTAGATGTCTAGTCTCCTTTATGACTCTAATCTGATAGTGGTAGTGGGGTGGTAGATGTCTAGTCTCCCTTATGGCTCTAATCTGATAGTGGTAATGGGGTGGTAGATGTCTAGTCTCCCTTATGGCTCTAATCTGATAGTGGTAGTGGGGTGGTAGATGTCTAGTCTCCCTTATGGCTCTAATCTGATAGTGGTAGTGGGGTGGTAGATGTCTAGACTCCCTTATGGTTCAAATCTGATAGTGGTAGATGTCTAGTCTCCCTTATGACTCTAATCTGATAGTGGGGTGGTAGATGTCTAGTCTCCTTTATGACTCTAATCTGATAGTGGTAGTGGGGTGGTAGATGTCTAGTCTCCCTTATGGCTCTAATCTGATAGTGGTAGTGGGGTGGTAGATGTCTAGTCTCCCTAATGGCTCTAATCTGATAGTGGTAGTCGGGTGGTAGATGTCTAGTCTCCTTTATGGCTTTAATCTGATAGTGGGGTGTTGGATGTCTAGACTCCCTTATGGCTCTAATCTGATAGTGGTAGTGGGGTGGTAGATGTCTAGTCTCCCTTATGGCTCTAATCTGGTAGTGGTAGTGGGTGGTAGATGTCTAGTCCCCCTTATGGCTCTAATCTGATAGTGGGGTGGGGTGGTAGATGTCTAGTCTCCCTTATGGCTCTAATCTGATAGTGGGGTGGTAGATGTCTAGTCTCCTTTATGACTCTAATCTGATAGTTGTAGTGGGGTGGTAGATGTCTAGTCTCCCTTATGGCTCTAATCTGATAGTGGTAGATGTCTAATTTCCCTTATGACTCTAATCTGATAGTGGGGTGGTAGATGTCTAGTCTCCCTTATGGCTCTAATCTGATAGTGGTAGTGGGGTGGTAGATGTCTAGACTCCCTTATGGCTCTAATCTGATAGTGGTAGATGTCTAATTTCCCTTATGACTCTAATCTGATAGTGGGGTGTTAGATGTCTAGTCTCCCTTATGGCTCTAATCTGATAGTGGGGTGGTAGATGTCTAGTCTCCTTTATGACTCTAATCTGTTAGTGGTAGTGGGGTGGTAGATGTCTAGTCTCCCTTATGGCTCTAATCTGATAGTGGTAGTGGGGTGGTAGATGTCTAGTCTCCCTTATGGCTCTAATCTGATAGTGGTAGTGGGGTGGTAGATGTCTAGTCTCCTTTATGACTCTAATCTGATAGTGGTAGTGGGGTGGTAGATGTCTAGGCTCCCTTATGGCTCTAATCTGATAGTGGTAGTGGGGTGGTAGATGTCTAGTCTCCCTTATGGCTCTAATCTGATAGTGGTAGTGTGGTAGATGTCTAGTCTCCCTTATGGCTCTAATCTGATAGTGGTAGTGGGGTGGTAGATGTCTAGACTCCCTTATGGCTCTAATCTGATAGTGGTAGATGTCTAATTTCCCTTAAGACTCTAATCTGATAGTGGGTGGTAGATGTCTAGTCTCCCTTATGGCTCTAATCTGATAGTGGGGTGGTAGATGTCTAGTCTCCTTTATGACTCTAATCTGTTAGTGGTAGTGGGGTGGTAGATGTCTAGTCTCCCTTATGGCTCTAATCTGATAGTGGTAGTGGGGTGGTAGATGTCTAGTCTCCCTTATGGCTCTAATCTGATAGTGGGGTGGTAGATGTCTAGTCTCCTTTATGACTCTAATCTGATAGTGGTAGTGGGGTGGTAGATGTCTAGTCTCCCTTATGGCTCTAATCTGATAGTGGTAGTGGGGTGGTAGATGTCTAGTCTCCCTAATGGCTCTAATCTGATAGTGGTAGTCGGGTGATAGATGTCTAGTCTCCTTTATGGCTCTAATCTGATAGTGGGGTGTTGGATGTCTAGACTCCCTTATGGCTCTAATCTGATAGTGGTAGTGGGGTGGTAGATGTCTAGACTCCCTTATGGCTCTAATCTGATAGTGGTAGATGTCTAGTCTCCTTTATGGCTCTAATCTGATAGTGGGGTGGTAGATGTCTAGTCTCCTTTATGGCTTTAATCTGATAGTGGGGTGTTGGATGTCTAGATTCCCTTATGGCTCTAATCTGGTAGTGGTAGTGGGTGGTAGATGACTAGTCTCCTTTATGGCTCTAATCTGATAGTGGGGTGGTAGATGTCTAGTCTCCCTTATGGCTCTAATCTGATAGTGGTAGTGGGGTGGTAGATGTCTAGTCTCCCTTATGGCTCTAATCTGATAGTGGTAGATGTCTAGTCTCCTTTATGGCTCTAATCTGATAGTGGGGTGGTAGATGTCTAGTCTCCTTTATGGCTCTAATCTGATAGTGGGGTGGTAGATGTCTAGTCTCCCTTATGGCTCTAATCTGATAGTGGTAGTGGGGTGGTAGATGTCTAGTCTCCCTTATGGCTCTAATCTGATAGTGGTAGTGGGGTGGTAGATGTCTAGTCTACCTTATGACTCTAATCTGATAGTGGTAGTGGGGTGGTAGATGTCTAGTCTCCCTAATGGCTCTAATCTGATAGTGGTAGTGGGGTGGTAGATGTCTAGTCTCCTTTATGGCTCTAATCTGATAGTGGGGTGGTAGATGTCTAGACTCCCTTATGGGTCTAATCTGATGGTGGTAGTGGGGTGGTAGATGTCTAGTCTCCTTTATGGCTCTAATCTGATAGTGGGGTGGTAGATGTCTAGTCTCCCTTATGGCTCTAATCTGATAGTGGTAGTGGGGTGGTAGATGTCTAGTCTCCCTTATGGCTCTAATCTGATAGTGGTAGTGGGGTGGTAGATGTCTTTACTCCCTTATGGCTCTAATCTGATAGTGGATAGATGTCTAGTCTCCCTTATGACTCTAATCTGATAGTGGGGTGGTAGATGTCTAGTCTCCTTTATGGCTCTAATCTGATAGTGGGGTGGAAGATGTCTAGTCTCCTTTATGACTCTAATCTGATAGTGGTAGTGGGGTGGTAGATGTCTAGTCTCCCTTATGGCTCTAATCTGATAGTGGTAGTGGGGTGGTAGATGTCTAGTCTCCCTAATGGCTCTAATCTGATAGTGGTAGTCGGGTGGTAGATGTCTAGTCTCCTTTATGGCTTTAATCTGATAGTGGGGTGTTGGATGTCTAGACTCCCTTATGGCTCTAATCTGATAGTGGTAGTGGGGTGGTAGATGTCTAGTCTCCCTTATGGCTCTAATCTGGTAGTGGTAGTGGGTGGTAGATGTCTAGTCTCCCTTATGGCTCTAATCTGATAGTGGGGTGGTAGATGTCTAGTCTCCTTTATGACTCTAATCTGATAGTGGTAGTGGGGTGGTAGATGTCTAGTCTCCCTTATGGCTCTAATCTGATAGTGGTAGTGGGGTGGTAGATGTCTAGTCTCCCTAATGGCTCTAATCTGATAGTGGTAGTCGGGTGATAGATGTCTAGTCTCCTTTATGGCTCTAATCTGATAGTGGGGTGTTGGATGTCTAGACTCCCTTATGGCTCTAATCTGTTAGTGGTAGTGGGGTGGTAGATGTTTAGTCTCCCTTATGGCTCTAATCTGATAGTGGTAGTGGGGTGGTAGATGTCTAGACTCCCTTATGGCTCTAATCTGATAGTGGTAGATGTCTAGTCTCCTTTATGGCTCTAATCTGTTAGTGGGGTGGTAGATGTCTAGTCTCCTTTATGGCTTTAATCTGATAGTGGGGTGTTGGATGTCTAGACTCCCTTATGGCTCTAATCTGGTAGTGGTAGTGGGTGGTAGATGACTAGTCTCCTTTATGGCTCTAATCTGATAGTGGGGTGGTAGATGTCTAGTCTCCCTTATGGCTCTAATCTGATAGTGGTAGTGGGGTGGTAGATGTCTAGGCTCCCTTATGGCTCTAATCTGATAGTGGTAGTGGGGTGGTAGATGTCTAGTCTCCTTTATGGCTCTAATCTGATAGTGGGGTGGTAGATGTCTAGTCTCCCTTATGGCTCTAATCTGATAGTGGTAGTGGGGTGGTAGATGTCTAGTCTCCCTTATGGCTCTAATCTGATAGTGGTAGTGGGGTGGTAGATGTCTAGACTCCCTTATGGCTCTAATCTGATAGTGGTAGATGTCTAGTCTCCTTATGACTCTAATCTGATACTGGGGTGGTAGATGACTAGTCTCCTTTATGGCTCTAATCTGATAGTGGGGTGGTAGATGTCTAGTCTCCTTTATGACTCTAAACTGATAGTGGTAGTGGGGTGGTAGATGTCTAGTCTCCCTTATGGCTCTAATCTGATAGTGGTAGTGGGGTGGTAGATGTCTAGGCTCCCTTATGGCTCTAATCTGATCGTGGTAGTGGGGTGGTAGATGTCTAGTCTCCCTTATGGCTCTAATCTGATAGTGGTAGTGGGGTGTTAGATGTCTAGTCTCCTTTATGGCTCTAATCTGATAGTGGGGTGGTAGATGTCTAGTCTCCCTTATGGCTCTAATCTGATAGTGGTAGTGGGGTGGTAGATGTCTAGTCTCCCTTATGGCTCTAATCTGATAGTGGGGTGGTAGATGTCTAGTCTCCTTTATGGCTCTAATCTGATAGTGGTAGTGGGGTGGTAGATGTCTAGTCTCCCTTATGGCTCTCGTCTGATAGTGGTAGTGGGGTGGTAGATGTCTAGTCTCCCTTATGGCTCTAATCTGATAGTGGGGTGGTAGATGTCTAGTCTCCTTTATGACTCTAAACTGATAGTGGTAGTGGGGTGGTAGATGTCTAGTCTCCCTTATGGCTCTAATCTGATAGTGGTAGTGGGGTGGTAGATGTCTAGGCTCCCGTATGGCTCTAATCTGATCGTGGTAGTGGGGTGGTAGATGTCTAGTCTCCCTTATGGCTCTAATCTGATAGTGGTAGTGGGGTGTTAGATGTCTAGTCTCCCTTATGGCTCTAATCTGATAGTGGGGTGGTAGATGTCTAGTCTCCCTTATGGCTCTAATCTGATAGTGGTAGTGGGGTGGTAGATGTCTAGTCTCCCTAATGGCTCTAATCTGATAGTGGTAGTGGGGTGGTAGATGTCTAGACTCCCTCCTCTAATCTGATAGTGGTAGCTCTATTATCTGATAGTGGGGTGGTAGATGTCTAGTCTCCCTTATGGCTCTAATCTGATAGTGGGGTGGTAGATGTCTAGTCTCCTTTATGACTCTAATCTGATAGTGGTAGTGGGGTGGTAGATGTCTAGTCTCCCTTATGACTCTAATCTGATAGTGGTAGTGGGGTGGTAGATGTCTAGTCTCCTTTATGGCTCTAATCTGATAGTGGGGTGGTAGATGTCTAGTCTCCTTTATGGCTCTAATCTGATAGTGGTAGTCGGGTGGTAGATGTCTAGTCTCCTTTATGGCTTTAATCTGATAGTGGGGTGTTGGATGTCTAGACTCCCTTATGGCTCTAATCTGATAGTGGTAGTGGGGTGGTAGATGTCTAGTCTCCCTTATGGCTCTAATCTGGTAGTGGTAGTGGGTGGTAGATGTCTAGTCTCCCTTATGGCTCTAATCTGATAGTGGGGTGGTAGATGTCTAGTCTCCTTTATGACTCTAATCTGTTAGTGGTAGTGGGGTGGTAGATGTCTAGTCTCCCTTATGGCTCTAATCTGATAGTGGTAGTGGGGTGGTAGATGTCTAGTCTCCCTTATGGCTCTAATCTGATAGTGGGGTGGTAGATGTCTAGTCTCCTTTATGACTCTAATCTGATAGTGGTAGTGGGGTGGTAGATGTCTAGTCTCCTTTATGGCTCTAATCTGATAGTGGTAGTGGGGTGGTAGCTGTCTAGATCCCTAATGGCTCTAATCTGATAGTGGTAGTCGGGTGATAGATGTCTAGTCTCCTTTATGGCTCTAATCTGATAGTGGGGTGTTGGATGTCTAGACTCCCTTATGGCTCTAATCTGATAGTGGTAGTGGGGTGGTAGATGTCTAGTCTCCCTTATGGCTCTAATCTGATAGTGGTAGTGGGGTGGTAGATGTCTAGACTCCCTTATGGCTCTAATCTGTAGTGGTAGATGTCTAGTCTCCCTTATGACTCTAATCTGATAGTGGGGTGGTAGATGTCTAGTCTCCTTTATGGCTCTAATCTGATAGTGGTAGATGTCTAGTCTCCCTTATGGCTCTAATCTTATAGTGGTAGTGGGGTGGTAGATGTCTAGTCTCCCTTATGGCTCTAATCTGATAGTGGTAGTCGGGTGGTAGATGTCTAGTCTCCCTTATGGCTCTAATCTGATAGTGGTAGTGGGGTGGTAGATGTCTAGTCTCCCTTATGGCTCTAATCTGAAAGTGGTAGTGGGGTGGTAGATGTCTAGAATCCCTTATGGCTCTAATATGATAGTGGTAGTGGGGTGGTATATGTCTAGTCTTCCTTATGGCTCTAATCTGATAGTGGTAGTGGGGTGGTAGATGTCTAGTTTACCTTATGGCTCTAATCTGATAGTGGTAGATGTCTAGACTCCCTTATGGCTCTAATCTGATAGTGGTATATGTCTTGGCTCCCTTATGACTCTAATCTGATAGTGGGGTGGTATATGTCTAGTCTCCCGTATGGCTCTAATCTGATAGTGGTAGTGAGGTGGTAGATGTATAGTCTCCCTTATGACTCTAATCTGATAGTGGGGTGGTAGATGTCTAGTCTCCTTTATGACTCTAATCTGATAGTGGTAGTGGGGTGGTAGATGTCTAGTCTCCCTTATGGCTCTAATCTGATAGTGGTAGTGGGGTGGTAGATGACTAGTCTCCTTTATGGCTCTAATCTGATAGTGGGGTGGTAGATGTCTAGTCTCCTTTATGACTCTAAACTGATAGTGGTAGTGGGGTGGTAGATGTCTAGTCTCCCTTATGGCTCTAATCTGATAGTGGTAGTGGGGTGGTAGATGTCTAGGCTCCCGTATGGCTCTAATCTGATCGTGGTAGTGGGGTGGTAGATGTCTAGTCTCCCTTATGGCTCTAATCTGTTAGTGGTAGTGGGGTGGTAGATGTCTAGTCTCCCTTATGGCTCTAATCTGATAGTGGTAGTGGGGTGGTAGATGTCTAGTCTCCCTTATGGCTCTAATCTGATAGTGGGGTGGTAGATGTTTAGTCTCCCTTATGGCTCTAATCTGATAGTGGTAGTGGGGTGGTAGATGTCTAGACTCCCTTATGGCTCTAATCTGATAGTGGTAGATGTCTAGTCTCCTTTATGGCTCTAATCTGATAGTGGGGTGGTAGATGTCTAGTCTCCTTTATGGCTTTAATCTGATAGTGGGGTGTTGGATGTCTAGACTCCCTTATGGCTCTAATCTGGTAGTGGTAGTGGGTGGTAGATGACTAGTCTCCTTTATGGCTCTAATCTGATAGTGGGGTGGTAGATGTCTAGTCTCCCTTATGGCTCTAATCTGATAGTGGTAGTGGGGTGGTAGATGTCTAGGCTCCCTTATGGCTCTAATCTGATAGTGGTAGTGGGGTGGTAGATGTCTAGTCTCCCTTATGGCTCTAATCTGATAGTGGTAGTGGGGTGTTAGATGTCTAGTCTCCTTTATGGCTCTAATCTGATAGTGGGGTGGTAGATGTCTAGTCTCCCTTATGGCTCTAATCTGATAGTGGTAGTGGGGTGGTAGATGTCTAGACTCCCTTATGGCTCTAATCGGATAGTGGTAGATGTCTAGTCTCCCTTATGACTCTAATCTGATACTGGGGTGGTAGATGACTAGTCTCCTTTATGGCTCTAATCTGATAGTGGGGTGGTAGATGTCTAGTCTCCTTTATGACTCTAAACTGATAGTGGTAGTGGGGTGGTAGATGTCTAGTCTCCCTTATGGCTCTAATCTGATAGTGGTAGTGGGGTGGTAGATGTCTAGGCTCCCGTATGGCTCTAATCTGATCGTGGTAGTGGGGTGGTAGATGTCTAGTCTCCCTTATGGCTCTAATCTGATAGTGGTAGTGGGGTGTTAGATGTCTAGTCTCCTTTATGGCTCTAATCTGATAGTGGGGTGGTAGATGTCTAGTCTCCCTTATGGCTCTAATCTGATAGTGGTAGTGGGGTGGTAGATGTCTAGTCTCCCTTATGGCTCTAATCTGATAGTGGTAGTGGGGTGGTAGATGTCTAGACTCCCTTATGGCTCTAATCTGATAGTGGTAGATGTCTAGTCTCCCTTATTACTCTAATCTGATAGTGGGGTGGTAGATGTCTAGTCTCCTTTATGGCTCTAATCTGATAGTGGGGTGGTAGATGTCTAGTCTCATTTATGACTCTAATCTGATAGTGGTAGTGGGGTGGTAGATGTCTAGTCTCCCTTATGGCTCTAATCTGATAGTGGTAGTGGGGTGGTAGATGTCTAGTCTCCTTTATGGCTCTAATCTGATAGTGGGGTGGTAGATGTCTAGTCTCCTTTATGGCTCTAATCTGATAGTGGTAGTCGGGTGGTAGATGTCTAGTCTCCTTTATGGCTTTAATCTGATAGTGGGGTGTTGGATGTCTAGACTCCCTTATGGCTCTAATCTGATAGTGGTAGTGGGGTGGTAGATGTCTAGTCTCCCTTATGGCTCTAATCTGGTAGTGGTAGTGGGTGGTAGATGTCTAGTCTCCCTTATGGCTCTAATCTGATAGTGGGGTGGTAGATGTCTAGTCTCCTTTATGACTCTAATCTGTTAGTGGTAGTGGGGTGGTAGATGTCTAGTCTCCCTTATGGCTCTAATCTGATAGTGGTAGTGGGGTGGTAGATGTCTAGTCTCCCTTATGGCTCTAATCTGATAGTGGGGTGGTAGATGTCTAGTCTCCTTTATGACTCTAATCTGATAGTGGTAGTGGGGTGGTAGATGTCTAGTCTCCTTTATGGCTCTAATCTGATAGTGGTAGTGGGGTGGTAGCTGTCTAGATCCCTAATGGCTCTAATCTGATAGTGGTAGTCGGGTGATAGATGTCTAGTCTCCTTTATGGCTCTAATCTGATAGTGGGGTGTTGGATGTCTAGACTCCCTTATGGCTCTAATCTGATAGTGGTAGTGGGGTGGTAGATGTCTAGTCTCCCTTATGGCTCTAATCTGATAGTGGTAATGGGGTGGTAGATGTCTAGACTCCCTTATGGCTCTAATCTGTAGTGGTAGATGTCTAGTCTCCCTTATGACTCTAATCTGATAGTGGGGTGGTAGATGTCTAGTCTCCTTTATGGCTCTAATCTGATAGTGGTAGATGTCTAGTCTCCCTTATGGCTCTAATCTGATAGTGGTAGTGGGGTGGTAGATGTCTAGACTCCCTTATGGCTCTAATCTGATAGTGGTAGTCGGGTGGTAGATGTCTAGTCTCCCTTATGGCTCTAATCTGATAGTGGTAGTGGGGTGGTAGATGTCTAGACTCCCTTATGGCTCTAATCTGAAAGTGGTAGTGGGGTGGTAGATGTCTAGAATCCCTTATGGCTCTAATATGATAGTGGTAGTGGGGTGGTATATGTCTAGTCTTCCTTATGGCTCTAATCTGATAGTGGTAGTGGGGTGGTAGATGTCTAGTTTACCTTATGGCTCTAATCTGATAGTGGTAGATGTCTAGACTCCCTTATGGCTCTAATCTGATAGTGGTATATGTCTTGGCTCCCTTATGACTCTAATCTGATAGTGGGGTGGTATATGTCTAGTCTCCCGTATGGCTCTAATCTGATAGTGGTAGTGAGGTGGTAGATGTATAGTCTCCCTTATGACTCTAATCTGATAGTGGGGTGGTAGATGTCTAGTCTCCTTTATGACTCTAATCTGATAGTGGTAGTGGGGTGGTAGATGTCTAGTCTCCCTTATGGCTCTAATCTGATAGTGGTAGTGGGGTGGTAGATGTCTAGTCTCCCTTATGGCTCTGATCTGATAGTGGTAGTGGGTTGGTAGATGTCTAGTCTCCCGTATGGCTCTAATCTGATAGTGGTAGTGAGGTGGTAGATGTCTAGTCTCCCTTATGACTCTAATCTGATAGTGGGGTGGTAGATGTCTAGTCTCCTTTATGGCTCTAATCTGATAATGGGGTGGTAGATGTCTAGTCTCCCTTATGGCTCTAATCTGATAGTGGTAGATGTCTAGCTCCCTTATGGCTCTAATCTGATAGTGGGGTGGTAGATGTCTAGTCTCCTTTATGACTCTAATCTGATAGTGGTAGTGGGGTGGTAGATGTCTAGTCTCCCTTATGGTTCTAATCTGATAGTGGTAGATGTCTAGTCTCCTTTATGACTCTAATCTGATAGTGGTAGTGGGGTGGTAGATGTCTAGTCTCCCTTATGGCTCTAATCTGATAGTGGTAGTGGGGTGGTAGATGTCTAGTCTCCCTAATGGCTCTAATCTGATAGTGGTAGTCTGGTGGTAGATGTCTAGTCTCCCTTATGGCTCTAATCTGGTAGTGGTAGTGGGTGGTAGATGTCTAGTCTCCCTTATGGCTCTAATCTGATAGTGGGGTGGTAGATGTCTAGTCTCCTTTATGACTCTAATCTGATAGTGGTAGTGGGGTGGTAGATGTCTAGTCTCCCTTATGGCTCTAATCTGATAGTGGTAGATGTCTAATTTCCCTTATGACTCTAATCTGATAGTGGGGTGGTAGATGTCTAGTCTCCCTTATGGCTCTAATCTGATAGTGGTAGTGGGGTGGTAGATGTCTAGACTCCCTTATGGCTCTAATCTGATAGTGGTAGATGTCTAATTTCCCTTATGACTCTAATCTGATAGTGGGGTGTTAGATGTCTAGTCTCCCTTATGGCTCTAATCTGATAGTGGGGTGGTAGATGTCTAGTCTCCTTTATGACTCTAATCTGTTAGTGGTAGTGGGGTGGTAGATGTCTAGTCTCCCTTATGGCTCTAATCTGATAGTGGTAGTGGGGTGGTAGATGTCTAGTCTCCCTTATGGGTCTAATCTGATAGTGGGGTGGTAGATGTCTAGTCTCCTTTATGACTCTAATCTGATAGTGGTAGTGGGGTGATAGATGTCTAGGCTCCCTTATGGCTCTAATCTGATAGTGGTAGTGGGGTGGTAGATGTCTAGTCACCCTTATGGCTCTAATCTGATAGTGGTAGTGGGGTGGTAGATGTCTAGTCTCCCTTATGGCTCTAATCTGATAGTGGTAGTGGGGTGGTAGATGTCTAGACTCCCTTATGGCTCTAATCTGATAGTGGTAGATGTCTAATTTCCCTTAAGACTCTAATCTGATAGTGGGGTGGTAGATGTCTAGTCTCCCTTATGGCTCTAATCTGATAGTGGGGTGGTAGATGTCTAGTCTCCTTTATGACTCTAATCTGTTAGTGGTAGTGGGGTGGTAGATGTCTAGTCTCCCTTATGGCTCTAATCTGATAGTGGTAGTGGGGTGGTAGATGTCTAGTCTCCCTTATGGTTCTAATCTGATAGTGGTAGATGTCTAGTCTCCTTTATGACTCTAATCTGATAGTGGTAGTGGGGTGGTAGATGTCTAGTCTCCCTTATGGCTCTAATCTGATAGTGGTAGTGGGGTGGTAGATGTCTAGTCTCCCTAATGGCTCTAATCTGATAGTGGTAGTCTGGTGGTAGATGTCTAGTCTCCCTTATGGCTCTAATCTGGTAGTGGTAGTGGGTGGTAGATGTCTAGTCTCCCTTATGGCTCTAATCTGATAGTGGGGTGGTAGATGTCTAGTCTCTTTTATGACTCTAATCTGATAGTGGTAGTGGGGTGGTAGATGTCTAGTCTCCCTTATGGCTCTAATCTGATAGTGGTAGATGTCTAATTTCCCTTATGACTCTAATCTGATAGTGGGGTGGTAGATGTCTAGTCTCCCTTATGGCTCTAAGCTGATAGTGGTAGTGGGGTGGTAGATGTCTAGACTCCCTTATGGCTCTAATCTGATAGTGGTAGATGTCTAATTTCCCTTAAGACTCTAATCTGATAGTGGGGTGGTAGATGTCTAGTCTCCCTTATGGCTCTAATCTGATAGTGGGGTGGTAGATGTCTAGTCTCCTTTATGACTCTAATCTGTTAGTGGTAGTGGGGTGGTAGATGTCTAGTCTCCCTTATGGCTCTAATCTGATAGTGGTAGTGGGGTGGTAGATGTCTAGTCTCCCTTATGGCTCTGATCTGATAGTGGGGTGGTAGATGTCTAGTCTCCTTTATGACTCTAATCTGATAGTGGTAGTGGGGTGGTAGATGTCTAGTCTCCCTTATGGCTCTAATCTGATAGTGGTAGTGGGGTGGTAGATGTCTAGTCTCCCTAATGGCTCTAATCTGATAGTGGTAGTCGGGTGATAGATGTCTAGTCTCCTTTATGGCTCTAATCTGATAGTGGGGTGTTGGATGTCTAGACTCCCTTATGGCTCTAATCTGATAGTGGTAGTGGGGTGGTAGATGTCTAGACTCCCTTATGGCTCTAATCTGATAGTGGTAGTGGGGTGGTAGATGTCTAGTCTCCCTTATGGCTCTAATCTGATAGTGGTAGTGGGGTGGTAGATGTCTAGTCTCCCTTATGGTTCTAATCTGATAGTGGTAGATGTCTAGTCTCCTTTATGACTCTAATCTGATAGTGGTAGTGGGGTGGTAGATGTCTAGTCTCCCTTATGGCTCTAATCTGATAGTGGTAGTCTGGTGGTAGATGTCTAGTCTCCCTTATGGCTCTAATCTGGTAGTGGTAGTGGGTGGTAGATGTCTAGTCTCCCTTATGGCTCTAATCTGATAGTGGGGTGGTAGATGTCTAGTCTCCTTTATGACTCTAATCTGATAGTGGTAGTGGGGTGGTAGATGTCTAGTCTCCCTTATGGCTCTAATCTGATAGTGGTAGATGTCTAATTTCCCTTATGACTCTAATCTGATAGTGGGGTGGTAGATGTCTAGTCTCCCTTATGGCTCTAATCTGATAGTGGTAGTGGGGTGGTAGATGTCTAGACTCCCTTATGGCTCTAATCTGATAGTGGTAGATGTCTAATTTCCCTTATGACTCTAATCTGATAGTGGGGTGTTAGATGTCTAGTCTCCCTTATGGCTCTAATCTGATAGTGGGGTGGTAGATGTCTAGTCTCCTTTATGGCTCTAATCTGATAGTGGGGTGGTAGATGTCTAGTCTCCCTTATGGCTCTAATCTGATAGTGGTAGTGGGGTGGTAGATGTCTAGTCTCCCTTATGGCTCTAATCTGATAGTGGTAGATGTCTAGTCTCCTTTATGGCTCTAATCTGATAGTGGGGTGGTAGATGTCTAGTCTCCTTTATGGCTCTAATCTGATAGTGGGGTGGTAGATGTCTAGTCTCCCTTATGGCTCTAATCTGATAGTGGTAGTGGGGTGGTAGATGTCTAGTCTCCCTTATGGCTCTAATCTGATAGTGGTAGATGTCTAGTCTCCTTTATGGCTCTAATCTGATAGTGGGGTGGTAGATGTCTAGTCTCCTTTATGGCTCTAATCTGATAGTGGGGTGGTAGATGTCTAGTCTCCCTTATGGCTCTAATCTGATAGTGGTAGTGGGGTGGTAGATGTCTAGTCTCCCTTATGGCTCTAATCTGATAGTGGTAGTGGGGTGGTAGATGTCTAGTCTCCCTAATGGCTCTAATCTGATAGTGGTAGTGGGGTGGTAGATGTCTAGTCTCCTTTATGGCTCTAATCTGATAGTGGGGTGGTAGATGTCTAGACTCCCTTATGGGTCTAATCTGATGGTGGTAGTGGGGTGGTAGATGTCTAGTCTCCCTTATGGCTCTAATCTGATAGTGGGGTGGTAGATGTCTAGTCTCCTTTATGGCTCTAATCTGATAGTGGGGTGGTAGATGTCTAGTCTCCCTTATGGCTCTAATCTGATAGTGGTAGTGGGGTGGTAGATGTCTAGTCTCCCTTATGGCTCTAATCTGATAGTGGTAGTGGGGTGGTAGATGTCTAGTCTCCCTAATGGCTCTAATCTGATAGTGGTAGTCGGGTGATAGATGTCTAGTCTCCTTTATGGCTCTAATCTGATAGTGGGGTGTTGGATGTCTAGACTCCCTTATGGCTCTAATCTGTTAGTGGTAGTGGGGTGGTAGATGTTTAGTCTCCCTTATGGCTCTAATCTGATAGTGGTAGTGGGGTGGTAGATGTCTAGACTCCCTTATGGCTCTAATCTGATAGTGGTAGATGTCTAGTCTCCTTTATGGCTCTAATCTGATAGTGGGGTGGTAGATGTCTAGTCTCCTTTATGGCTTTAATCTGATAGTGGGGTGTTGGATGTCTAGACTCCCTTATGGCTCTAATCTGGTAGTGGTAGTGGGTGGTAGATGACTAGTCTCCTTTATGGCTCTAATCTGATAGTGGGGTGGTAGATGTCTAGTCTCCCTTATGGCTCTAATCTGATAGTGGTAGTGGGGTGGTAGATGTCTAGGCTCCCTTATGGCTCTAATCTGATAGTGGTAGTGGGGTGGTAGATGTCTAGTCTCCCTTATGGCTCTAATCTGATAGTGGTAGTGGGGTGTTAGATGTCTAGTCTCCTTTATGGCTCTAATCTGATAGTGGGGTGGTAGATGTCTAGTCTCCCTTATGGCTCTAATCTGATAGTGGTAGTGGGGTGGTAGATGTCTAGTCTCCCTTATGGCTCTAATCTGATAGTGGTAGTGGGGTGGTAGATGTCTAGACTCCCTTATGGCTCTAATCTGATAGTGGTAGATGTCTAGTCTCCCTTATGACTCTAATCTGATACTGGGGTGGTAGATGACTAGTCTCCTTTATGGCTCTAATCTGATAGTGGGGTGGTAGATGTCTAGTCTCCTTTATGACTCTAAACTGATAGTGGTAGTGGGGTGGTAGATGTCTAGTCTCCCTTATGGCTCTAATCTGATAGTGGTAGTGGGGTGGTAGATGTCTAGGCTCCCGTATGGCTCTAATCTGATAGTGGTAGTGGGGTGGTAGATGTCTAGTCTCCCTTATGGCTCTAATCTGATAGTGGTAGTGGGGTGTTAGATGTCTAGTCTCCTTTATGGCTCTAATCTGATAGTGGGGTGGTAGATGTCTAGTCTCCCTTATGGCTCTAATCTGATAGTGGTAGTGGGGTGGTAGATGTCTAGTCTCCCTTATGGCTCTAATCTGATAGTGGGGTGGTAGATGTCTAGTCTCCTTTATGGCTCTAATCTGATAGTGGGGTGGTAGATGTCTAGTCTCCCTTATGGCTCTAATCTGATAGTGGTAGTGGGGTGGTAGATGTCTAGTCTCCCTTATGGCTCTAATCTGATAGTGGTAGTGGGGTGGTAGATGTCTAGTCTCCCTAATGGCTCTAATCTGATAGTGGTAGTCGGGTGATAGATGTCTAGTCTCCTTTATGGCTCTAATCTGATAGTGGGGTGTTGGATGTCTAGACTCCCTTATGGCTCTAATCTGTTAGTGGTAGTGGGGTGGTAGATGTTTAGTCTCCCTTATGGCTCTAATCTGATAGTGGTAGTGGGGTGGTAGATGTCTAGACTCCCTTATGGCTCTAATCTGATAGTCGTAGATGTCTAGTCTCCTTTATGGCTCTAATCTGATAGTGGGGTGGTAGATGTCTAGTCTCCTTTATGGCTTTAATCTGATAGTGGGGTGTTGGATGTCTAGACTCCCTTATGGCTCTAATCTGGTAGTGGTAGTGGGTGGTAGATGACTAGTCTCCTTTATGGCTCTAATCTGATAGTGGGGTGGTAGATGTCTAGTCTCCCTTATGGCTCTAATCTGATAGTGGTAGTGGGGTGGTAGATGTCTAGTCTCCCTTATGGCTCTAATCTGATAGTGGTAGATGTCTAGTCTCCTTTATGGCTCTAATCTGATAGTGGGGTGGTAGATGTCTAGTCTCCTTTATGGCTCTAATCTGATAGTGGGCTGGTAGATGTCTAGTCTCCCTTATGGCTCTAATCTGATAGTGGTAGTGGGGTGGTAGATGTCTAGTCTCCCTTATGGCTCTAATCTGATAGTGGTAGTGGGGTGGTAGATGTCTAGTCTCCCTAATGGCTCTAATCTGATAGTGGTAGTGGGGTGGTAGATGTCTAGTCTCCTTTATGGCTCTAATCTGATAGTGGGGTGGTAGATGTCTAGACTCCCTTATGGGTCTAATCTGATGGTGGTAGTGGGGTGGTAGATGTCTAGTCTCCCTTATGGCTCTAATCTGATAGTGGGGTGGTAGATGTCTAGTCTCCTTTATGGCTCTAATCTGATAGTGGGGTGGTAGATGTCTAGTCTCCCTTATGGCTCTAATCTGATAGTGGTAGTGGGGTGGTAGATGTCTAGTCTCCCTTATGGCTCTAATCTGATAGTGGTAGTGGGGTGGTAGATGTCTAGTCTCCCTAATGGCTCTAATCTGATAGTGGTAGTCAGGTGATAGATGTCTAGTCTCCTTTATGGCTCTAATCTGATAGTGGGGTGTTGGATGTCTAGACTCCCTTATGGCTCTAATCTGTTAGTGGTAGTGGGGTGGTAGATGTTTAGTCTCCCTTATGGCTCTAATCTGATAGTGGTAGTGGGGTGGTAGATGTCTAGACTCCCTTATGGCTCTAATCTGATAGTGGTAGATGTCTAGTCTCCTTTATGGCTCTAATCTGATAGTGGGGTGGTAGATGTCTAGTCTCCTTTATGGCTTTAATCTGATAGTGGGGTGTTGGATGTCTAGACTCCCTTATGGCTCTAATCTGGTAGTGGTAGTGGGTGGTAGATGACTAGTCTCCTTTATGGCTCTAATCTGATAGTGGGGTGGTAGATGTCTAGTCTCCCTTATGGCTCTAATCTGATAGTGGTAGTGGGGTGGTAGATGTCTAGGCTCCCTTATGGCTCTAATCTGATAGTGGTAGTGGGGTGGTAGATGTCTAGTCTCCCTTATGGCTCTAATCTGATAGTGGTAGTGGGGTGTTAGATGTCTAGTCTCCTTTATGGCTCTAATCTGATAGTGGGGTGGTAGATGTCTAGTCTCCCTTATGGCTCTAATCTGATAGTGGTAGTGGGGTGGTAGATGTCTAGTCTCCCTTATGGCTCTAATCTGATAGTGGTAGTGGGGTGGTAGATGTTTAGACTCCCTTATGGCTCTAATCTGATAGTGGTAGATGTCTAGTCTCCCTTATGACTCTAATCTGATACTGGGGTGGTAGATGACTAGTCTCCTTTATGGCTCTAATCTGATAGTGGGGTGGTAGATGTCTAGTCTCCTTTATGACTCTAAACTGATAGTGGTAGTGGGGTGGTAGATGTCTAGTCTCCCTTATGGCTCTAATCTGATAGTGGTAGTGGGGTGGTAGATGTCTAGGCTCCCGTATGGCTCTAATCTGATAGTGGTAGTGGGGTGGTAGATGTCTAGTCTCCCTTATGGCTCTAATCTGATAGTGGTAGTGGGGTGTTAGATGTCTAGTCTCCTTTATGGCTCTAATCTGATAGTGGGGTGGTAGATGTCTAGTCTCCCTTATGGCTCTAATCTGATAGTGGTAGTGGGGTGGTAGATGTCTAGTCTCCCTAATGGCTCTAATCTGATAGTGGTAGTGGGGTAGTAGATGTCTAGACTCCCTTATGGCTCTAATCTGATAGTGGTAGATGTCTAATTTCCCTTAAGACTCTAATCTGATAGTGGGGTGGTAGATGTCTAGTCTCCCTTATGGCTCTAATCTGATAGTGGGGTGGTAGATGTCTAGTCTCCTTTATGACTCTAATCTGTTAGTGGTAGTGGGGTGGTAGATGTCTAGTCTCCCTTATGGCTCTAATCTGATAGTGGTAGTGGGGTGGTAGATGTCTAGTCTCCCTTATGGCTCTAATCTGATAGTGGGGTGGTAGATGTCTAGTCTCCTTTATGACTCTAATCTGATAGTGGTAGTGGGGTGGTAGATGTCTAGTCTCCCTTATGGCTCTAATCTGATAGTGGTAGTGGGGTGGTAGATGTCTAGTCTCCCTAATGGCTCTAATCTGATAGTGGTAGTCGGGTGATAGATGTCTAGTCTCCTTTATGGCTCTAATCTGATAGTGGGGTGTTGGATGTCTAGACTCCCTTATGGCTCTAATCTGATAGTGGTAGTGGGGTGGTAGATGTCTAGACTCCCTTATGGCTCTAATCTGATAGTGGTAGATGTCTAGTCTCCTTTATGGCTCTAATCTGATAGTGGGGTGGTAGATGTCTAGTCTCCTTTATGGCTTTAATCTGATAGTGGGGTGTTGGATGTCTAGATTCCCTTATGGCTCTAATCTGGTAGTGGTAGTGGGTGGTAGATGACTAGTCTCCTTTATGGCTCTAATCTGATAGTGGGGTGGTAGATGTCTAGTCTCCCTTATGGCTCTAATATGATAGTGGTAGTGGGGTGGTAGATGTCTAGTCTCCCTTATGGCTCTAATCTGATAGTGGTAGATGTCTAGTCTCCTTTATGGCTCTAATCTGATAGTGGGGTGGTAGATGTCTAGTCTCCTTTATGGCTCTAATCTGATAGTGGGGTGGTAGATGTCTAGTCTCCCTTATGGCTCTAATCTGATAGTGGTAGTGGGGTGGTAGATGTCTAGTCTCCCTTATGGCTCTAATCTGATAGTGGTAGTGGGGTGGTAGATGTCTAGTCTACTTTATGACTCTAATCTGATAGTGGTAGTGGGGTCGTAGATGTCTAGACTCCCTTATGGGTCTAATCTGATGGTGGTAGTGGGGTGGTAGATGTCTAGTCTCCCTTATGGCTCTAATCTGATAGTGGGGTGGTAGATGTCTAGTCTCCTTTATGACTCTAATCTGATAGTGGTAGTGGGGTGGTAGATGTCTAGTCTCCCTTATGGCTCTAATCTGATAGTGGTAGTGGGGTGGTAGATGTCTAGTCTCCCTAATGGCTCTAATCTGATAGTGGTAGTCGGGTGATAGATGTCTAGTCTCCTTTATGGCTCTAATCTGATAGTGGGGTGTTGGATGTCTAGACTCCCTTATGGCTCTAATCTGATAGTGGTAGTGGGGTGGTAGATGTCTAGACTCCCTTATGGCTCTAATCTGATAGTGGTAGATGTCTAGTCTCCTTTATGGCTCTAATCTGATAGTGGGGTGTTGGATGTCTAGATTCCCTTATGGCTCTAATCTGGTAGTGGTAGTGGGTGGTAGATGACTAGTCTCCTTTATGGCTCTAATCTGATAGTGGGGTGGTAGATGTCTAGTCTCCCTTATGGCTCTAATCTGATAGTGGTAGTGGGGTGGTAGATGTCTAGTCTCCCTTATGGCTCTAATCTGATAGTGGTAGATGTCTAGTCTCCTTTATGGCTCTAATCTGATAGTGGGGTGGTAGATGTCTAGTCTCCTTTATGGCTCTAATCTGATAGTGGGGTGGTAGATGTCTAGTCTCCCTTATGGCTCTAATCTGATAGTGGTAGTGGGGTGGTAGATGTCTAGTCTCCCTTATGGCTCTAATCTGATAGTGGTAGTGGGGTGGTAGATGTCTAGTCTACCTTATGACTCTAATCTGATAGTGGTAGTGGGGTGGTAGATGTCTAGTCTCCCTAATGGCTCTAATCTGATAGTGGTAGTGGGGTGGTAGATGTCTAGACTCCCTTATGGGTCTAATCTGATGGTGGTAGTGGGGTGGTAGATGTCTAGTCTCCCTTATGGCTCTAATCTGATAGTGGGGTGGTAGATGTCTAGTCTCCTTTATGGCTCTAATCTGATAGTGGGGTGGTAGATGTCTAGTCTCCCTTATGGCTCTAATCTGATAGTGGTAGTGGGGTGGTAGATGTCTAGTCTCCCTTATGGCTCTAATCTGATAGTGGTAGTGGGGTGGTAGATGTCTAGTCTCCCTAAAGGCTCTAATCTGATAGTGGTAGTCGGGTGATAGATGTCTAGTCTCCTTTATGGCTCTAATCTGATAGTGGGGTGTTGGATGTCTAGACTCCCTTATGGCTCTAATCTGTTAGTGGTAGTGGGGTGGTAGATGTTTAGTCTCCCTTATGGCTCTAATCTGATAGTGGTAGTGGGGTGGTAGATGTCTAGACTCCCTTATGGCTCTAATCTGATAGTGGTAGATTTCTAGTCTCCTTTATGGCTCTAATCTGATAGTGGGGTGGTAGATGTCTAGTCTCCTTTATGGCTTTAATCTGATAGTGGGGTGTTGGATGTCTAGACTCCCTTATGGCTCTAATCTGATAGTGGTAGTGGGTTGGTAGATGACTAGTCTCCTTTATGGCTCTAATCTGATAGTGGTAGTGGGCTGGTAGATGTCTAGTCTCCCTTATGGCTCTAATCTGATAGTGGTAGTGGGGTGCTAGATGTCTAGTCTCCCTTATGGCTCTAATCTGATAGTGGTAGTGGGGTGGTAGATGTCTAGTCTCCCTTATGGCTCTAATCTGATAGTGGTAGTGGGGTGTTAGATGTCTAGTCTCCTTTATGGCTCTAATCTGATAGTGGGGTGGTAGATGTCTAGTCTCCCTTAAGGCTCTAATCTGATAGTGGTAGTGGGGTGGTAGATGTCTAGTCTCCCTTATGGCTCTAATCTGATAGTGGTAGTGGGGTGGTAGATGTCTAGACTCCCTTATGGCTCTAATCTGATAGTGGTAGATGTCTAGTCTCCCTTATGACTCTAATCTGATACTGGGGTGGTAGATGACTAGTCTCCTTTATGGCTGTAATCTGATAGTGGGGTGGTAGATGTCTAGTCTCCTTTATGACTCTAAACTGATAGTGGTAGTGGGTTGGTAGATGTCTAGTCTCCCTTATGGCTCTAATCTGATAGTGGTAGTGGGGTGGTAGATGTCTAGGCTCCCGTATGGCTCTAATCTGATAGTGGTAGTGGGGTGGTAGATGTCTAGTCTCCCTTATGGCTCTAATCTGATAGTGGTAGTGGGGTGTTAGATGTCTAGTCTCCTTTATGGCTCTAATCTGATAGTGGGGTGGTAGATGTCTAGTCTCCCTTATGGCTCTAATCTGATAGTGGTAGTGGGGTGGTAGATGTCTAGTCTCCCTAATGGCTCTAATCTGATAGTGGTAGTGGGGTGGTAGATGTCTAGACTCCCTTATGGCTCTAATCTGATAGTGGTAGATGTCTAGTCTCCCTTATTACTCTAATCTGATAGTGGGGTGGTAGATGTCTAGTCTCCTTTATGGCTCTAATCTGATAGTGGGGTGGTAGATGTCTAGTCTCCTTTATGACTCTAATCTGATAGTGGTAGTGGGGTGGTAGATGTCTAGTCTCCCTTATGGCTCTAATCTGATAGTGGTAGTGGGGTGGTAGATGTCTAGTCTCCTTTATGGCTCTAATCTGATAGTGGGGTGGTAGATGTCTAGTCTCCTTTATGGCTCTAATCTGATAGTGGTAGTCGGGTGGTAGATGTCTAGTCTCCTTTATGGCTTTAATCTGATAGTGGGGTGTTGGATGTCTAGACTCCCTTATGGCTCTAATCTGATAGTGGTAGTGGGGTGGTAGATGTCTAGTCTCCTTTATGACTCTAATCTGTTAGTGGTAGTGGGGTGGTAGATGTCTAGTCTCCCTTATGGCTCTAATCTGATAGTGGTAGTGGGGTGGTAGATGTCTAGTCTCCCTTATGGCTCTAATCTGATAGTGGGGTGGTAGATGTCTAGTCTCCTTTATGACTCTAATCTGATAGTGGTAGTGGGGTGGTAGATGTCTAGTCTCCTTTATGGCTCTAATCTGATAGTGGTAGTGGGGTGGTAGCTGTCTAGATCCCTAATGGCTCTAATCTGATAGTGGTAGTCGGGTGATAGATGTCTAGTCTCCTTTATGGCTCTAATCTGATAGTGGGGTGTTGGATGTCTAGACTCCCTTATGGCTCTAATCTGATAGTGGTAGTGGGGTGGTAGATGTCTAGTCTCCCTTATGGCTCTAATCTGATAGTGGTAGTGGGGTGGTAGATGTCTAGACTCCCTTATGGCTCTAATCTGATAGTGGTAGATGTCTAGTCTCCCTTATGACTCTAATCTGATAGTGGGGTGGTAGATGTCTAGTCTCCTTTATGGCTCTAATCTGATAGTGGTAGATGTCTAGTCTCCCTTATGGCTCTAATCTTATAGTGGTAGTGGGGTGGTAGATGTCTAGACTCCCTTATGGCTCTAATCTGATAGTGGTAGTCGGGTGGTAGATGTCTAGTCTCCCTTATGGCTCTAATCTGATAGTGGTAGTGGGGTGGTAGATGTCTAGACTCCCTTATGGCTCTAATCTGAAAGTGGTAGTGGGGTGGTAGATGTCTAGACTCCCTTATGGCTCTAATATGATAGTGGTAGTGGGGTGGTATATGTCTAGTCTTCCTTATGGCTCTAATCTGATAGTGGTAGTGGGGTGGTAGATGTCTAGTTTACCTTATGGCTCTAATCTGATAGTGGTAGATGTCTAGACTCCCTTATGGCTCTAATCTGATAGTGGTATATGTCTTGGCTCCCTTATGACTCTAATCTGATAGTGGGGTGGTATATGTCTAGTCTCCCTTATGACTCTAATCTGATAGTGGTAGTGAGGTGGTAGATGTCTAGTCTCCCTTATGACTCTAATCTGATAGTGGGGTGGTAGATGTCTAGTCTCCTTTATGGCTCTAATCTGATAGTGGGGTGGTAGATGTCTAGTCTCCTTTATGACTCTAATCTGATAGTGGTAGTGGGGTGGTAGATGTCTAGTCTCCCTTATGGCTCTAATCTGATAGTGGTAGTGGGGTGGTAGATGTCTAGTCTCCCTTATGGCTCTGATCTGATAGTGGTAGTGGGTTGGTAGATGTCTAGTCTCCCGTATGGCTCTAATCTGATAGTGGTAGTGAGGTGGTAGATGTCTAGTCTCCCTTATGACTCTAATCTGATAGTGGGGTGGTAGATGTCTAGTCTCCTTTATGGCTCTAATCTGATAGTGGGGTGGTAGATGTCTAGTCTCCTTTATGACTCTAATCTGATAGTGGTAGTGGGGTGGTAGATGTCTAGTCTCCCTTATGGCTCTAATCTGATAGTGGTAGTGGGGTGGTAGATGTCTAGTCTCCCTTATGGCTCTGATCTGATAGTGGTAGTGGGGTGGTAGATGTCTAGTCTCCCTAATGGCGCTAATCTGATAGTGGTAGTCGGGTGGTAGATGTCTAGTCTCCTTTATGGCTCTAATCTTATAGTGGGGTGTTGGATGTCTAGGCTCCCTTATGGCTCTAATCTGATAGTGGTAGTGGGGTGGTAGATGTCTAGTCTCCCTTATGGCTCTAATCTGATAGTGGTAGTGGGGTGGTAGATGTCTAGATTCCCTTATGGCTCTAATCTGATAGTGGTAGATGTCTAGTCTCCCTTATGACTCTAATTTGATACTGGGGTGGTAGATGACTAGTCTCCTTTATGACTCTAATCTGATAGTGGGGTGGTAGATGTCTAGTCTCCCTTATGGCTCTAATCTGATAGTGGTAGTGGGGTGGTAGATGTCTACTCTCCTTTATGGCTTTAATCTGATAGTGGGGTGTTGGATGTCTAGACTCCCTTATGGCTCTAATCTGGTAGTGATAGTGGGTGGTAGATGTCTTAGCTCCCTTATGGCTCTAATCTGATAGTGGGGTGGTAGATGTCTAGTCTCCTTTATGACTCTAATCTGATAGTGGTAGTGGGGTGGTAGATGTCTAGTCTCCCTAATGGCTCTAATCTGATAGTGGTAGTCGGGTGGTAGATGTCTAGTTTCCTTTATGGCTCTAATCTGATAGTGGGGTGTTGGATGTCTAGACTCCCTTATGGCTCTAATCTGATAGTGGGAGTGGGGTGGTAGATGTCTAGACTCCCTTATGGCTCTAATCTGAAAGTGGTAGTGGGGTGGTAGATGTCTAGACTCCCTTATGGCTCTAATATGATAGTGGTAGTGGGGTGGTATATGTCTAGTCTTCCTTATGGCTCTAATCTGATAGTGGTAGTGGGGTGGTAGATGTCTAGTTTACCTTATGGCTCTAATCTGATAGTGGTAGATGTCTAGACTCCCTTATGGCTCTAATCTGATAGTGGTATATGTCTTGGCTCCCTTATGACTCTAATCTGATAGTGGGGTGGTATATGTCTAGTCTCCCTTATGACTCTAATCTGATAGTGGTAGTGAGGTGGTAGATGTCTAGTCTCCCTTATGACTCTAATCTGATAGTGGGGTGGTAGATGTCTAGTCTCCTTTATGGCTCTAATCTGATAGTGGGGTGGTAGATGTCTAGTCTCCTTTATGACTCTAATCTGATAGTGGTAGTGGGGTGGTAGATGTCTAGTCTCCCTTATGGCTCTAATCTGATAGTGGTAGTGGGGTGGTAGATGTCTAGTCTCCCTTATGGCTCTGATCTGATAGTGGTAGTGGGTTGGTAGATGTCTAGTCTCCCGTATGGCTCTAATCTGATAGTGGTAGTGAGGTGGTAGATGTCTAGTCTCCCTTATGACTCTAATCTGATAGTGGGGTGGTAGATGTCTAGTCTCCTTTATGGCTCTAATCTGATAGTGGGGTGGTAGATGTCTAGTCTCCTTTATGACTCTAATCTGATAGTGGTAGTGGGGTGGTAGATGTCTAGTCTCCCTTATGGCTCTAATCTGATAGTGGTAGTGGGGTGGTAGATGTCTAGTCTCCCTTATGGCTCTGATCTGATAGTGGTAGTGGGGTGGTAGATGTCTAGTCTCCCTAATGGCGCTAATCTGATAGTGGTAGTCGGGTGGTAGATGTCTAGTCTCCTTTATGGCTCTAATCTTATAGTGGGGTGTTGGATGTCTAGGCTCCCTTATGGCTCTAATCTGATAGTGGTAGTGGGGTGGTAGATGTCTAGTCTCCCTTATGGCTCTAATCTGATAGTGGTAGTGGGGTGGTAGATGTCTAGATTCCCTTATGGCTCTAATCTGATAGTGGTAGATGTCTAGTCTCCCTTATGACTCTAATTTGATACTGGGGTGGTAGATGACTAGTCTCCTTTATGGCTCTAATCTGATAGTGGGGTGGTAGATGTCTAGTCTCCCTTATGGCTCTAATCTGATAGTGGTAGTGGGGTGGTAGATGTCTACTCTCCTTTATGGCTTTAATCTGATAGTGGGGTGTTGGATGTCTAGACTCCCTTATGGCTCTAATCTGGTAGTGATAGTGGGTGGTAGATGTCTTAGCTCCCTTATGGCTCTAATCTGATAGTGGGGTGGTAGATGTCTAGTCTCCTTTATGACTCTAATCTGATAGTGGTAGTGGGGTGGTAGATGTCTAGTCTCCCTAATGGCTCTAATCTGATAGTGGTAGTCGGGTGGTAGATGTCTAGTTTCCTTTATGGCTCTAATCTGATAGTGGGGTGTTGGATGTCTAGACTCCCTTATGGCTCTAATCTGATAGTGGGGTGGTAGATGTCTAGTCTCCCTTATGGCTCTAATCTGATAGTGGTAGTGGGGTGGTAGATGTCTAGTCTCCCTTATGACTCTAATCTGATAGTGGGGTGGTAGATGTCTAGTCTCCTTTATGACTCTAATCTGATAGTGGTAGTGGGGTGGTAGATGTCTAGTCTCCCTTATGGCTCTAATCTGATAGTGGTAGTGGGGTGGTAGATGTCTAGTCTCCCTAATGGCTCTAATCTGATAGTGGTAGTCGGGTGGTAGATGTCTAGTCTCCTTTATGGCTTTAATCTGATAGTGGGGTGTTGGATGTCTAGACTCCCTTATGGCTCTAATCTGATAGTGGGGTGGTAGATGTCTAGTCTCCCTTATGGCTCTAATCTGATAGTGGTAGTGGGTGGTAGATGTCTAGTCTCCCTTATGGCTCTAATCTGATAGTGGGGTGGTAGATGTCTAGTCTCCTTTATGACTCTAATCTGTTAGTGGTAGTGGGGTGGTAGATGTCTAGTCTCCCTTATGGCTCTAATCTGATAGTGGTAGTGGGGTGGTAGATGTCTAGACTCCCTTATGGCTCTAATCTGATAGTGGTAGATGTCTAGTCTCCCTTATGACTCTAATCTGATAGTGGGGTGGTAGATGTCTAGTCTCCTTTATGGCTCTAATCTGATAGTGGGGTGGTAGATGTCTAGTCTCCTTTATGACTCTAATCTGATAGTGGTAGTGGGGTGGTAGATGTCTAGTCTCCCGTATGGCTCTAATCTGATAGTGGTAGTCAGGTGGTAGATGTCTAGTCTCCCTTATGGCTCTAATCTGATAGTGGTAGTGGGGTGGTAGATGTCTAGACTCCCTTATGGCTCTAATCTGATAGTGGTAGTGGGGTGGTAGATGTCTAGACTCCCTTATGGCTCTAATCTGATAGTGGTAGTGGGGTGGTAGATGTCTAGACTCCCTTATGGCTCTAATATGATAGTGGTAGTGGGGTGGTATATGTCTAGTCTTCCTTATGGCTCTAATCTGATAGTGGTAGTGGGGTGGTAGATGTCTAGTCTCCCTTATGGCTCTAATCTGATAGTGGTAGATGTCTAGACTCCCTTATGGCTCTAATCTGATAGTGGTATATGTCTTGGCTCCCTTATGACTCTAATCTGATAGTGGTAGTGGGTTGGTAGATGTCTAGTCTCCCGTATGGCTCTAATCTGATAGTGGTAGTGGGGTGGTAGATGTCTAGTCTCCCTTATGGTTCTAATCTGATAGTGGGGTGGTAGATATCTAGTCTCATTTTTGACTCTAATCTGATAGTGGTAGTGTGGTGGTAGATGTCTAGTCTACCTTATGACTCTAATCTGATAGTGGTAGTGGGGTGGTAGATGTCTAGTCTCCTTTATGGCTCTAATCTGATAGTGGTAGTGGGGTCGTAGATGTCTAGTCTCCCTTATGACTCTAATCTGATATTGGGGTGGTAGATGTCTAGTCTCCTTTATGGCTCTAATCTGATAGTGGGGTGGTAGATGTCTAGTCTCCTTTATGGCTCTAATCTGATAGTGGGCTGGTAGATGTCTAGTCTCCTTTATGACTCTAATCTGATAGTGGTAGTGGGGTGGTAGATGTCTAGTCTCCCTTATGGCTCTAATCTGATAGTGGTAGTGGGGTGGTAGATGTCTAGTCTCCCTTATGGCTCTGATCTGATAGTGGTAGTGGGGTGGTAGATGTCTAGTCTCCCTAATGGCGCTAATCTGATAGTGGTAGTCGGGTGGTAGATGTCTAGTCTCCTTTATGGCTCTAATCTTATAGTGGGGTGTTGGATGTCTAGACTCCCTTATGGCTCTAATCTGATAGTGGTAGTGGGGTGGTAGATGTCTAGTCTCCCTTATGGCTCTAATCTGATAGTGGTAGTGGGGTGGTAGATGTCTAGACTCCCTTATGGCTCTAATCTGATAGTGGTAGATGTCTAGTCTCCCTTATGACTCTAATTTGATACTGGGGTGGTAGATGACTAGTCTCCTTTATGGCTCTAATCTGATAGTGGGGTGGTAGATGTCTAGTCTCCCTTATGGCTCTAATCTGATAGTGGTAGTGGGGTGGTAGATGTCTAGTCTCCTTTATGGCTTTAATCTGATAGTGGGGTGTTGGATGTCTAGACTCCCTTATGGCTCTAATCTGGTAGTGGTAGTGGGTGGTAGATGTCTTAGCTCCCTTATGGCTCTAATCTGATAGTGGGGTGGTAGATGTCTAGTCTCCTTTATGACTCTAATCTGATAGTGGTAGTGGGGTGGTAGATGTCTAGTCTCCCTAATGGCTCTAATCTGATAGTGGTAGTCGGGTGGTAGATGTCTAGTTTCCTTTATGGATCTAATCTGATAGTGGGGTGTTGGATGTCTAGACTCCCTTATGGCTCTAATCTGATAGTGGTAGTGGGGTGGTAGATGTCTAGTCTCCCTTATGACTCTAATCTGATAGTGGGGTGGTAGATGTCTAGTCTCCTTTATGGCTCTAATCTGATAGTGGGGTGGTAGATGTCTAGTCTCCTTTATGACTCGAATCTGATAGTGGTAGTGGGGTGGTAGATGTCTAGTCTCCCTTATGGCTCTAATCTGATAGTGGTAGTGGGGTGGTAGATGTCTAGTCTCCCTAATGGCTCTAATCTGATAGTGGTAGTCGGGTGGTAGATGTCTAGTCTCCTTTATGGCTCTAATCTGATAGTGGTAGTGGGGTCGTAGATGTCTAGTCTCCCTTATGACTCTAATCTGATAGTGGGGTGGTAGATGTCTAGTCTCCTTTATGGCTCTAATCTGATAGTGGGGTGGTAGATGTCTAGTCTCCTTTATGGCTCTAATCTGATAGTGGGGTGGTAGATGTCTAGTCTCCTTTATGACTCTAATCTGATAGTGGTAGTGGGGTGGTAGATGTCTAGTCTCCCTTATGGCTCTAATCTGATAGTGGTAGTGGGGTGGTAGATGTCTAGTCTCCCTTATGGCTCTGATCTGATAGTGGTAGTGGGGTGGTAGATGTCTAGTCTCCCTAATGGCGCTAATCTGATAGTGGTAGTCGGGTGGTAGATGTCTAGTCTCCTTTATGGCTCTAATCTTATAGTGGGGTGTTGGATGTCTAGACTCCCTTATGGCTCTAATCTGATAGTGGTAGTGGGGTGGTAGATGTCTAGTCTCCCTTATGGCTCTAATCTGATAGTGGTAGTGGGGTGGTAGATGTCTAGTCTCCTTTATGGCTTTAATCTGATAGTGGGGTGTTGGATGTCTAGACTCCCTTATGGCTCTAATCTGGTAGTGGTAGTGGGTGGTAGATGTCTTAGCTCCCTTATGGCTCTAATCTGATAGTGGGGTGGTAGATGTCTAGTCTCCTTTATGACTCTAATCTGATAGTGGTAGTGGGGTGGTAGATGTCTAGTCTCCCTAATGGCTCTAATCTGATAGTGGTAGTCGGGTGGTAGATGTCTAGTTTCCTTTATGGCTCTAATCTGATAGTGGGGTGTTGGATGTCTAGACTCCCTTATGGCTCTAATCTGATAGTGGTAGTGGGGTGGTAGATGTCTAGTCTCCCTTATGGCTCTAATCTGATAGTGGTAGTGGGGTGGTAGATGTCTAGTCTCCCTTATGACTCTAATCTGATAGTGGGGTGGTAGATGTCTAGTCTCCTTTATGGCTCTAATCTGATAGTGGGGTGGTAGATGTCTAGTCTCCTTTATGACTCTAATCTGATAGTGGTAGTGGGGTGGTAGATGTCTAGTCTCCCTTATGGCTCTAATCTGATAGTGGTAGTGGGGTGGTAGATGTCTAGTCTCCCTAATGGCTCTAATCTGATAGTGGTAGTCGGGTGGTAGATGTCTAGTCTCCTTTATGGCTTTAATCTGATAGTGGGGTGTTGGATGTCTAGACTCCCTTATGGCTCTAATCTGATAGTGGTAGTGGGGTGGTAGATGTCTAGTCTCCCTAATGGCTCTAATCTGATAGTGGTAGTCGGGTGGTAGATGTCTAGTCTCCTTTATGGCTTTAATCTGATAGTGGGGTGTTGGATGTCTAGTCTCCCTTATGGCTCTAATCTGATAGTGGTAGTGGGTGGTAGATGTCTAGTCTCCCTTATGGCTCTAATCTGATAGTGGGGTGGTAGATGTCTAGTCTCCTTTATGACTCTAATCTGTTAGTGGTAGTGGGGTGGTAGATGTCTAGACTCCCTTATGGCTCTAATCTGATAGTGGTAGATGTCTAGTCTCCCTTATGACTCTAATCTGATAGTGGGGTGGTAGATGTCTAGTCTCCTTTATGGCTCTAATCTGATAGTGGGGTGGTAGATGTCTAGTCTCCTTTATGACTCTAATCTGATAGTGGTAGTGGGGTGGTAGATGTCTAGTCTCCCGTATGGCTCTAATCTGATAGTGGTAGTCAGGTGGTAGATGTCTAGTCTCCCTTATGGCTCTAATCTGATAGTGGTAGTGGGGTGGTAGATGTCTAGACTCCCTTATGGTTCTAATCTGATAGTGGGGTGGTAGATATCTAGTCTCATTTGTGCTCTAATCTGATAGTGGTAGTGTGGTGGTAGATGTCTAGTCTACCTTATGACTCTAATCTGATAGTGGTAGTGGGGTGGTAGATGTCTAGTCTCCCTTATTGCTCTAATCTGATAGTGGTAGTGGGGTGGGGTGGTAGATGTCTTGTCTCCCTTATGGCTCTAATCTGATAGTGGTATTGGGGTGGTAGATGTCTAGTCTCCCTTATGGCTCTAATATGATAGTGGGGTGGTAGATGTCTAGTCTCCCTTATGGCTCTAATCTGGTAGTGGTAGTGGGTGGTAGATGTCTAGTCTCCCTTATAGCTCTAATCTGATAGTGGGGTGGTAGATGTCTAGTCTCCCTTATGGCTCTAATCTGGTAGTGGTAGTGGGTGGTAGATGTCTAGTCTCCCTTATAGCTCTAATCTGATAGTGGGGTGGTAGATGTCTAGTCTCCTTTATGACTCTAATCTGTTAGTGGTAGTGGGGTGGTAGATGTCTAGTCTCCCTTATGGCTCTAATCTGATAGTGGGGTGGTAGATGTCTAGTCTCCCTTATGGCTCTAATCTGATAGTGGTAGTGGGGTGGGGTGGTAGGTGTCTTGTCTCCCTTATGGCTCTATTCTGATAGTGGTAGTGGGGTGGGGTGGTAGATGTCTAGTCTCCCTTATGGCTCTAATCTGATAGTGGGGTGGTAGATGTCTAGTCTCCCTTATGGCTCTAATCTGACAGCGGTAGTGGGGTGGTATATGTCTAGTCTCCCTTATGACTCTAATCTGATAGTGGGGTGGTAGATGTCTAGTCTCCCTTATGGCTCTAATCTGATAGTGGTAGTGGGGTGGTAGATGTCTAGTCTCCCGTATGGCTCTAATCTGACAGCGGTAGTGGGGTGGTAGATGTCTAGTCTCCCTTATGGCTCTAATCTGATAGTGGTGTGGTAGATGTCTAGTCTCCCTTATGGCTCTAATCTGATAGTGGTAGTGGGGTGGGGTGGTAGATGTCTTGTCTCCCTTATGGCTCTATTCTGATAGTGGTAGTGGGGTGGGGTGGTAGATGTCTAGTCTCCCTTATGGCTCTAATCTGATAGTGGGGTGGTAGATGTCTAGTCTCCCTTATGGCTCTAATCTGACAGCGGTAGTGGGGTGGTATATGTCTAGTCTCCCTTATGACTCTAATCTGATAGTGGGGTGGTAGATGTCTAGTCTCCCTTATGGCTCTAATCTGATAGTGGTAGTGGGGTGGTAGATGTCTAGTCTCCCGTATGGCTCTAATCTGACAGCGGTAGTGGGGTGGTAGATGTCTAGTCTCCCTTATGGCTCTAATCTGATAGTGGTGTGGTAGATGTCTAGTCTCCCTTATGGCTCTAATCTGATAGTGGTAGTGGGGTGGGGTGGTAGATGTCTTGTCTCCCTTATGGCTCTATTCTGATAGTGGTAGTGGGGTGGGGTGGTAGATGTCTAGTCTCCCTTATGGCTCTAATCTGATAGTGGGGTGGTAGATGTCTAGTCTCCTTTATGACTCTAATCTGTTAGTGGTAGTGGGGTGGTAGATGTCTAGTCTCCCTTATGGCTCTAATCTGATAGTGGTAGTGGGGATGTATATGTCTAGTCTCCCTTATGGCTCTAATCTGATAGTGGGGTGGTAGATGTCTAGACACCTTTATGACTCTAATCTGATAGTGGTAGTGGGGTGGTAGATGTCTAGTCTCCCTTATGGCTGTAATCTGACAGCGGTAGTGGGGTGGTAGATGTCTTGTCTCCCTTATGGCTCTAATCTGATAGTGGTGTGGTAGATGTCTAGTCTCCCTTATGGCTCTAATCTGATAGTGGTAGTGGGGTGGGGTGGTAGATGTCTTGTCTCCCTTATGGCTCTATTCTGATAGTGGTAGTGGGGTGGGGTGGTAGATGTCTAGTCTCCCTTATGGCTCTAATCTGATAGTGGGGTGGTAGATGTCTAGTCTCCTTTATGACTCTAATCTGTTAGTGGTAGTGGGGTGGTAGATGTCTAGTCTCCCTTATGGCTCTAATCTGATAGTGGTAGTGGGGATGTATATGTCTAGTCTCCCTTATGGCTCTAATCTGATAGTGGGGTGGTAGATGTCTAGACACCTTTATGACTCTAATCTGATAGTGGTAGTGGGGTGGTAGATGTCTAGTCTCCCTTATGGCTGTAATCTGACAGCGGTAGTGGGGTGGTAGATGTCTTGTCTCCCTTATGGCTCTAATCTGATAGTGGTAGAGGGGTGGTTAATGTCTAGTCTCCCTTATGACACTAATCTGATAGTGGGGTGGGGTGGTAGATGTCTAGTCTCCCTTATTGCTCTAATCTGATAGTGGTAGTGGGGTGGGGTGGAAGATGTCTTGTCTCCCTTATGGCTCTAATCTGATAGTGGTAGTGGGGTGGGGTGGTAGATGTCTTGTCTCCCTTATGGCTCTAATCTGATAGTGGTATTGGGGTGGTAGATGTCTAGTCTCCCTTATGGCTCTAATATGATAGTGGGGTGGTAGATGTCTAGTCTCCCTTATGGCTCTAATCTGGTAGTGGTAGTGGGTGGTAGATGTCTAGTCTCCCTTATAGCTCTAATCTGATAGTGGGGTGGTAGATGTCTAGTCTCCTTTATGACTCTAATCTGTTAGTGGTAGTGGGGTGGTAGTTGTCTAGTGACCCTTATGGCTCTAATCTGATAGTGGTAGTGGGGTGGTATATGTCTAGTCTCCCTTATGACTCTAATCTGATAGTGGGGTGGTAGATGTCTAGTCTCCCTTATGGCTCTAATCTGATAGTGGTAGTGGGGTGGTAGATGTCTAGTCTCCCGTATGGCTCTAATCTGATAGTGGTAGTGGGGTGGTAGATGTCTAGTCTCCCTTATGGCACTAATCTGACAGCGGTAGTGGGGTGGTAGTTGTCTAGTGACCCTTATGGCTCTAATCTGATAGTGGTAGTGGGGTGGTATATGTCTAGTCTCCCTTATGACTCTAATCTGATAGTGGGGTGGTAGATGTCTAGTCTCCCTTATGGCTCTAATCTGATAGTGGTAGTGGGGAGGTAGATGTCTAGTCTCCCGTATGGCTCTAATCTGACAGCGGTAGTGGGGTGGTAGATGTCTAGTCTCCCTTATGGCTCTAATCTGATAGTGGTGTGGTAGATGTCTAGTCTCCCTTATGGCTCTAATCTGATAGTGGTAGTGGGGTGGGGTGGTAGATGTCTAGTCTCCTTTATGGCTCTAATCTGATAGTGGGGTGGTAGATGTCTAGTCTCCTTTATGACTCTAATCTGTTAGTGGTAGTGGGGTGGTAGATGTCTAGTCTCCCTTATGGCTCTAATCTGATAGTGGTAGTGGGGATGTAGATGTCTAGTGTCCCTTATGGCTCTAATCTGATAGTGGGGTGGTAGATGTCTAGACACCTTTATGACTCTAATCTGATAGTGGTAGTGGGGTGGTAGATGTCTAGTCTCCCTTATGGCTCTAATCTGATAGTGGAAGTGGGGTGGTAGATGTCTAGTCTCCCTTATGGCTCTAATCTGACAGCGGTAGTGGGGTGGTAGATGTCTTGTCTCCCTTATGGCTCTAATCTGATAGTGGTAGAGGGGTGGTTAATGTCTAGTCTCCCTTATGACACTAATCTGATAGTGGGGTGGGGTGGTAGATGTCTAGTCTCCCTTATTGCTCTAATCTGATAGTGGTAGTGGGGTGGGGTGGAAGATGTCTTGTCTCCCTTATGGCTCTAATCTGATAGTGGTAGTGGGGTGGGGTGGTAGATGTCTTGTCTCCCTTATGGCTCTAATCTGATAGTGGTATTGGGGTGGTAGATGTCTAGTCTCCCTTATGGCTCTAATCTGATAGTGGGGTGGTAGATGTCTAGTCTCCTGTATGACTCTATTCTGTTAGTGGTAGTGGGGTGGTAGATGTCTAGTCTCCCTTATGGCTCTAATCTGATAGTGGGGTGGTAGATGTCTAGTCTCCCTTATGGCTCTAATCTGACAGCGGTAGTGGGGTGGTAGTTGTCTAGTGACCCTTATGGCTCTAATCTGATAGTGGTAGTGGGGTGGTATATGTCTAGTCTCCCTTATGACTCTAATCTGATAGTGGGGTGGTAGATGTCTAGTCTCCCTTATGGCTCTAATCTGATGGTGGTAGATGTCTAGTCTCCCGTATGGCTCTAATCTGATAGTGGTAGTGGGGTGGTAGATGTCTAGTCTCCTTTATGGCTCTAATATGATAGTGGTAGTGGGGTCGTAGATGTCTATTCTCCCTTATGGCTCTAATCTGATAGTGGTAGTGGGGTGGTAGATGTCTAGTCTCCCGTATGGCTCTAATCTGACAGCGGTAGTGGGGTGGTAGATGTCTAGTCTCCCTTATGGCTCTAATCTGATAGTGGTGTGGTAGATGTCTAGTCTCCCTTATGGCTCTAATCTGATAGTGGTAGTGGGGTGGGGTGGTAGATGTCTTGTCTCCCTTATTGCTCTATTCTGATAGTGGTAGTGGGGTGGGGTGGTAGATGTCTAGTCTCCCTTATGGCTCTAATCTGATAGTGGGGTGGTAGATGTCTAGTCTCCTTTATGACTCTAATCTGTTAGTGGTAGTGGGGTGGTAGATGTCTAGTCTCCCTTATGGCTCTAATCTGATAGTGGGGTGGTAGATGTCTAGTCTCCCTTATGGCTCTAATCTGATAGTGGTAGTGGGGTGGGGTGGTAGATGTCTTGTCTCCCTTATGGCTCTATTCTGATAGTGGTAGTGGGGTGGGGTGGTAGATGTCTAGTCTCCCTTATGGCTCTAATCTGATAGTGGGGTGGTAGATGTCTAGTCTCCCTTATGGCTCTAATCTGATAGTGGTAGTGGGGTGGTATATGTCTAGTCTCCCTTATGACTCTAATCTGATAGTGGTTTGGTAGATGTCTAGTCTCCCTTATGGCTCTAATCTGATAGTGGTAGTGGGGTGGTAGATGTCTAGTCTCCCGTATGGCTCTAATCTGACAGCGGAAGTGGGGTGGTAGATGTCTAGTCTCCCTTATGGCTCTAATCTGATAGTGGTGTGGTAGATGTCTAGTCTCCCTTATGGCTCTAATCTGGTAGTGGTAGTGGGTGGTAGATGTCTAGTCTCCCTTATAGCTCTAATCTGATAGTGGGGTGGTAGATGTCTAGTCTCCCTTATGGCTCTAATCTGGTAGTGGTAGTGGGTGGTAGATGTCTAGTCTCCCTTATAGCTCTAATCTGATAGTGGGGTGGTAGATGTCTAGTCTCCTTTATGACTCTAATCTGTTAGTGGTAGTGGGGTGGTAGATGTCTAGTCTCCCTTATGGCTCTAATCTGATAGTGGGGTGGTAGATGTCTAGTCTCCCTTATGGCTCTAATCTGATAGTGGTAGTGGGGTGGGGTGGTAGGTGTCTTGTCTCCCTTATGGCTCTATTCTGATAGTGGTAGTGGGGTGGGGTGGTAGATGTCTAGTCTCCCTTATGGCTCTAATCTGATAGTGGGGTGGTAGATGTCTAGTCTCCCTTATGGCTCTAATCTGACAGCGGTAGTGGGGTGGTATATGTCTAGTCTCCCTTATGACTCTAATCTGATAGTGGGGTGGTAGATGTCTAGTCTCCCTTATGGCTCTAATCTGATAGTGGTAGTGGGGTGGTAGATGTCTAGTCTCCCGTATGGCTCTAATCTGACAGCGGTAGTGGGGTGGTAGATGTCTAGTCTCCCTTATGGCTCTAATCTGATAGTGGTGTGGTAGATGTCTAGTCTCCCTTATGGCTCTAATCTGATAGTGGTAGTGGGGTGGGGTGGTAGATGTCTTGTCTCCCTTATGGCTCTATTCTGATAGTGGTAGTGGGGTGGGGTGGTAGATGTCTAGTCTCCCTTATGGCTCTAATCTGATAGTGGGGTGGTAGATGTCTAGTCTCCCTTATGGCTCTAATCTGACAGCGGTAGTGGGGTGGTATATGTCTAGTCTCCCTTATGACTCTAATCTGATAGTGGGGTGGTAGATGTCTAGTCTCCCTTATGGCTCTAATCTGATAGTGGTAGTGGGGTGGTAGATGTCTAGTCTCCCGTATGGCTCTAATCTGACAGCGGTAGTGGGGTGGTAGATGTCTAGTCTCCCTTATGGCTCTAATCTGATAGTGGTGTGGTAGATGTCTAGTCTCCCTTATGGCTCTAATCTGATAGTGGTAGTGGGGTGGGGTGGTAGATGTCTTGTCTCCCTTATGGCTCTATTCTGATAGTGGTAGTGGGGTGGGGTGGTAGATGTCTAGTCTCCCTTATGGCTCTAATCTGATAGTGGGGTGGTAGATGTCTAGTCTCCTTTATGACTCTAATCTGTTAGTGGTAGTGGGGTGGTAGATGTCTAGTCTCCCTTATGGCTCTAATCTGATAGTGGTAGTGGGGATGTATATGTCTAGTCTCCCTTATGGCTCTAATCTGATAGTGGGGTGGTAGATGTCTAGACACCTTTATGACTCTAATCTGATAGTGGTAGTGGGGTGGTAGATGTCTAGTCTCCCTTATGGCTGTAATCTGACAGCGGTAGTGGGGTGGTAGATGTCTTGTCTCCCTTATGGCTCTAATCTGATAGTGGTGTGGTAGATGTCTAGTCTCCCTTATGGCTCTAATCTGATAGTGGTAGTGGGGTGGGGTGGTAGATGTCTTGTCTCCCTTATGGCTCTATTCTGATAGTGGTAGTGGGGTGGGGTGGTAGATGTCTAGTCTCCCTTATGGCTCTAATCTGATAGTGGGGTGGTAGATGTCTAGTCTCCTTTATGACTCTAATCTGTTAGTGGTAGTGGGGTGGTAGATGTCTAGTCTCCCTTATGGCTCTAATCTGATAGTGGTAGTGGGGATGTATATGTCTAGTCTCCCTTATGGCTCTAATCTGATAGTGGGGTGGTAGATGTCTAGACACCTTTATGACTCTAATCTGATAGTGGTAGTGGGGTGGTAGATGTCTAGTCTCCCTTATGGCTGTAATCTGACAGCGGTAGTGGGGTGGTAGATGTCTTGTCTCCCTTATGGCTCTAATCTGATAGTGGTAGAGGGGTGGTTAATGTCTAGTCTCCCTTATGACACTAATCTGATAGTGGGGTGGGGTGGTAGATGTCTAGTCTCCCTTATTGCTCTAATCTGATAGTGGTAGTGGGGTGGGGTGGAAGATGTCTTGTCTCCCTTATGGCTCTAATCTGATAGTGGTAGTGGGGTGGGGTGGTAGATGTCTTGTCTCCCTTATGGCTCTAATCTGATAGTGGTATTGGGGTGGTAGATGTCTAGTCTCCCTTATGGCTCTAATATGATAGTGGGGTGGTAGATGTCTAGTCTCCCTTATGGCTCTAATCTGGTAGTGGTAGTGGGTGGTAGATGTCTAGTCTCCCTTATAGCTCTAATCTGATAGTGGGGTGGTAGATGTCTAGTCTCCTTTATGACTCTAATCTGTTAGTGGTAGTGGGGTGGTAGTTGTCTAGTGACCCTTATGGCTCTAATCTGATAGTGGTAGTGGGGTGGTATATGTCTAGTCTCCCTTATGACTCTAATCTGATAGTGGGGTGGTAGATGTCTAGTCTCCCTTATGGCTCTAATCTGATAGTGGTAGTGGGGTGGTAGATGTCTAGTCTCCCGTATGGCTCTAATCTGATAGTGGTAGTGGGGTGGTAGATGTCTAGTCTCCCTTATGGCACTAATCTGACAGCGGTAGTGGGGTGGTAGTTGTCTAGTGACCCTTATGGCTCTAATCTGATAGTGGTAGTGGGGTGGTATATGTCTAGTCTCCCTTATGACTCTAATCTGATAGTGGGGTGGTAGATGTCTAGTCTCCCTTATGGCTCTAATCTGATAGTGGTAGTGGGGAGGTAGATGTCTAGTCTCCCGTATGGCTCTAATCTGACAGCGGTAGTGGGGTGGTAGATGTCTAGTCTCCCTTATGGCTCTAATCTGATAGTGGTGTGGTAGATGTCTAGTCTCCCTTATGGCTCTAATCTGATAGTGGTAGTGGGGTGGGGTGGTAGATGTCTAGTCTCCTTTATGGCTCTAATCTGATAGTGGGGTGGTAGATGTCTAGTCTCCTTTATGACTCTAATCTGTTAGTGGTAGTGGGGTGGTAGATGTCTAGTCTCCCTTATGGCTCTAATCTGATAGTGGTAGTGGGGATGTAGATGTCTAGTGTCCCTTATGGCTCTAATCTGATAGTGGGGTGGTAGATGTCTAGACACCTTTATGACTCTAATCTGATAGTGGTAGTGGGGTGGTAGATGTCTAGTCTCCCTTATGGCTCTAATCTGATAGTGGAAGTGGGGTGGTAGATGTCTAGTCTCCCTTATGGCTCTAATCTGACAGCGGTAGTGGGGTGGTAGATGTCTTGTCTCCCTTATGGCTCTAATCTGATAGTGGTAGAGGGGTGGTTAATGTCTAGTCTCCCTTATGACACTAATCTGATAGTGGGGTGGGGTGGTAGATGTCTAGTCTCCCTTATTGCTCTAATCTGATAGTGGTAGTGGGGTGGGGTGGAAGATGTCTTGTCTCCCTTATGGCTCTAATCTGATAGTGGTAGTGGGGTGGGGTGGTAGATGTCTTGTCTCCCTTATGGCTCTAATCTGATAGTGGTATTGGGGTGGTAGATGTCTAGTCTCCCTTATGGCTCTAATCTGATAGTGGGGTGGTAGATGTCTAGTCTCCTGTATGACTCTATTCTGTTAGTGGTAGTGGGGTGGTAGATGTCTAGTCTCCCTTATGGCTCTAATCTGATAGTGGGGTGGTAGATGTCTAGTCTCCCTTATGGCTCTAATCTGACAGCGGTAGTGGGGTGGTAGTTGTCTAGTGACCCTTATGGCTCTAATCTGATAGTGGTAGTGGGGTGGTATATGTCTAGTCTCCCTTATGGCTCTAATCTGATAGTGGGGTGGTAGATGTCTAGTCTCCCTTATGGCTCTAATCTGATGGTGGTAGATGTCTAGTCTCCCGTATGGCTCTAATCTGATAGTGGTAGTGGGGTGGTAGATGTCTAGTCTCCTTTATGGCTCTAATATGATAGTGGTAGTGGGGTCGTAGATGTCTATTCTCCCTTATGGCTCTAATCTGATAGTGGTAGTGGGGTGGTAGATGTCTAGTCTCCCGTATGGCTCTAATCTGACAGCGGTAGTGGGGTGGTAGATGTCTAGTCTCCCTTATGGCTCTAATCTGATAGTGGTGTGGTAGATGTCTAGTCTCCCTTATGGCTCTAATCTGATAGTGGTAGTGGGGTGGGGTGGTAGATGTCTTGTCTCCCTTATTGCTCTATTCTGATAGTGGTAGTGGGGTGGGGTGGTAGATGTCTAGTCTCCCTTATGGCTCTAATCTGATAGTGGGGTGGTAGATGTCTAGTCTCCTTTATGACTCTAATCTGTTAGTGGTAGTGGGGTGGTAGATGTCTAGTCTCCCTTATGGCTCTAATCTGATAGTGGGGTGGTAGATGTCTAGTCTCCCTTATGGCTCTAATCTGATAGTGGTAGTGGGGTGGTAGATGTCTTGTCTCCCTTATGGCTCTATTCTGATAGTGGTAGTGGGGTGGGGTGGTAGATGTCTAGTCTCCCTTATGGCTCTAATCTGATAGTGGGGTGGTAGATGTCTAGTCTCCCTTATGGCTCTAATCTGATAGTGGTAGTGGGGTGGTATATGTCTAGTCTCCCTTATGACTCTAATCTGATAGTGGTTTGGTAGATGTCTAGTCTCCCTTATGGCTCTAATCTGATAGTGGTAGTGGGGTGGTAGATGTCTAGTCTCCCGTATGGCTCTAATCTGACAGCGGAAGTGGGGTGGTAGATGTCTAGTCTCCCTTATGGCTCTAATCTGATAGTGGTGTGGTAGATGTCTAGTCTCCCTTATGGCTCTAATCTGATAGTGGTAGTGGGGTGGTAGATGTCTAGTCTCCCTTATGGCTCTAATCTGATAGTGGTAGTGGAGTGGTAGATGTCTAGTCTCCCTTATGGCTCTAATCTGACAGCGGTAGTGGGGTGGTAGATGTCTTGTCTCCCTTATGGCTCTAATCTGATAGTGGTAGATGTCTAGTCTCCCTTATGACTCTAATCTGATAGTGGGGTGGTAGATGTCTAGTCTCCCTGATGGCTCTAATCTGATAGTGGTAGTGGGGTGGTAGATGTCTAGTCTCTCTTATGGTTCTAATCTGATAGTGGGGTGGTAGATGTCTAGACTCCCTTATGGCTCTAATCTGATAGTGGGGTGGTAGATGTCTAGTCTCCCTTATGACTCTAATCTGATAGTGGTAGAGGGGTGGTAGATGTCTAGTCTCCCTTATGACTCTAATATGATAGTGGTAGTGGGGTGGTAGATGTCTAGTCTCCCTTATGGCTCTAATCTGATAGTGGGGTGGTAGATGTCTAGTCTCCATTATGGCTCTAATCTGATATTGGTAGTGGGGTGGTAGATGTCTAGTCTCCCTTATGGCTCTAATCTGATAGTGGTAGTGGGGTGGTAGATGTCTAGTCTCCCTTATGGCTCTAATCTGATAGTGGTAGTGGGGTGGTAGATGTCTAGTCTCCCTTATGGCTATAATCTGATAGTGGTAGTGGGGTGGTAGATGTCTAGTCTCCCTTATGGCTCTAATCTGATAGTGGTAGTCGGGTGGTAGATGTCTAGTCTCCCTTATGGCTCTAATCTGATAGTGGTAGATGTCTAGTCTCCCTTATGGCTCTAATCTGATAGTGGGGTGGTAGATGTCTAGTCTCCCTTATGGCTCTAATCTGATAGTGGTAGAGGGGTGGTAGATGTCTAGTCTCCCTTATGACTCTAATCTGATAGTGGTAGTGGGGTGGTAGATGTCTAGTCTCCCTTATGGCTCTAATCTGATAGTGGGGTGGTAGATGTCTAGTCTCCCTTATGGCTCTAATCTGATAGTGGGGTGGTAGATGTTTAGTCTCCCTTATGGCTCTAATCTGATAGTGGTAGAGGGGTGGTAGATGTCTAGTCTCCCTTATGACTCTAATCTGATAGTGGTAGTGGGGTGGTAGATGTCTAGTCTCCCTTATGGCTCTAATCTGATAGTGGTAGTGGGGTGGTAGATGTCTAGTCTCCTTTATGGCTCTAATCTGATAGTGGTAGTGGGGTGGTAGATGTCCAGTCTCCCTTATGGCTCTAATCTGATAGTGGTAGTGGGGTGGTAGATGTCTAGTCTCCCTTATGGCTCTAATCTGATAGTGGTAGTGGGGTGGTAGATGTCTAGTCTCCCTTATGGCTCTAATCTGATAGTGGGGTGGTAGATGTCTAGTCTCCCTTATGGCTCTAATCTGATAGTGGTAGTGGGGTGGTAGATGTCTAGTCTCCCTTATGGCTCTAATCTGATAGTGGTAGTGGGGTGGTAGATGTCCTAGTCTCCCTTATGGCTCTAATCTGATAGTGGGGTGGTAGATGTCTAGTCTCCCTTATGGCTCTAATCTGATAGTGGGGTGGTAGATGTCTAGTCTCCCTTATGGCTCTAATCTGATAGTGGTAGAGGGGTGGTAGATGTCTAGTCTCCCTTATGACTCTAATCTGATAGTGGTAGTGGGTTGGTAGATGTCTAGTCTCGCTTATGGCTCTAATATGATAGTGGTAGTGGGGTGGTAGATGTCTAGTCTCCTTTATGACTCTAATCTGTTAGTGGTAGTGGGGTGGTAGATGTCTAGTCTCCCTTATGGCTCTAATCTGTTAGTGGGGTGGTAGATGTTTAGTCTCCTTTATGACTCTAATCTGATAGTGGTAGTGGGGTGGTAGATGTCTAGTCTCCCTTATGACTCTAATCTGATAGTGGTAGTGGGGTGGTAGATGTCTAGTCTCCCTTATGGCTCTAATCTGATAGTGGGGTGGTAGATGTCTAGTCTCCCTATGGCTCTAATCTGATAGTGGTAGTGGGGTGGTAGATGTCTAGTCTCCTTTATGGCTCGAAACTGAGAGTGGTAGATGTCTAGTCTCCCTTATGGCTCTAATCTGATAGTGGGGTGGTAGATGTCTAGTCTCCCTTATGGCTCTAATCTGATAGTGGTAGTGCGGTGGTAGATGTCTAGTATCCCTTATGGCTCTAATCTGATAGTGGGGTGGTAGATGTCTAGACTCCCTTATGGCTCTAATCTGATAGTGGGGTGGTAGATGTCTAGTCTCCCTTCTGCTCTAATCTGATAGTGGGGTGGTAGATGTCTAGTCTCCCTTATGACTCTAATCTGATAGTGGCAGTGGGGTGGTAGATGTCTAGTCTCCCGTATGGCTCTAATCTGATAGTTGTAGAGGGGTGGTAGATGTCTAGTCTCCCTTATGACTCTAATATGATAGTGGTAGTGGGATGGTAGATGTCTAGTCTCCCTTATGGCTCTAATATGATAGTGGTAGTGGGGTGGTAGATGTCTAGTCTCCCTTATGACTCTAATATGATAGTGGTAGTGGGATGGTAGATGTCTAGACTCCCTTATGGCTCTAATCTGATAGTGGGGTGGTAGATGTCTAGTCTACTTTATGACTCTAATCTGTTAGTGGTAGTGGGGTGGTAGATGTCTAGACTCCCTTATGGCTCTAATCTGATAGTGGTAGTGGGGTGGTAGATGTCTAGGCTCCCTTATGGCTCTAATCTGATAGTGGGGTGGTAGATGTCTAGTCTCCCTTATGACTCTAATCTGATAGTGGTAGTGGGGTGGTAGATGTCTATTCTCCCTTATGGCTCTAATCTGATAGTGGGGTGGTAGATGTCTAGTCTCCTTTATGACTCTAATCTGATAGTGGTAGTGGGGTGGTAGATGTCTTGTCTCCCTTATGGCTCGAAACTGATAGTGTTAGATGTCTAGTCTCCCTTATGGCTCTAATCTGATAGTGGTAGTGGGGTGGTAGATGTCTAGTCTCCCTTATGGCTCTAATCTGATAGTGGCAGTGGGGTGGTAGATGTCTAGTCTCCCGTATGGCTCTAATCTGATAGTGGGGTGGTAGATGTCTAGTCTCCATTATGGCTTTAATCTGATAGTGGTAGTGGGGTGGTAGATGTCTAGTCTCCCTTATGGCTCTAATCTGATAGTGGTAGTGGGGTGGTTGATGTCTAGTCTCCCTTATGGCTCTAATCTGATAGTGGAAGTGGGTTGTTAGATGTCTAGTCTCCATGATGGCTCTAATCTGATAGTGGTAGAGGGGTGGTAGATGTCTAGTCTCCCTTATGACTCTAATCTGATAGTGGTAGTGGGGTGGTAGATGTCTAGTCTCCTTTATGGCTCTAATCTGATAGTGGTAGTGGGGTGGTAGATGTCTAGTTTCCTTTATGGCTCGAAACTGAGAGTGGTAGATGTCTAGTCTCCCTTATGGCTCTAATATGATAGTGGTAGTGGGGTGGTAGATGTTTAGTCTACTTTATGACTCTAATCTGTTAGTGGTAGTGGGGTGGTAGATGTCTAGTCTCCCTTATGGCTCTAATCTGTTAGTGGTAGAGGGGTGGTAGATGTCTATGCTCCCTTATGGCTCTAATCTGATAGTGGGGTGGTAGATGTCTCCCTTATGACTCTAATCTGATAGTGGTTGTGGGGTGGTAGATGTCTAGTCTCCCTTATGGCTCTAATCTGATAGTGGGGTGGTAGATGTCTAGTCTCCTTTATGACTCTAATCTGATAGTGGTAGTGGGGTGGTAGATGTCTTGTCTCCCTTATGGCTCGAAACTGATAGTGGTAGATGTCTAGTCTCCCTTATTGCTCTAATCTGAAAGTGGGGTGGTAGATGTCTAGTCTCCCTTATGACTCTAATCTGATAGTGGTAGTGGGGTGGTAGATGTCTAGTCTCCCTTATGGCTCTAATCTGATAGTGGGGTGGTAGATGTCTAGTCTCCTTTATGACTCTAATCTGATAGTGGTAGTGGGGTGGGTAGATGTCTAGTCTCCCTTATGGCTCTAATATGATAGTGGTAGTGGGGTGGTAGATGTCTAGTCTCCCGTATGACTATAATCTGATAGTGGTAGTGGGGTGGTAGATGTCTAGTCTCCTTTATGACTCTAATCTGATAGTGGTAGTGGGGTGGTAGATGTCTAGTCTCCCGTATGACTATAATCTGATAGTGGTAGTGGGGTGGTAAATGTCTAGTCTCCCTTATGGCTCTAATCTGATAGTGGGGTGGTAGATGTCTAGTCTCCATTATGGCTCTAATCTGATAGTGGTAGTGGGGTGGTAGATGTCTAGTCTCCCTTATGGCTCTAATCTGATAGTGGTAGTGGGGTGGTTGATGTCTAGTCTCCCTTATGGCTCTAATCTGATAGTGGGGTGGTAGATGTCTAGTCTCCATGATGGCTCTAATCTGATAGTGGTAGAGGGGTGGTAGATGTCTAGTCTCCCTTATGACTCTAATCTGATAGTGGTAGTGGGTTGGTAGATGTCTAGTCTCCCTTATGGCTCTAATATTATAGTGGTAGTGGGGTGGTAGATGTCTAGTCTCCTTTATGACTCTAATCTGTTAGTGGTAGTGAGGTGGTAGATGTCTAGTCTCCCTTATGGCTCTAATCTGATAGTGGTAGTGGGGTGGTAGATGTCTAGGCTCCCTTATGGCTCTAATCTGATAGTGGGGTGGTAGATGTCTAGTCTCCCTTATGACTCTAATCTGATAGTGGTAGTGGGGTGGTAGACATCTAGTCTCCCTTATGGCTCTAATCTGATAGTGGTAGTGGGGTGGTAGATGTCTAGTGTCCCTTATGGCTCTAATCTGATAGTGGTAGTGGGGTGGTAGATGTCTAGTCTCCTTTATGGCTCTAATCTGATAGTGGTAGTGGGGTGGTAGATGTCTAGTCTCCTTTATGGCTCGAAACTGAGAGTGGTAGATGTCTAGTCTCCCTTATGGCTCTAATCTGATAGTGGGGTGGTAGATGTCTAGTCTCCCTGATGGCTCTAATCTGATAGTGGTAGTGGGGTGGTAGATGTCTAGTCTCCCTTATGGCTCTAATCTGATAGTGGTAGTGGGGTGGTAGATGTCTAGTCTCCCTTATGGCTCTAATCTGATAGTGGGGTGGTAGATGTCTAGTCTCCCTTATGGCTCTAATCTGATAGTGGGGTGGGGTGGTAGATGTCTAGTCTCCCTTATGGCTCTAATCTGATAGTGGGGTGGTAGATGTCTAGTCTCCCTTATGACTCTAATTTGATAGTGGTAGTGGGGTGATAGATGTCTAGTCTCCCTTATGGCTCTAATCTGATAGTGGGGTGGTAGATGTCTAGTCTCCTTTATGACTCTAATCTGATAGTGGTAGTGGGGTGGTAGATGTCTTGTCTCCCTTATGGCTCGAAACTGATAGTGGTAGATGTCTAGTCTCCCTTATTGCTCTAATCTGAAAGTGGGGTGGTAGATGTCTAGTTTCCCTTATGACTCTAATCTGATAGTGGTAGTGGGGTGGTAGATGTCTAGTCTCCCGTATGGCTCTAATCTGATAGTGGGGTGGTAGATGTCTAGTTTCCTTTATGACTCTAATCTGATAGTGGTAGTGGGGTGGTAGATGTCTAGTCTCCCTTATGGCTCTAATCTGATAGTGGTAGTGGGGTGGTAGATGTCTAGTCTCCCGTATGACTCTAATCTGATAGTGGTAGTGGGGTGGTAGATGTCTAGTCTCCCTTATTGCTCTAATCTGATAGTGGGGTGGTAGATGTCTAGTCTCCCTTATGGCTCTAATCTGATAGTGGGGTGGTAGATGTCTAGTCTCCATGATGGCTCTAATCTGATAGTGGTAGAGGGGTGGTAGATGTCTAGTCTCCCTTATGGCTCTAATATGATAGTGGTAGTGGGGTGGTAGATGTCTAGTCTCCTTTATGACTCTAATCTGTTAGTGGTAGTGAGGTGGTAGATGTCTAGTCTCCCTTATGGCTCTAATCTGATAGTGGTAGTGGGGTGGTAGATGTCTAGGCTCCCTTATGGCTCTAATCTGATAGTGGGGTGGTAGATGTCTAGTCTCCCTTATGACTCTTATCTGATAGTGGTAGTGGGGTGGTAGACGTCTAGTCTCCCTTATGGCTCTAATCTGATAGTGGGGTGGTAGATGTCTAGTCTCCCGTATGGCTCTAATATGATAGTGGTAGTGGGGTGGTAGATGTCTAGTCTCCTTTATGGCTCTAATCTGATAGTGGGGTGGTAGATGTCTAGTCTCCATTATGGCTCTAATCTGATAGTGGTAGTGGGGTGGTAGATGTCTAGTCTCCCTTATGGCTCTAATCTGATAGTGGTAGTGGGGTGGTTGATGTCTAGTCTCCCTTATGGCTCTAATCTGATAGTGGGGTGGTAGATGTCTAGTCTCCATGATGGCTCTAATCTGATAGTGGTAGTGGGGTGGTAGATGTCTAGTGTCCCTTATGGCTCTAATCTGATAGTGGTAGTGGGGTGGTAGATGTCTAGTCTCCCTTATGGCTCTAATCTGATAGTGGTAGTGGGGTGGTAGATGTCTAGTCTCCCTTATGGCTCTAATCTGATAGTGGGGTGGTAGATGTCTAGTCTCCCTTATGGCTCTAATCTGATAGTGGGGTGGTAGATGTTTAGTCTCCCTTATGGCTCTAATCTGATAGTGGTAGAGGGGTGGTAGATGTCTAGTCTCCCTTATGACTCTAATCTGATAGTGGTAGTGGGTTGGTAGATGTCTAGTCTCCCTTATGGCTCTAATCTGATAGTGGGGTGGTAGATGTCTAGTCTCCCTTATGGCTCTAATCTGATATTGGTAGTGGGGTGGTAGATGTCCAGTCTCCCTTATGGCTCTAATCTGATAGTGGTAGTGGGGTGGTAGATGTCTAGTCTCCCTTATGGCTCTAATCTGATATTGGTAGTGGGGTGGTAGATGTCTAGTCTCCCTTATGGCTCTAATCTGATAGTGGGGTGGTAGATGTCTAGTCTCCCTTATGGCTCTAATCTGATAGTGGTAGTGGGGTGGTAGATGTCTAGTCTCCCTTATGGCTCTAATCTGATAGTGGTAGTGGGGTGGTAGATGTCCTAGTCTCCCTTATGGCTCTAATCTGATAGTGGGGTGGTAGATGTCTAGTCTCCCTTATGGCTCTAATCTGATAGTGGGGTGGTAGATGTCTAGTCTCCCTTATGGCTCTAATCTGATAGTGGTAGAGGGGTGGTAGATGTCTAGTCTCCCTTATGACTCTAATCTGATAGTGGTAGTGGGTTGGTAGATGTCTAGTCTCGCTTATGGCTCTAATATGATAGTGGTCGTGGGGTGGTAGATGTCTAGTCTCCTTTATGACTCTAATCTGTTAGTGGTAGTGGGGTGGTAGATGTCTAGTCTCCCTTATGGCTCTAATCTGTTAGTGGGGTGGTAGATGTTTAGTCTCCTTTATGACTCTAATCTGATAGTGGTAGTGGGGTGGTAGATGTCTAGTCTCCCTTATGACTCTAATCTGATAGTGGTAGTGGGGTGGTAGATGTCTAGTCTCCCTTATGGCTCTAATCTGATAGTGGGGTGGTAGATGTCTAGTCTCCCTATGGCTCTAATCTGATAGTGGTAGTGGGGTGGTAGATGTCTAGTCTCCTTTATGGCTCGAAACTGAGAGTGGTAGATGTCTAGTCTCCCGTATGGCTCTAATCTGATAGTGGGGTGGTAGATGTCTAGTCTCCCTTATGGCTCTAATCTGATAGTGGTAGTGGGGTGGTAGATGTCTAGTATCCCTTATGGCTCTAATCTGATAGTGGGGTGGTAGATGTCTAGACTCCCTTATGGCTCTAATCTGATAGTGGGGTGGTAGATGTCTAGTCTCCCTTCTGCTCTAATCTGATAGTGGTAGTGGGGTGGTAGATGTCTAGTCTCCCTTATGGCTCTAATCTGATAGTGGCAGTGGGGTGGTAGATGTCTAGTCTCCCGTATGGCTCTAATCTGATAGTGGTAGAGGGGTGGTAGATGTCTAGTCTCCCTTATGACTCTAATCTGATAGTGGTAGTGGGATGGTAGATGTCTAGTCTCCCTTATGGCTCTAATATGATAGTGGTAGTGGGGTGGTAGATGTCTAGTCTCCCTTATGACTCTAATCTGATAGTGGTAGTGGGATGGTAGATGTCTAGACTCCCTTATGGCTCTAATCTGATAGTGGGGTGGTAGATGTCTAGTCTACTTTATGACTCTAATCTGTTAGTGGTAGTGGGGTGGTAGATGTCTAGACTCCCTTATGGCTCTAATCTGATAGTGGTAGTGGGGTGGTAGATGTCTAGGCTCCCTTATGGCTCTAATCTGATAGTGGGGTGGTAGATGTCTAGTCTCCCTTATGACTCTAATCTGATAGTGGTAGTGGGGTGGTAGATGTCTAGTCTCCCTTATGGCTCTAATCTGATAGTGGGGTGGTAGATGTCTAGTCTCCTTTATGACTCTAATCTGATAGTGGTAGTGGGGTGGTAGATGTCTAGTCTCCCTTATGGCTCTAATCTGATAGTGGTAGTGGGGTGGTAGATGTCCTAGTCTCCCTTATGGCTCTAATCTGATAGTGGGGTGGTAGATGTCTAGTCTCCCTTATGGCTCTAATCTGATAGTGGGGTGGTAGATGTCTAGTCTCCCTTATGGCTCTAATCTGATAGTGGTAGAGGGGTGGTAGATGTCTAGTCTCCCTTATGACTCTAATCTGATAGTGGTAGTGGGTTGGTAGATGTCTAGTCTCGCTTATGGCTCTAATATGATAGTGGTAGTGGGGTGGTAGATGTCTAGTCTCCTTTATGACTCTAATCTGTTAGTGGTAGTGGGGTGGTAGATGTCTAGTCTCCCTCATGGCTCTAATCTGTTAGTGGGGTGGTAGATGTTTAGTCTCCTTTATGACTCTAATCTGATAGTGGTAGTGGGGTGGTAGATGTCTAGTCTCCCTTATGACTCTAATCTGATAGTGGTAGTGGGGTGGTAGATGTCTAGTCTCCCTTATGGCTCTAATCTGATAGTGGGGTGGTAGATGTCTAGTCTCCCTATGGCTCTAATCTGATAGTGGTAGTGGGGTGGTAGATGTCTAGTCTCCTTTATGGCTCGAAACTGAGAGTGGTAGATGTCTAGTCTCCCTTATGGCTCTAATCTGATAGTGGGGTGGTAGATGTCTAGTCTCCCTTATGGCTCTAATCTGATAGTGGTAGTGGGGTGGTAGATGTCTAGTATCCCTTATGGCTCTAATCTGATAGTGGGGTGGTAGATGTCTAGACTCCCTTATGGCTCTAATCTGATAGTGGGGTGGTAGATGTCTAGTCTCCCTTCTGCTCTAATCTGATAGTGGGGTGGTAGATGTCTAGTCTCCCGTATGGCTCTAATCTGATAGTGGTAGAGGGGTGGTAGATGTCTAGTCTCCCTTATGACTCTAATATGATAGTGGTAGTGGGATGGTAGATGTCTAGTCTCCCTTATGGCTCTAATATGATAGTGGTAGTGGGGTGGTAGATGTCTAGTCTCCCTTATGACTCTAATATGATAGTGGTAGTGGGATGGTAGATGTCTAGACTCCCTTATGGCTCTAATCTGATAGTGGGGTGGTAGATGTCTAGTCTACTTTATGACTCTAATCTGTTAGTGGTAGTGGGGTGGTAGATGTCTAGACTCCCTTATGGCTCTAATCTGATAGTGGTAGTGGGGTGGTAGATGTCTAGGCTCCCTTATGGCTCTAATCTGATAGTGGGGTGGTAGATGTCTAGTCTCCCTTATGACTCTAATCTGATAGTGGTAGTGGGGTGGTAGATGTCTAGTCTCCCTTATGGCTCTAATCTGATAGTGGGGTGGTAGATGTCTAGTCTCCTTTATGACTCTAATCTGATAGTGGTAGTGGGGTGGTAGATGTCTTGTCTCCCTTATGGCTCGAAACTGATAGTGTTAGATGTCTAGTCTCCCTTCTGCTCTAATCTGATAGTGGGGTGGTAGATGTCTAGTCTCCCTTATGACTCTAATCTGATAGTGGCAGTGGGGTGGTAGATGTCTAGTCTCCCGTATGGCTCTAATCTGATAGTGGGGTGGTAGATGTCTAGTCTCCATTATGGCTTTAATCTGATAGTGGTAGTGGGGTGGTAGATGTCTAGTCTCCTTTATGGCTCTAATCTGATAGTGGTAGTGGGGTGGTTGATGTCTAGTCTCCCTTATGGCTCTAATCTGATAGTGGGGTGGTAGATGTCTAGTCTCCATGATGGCTCTAATCTGATAGTGGTAGAGGGGTGGTAGATGTCTAGTCTCCCTTATGACTCTAATCTGATAGTGGTAGTGGGGTGGTAGATGTCTAGTCTCCTTTATGGCTCTAATCTGATAGTGGTAGTGGGGTGGTAGATGTCTAGTTTCCTTTATGGCTCGAAACTGAGAGTGGTAGATGTCTAGTCTCCCTTATGGCTCTAATATGATAGTGGTAGTGGGGTGGTAGATGTTTAGTCTACTTTATGACTCTAATCTGTTAGTGGTAGTGGGGTGGTAGATGTCTAGTCTCCCTTATGGCTCTAATCTGTTAGTGGTAGAGGGGTGGTAGATGTCTATGCTCCCTTATGGCTCTAATCTGATAGTGGGGTGGTAGATGTCTAGTCTCCCTTATGACTCTAATCTGATAGTGGTTGTGGGGTGGTAGATGTCTAGTCTCCCTTATGGCTCTAATCTGATAGTGGGGTGGTAGATGTCTAGTCTCCTTTATGACTCTAATCTGATAGTGGTAGTGGGGTGGTAGATGTCTTGTCTCCCTTATGGCTCGAAACTGATAGTGGTAGATGTCTAGTCTCCCTTATTAATCTAATCTGAAAGTGGGGTGGTAGATGTCTAGTCTCCCTTATGACTCTAATCTGATAGTGGTAGTGGGGTGGTAGATGTCTAGTCTCCCTTATGGCTCTAATCTGATAGTGGGGGGTGGTAGATGTCTAGTCTCCTTTATGACTCTAATCTGATAGTGGTAGTGGGGTGGGTAGATGTCTAGTCTCCCTTATGGCTCTAATATGATAGTGGTAGTGGGGTGGTAGATGTCTAGTCTCCCGTATGACTATAATCTGATAGTGGTAGTGGGGTGGTAGATGTCTAGTCTCCATTATGGCTCTAATCTGATAGTGGTAGTGGGGTGGTAGATGTCTAGTCTCCCTTATGGCTCTAATCTGATAGTGGTAGTGGGGTGGTTGATGTCTAGTCTCCCTTATGGCTCTAATCTGATAGTGGGGTGGTAGATGTCTAGTCTCCATGATGGCTCTAATCTGATAGTGGTAGAGGGGTGGTAGATGTCTAGTCTCCCTTATGACTCTAATCTGATAGTGGTAGTGGGTTGGTAGATGTCTAGTCTCCCTTATGGCTCTAATATTATAGTGGTAGTGGGGTGGTAGATGTCTAGACTCCCTTATGGCTCTAATCTGATAGTGGGGTGGTAGATGTCTAGTCTACTTTATGACTCTAATCTGTTAGTGGTAGTGGGGTGGTAGATGTCTAGACTCCCTTATGGCTCTAATCTGATAGTGGTAGTGGGGTGGTAGATGTCTAGGCTCCCTTATGGCTCTAATCTGATAGTGGGGTGGTAGATGTCTAGTCTCCCTTATGACTCTAATCTGATAGTGGTAGTGGGGTGGTAGATGTCTAGTCTCCCTTATGGCTCTAATCTGATAGTGGGGTGGTAGATGTCTAGTCTCCTTTATGACTCTAATCTGATAGTGGTAGTGGGGTGGTAGATGTCTTGTCTCCCTTATGGCTCGAAACTGATAGTGTTAGATGTCTAGTCTCCCTTCTGCTCTAATCTGATAGTGGGGTGGTAGATGTCTAGTCTCCCTTATGACTCTAATCTGATAGTGGCAGTGGGGTGGTAGATGTCTAGTCTCCCGTATGGCTCTAATCTGATAGTGGGGTGGTAGATGTCTAGTCTCCATTATGGCTTTAATCTGATAGTGGTAGTGGGGTGGTAGATGTCTAGTCTCCTTTATGGCTCTAATCTGATAGTGGTAGTGGGGTGGTTGATGTCTAGTCTCCCTTATGGCTCTAATCTGATAGTGGGGTGGTAGATGTCTAGTCTCCATGATGGCTCTAATCTGATAGTGGTAGAGGGGTGGTAGATGTCTAGTCTCCCTTATGACTCTAATCTGATAGTGGTAGTGGGGTGGTAGATGTTTAGTCTACTTTATGACTCTAATCTGTTAGTGGTAGTGGGGTGGTAGATGTCTAGTCTCCCTTATGGCTCTAATCTGTTAGTGGTAGAGGGGTGGTAGATGTCTATGCTCCCTTATGGCTCTAATCTGATAGTGGGGTGGTAAATGTCTAGTCTCCCTTATGACTCTAATCTGATAGTGGTTGTGGGGTGGTAGATGTCTAGTCTCCCTTATGGCTCTAATCTGATAGTGGGGTGGTAGATGTCTAGTCTCCTTTATGACTCTAATCTGATAGTGGTAGTGGGGTGGTAGATGTCTTGTCTCCCTTATGGCTCGAAACTGATAGTGGTAGATGTCTAGTCTCCCTTATTAATCTAATCTGAAAGTGGGGTGGTAGATGTCTAGTCTCCCTTATGACTCTAATCTGATAGTGGTAGTGGGGTGGTAGATGTCTAGTCTCCCTTATGGCTCTAATCTGATAGTGGGGTGGTAGATGTCTAGTCTCCTTTATGACTCTAATCTGATAGTGGTAGTGGGGTGGGTAGATGTCTAGTCTCCCTTATGGCTCTAATATGATAGTGGTAGTGGGGTGGTAGATGTCTAGTCTCCCGTATGACTATAATCTGATAGTGGTAGTGGGGTGGTAGATGTCTAGTCTCCATTATGGCTCTAATCTGATAGTGGTAGTGGGGTGGTAGATGTCTAGTCTCCCTTATGGCTCTAATCTGATAGTGGTAGTGGGGTGGTTGATGTCTAGTCTCCCTTATGGCTCTAATCTGATAGTGGGGTGGTAGATGTCTAGTCTCCATGATGGCTCTAATCTGATAGTGGTAGAGGGGTGGTAGATGTCTAGTCTCCCTTATGACTCTAATCTGATAGTGGTAGTGGGTTGGTAGATGTCTAGTCTCCCTTATGGCTCTAATATTATAGTGGTAGTGGGGTGGTAGATGTCTAGTCTCCTTTATGACTCTAATCTGTTAGTGGTAGTGAGGTGGTAGATGTCTAGTCTCCCTTATGGCTCTAATCTGATAGTGGTAGTGGGGTGGTAGATGTCTAGGCTCCCTTATGGCTCTAATCTGATAGTGGGGTGGTAGATGTCTAGTCTCCCTTATGGCTCTAATCTGATAGTGGTAGTGGGGTGGTAGACGTCTAGTCTCCCTTATGGCTCTAATCTGATAGTGGTAGTGGGGTGGTAGATGTCTAGTGTCCCTTATGGCTCTAATCTGATAGTGGTAGTGGGGTGGTAGATGTCTAGTCTCCTTTATGGCTCTAATCTGATAGTGGTAGTGGGGTGGTAGATGTCTAGTCTCCTTTATGGCTCGAAACTGAGAGTGGTAGATGTCTAGTCTCCCTTATGGCTCTAATCTGATAGTGGGGTGGTAGATGTCTAGTCTCCCTGATGGCTCTAATCTGATAGTGGTAGTGGGGTGGTAGATGTCTAGTCTCCCTTATGGCTCTAATCTGATAGTGGTAGTGGGGTGGTAGATGTCTAGTCTCCCTTATGGCTCTAATCTGATAGTGGGGTGGTAGATGTCTAGTCTCCCTTATGGCTCTAATCTGATAGTGGGGTGGTAGATGTCTAGTCTCCCTTATGACTCTAATCTGATAGTGATAGAGGGGTGGTAGATGTCTAGTCTCCCTTATGACTCTAATCTGATAGTGGTAGTGGGATGGTAGATGTCTAGTCTCCCTTATGGCTCTAATATGATAGTGGTAGTGGGGTGGTAGATGTCTAGTCTCCCTTATGGCTCTAATATGATAGTGGTAGTGGGGTGGTAGATGTCTAGGCTCCCTTATGGCTCTAATCTGATAGTGGGGTGGTAGATGTCTAGTCTACTTTATGACTCTAATCTGTTAGTGGTAGTGGGGTGGTAGATGTCTAGTCTCCCTTATGGCTCTAATCTTATAGTGGTAGTGGGGTGGTAGATGTCTAGGCTCCCTTATGGCTCTAATCTGATAGTGGGGTGGTAAATGTCTAGTCTCCCTTATGGCTCTAATCTGATAGTGGGGTGGTAGATGTCTAGTCTCCATTATGGCTCTAATCTGATAGTGGTAGTGGGGTGGTAGATGTCTAGTCTCCCTTATGGCTCTAATCTGATAGTGGTAGTGGGGTGGTTGATGTCTAGTCTCCCTTATGGCTCTAATCTGATAGTGGGGTGGTAGATGTCTAGTCTCCATGATGGCTCTAATCTGATAGTGGTAGAGGGGTGGTAGATGTCTAGTCTCCCTTATGACTCTAATCTGATAGTGGTAGTGGGTTGGTAGATGTCTAGTCTCCCTTATGGCTCTAATATTATAGTGGTAGTGGGGTGGTAGATGTCTAGTCTCCTTTATGACTCTAATCTGTTAGTGGTAGTGAGGTGGTAGATGTCTAGTCTCCCTTATGGCTCTAATCTGATAGTGGTAGTGGGGTGGTAGATGTCTAGTCTCCCTTATGGCTCTAATCTGATAGTGGGGTGGTAGATGTCTAGTCTCCCTTATGGCTCTAATCTGATAGTGGTAGTGGGGTGGTAGACGTCTAGTCTCCCTTATGGCTCTAATCTGATAGTGGTAGTGGGGTGGTAGATGTCTAGTGTCCCTTATGGCTCTAATCTGATAGTGGTAGTGGGGTGGTAGATGTCTAGTCTCCTTTATGGCTCTAATCTGATAGTGGTAGTGGGGTGGTAGATGTCTAGTCTCCTTTATGGCTCGAAACTGAGAGTGGTAGATGTCTAGTCTACCTTATGACTCTAATCTGATAGTGGGGTGGTAGATGTCTAGTCTCCCTGATGGCTCTAATCTGATAGTGGTAGTGGGGTGGTAGATGTCTAGTCTCCCTTATGGCTCTAATCTGATAGTGGTAGTGGGGTGGTAGATGTCTAGTCTTCCTTATGGCTCTAATCTGATAGTGGGGTGGTAGATGTCTAGTCTCCCTTATGGCTCTAATCTGATAGTGGGGTGGTAGATGTCTAGTCTCCCTTATGACTCTAATCTGATAGTGATAGAGGGGTGGTAGATGTCTAGTCTCCCTTATGACTCTAATCTGATAGTGGTAGTGGGATGGTAGATGTCTAGTCTCCCTTATGGCTCCAATATGATAGTGGTAGTGGGGTGGTAGATGTCTAGTCTCCCTTATGGCTCTAATATGATAGTGGTAGTGGGGTGGTAGATGTCTAGGCTCCCTTATGACTCTAATCTGATAGTGGGGTGGTAGATGTCTAGTCTACTTTATGACTCTAATCTGTTAGTGGTAGTGGGGTGGTAGATGTCTAGTCTCCCTTATGGCTCTAATCTTATAGTGGTAGTGGGGTGGTAGATGTCTAGGCTCCCTTATGGCTCTAATCTGATAGTGGGGTGGTAGATGTCTAGTCTCCCTTATGACTCTAATCTGATAGTGGTAGTGGGGTGGTAGATGTCTTGTCTCCCTTATGGCTCGAAACTGATAGTGGTAGATGTCTAGTCTCCCTTATGGCTCTAATCTTATAGTGGTAGTGGGGTGATAGATGTCTAGTCTCCCTTATGGCTCGAAACTGATAGTGGTAGATGTCTAGTCTCCCTTATTGCTCTAATCTGAAAGTGGGGTGGTAGATGTCTAGTTTCCCTTATGACTCTAATCTGATAGTGGTAGTGGGGTGGTAGATGTCTAGTCTCCCTTATGGCTCTAATCTGATAGTGGGGTGGTAGATGTCTAGTCTCCTTTATGACTCTAATCTGATAGTGGTAGTGGGGTGGTAGATGTCTAGTCTCCCTTATGGCTCTAATCTGATAGTGGTAGTGGGGTGGTAGATGTCTAGTCTCCCGTATGACTCTAATCTGATAGTGGTAGTGGGGTGGTAGATGTCTAGTCTCCCTTATTGCTCTAATCTGATAGTGGGGTGGTAGATGTCTAGTCTCCCTTATGGCTCTAATCTGATAGTGGGGTGGTAGATGTCTAGTGTCCTTTATGACTCTAATCTGTTAGTGGTAGTGGAGTGGTAGATGACTAGTCTCCCTTATGGCTCTAATCTGATAGTGGTAGTGGGGTGGTAGATGTCTAGTCTCCCTTATGGCTCTAATCTGACAGCGGTAGTGGGGTGGTAGATGTCTAGGCTCCCTTATGGCTCTAATCTGATAGTGGTAGTGGGGTGGTAGATGTCTAGTCTCCCTTATGGCTCTAATATTATAGTGGTAGTGGGGTGGTAGATGTCTAGTCTCCTTTATGACTCTAATCTGTTAGTGGTAGTGAGGTGGTAGATGTCTAGTCTCCCTTATGGCTCTAATCTGATAGTGGTAGTGGGGTGGTAGATGTCTAGGCTCCCTTATGGCTCTAATCTGATAGTGGGGTGGTAGATGTCTAGTCTCCCTTATGACTCTAATCTGATAGTGGTAGTGGGGTGGTAGACGTCTAGTCTCCCTTATGGCTCTAATCTGATAGTGGTAGTGGGGTGGTAGATGTCTAGTGTCCCTTATGGCTCTAATCTGATAGTGGTAGTGGGGTGGTAGATGTCTAGTCTCCTTTATGGCTCTAATCTGATAGTGGTAGTGGGGTGGTAGATGTCTAGTCTCCTTTATGGCTCGAAACTGAGAGTGGTAGATGTCTAGTCTCCCTTATGGCTCTAATCTGATAGTGGGGTGGTAGATGTCTAGTCTCCCTGATGGCTCTAATCTGATAGTGGTAGTGGGGTGGTAGATGTCTAGTCTCCTTTATGGCTCTAATCTGATAGTGGTAGTGGGGTGGTAGATGTCTAGTCTCCCTTATGGCTCTAATCTGATAGTGGGGTGGTAGATGTCTAGTCTCCCTTATGGCTCTAATCTGATAGTGGGGTGGTAGATGTCTAGTCTCCCTTATGACTCTAATCTGATAGTGATAGAGGGGTGGTAGATGTCTAGTCTCCCTTATGACTCTAATCTGATAGTGGTAGTGGGATGGTAGATGTCTAGTCTCCCTTATGGCTCTAATATGATAGTGGTAGTGGGGTGGTAGATGTCTAGTCTCCCTTATGGCTCTAATATGATAGTGGTAGTGGGGTGGTAGATGTCTAGGCTCCCTTATGGCTCTAATCTGATAGTGGGGTGGTAGATGTCTAGTCTACTTTATGACTCTAATCTGTTAGTGGTAGTGGGGTGGTAGATGTCTAGTCTCCCTTATGGCTCTAATCTTATAGTGGTAGTGGGGTGGTAGATGTCTAGGCTCCCTTATGGCTCTAATCTGATAGTGGGGTGGTAAATGTCTAGTCTCCCTTATGGCTCTAATCTGATAGTGGGGTGGTAGATGTCTAGTCTCCATTATGGCTCTAATCCGATAGTGGTAGTGGGGTGGTAGATGTCTAGTCTCCCTTATGGCTCTAATCTGATAGTGGTAGTGGGGTGGTTGATGTCTAGTCTCCCTTATGGCTCTAATCTGATAGTGGGGTGGTAGATGTCTAGTCTCCATGATGGCTCTAATCTGATAGTGGTAGAGGGGTGGTAGATGTCTAGTCTCCCTTATGACTCTAATCTGATAGTGGTAGTGGGTTGGTAGATGTCTAGTCTCCCTTATGGCTCTAATATTATAGTGGTAGTGGGGTGGTAGATGTCTAGTCTCCTTTATGACTCTAATCTGTTAGTGGTAGTGAGGTGGTAGATGTCTAGTCTCCCTTATGGCTCTAATCTGATAGTGGTAGTGGGGTGGTAGATGTCTAGGCTCCCTTATGGCTCTAATCTGATAGTGGGGTGGTAGATGTCTAGTCTCCCTTATGACTCTAATCTAATAGTGGTAGTGGGGTGGTAGACGTCTAGTCTCCCTTATGGCTCTAATCTGATAGTGGTAGTGGGGTGGTAGATGTCTAGTCTCCCTTATGGCTCTAATCTGATAGTGGTAGTGGGGTGGTAGATGTCTAGTCTCCTTTATGGCTCTAATCTGATAGTGGTAGTGGGGTGGTAGATGTCTAGTCTCCTTTATGGCTCGAAACTGAGAGTGGTAGATGTCTAGTCTCCCTTATGGCTCTAATCTGATAGTGGTAGTGGGGTGGTAGATGTCTAGTCTCCCTGATGGCTCTAATCTGATAGTGGTAGTGGGGTGGTAGATGTCTAGTCTCCCTTATGGCTCTAATCTGATAGTGGTAGTGGGGTGGTAGATGTCTAGTCTCCCTTATGGCTCTAATCTGATAGTGGGGTGGTAGATGTCTAGTCTCCCTTATGGCTCTAATCTGATAGTGGGGTGGTAGATGTCTAGTCTCCCTTATGACTCTAATCTGATAGTGATAGAGGGGTGGTAGATGTCTAGTCTCCCTTATGACTCTAATCTGATAGTGGTAGTGGGATGGTAGATGTCTAGTCTCCCTTATGGCTCCAATATGATAGTGGTAGTGGGGTGGTAGATGTCTAGTCTCCCTTATGGCTCTAATATGATAGTGGTAGTGGGGTGGTAGATGTCTAGGCTCCCTTATGACTCTAATCTGATAGTGGGGTGGTAGATGTCTAGTCTACTTTATGACTCTAATCTGTTAGTGGTAGTGGGGTGGTAGATGTCTAGTCTCCCTTATGGCTCTAATCTTATAGTGGTAGTGGGGTGGTAGATGTCTAGGCTCCCTTATGGCTCTAATCTGATAGTGGGGTGGTAGATGTCTAGTCTCCTTTATGACTCTAATCTGATAGTGGTAGTGGGGTGGTAGATGTCTTGTCTCCCTTATGGCTCGAAACTGATAGTGGTAGATGTCTAGTCTCCCTTATGGCTCTAATCTTATAGTGGTAGTGGGGTGATAGATGTCTAGTCTCCCTTATGGCTCGAAACTGATAGTGGTAGATGTCTAGTCTCCCTTATTGCTCTAATCTGAAAGTGGGGTGGTAGATGTCTAGTTTCCCTTATGACTCTAATCTGATAGTGGTAGTGGGGTGGTAGATGTCTAGTCTCCCGTATGGCTCTAATCTGATAGTGGGGTGGTAGATGTCTAGTCTCCTTTATGACTCTAATCTGATAGTGGTAGTGGGGTGGTAGATGTCTAGTCTCCCTTATGGCTCTAATCTGATAGTGGTAGTGGGGTGGTAGATGTCTAGTCTCCCGTATGACTCTAATCTGATAGTGGTAGTGGGGTGGTAGATGTCTAGTCTCCCTTATTGCTCTAATCTGATAGTGGGGTGGTAGATGTCTAGTCTCCCTTATGGCTCTAATCTGATAGTGGGGTGGTAGATGTCTAGTGTCCTTTATGACTCTAATCTGTTAGTGGTAGTGGAGTGGTAGATGACTAGTCTCCCTTATGGCTCTAATCTGATAGTGGTAGTGGGGTGGTAGATGTCTAGTCTCCCTTATGGCTCTAATCTGACAGCGGTAGTGGGGTGGTAGATGTCTAGGCTCCCTTATGGCTCTAATCTGATAGTGGTAGTGGGGTGGTAGATGTCTAGTCTCCCTTATGGCTCTAATCTGATAGTGGTAGTGGGGTGGTAGATGTCTAGTCTCCTTTATGGCTCTAATCTGATAGTGGGGTGGTAGATGTCTAGACTCCCTTATGGCTGTAATCTGATAGTGGTAGTGGTGTGGTAGATGTCTAATCTCCCTTATGGCTCTAATCTGATAGTGGTAGTGGGGTGGTAGATGTCTAGACTCCCTTATGGCTCTAATCTGATAGTGGGGTGGTAGATGTCTAGTCTCCCTTATGGCTCTAATCTGGTAGTGGTAGTGGGGTGGTAGATGTCTAGTCTCCCTTGTGGCTCTAATCTGGTAGAGGTAGTGGGTGGTAGGTGTCTAGTCTCCCTTATGGCTCTAATCTGATAGTGGGGTGGTAGATGTCTAGTCTCCTTTATGACTCTAATCTGATAGTGGGGTGGTAGATGTCTAGTCTCCTTTATGGCTCTAATCTGATATGGGTAGTGGGGTGATAGATGTCTAGTCTCCCTTATGGCTCTAATCTGATAGTGGTAGTGGGGTGGTAGATGTCTAGTCTCCCTTATGGCTGTAATCTGAAAGTGGGGTGGTAGATGTCTAGTCTCCCTTATGACACTAATCTGTTAGTGGTAGTGGGGTGTTAGATGTCTAGTCTACCTTATGACTCTAATCTGATAGTGGGGTGGTAGATGTCTAGTCTCCCTTATGGCTCTAATCTGATAGTGGTAGTGGGGTGGTAGATGTCTATTCTCCCTTATGGCTCTAATCTGATAGTGGGGTGGTAGATGTCTAGTCTCCTTTATGACTCTAATCTGATAGTGGTAGTGGGGTGGTAGATGTCTAGTCTCCCTTATGGCTCTAATCTGATAGTGGGGTGGTAGATGTCTAGTCTCCCTTATGGCTCTAATCTGATAGTGGTAGTGGGGTGGTAGGTGTCTAGTCTCCCTTATGGCTCTAATCTGATAGTGGTAGTGGGGTGGTAGATGTCTAGTCTCCCTTATGGCTCTAATCTGATAGTGGTGGTGGGGTGGTAGATGTCTAGTCTCCCTTATGGCTCTAATCTGACAGCGGTAGTGGGGTGGTAGATGTCTAGTCTCCTTTATGACTCTAATCTGATAGTGGTAGTGGGGTGGTAGATGTCAAGTCTCCCTTATGGCTCTAATCTGATAGTGGTAGTGGGGTGGTAGATGTCTAGTCTCCTGTATGGCTCTAATCTGATAGTGGGGTGGTAGATGTCTAGACTCCCTTATGGCTGTAATCTGATAGTGGTAGTGGTGTGGTAGATGTCTAGTCTCCCTTATGGCTCTAATCTGGTAGTGGTAGTGGGTGGTAGATGTCTAGTCTCCCTTATGGCTCTAATCTGATAGTGGTAGTGGGGTGGTAGATGTCTAGTCTCCCTTATGGCTCTAATCTGATAGTGGGGTGGTAGATGTCTAGTCTCCTTTATGACTCTAATCTGATAGTGGTAGTGGGGTGGTAGATGTCTAGTCTACTTTATGACTCTAATCTGATAGTGGTAGTGGGGTGGTAGATGTCTAGTCTCCTTTATGGCTCTAATCTGATAGTGGGGTGGTAGATGTCTAGTCTCCTTTATGACTCTAATCTGATAGTGGTAGTGGGGTGGTAGATGTCTAGTCTCCCTTATGGCTCTAATCTGATAGTGGTAGAGGGTTGGTAGATGTCTAGTCTCACTTATGGCTCTAATATGATAGTGGTAGTGGGGTGGTAGATGTCTAGTCTCCCGTATGGCTCTAAAATGATAATGGTAGTGGGGTGGTAGATGTCTAGTCTCCTTTATGACTCTAATCTGATAGTGGTAGTGGGGTGGTAGATGTCTAGTCTCCCTTATGGCTCTAATCTGATAGTGGTAGTGGGGTGGTAGATGTCTAGTCTCCCGTATGGCTCTAATCTGATAGTGGGGTGGTAGATGTCTAGTCTCCTTTATGACTCTAATCTGATAGTGGTAGTGGGGTGGTAGATGTCTAGTCTCCCTTATGGCTCTAATCTGATAGTGGTAGTGGGGTGGTAGATGTCTAGTCTCCCGTATGACTCTAATCTGATAGTGGTAGTGGGGTGGTAGATGTCTAGTCTCCCTTATTGCTCTAATCTGATAGTGGGGTGGTAGATGTCTAGTCTCCCTTATGGCTCTAATCTGATAGTGGGGTGGTAGATGTCTAGTGTCCTTTATGACTCTAATCTGTTAGTGGTAGTGGAGTGGTAGATGACTAGTCTCCCTTATGGCTCTAATCTGATAGTGGTAGTGGGGTGGTAGATGTCTAGTCTCCCTTATGGCTCTAATCTGACAGCGGTAGTGGGGTGGTAGATGTCTAGGCTCCCTTATGGCTCTAATCTGATAGTGGTAGTGGGGTGGTAGATGTCTAGTCTCCCTTATGGCTCTAATCTGATAGTGGTAGTGGGGTGGTAGATGTCTAGTCTCCTTTATGGCTCTAATCTGATAGTGGGGTGGTAGATGTCTAGACTCCCTTATGGCTGTAATCTGATAGTGGTAGTGGTGTGGTAGATGTCTAATCTCCCTTATGGCTCTAATCTGATAGTGGTAGTGGGGTGGTAGATGTCTAGACTCCCTTATGGCTCTAATCTGATAGTGGGGTGGTAGATGTCTAGTCTCCCTTATGGCTCTAATCTGGTAGTGGTAGTGGGGTGGTAGATGTCTAGTCTCCCTTGTGGCTCTAATCTGGTAGAGGTAGTGGGTGGTAGGTGTCTAGTCTCCCTTATGGCTCTAATCTGATAGTGGGGTGGTAGATGTCTAGTCTCCTTTATGACTCTAATCTGATAGTGGGGTGGTAGATGTCTAGTCTCCTTTATGGCTCTAATCTGATATGGGTAGTGGGGTGATAGATGTCTAGTCTCCCTTATGGCTCTAATCTGATAGTGGTAGTGGGGTGGTAGATGTCTAGTCTCCCTTATGGCTGTAATCTGAAAGTGGGGTGGTAGATGTCTAGTCTCCCTTATGACACTAATCTGTTAGTGGTAGTGGGGTGTTAGATGTCTAGTCTACCTTATGACTCTAATCTGATAGTGGGGTGGTAGATGTCTAGTCTCCCTTATGGCTCTAATCTGATAGTGGTAGTGGGGTGGTAGATGTCTATTCTCCCTTATGGCTCTAATCTGATAGTGGGGTGGTAGATGTCTAGTCTCCTTTATGACTCTAATCTGATAGTGGTAGTGGGGTGGTAGATGTCTAGTCTCCCTTATGGCTCTAATCTGATAGTGGGGTGGTAGATGTCTAGTCTCCCTTATGGCTCTAATCTGATAGTGGTAGTGGGGTGGTAGGTGTCTAGTCTCCCTTATGGCTCTAATCTGATAGTGGTAGTGGGGTGGTAGATGTCTAGTCTCCCTTATGGCTCTAATCTGATAGTGGTGGTGGGGTGGTAGATGTCTAGTCTCCCTTATGGCTCTAATCTGACAGCGGTAGTGGGGTGGTAGATGTCTAGTCTCCTTTATGACTCTAATCTGATAGTGGTAGTGGGGTGGTAGATGTCAAGTCTCCCTTATGGCTCTAATCTGATAGTGGTAGTGGGGTGGTAGATGTCTAGTCTCCTGTATGGCTCTAATCTGATAGTGGGGTGGTAGATGTCTAGACTCCCTTATGGCTGTAATCTGATAGTGGTAGTGGTGTGGTAGATGTCTAGTCTCCCTTATGGCTCTAATCTGGTAGTGGTAGTGGGTGGTAGATGTCTAGTCTCCCTTATGGCTCTAATCTGATAGTGGTAGTGGGGTGGTAGATGTCTAGTCTCCCTTATGGCTCTAATCTGATAGTGGGGTGGTAGATGTCTAGTCTCCTTTATGACTCTAATCTGATAGTGGTAGTGGGGTGGTAGATGTCTAGTCTACTTTATGACTCTAATCTGATAGTGGTAGTGGGGTGGTAGATGTCTAGTCTCCTTTATGGCTCTAATCTGATAGTGGGGTGGTAGATGTCTAGTCTCCTTTATGACTCTAATCTGATAGTGGTAGTGGGGTGGTAGATGTCTAGTCTCCCTTATGGCTCTAATCTGATAGTGGTAGAGGGTTGGTAGATGTCTAGTCTCACTTATGGCTCTAATATGATAGTGGTAGTGGGGTGGTAGATGTCTAGTCTCCCGTATGGCTCTAAAATGATAATGGTAGTGGGGTGGTAGATGTCTAGTCTCCTTTATGACTCTAATCTGATAGTGGTAGTGGGGTGGTAGATGTCTAGTCTCCCTTATGGCTCTAATCTGATAGTGGTAGTGGGGTGGTAGATGTCTAGTCTCCCTTATGGCTCTAATCTGATAGTGGGGTGGTAGATGTCTAGTGTCCTTTATGACTCTAATCTGTTAGTGGTAGTGGAGTGGTAGATGTCTAGTCTCCCTTATGGCTCTAATCTGATAGTGGGGTGGTAGATGTCTAGTCTCCCTTATGGCTCTAATCTGATAGTGGTAGTGGGGTGGTAGATGTCTAGTCTCCCTTATGGCTCTAATCTGATAGTGGTAGTGGGGTGGTAGATGTCTAGTCTCCCTTATGACTCTAATCTGACAGCGGTAGTGGGGTGGTAGATGTCTAGTCTCCTTTATGACTCTAATCTGATAGTGGTAGTGGGGTGGTAGATGTCTAGTCTCCCTTATGGCTCTAATCTGATAGTGGGGTGGTAGATGTCTAGTGTCCTTTATGACTCTAATCTGATAGTGGTAGTGGGGTGGTAGATGTCTAGTCTCCCTTATGGCTCTAATCTGATAGTGGTAGTGGGGTGGTAGATGTCTAGTCTCCCTTATGGCTCTAATCTGACAGCGGTAGTGGGGTGGTAGATGTCTAGTCTCCCTTATGACTCTAATCTGATAGTGGTAGTGGGGTGGTAGATGTCAAGTCTCCCTTATGGCTCTAATCTGATAGTGGTAGTGGGGTGGTAGATGTCTAGTCTCCTTTATGGCTCTAATCTGATAGTGGGGTGGTAGATGTCTAGTCTCCCTTATGCCTCTAATCTGATAGTGGGGTGGTAGATGTCTAGTCTCCTTTATGACTCTAATCTGTTAGTGGTAGTGGAGTGGTAGATGTCTAGTCTCCCTTATGGCTCTAATCTGATAGTGGTAGTGGGGTGGTAGATGTCTAGTCTCCCTTATGGCTCTAATCTGATAGTGGTAGTGGGGTGGTAGATGTCTAGTCTCCCTTATGGCTCTAATCTGATAGTGGTGGTGGGGTGGTAGATGTCTAGTCTCCCTTATGGCTCTAATCTGACAGCGGTAGTGGGGTGGTAGATGTCTAGTCTCCTTTATGACTCTAATCTGATAGTGGTAGTGGGGTGGTAGATGTCAAGTCTCCCTTATGGCTCTAATCTGATAGTGGTAGTGGGGTGGTAGATGTCTAGTCTCCTGTATGGCTCTAATCTGATAGTGGGGTGGTAGATGTCTAGACTCCCTTATGGCTCTAATCTGATAGTGGTAGTGGTGTGGTAGATGTCTAGTCTCCCTTATGGCTCTAATCTGGTAGTGGTAGTGGGTGGTAGATGTCTAGTCTCCCTTATGGCTCTAATCTGATAGTGGTAGTGGGGTGGTAGATGTCTAGTCTCCCTTATGGCTCTAATCTGATAGTGGGGTGGTAGATGTCTAGTCTCCTTTATGACTCTAATCTGATAGTGGTAGTGGGGTGGTAGATGTCTAGTCTACTTTATGACTCTAATCTGATAGTGGTAGTGGGGTGGTAGATGTCTAGTCTCCTTTATGGCTCTAATCTGATAGTGGGGTGGTAGATGTCTAGTCTCCTTTATGACTCTAATCTGATAGTGGTAGTGGGGTGGTAGATGTCTAGTCTCCCTTATGGCTCTAATCTGATAGTGGTAGAGGGTTGGTAGATGTCTAGTCTCACTTATGGCTCTAATATGATAGTGGTAGTGGGGTGGTAGATGTCTAGTCTCCCGTATGGCTCTAAAATGATAATGGTAGTGGGGTGGTAGATGTCTAGTCTCCTTTATGACTCTAATCTGATAGTGGTAGTGGGGTGGTAGATGTCTAGTCTCCCTTATGGCTCTAATCTGATAGTGGTAGTGGGGTGGTAGATGTCTAGTCTCCCTTATGGCTCTAATCTGATAGTGGGGTGGTAGATGTCTAGTGTCCTTTATGACTCTAATCTGTTAGTGGTAGTGGAGTGGTAGATGTCTAGTCTCCCTTATGGCTCTAATCTGATAGTGGGGTGGTAGATGTCTAGTCTCCCTTATGGCTCTAATCTGATAGTGGTAGTGGGGTGGTAGATGTCTAGTCTCCCTTATGGCTCTAATCTGATAGTGGTAGTGGGGTGGTAGATGTCTAGTCTCCCTTATGACTCTAATCTGACAGCGGTAGTGGGGTGGTAGATGTCTAGTCTCCTTTATGACTCTAATCTGATAGTGGTAGTGGGGTGGTAGATGTCTAGTCTCCCTTATGGCTCTAATCTGATAGTGGGGTGGTAGATGTCTAGTGTCCTTTATGACTCTAATCTGTTAGTGGTAGTGGAGTGGTAGATGTCTAGTCTCCCTTATGGCTCTAATCTGATAGTGGTAGTGGGGTGGTAGATGTCTAGTCTCCCTTATGGCTCTAATCTGACAGCGGTAGTGGGGTGGTAGATGTCTAGTCTCCTTTATGACTCTAATCTGATAGTGGTAGTGGGGTGGTAGATGTCAAGTCTCCCTTATGGCTCTAATCTGATAGTGGTAGTGAGGTGGTAGATGTTTAGTCTCCTTTATGGCTCTAATCTGATAGTGGGGTGGTAGATGTCTAGTCTCCCTTATGCCTCTAATCTGATAGTGGGGTGGTAGATGTCTAGTCTCCTTTATGACTCTAATCTGTTAGTGGTAGTGGAGTGGTAGATGTCTAGTCTCCCTTATGGCTCTAATCTGATAGTGGTAGTGGGGTGGTAGATGTCTAGTCTCCCTTATGGCTCTAATCTGATAGTGGTAGTGGGGTGGTAGATGTCTAGTCTCCCTTATGGCTCTAATCTGATAGTGGTAGTGGGGTGGTAGATGTCTAGTCTCCCTTATGGCTCTAATCTGATAGTGGGGTGGTAGATGTCTAGTGTCCTTTATGACTCTAATCTGTTAGTGGTAGTGGGGTGGTAGATGTCTAGTCTCCTTTATGGCTCTAATCTGATATGGGTAGTGGGGTGATAGATGTCTAGTCTCCCTTATGGCTCTAATCTGATAGTGGTAGTTGGGTGGTAGATGTCTAGTCTCCCTTATGGCTGTAATCTGAAAGTGGGGTGGTAGATGTCTAGTCTCCCTTATGACTCTAATCTGTTAGTGGTAGTGGGGTGTTAGATGTCTAGTCTACCTTATGACTCTAATCTGATAGTGGGGTGGTAGATGTCTAGTCTCCCTTATGGCTCTAATCTGATAGTGGTAGTGGGGTGGTAGATGTTTATTCTCCCTTATGGCTCTAATCTGATAGTGGTAGTGGGGTGGTAGATGTTTAGTCTCCTTTATGGCTCTAATCTGATAGTGGGGTGGTAGATGTCTAGTCTCCTTTATGACTCTAATCTGATAGTGGTAGTGGGGTGGTAGATGTTTAGTCTCCTTTATGGCTCTAATCTGATAGTGGGGTGGTAGATGTCTAGACTCCCTTATGGCTCTAATCTGATAGTGGTAGTGGGGTGGTAGATGTCTAGTCTCCCTTATGGCTCTAATCTGACAGCGGTAGTGGGGTGGTAGATGTCTAGTCTCCTTTATGACTCTAATCTGATAGTGGTAGTGGGGTGGTAGATGTCATGTCTCCCTTATGGCTCTAATCTGATAGTGGTAGTCGGGTGGTAGATGTCTAGTCTCCTTTATGGCTCTAATCTGATAGTGGGGTGGTAGATGTCTAGACTCCCTTATGGCTGTAATCTGATAGTGGTAGTGGGGTGGTAGATGTCTAGTCTCCCTTATGGCTCTAATCTGGTAGTGGTAGTGGGTGGTAGATGTCTAGTCTCCCTTATGGATCTAATCTGATAGTGGGGTGGTAGATGTCTAGTCTCCTTTATGACTCTAATCTGGTAGTGGTAGATGTCTAGTCTACCTTATGACTCTAATCTGATAGTGGTAGTGGGGTGGTAGATGTCTAGTCTCCTTTATGGCTATAATCTGATAGTGGGGTGGTAGATGTCTAGACTCCCTTATGGCTCTAATCTGATGGTGGTAGTGGGGTGGTAGATGTCTAGTCTCCCTTATGGCTCTAATCTGATAGTGGTAGTGGGGTGGTAGATGTCTAGTCTCCCTTATGGCTCTAATCTGATAGTGGTAGAGGGTTGGTAGATGTCTAGTCTCACTTATGGCTCTAATATGATAGTGGTAGTGGGGTGGTAGATGTCTAGTCTCCTTTATGGCTATAATCTGATAGTGGGGTGGTAGATGTCTAGACTCCCTTATGGCTCTAATCTGATAGTGGTAGTGGGGTGGTAGATGTCTAGTCTCCCTTATGGCTCTAATCTGATAGTGGGGTGGTAGATGTCTAGTGTCCTTTATGACTCTAATCTGTTAGTGGTAGTGGGGTGGTAGATGTCTAGTCTCCTTTATGGCTCTAATCTGATATGGGTAGTGGGGTGATAGATGTCTAGTCTCCCTTATGGCTCTAATCTGATAGTGGTAGTTGGGTGGTAGATGTCTAGTCTCCCTTATGGCTGTAATCTGAAAGTGGGGTGGTAGATGTCTAGTCTCCCTTATGACTCTAATCTGTTAGTGGTAGTGGGGTGTTAGATGTCTAGTCTACCTTATGACTCTAATCTGATAGTGGGGTGGTAGATGTCTAGTCTCCCTTATGGCTCTAATCTGATAGTGGTAGTGGGGTGGTAGATGTCTATTCTCCCTTATGGCTCTAATCTGATAGTGGGGTGGTAGATGTCTAGTCTCCTTTATGACTCTAATCTGATAGTGGTAGTGGGGTGGTAGATGTTTAGTCTCCTTTATGGCTCTAATCTGATAGTGGGGTGGTAGATGTCTAGACTCCCTTATGGCTCTAATCTGATAGTGGTAGTGGGGTGGTAGATGTCTAGTCTCCCTTATGGCTCTAATCTGACAGCGGTAGTGGGGTGGTAGATGTCTAGTCTCCTTTATGACTCTAATCTGATAGTGGTAGTGGGGTGGTAGATGTCTAGTCTCCCTTATGGCTCTAATCTGATAGTGGTAGTCGGGTGGTAGATGTCTAGTCTCCTTTATGGCTCTAATCTGATAGTGGGGTGGTAGATGTCTAGACTCCCTTATGGCTGTAATCTGATAGTGGTAGTGGGGTGGTAGATGTCTAGTCTCCCTTATGGCTCTAATCTGGTAGTGGTAGTGGGTGGTAGATGTCTAGTCTCCCTTATGGATCTAATCTGATAGTGGGGTGGTAGATGTCTAGTCTCCTTTATGACTCTAATCTGGTAGTGGTAGATGTCTAGTCTACCTTATGACTCTAATCTGATAGTGGTAGTGGGGTGGTAGATGTCTAGTCTCCTTTATGGCTATAATCTGATAGTGGGGTGGTAGATGTCTAGACTCCCTTATGGCTCTAATCTGATGGTGGTAGTGGGGTGGTAGATGTCTAGTCTCCCTTATGGCTCTAATCTGATAGTGGTAGTGGGGTGGTAGATGTCTAGTCTCCCTTATGGCTCTAATCTGATAGTGGTAGAGGGTTGGTAGATGTCTAGTCTCACTTATGGCTCTAATATGATAGTGGTAGTGGGGTGGTAGATGTCTAGTCTCCCGTATGGCTCTAAAATGATAATGGTAGTGGGGTGGTAGATGTCTAGTCTCCTTTATGACTCTAATCTGATAGTGGTAGTGGGGTGGTAGATGTCTAGTCTCCCTTATGGCTCTAATCTGATAGTGGTAGTGGGGTGGTAGATGTCTAGTCTCCCTTATGGCTCTAATCTGATAGTGGGGTGGTAGATGTCTAGTGTCCTTTATGACTCTAATCTGTTAGTGGTAGTGGAGTGGTAGATGTCTAGTCTCCCTTATGGCTCTAATCTGATAGTGGTAGTGGGGTGGTAGATGTCTAGTCTCCCTTATGGCTCTAATCTGATAGTGGTAGTGGGGTGGTAGATGTCTAGTCTCCCTTATGGCTCTAATCTGACAGCGGTAGTGGGGTGGTAGATGTCTAGTCTCCTTTATGACTCTAATCTGATAGTGGTAGTGAGGTGGTAGATGTCTAGTCTCCTTTATGGCTCTAATCTGATAGTGGGGTGGTAGATGTCTAGTCTCCCTTATGCCTCTAATCTGATAGTGGGGTGGTAGATGTCTAGTCTCCTTTATGACTCTAATCTGTTAGTGGTAGTGGAGTGGTAGATGTCTAGTCTCCCTTATGGCTCTAATCTGATAGTGGTAGTGGGGTGGTAGATGTCTAGTCTCCCTTATGACTCTAATCTGATAGTGGGGTGGTAGATGTCTAGTCTCCCTTATGACTCTAATCTGATAGTGGTAGTGGGGTGGTAGATGTCTAGTCTCCCGTATGGCTCTAATCTGATAGTGGTAGTGGGGTGGTAGATGTCTAGTCTCCTTTATGGCTCTAATCTGATAGTGGGGTGGTAGATGTCTAGACTCCCTTATGGCTCTAATCTGATGGTGGTAGTGGGGTGGTAGATGTCTAGTCTCCCTTATGGCTCTAATCTGATAGTGGTAGTGGGGTGGTAGATGTCTAGTCTCCCGTATGGCTCTAATCTGATAGTGGTAGTGGCGTGGTAGATGTGTAGTGTCCTTTATGACTCTAATCTGATAGTGGGTGGTAGATGTCTAGTCTCCCGTATGCCTCTAATCTGATATTGGGGTGGTAGATGTCTAGTCTCCTTTATGACTCTAATCTTTTAGTGGAAGTGGGGTGGTAGATGTCTAGTCTCCCTTATGGCTCTAATCTGATAGTGGGGTGGTAGATGTCTAGTCTCCCTTATGGCTCTAATCTGACAGCGGTAGTGGGGTGGTAGATGGCTAGTCTCCTTTATGACTCTAATCTGTTAGTGGTAGTGGGGTGGTAGATGTCTAGTCTCCCTTATGGCTCTAATCTCATAGTGGTAGTGGGGTGGTAGATGTCTAGTCTCCCTTATGGCTCTAATCTGATAGTGGTAGTGGGGTGGTAGATGTCTAGTCTCCCTTATGGCTCTAATCTGACAGCGATAGTGGGGTGGTAGATGTCTAGTCTCCCTTATTCCTCTAATATGATAGTGGTAGTGGGGTGGTAGATGTCTAGTCTCCTTTATGGCTCTAATCTGATAGCGGGGTGGTAGATGTCTAGACTCCCTTATGGCTCTAATCTGATAGTGGTAGTGGGTGGTAGATGTCTAGTCTCCCTTATGGCTCTAATATGACAGCGGTAGTGGGGTTGAAGATGTCTAGGCTCCCTTATGGCTCTAATCTGATAGTGGTAGTGGGGTGGTAGATGTCTAGTCTCCCTTATGGCTCTATTCTGATAGTGGTAGTGGGGTGGTAGATGTCTAGTCTCCTTTATGGCTCTAATCTGATCGTGGGGTGGTAGATGTCTAGTCTCACTTATGGCTCTAATCAGGTAGTGGTAGTGGGGTGGTAGATGTCTAGTCTCCCTTATGGCTCTAATCTGATAGTGGTAGATGTCTAGTCTCCCTTATGGCTCTAATCTGATAGTGGGGTGGTAGATGTCTAGTCTCCCTTATGACTCTAATCCAATAGTGGTAGTGGGGTGGTAGATGTCTAGTCTCCCTTATGGCTCTAATCTGATAGTGGTAGTGGGGTGGTAGATGTCTAGTCTCCCTTATGGCTCTAATCTGATAGTGGTAGATGTCTAGTCTCCCTTATGGCTCTAATCTGATAGTGGGGTGGTAGATGTCTAGTCTCCCTTATGGCTCTAATCTGATAGTGGTAGAGGGGTGGTAGATGTCTATTCTCCCTTATGGCTCTAATCTGATAGTGGGGTGGTAGATGTCTAGTCTCCCTTATGGCTCTAATCTGATAGTGGTAGAGGTGTGGTAGATGTCTAGTCTCCCTTATGACTCTAATCTGATAGTGGTAGTGGGGTGGTAGATGTCTAGTCTCCCTTATGGCTCTAATCTGGTAGTGGGTGGTAGATGTCTAGTCTTCTTTATGGCTCTAATCTGATAGTGGGGTGGTAGATGTCTAGTCTCCCTTATGGCTCTAATCTGGTAGTGGTAGTGGGGTGGTAGATGTCTAGTCTCCCTTATGGCTCTAATCTGATAGTGGGGTGGTAGATGTCTAGTCTCCCTTATGTCTCTAATCCTATAGTGGTAGTGGGGTGGTAGATGTCTAGTCTCCCTTATGGCTCTAATCTGATAGTGGGGTGGTAGATGTCTAGTGTCCTTTATGACTCTAATCTGATAGTGGGGTGGTAGATGTGTAGTCTCCCTTATGGCTCTAATCTGGTAGTGGTAGTGGGGTGGTAGATGTCTAGTCTCCCTTATGGCTCTAATCTGATAGTGGTAGAGGGGTGGTAGATGTCTAGTCTCCCTTATGACTCTAATCTGATAGTGGTATTAGGGTGGTAGATGTCTAGTCTCCCTTATGGCTCTAATCTGATAGTGGTAGTGGGGTGGTAGATGTCTAGTCTCCCGTATGGCTCTAATCTGATAGTGGTAGTGGCGTGGTAGATGTGTAGTGTCCTTTATGACTCTAATCTGATAGTGGGTGGTAGATGTCTAGTCTCCCGTATGCCTCTAATCTGATATTGGGGTGGTAGATGTCTAGTCTCCTTTATGACTCTAATCTTTTAGTGGAAGTGGGGTGGTAGATGTCTAGTCTCCCTTATGGCTCTAATCTGATAGTGGGGTGGTAGATGTCTAGTCTCCCTTATGGCTCTAATCTGATAGTGGTAGTGGGGTGGTAGATGGCTAGTCTCCTTTATGACTCTAATCTGTTAGTGGTAGTGGGGTGGTAGATGTCTAGTCTCCCTTATGGCTCTAATCTGATAGTGGTAGTGGGGTGGTAGATGTCTAGTCTCCCTTATGGCTCTAATCTGATAGTGGTAGTGGGGTGGTAGATGTCTAGTCTCCCTTATGGCTCTAATCTGACAGCGGTAGTGGGGTGGTAGATGTCTAGTCTCCCTTATTCCTCTAATATGATAGTGGTAGTGGGGTGGTAGATGTCTAGTCTCCTTTATGGCTCTAATCTGATAGCGGGGTGGTAGATGTCTAGACTCCCTTATGGCTCTAATCTGATAGTGGTAGTGGGTGGTAGATGTCTAGTCTCCCTTATGGCTCTAATATGACAGCGGTAGTGGGGTTGAAGATGTCTAGGCTCCCTTATGGCTCTAATCTGATAGTGGTAGTGGGGTGGTAGATGTCTAGTCTCCCTTATGGCTCTATTCTGATAGTGGTAGTGGGGTGGTAGATGTCTAGTCTCCTTTATGGCTCTAATCTGATCGTGGGGTGGTAGATGTCTAGTCTCCCTTATGGCTCTAATCAGGTAGTGGTAGTGGGGTGGTAGATGTCTAGTCTCCCTTATGGCTCTAATCTGATAGTGGTAGATGTCTAGTCTCCCTTATGGCTCTAATCTGATAGTGGGGTGGTAGATGTCTAGTCTCCCTTATGACTCTAATCCAATAGTGGTAGTGGGGTGGTAGATGTCTAGTCTCCCTTATGGCTCTAATCTGATAGTGGTAGTGGGGTGGTAGATGTCTAGTCTCCCTTATGGCTCTAATCTGATAGTGGTAGATGTCTAGTCTCCCTTATGGCTCTAATCTGATAGTGGGGTGGTAGATGTCTAGTCTCCCTTATGGCTCTAATCTGATAGTGGTAGAGGGGTGGTAGATGTCTATTCTCCCTTATGGCTCTAATCTGATAGTGGGGTGGTAGATGTCTAGTCTCCCTTATGGCTCTAATCTGATAGTGGTAGAGGTGTGGTAGATGTCTAGTCTCCCTTATGACTCTAATCTGATAGTGGTATTAGGGTGGTAGATGTCTCCCTTATGGCTCTAATCTGATAGTGGTAGTGGGGTGGTAGATGTCTAGTCTCCCTTATGGCTCTAATCTGGTAGTGGGTGGTAGATGTCTAGTCTTCTTTATGGCTCTAATCTGATAGTGGGGTGGTAGATGTCTAGTCTCCCTTATGGCTCTAATCTGGTAGTGGTAGTGGGGTGGTAGATGTCTAGTCTCCCTTATGGCTCTAATCTGATAGTGGGGTGGTAGATGTCTAGTCTCCCTTATGTCTCTAATCCTATAGTGGTGGTGGGGTGGTAGATGTCTAGTCTCCCTTATGGCTCTAATCTGATAGTGGGGTGGTAGATGTCTAGTGTCCTTTATGACTCTAATCTGATAGTGGGGTGGTAGATGTGTAGTCTCCCTTATGGCTCTAATCTGGTAGTGGTAGTGGGGTGGTAGATGTCTAGTCTCCCTTATGGCTCTAATCTGATAGTGGTAGAGGGGTGGTAGATGTCTAGTCTCCCTTATGACTCTAATCTGATAGTGGTATTAGGGTGGTAGATGTCTAGTCTCCCTTATGGCTCTAATCTGATAGTGGTAGTGGGGTGGTAGATGTCTAGTCTCCCTTATGGCTCTAATCTGATAGTGGGGTGGTAGATGTCTAGTCTCCTTTATGACACTAAACTGATAGTGGTAGTGGGGTGGTAGATGTCTAGTCTACCTTATGACTCTAATCTGATAGTGGTAGTGGGGTGGTAGATGTCTAGTCTCCCGTATGGCTCTAATCTGATAGTGGTAGTGGGGTGGTAGATGTCTAGTCTCCCGTATGGCTCTAATCTGATAGTGGTAGTGGGGTGGTAGATGTCTAGTCTCCCGTATGGCTCTAATCTGATAGTGGTAGTGGGGTGGTAGATGTCTAGTCTCCTTTATGGCTCTAATCTGATAGTGGGGTGGTAGATGTCTAGACTCCCTTATGGCTCTAATCTGATGGTGGTAGTGGGGTGCTAGATGTCTAGTCTCCCTTATGGCTCTAATCTGATAGTGGTAGTGGGGTGGTAGATGTCTAGTCTCCCTTATGGCTCTAATCTGATAGTGGTAGTGAGGTGGTAGATGTCTAGTCTCCCTTATGGCTCTAATCTGATAGTGGTAGATGTCTAGTCTCCCTTATGGCTCTAATCTGATAGTGGGGTGGTAGATGTCTAGGCTCCCTTATGGCTCTAATCTGATAGTGGTAGAGGGGTGGTAGATGTCTAGTCTCCCTTATGACTCTAATCTGATAGTGGTATTAGGGTGGTAGATGTCTAGTCTCCCTTATGGCTCTAATCTGATAGTGGTAGTGGGGTGGTAGATGTCTAGTCTCCCTTATGGCTCTAATCTGGTAGTGGGTGGTAGATGTCTAGTCTTCTTTATGGCTCTAATCTGATAGTAGGGTGGTAGATGTCTAGTCTCCCTTATGGCTCTAATCTGGTAGTGGTAGTGGGGTGGTAGATGTCTAGTCTCCCTTATGGCTCTAATCTGATAGTGGTAGTGGGGTGGTAGATGTCTAGTCTCCCTTATGGCTCTAATCTGATAGTGGGGTGGTAGATGTCTAGACTCCCTTATGGCTCTAATCTGATAGTGGTAGTGGGGTGGTAGATGTCTAGTCTCCCTTATGACTCTAATCTGATAGTGGGGTGGTAGATGTCTAGTCTCCCTTATGACTCTAATCTGATAGTGGTAGTGGGGTGGTAGATGTCTAGTCTCCCGTATGGCTCTAATCTGATAGTGGTAGTGGGGTGGTAGATGTCTAGTCTCCTTTATGGCTCTAATCTGATAGTGGGGTGGTAGATGTCTAGACTCCCTTATGGCTCTAATCTGATGGTGGTAGTGGGGTGGTAGATGTCTAGTCTCCCTTATGGCTCTAATCTGATAGTGGTAGTGGGGTGGTAGATGTCTAGTCTCCCTTATGGCTCTAATCTGATAGTGGTAGTGGCGTGGTAGATGTGTAGTGTCCTTTATGACTCTAATCTGATAGTGGGTGGTAGATGTCTAGTCTCCCGTATGCCTCTAATCTGATATTGGGGTGGTAGATGTCTAGTCTCCTTTATGACTCTAATCTTTTAGTGGAAGTGGGGTGGTAGATGTCTAGTCTCCCTTATGGCTCTAATCTGATAGTGGGGTGGTAGATGTCTAGTCTCCCTTATGGCTCTAATCTGACAGCGGTAGTGGGGTGGTAGATGGCTAGTCTCCTTTATGACTCTAATCTGTTAGTGGTAGTGGGGTGGTAGATGTCTAGTCTCCCGTATGGCTCTAATCTGATAGTGGTAGTGGGGTGGTAGATGTCTAGTCTCCCTTATGGCTCTAATCTGATAGTGGTAGTGGGGTGGTAGATGTCTAGTCTCCCTTATGGCTCTAATCTGACAGCGGTAGTGGGGTGGTAGATGTCTAGTCTCCCTTATTCCTCTAATATGATAGTGGTAGTGGGGTGGTAGATGTCTAGTCTCCTTTATGGCTCTAATCTGATAGTGGGGTGGTAGATGTCTAGACTCCCTTATGGCTCTAATCTGATAGTGGTAGTGGGTGGTAGATGTCTAGTCTCCCTTATGGCTCTAATCTGATAGTGGTAGATGTCTAGTCTCCCTTATGGCTCTAATCTGATAGTGGGGTGGTAGATGTCTAGGCTCCCTTATGGCTCTAATCTGATAGTGGTAGAGGGGTGGTAGATGTCTAGTCTCCCTTATGACTCTAATCTGATAGTGGTATTAGGGTGGTAGATGTCTAGTCTCCCTTATGGCTCTAATCTGATAGTGGTAGTGGGGTGGTAGATGTCTAGTCTCCCTTATGGCTCTAATCTGGTAGTGGGTGGTAGATGTCTAGTCTTCTTTATGGCTCTAATCTGATAGTAGGGTGGTAGATGTCTAGTCTCCCTTATGGCTCTAATCTGATAGTGGTAGTGGGGTGGTAGATGTCTAGTCTCCCTTATGGCTCTAATCTGATAGTGGTAGTGGGGTGGTAGATGTCTAGTCTCCCTTATGGCTCTAATCTGATAGTGGGGTGGTAGATGTCTAGACTCCCTTATGGCTCTAATCTGATAGTGGTAGTGGGGTGGTAGATGTCTAGTCTCCCTTATGACTCTAATCTGATAGTGGGGTGGTAGATGTCTAGTCTCCCTTATGACTCTAATCTGATAGTGGTAGTGGGGTGGTAGATGTCTAGTCTCCCGTATGGCTCTAATCTGATAGTGGGGTGGTAGATGTCTAGACTCCCTTATGGCTCTAATCTGATGGTGGTAGTGGGGTGGTAGATGTCTAGTCTCCCTTATGGCTCTAATCTGATAGTGGTAGTGGGGTGGTAGATGTCTAGTCTCCCTTATGGCTCTAATCTGATAGTGGTAGTGGCGTGGTAGATGTCTAGTCTCCCTTATGGCTCTATTCTGATAGTGGTAGTGGGGTGGTAGATGTCTAGTCTCCTTTATGGCTCTAATCTGATCGTGGGGTGGTAGATGTCTAGTCTCCCTTATGGCTCTAATCAGGTAGTGGTAGTGGGGTGGTAGATGTCTAGTCTCCCTTATGGCTCTAATCTGATAGTGGTAGATGTCTAGTCTCCCTTATGGCTCTAATCTGATAGTGGGGTGGTAGATGTCTAGTCTCCCTTATGACTCTAATCCAATAGTGGTAGTGGGGTGGTAGATGTCTAGTCTCCCTTATGGCTCTAATCTGATAGTGGTAGTGGGGTGGTAGATGTCTAGTCTCCCTTATGGCTCTAATCTGATAGTGGTAGATGTCTAGTCTCCCTTATGGCTCTAATCTGATAGTGGGGTGGTAGATGTCTAGTCTCCCTTATGGCTCTAATCTGATAGTGGTAGTGGGGTGGTAGATGTCTAGTCTCCCTTATGGCTCTAATCTGATAGTGGTAGTGGGGTGGTAGATGTCTAGTCTCCTTTATGGCTCTAATCTGATAGTGGTAGAGGTGTGGTAGATGTCTAGTCTCCCTTATGACTCTAATCTGATAGTGGTATTAGGGTGGTAGATGTCTCCCTTATGGCTCTAATCTGATAGTGGTAGTGGGGTGGTAGATGTCTAGTCTCCCTTATGGCTCTAATCTGGTAGTGGGTGGTAGATGTCTAGTCTTCTTTATGGCTCTAATCTGATAGTGGGGTGGTAGATGTCTAGTCTCCCTTATGGCTCTAATCTGGTAGTGGTAGTGGGGTGGTAGATGTCTAGTCTCCCTTATGGCTCTAATCTGATAGTGGGGTGGTAGATGTCTAGTCTCCCTTATGTCTCTAATCCTATAGTGGTGGTGGGGTGGTAGATGTCTAGTCTCCCTTATGGCTCTAATCTGATAGTGGGGTGGTAGATGTCTAGTGTCCTTTATGACTCTAATCTGATAGTGGGGTGGTAGATGTGTAGTCTCCCTTATGGCTCTAATCTGGTAGTGGTAGTGGGGTGGTAGATGTCTAGTCTCCCTTATGGCTCTAATCTGATAGTGGTAGAGGGGTGGTAGATGTCTAGTCTCCCTTATGACTCTAATCTGATAGTGGTATTAGGGTGGTAGATGTCTAGTCTCCCTTATGGCTCTAATCTGATAGTGGTAGTGGGGTGGTAGATGTCTAGTCTCCCTTATGGCTCTAATCTGATAGTGGGGTGGTAGATGTCTAGTCTCCTTTATGACACTAAACTGATAGTGGTAGTGGGGTGGTAGATGTCTAGTCTACCTTATGACTCTAATCTGATAGTGGTAGTGGGGTGGTAGATGTCTAGTCTCCCGTATGGCTCTAATCTGATAGTGGTAGTGGGGTGGTAGATGTCTAGTCTCCCGTATGGCTCTAATCTGATAGTGGTAGTGGGGTGGTAGATGTCTAGTCTCCCGTATGGCTCTAATCTGATAGTGGTAGTGGGGTGGTAGATGTCTAGTCTCCTTTATGGCTCTAATCTGATAGTGGGGTGGTAGATGTCTAGACTCCCTTATGGCTCTAATCTGATGGTGGTAGTGGGGTGCTAGATGTCTAGTCTCCCTTATGGCTCTAATCTGATAGTGGTAGTGGGGTGGTAGATGTCTAGTCTCCCTTATGGCTCTAATCTGATAGTGGTAGTGAGGTGGTAGATGTCTAGTCTCCCTTATGGCTCTAATCTGATAGTGGTAGATGTCTAGTCTCCCTTATGGCTCTAATCTGATAGTGGGGTGGTAGATGTCTAGGCTCCCTTATGGCTCTAATCTGATAGTGGTAGAGGGGTGGTAGATGTCTAGTCTCCCTTATGACTCTAATCTGATAGTGGTATTAGGGTGGTAGATGTCTAGTCTCCCTTATGGCTCTAATCTGATAGTGGTAGTGGGGTGGTAGATGTCTAGTCTCCCTTATGGCTCTAATCTGGTAGTGGGTGGTAGATGTCTAGTCTTCTTTATGGCTCTAATCTGATAGTAGGGTGGTAGATGTCTAGTCTCCCTTATGGCTCTAATCTGGTAGTGGTAGTGGGGTGGTAGATGTCTAGTCTCCCTTATGGCTCTAATCTGATAGTGGTAGTGGGGTGGTAGATGTCTAGTCTCCCTTATTGCTCTAATCTGATAGTGGGGTGGTAGATGTCTAGACTCCCTTATGGCTCTAATCTGATAGTGGTAGTGGGGTGGTAGATGTCTAGTCTCCCTTATGACTCTAATCTGATAGTGGGGTGGTAGATGTCTAGTCTCCCTTATGACTCTAATCTGATAGTGGTAGTGGGGTGGTAGATGTCTAGTCTCCCGTATGGCTCTAATCTGATAGTGGTAGTGGGGTGGTAGATGTCTAGTCTCCTTTATGGCTCTAATCTGATAGTGGGGTGGTAGATGTCTAGACTCCCTTATGGCTCTAATCTGATGGTGGTAGTGGGGTGGTAGATGTCTAGTCTCCCTTATGGCTCTAATCTGATAGTGGTAGTGGGGTGGTAGATGTCTAGTCTCCCTTATGGCTCTAATCTGATAGTGGTAGTGGCGTGGTAGATGTGTAGTGTCCTTTATGACTCTAATCTGATAGTGGGTGGTAGATGTCTAGTCTCCCGTATGCCTCTAATCTGATATTGGGGTGGTAGATGTCTAGTCTCCTTTATGACTCTAATCTTTTAGTGGAAGTGGGGTGGTAGATGTCTAGTCTCCCTTATGGCTCTAATCTGATAGTGGGGTGGTAGATGTCTAGTCTCCCTTATGGCTCTAATCTGACAGCGGTAGTGGGGTGGTAGATGGCTAGTCTCCTTTATGACTCTAATCTGTTAGTGGTAGTGGGGTGGTAGATGTCTAGTCTCCCGTATGGCTCTAATCTGATAGTGGTAGTGGGGTGGTAGATGTCTAGTCTCCCTTATGGCTCTAATCTGATAGTGGTAGTGGGGTGGTAGATGTCTAGTCTCCCTTATGGCTCTAATCTGACAGCGGTAGTGGGGTGGTAGATGTCTAGTCTCCCTTATTCCTCTAATATGATAGTGGTAGTGGGGTGGTAGATGTCTAGTCTCCTTTATGGCTCTAATCTGATAGTGGGGTGGTAGATGTCTAGACTCCCTTATGGCTCTAATCTGATAGTGGTAGTGGGTGGTAGATGTCTAGTCTCCCTTATGGCTCTAATCTGATAGTGGTAGATGTCTAGTCTCCCTTATGGCTCTAATCTGATAGTGGGGTGGTAGATGTCTAGGCTCCCTTATGGCTCTAATCTGATAGTGGTAGAGGGGTGGTAGATGTCTAGTCTCCCTTATGACTCTAATCTGATAGTGGTATTAGGGTGGTAGATGTCTAGTCTCCCTTATGGCTCTAATCTGATAGTGGTAGTGGGGTGGTAGATGTCTAGTCTCCCTTATGGCTCTAATCTGGTAGTGGGTGGTAGATGTCTAGTCTTCTTTATGGCTCTAATCTGATAGTAGGGTGGTAGATGTCTAGTCTCCCTTATGGCTCTAATCTGGTAGTGGTAGTGGGGTGGTAGATGTCTAGTCTCCCTTATGGCTCTAATCTGATAGTGGTAGTGGGGTGGTAGATGTCTAGTCTCCCTTATGGCTCTAATCTGATAGTGGGGTGGTAGATGTCTAGACTCCCTTATGGCTCTAATCTGATAGTGGTAGTGGGGTGGTAGATGTCTAGTCTCCCTTATGACTCTAATCTGATAGTGGGGTGGTAGATGTCTAGTCTCCCTTATGACTCTAATCTGATAGTGGTAGTGGGGTGGTAGATGTCTAGTCTCCCGTATGGCTCTAATCTGATAGTGGTAGTGGGGTGGTAGATGTCTAGTCTCCTTTATGGCTCTAATCTGATAGTGGGGTGGTAGATGTCTAGACTCCCTTATGGCTCTAATCTGATGGTGGTAGTGGGGTGGTAGATGTCTAGTCTCCCTTATGGCTCTAATCTGATAGTGGTAGTGGGGTGGTAGATGTCTAGTCTCCCTTATGGCTCTAATCTGATAGTGGTAGTGGCGTGGTAGATGTGTAGTGTCCTTTATGACTCTAATCTGATAGTGGGTGGTAGATGTCTAGTCTCCCGTATGCCTCTAATCTGATATTGGGGTGGTAGATGTCTAGTCTCCTTTATGACTCTAATCTTTTAGTGGAAGTGGGGTGGTAGATATCTAGGCTCCCTTATGGCTCTAATCTGATAGTGGGGTGGTAGATGTCTAGTCTCCCTTATGGCTCTAATCTGACAGCGGTAGTGGGGTGGTAGATGGCTAGTCTCCTTTATGACTCTAATCTGTTAGTGGTAGTGGGGTGGTAGATGTCTAGTCTCCCTTATGGCTCTAATCTGATAGTGGTAGTGGGGTGGTAGATGTCTAGTCTCCCTTATGGCTCTAATCTGATAGTGGTAGTGGGGTGGTAGATGTCTAGTCTCCCTTATGGCTCTAATCTGACAGCGGTAGTGGGGTGGTAGATGTCTAGTCTCCCTTATTCCTCTAATATGATAGTGGTAGTGGGGTGGTAGATGTCTAGTCTCCTTTATGGCTCTAATCTGATAGTGGGGTGGTAGATGTCTAGACTCCCTTATGGCTCTAATCTGATAGTGGTAGTGGGTGGTAGATGTCTAGTCTCCCTTATGGCTCTAATATGACAGCGGTAGTGGGGTTGAAGATGTCTAGGCTCCCTTATGGCTCTAATCTGATAGTGGTAGTGGGGTGGTAGATGTCTAGTCTCCCTTATGGCTCTATTCTGATAGTGGTAGTGGGGTGGTAGATGTCTAGTCTACTTTATGGCTCTAATCTGATCGTGGGGTGGTAGATGTCTAGTCTCACTTGTGGCTCTAATCAGGTAGTGGTAGTGGGGTGGTAGATGTCTAGTCTCCCTTATGGCTCTAATCTGATAGTGGTAGATGTCTAGTCTCCCTTATGGCTCTAATCTGATAGTGGGGTGGTAGATGTCTAGTCTCCCTTATGACTCTAATCCAATAGTGGTAGTGGGGTGGTAGATGTCTAGTCTCCCTTATGGCTCTAATCTGATAGTGGTAGTGGGGTGGTAGATGTCTAGTCTCCCTTATGGCTCTAATCTGATAGTGGTAGATGTCTAGTCTCCCTTATGGCTCTAATCTGATAGTGGGGTGGTAGATGTCTAGTCTCCCTTATGGCTCTAATCTGATAGTGGTAGTGGGTGGTAGATGTCTAGTCTCCCTTATGGCTCTAATATGACAGCGGTAGTGGGGTTGAAGATGTCTAGGCTCCCTTATGGCTCTAATCTGATAGTGGTAGTGGGGTGGTAGATGTCTAGTCTCCCTTATGGCTCTATTCTGATAGTGGTAGTGGGGTGGTAGATGTCTAGTCTCCTTTATGGCTCTAATCTGATCGTGGGGTGGTAGATGTCTAGTCTCACTTGTGGCTCTAATCAGGTAGTGGTAGTGGGGTGGTAGATGTCTAGTCTCCCTTATGGCTCTAATCTGATAGTGGTAGATGTCTAGTCTCCCTTATGGCTCTAATCTGATAGTGGGGTGGTAGATGTCTAGTCTCCCTTATGACTCTAATCCAATAGTGGTAGTGGGGTGGTAGATGTCTAGTCTCCCTTATGGCTCTAATCTGATAGTGGTAGTGGGGTGGTAGATGTCTAGTCTCCCTTATGGCTCTAATCTGATAGTGGTAGATGTCTAGTCTCCCTTATGGCTCTAATCTGATAGTGGGGTGGTAGATGTCTAGTCTCCCTTATGGCTCTAATCTGATAGTGGTAGAGGGGTGGTAGATGTTTATTCTCCCTTATGGCTCTAATCTGATAGTGGGGTGGTAGATGTCTAGTCTCCCTTATGGCTCTAATCTGATAGTGGTAGAGGTGTGGTAGATGTCTAGTCTCCCTTATGACTCTAATCTGATAGTGGTATTAGGGTGGTAGATGTCTAGTCTCCCTTATGGCTCTAATCTGATAGTGGTAGTGGGGTGGTAGATGTCTAGTCTCCCTTATGGCTCTAATCTGGTAGTGGGTGGTAGATGTCTAGTCTTCTTTATGGCTCTAATCTGATAGTGGGGTGGTAGATGTCTAGTCTCCCTTATGGCTCTAATCTGGTAGTGGTAGTGGGGTGGTAGATGTCTAGTCTCCCTTATGGCTCTAATCTGATAGTGGTAGTGGGGTGGTAGATGTCTAGTCTCCCTTATGGCTCTAATCTGATAGTGGCGTGGTAGATGTCTGGTCTCCCCTATGGCTCTAATCTGATAGTGGTAGTGGTGTGGTAGATGTCTAGTCTCCCTTATGGCTCTAATCTGACAGCGGTAGTGGGGTGGTAGATGTCTAGACTCCCTTATGGCTCTAATCTGATAGTGGTAGTGGGGTGGTAGATGTCTAGTCTCCCTTATGACTCTAATCTGATAGTGGGGTGGTAGATGTCTAGTCTCCCTTATGACTCTAATCTGATAGTGGTAGTGGGGTGGTAGATGTCTAGTCTCCCGTATGGCTCTAATCTGATAGTGGTAGTGGGGTGGTAGATGTCTAGTCTCCTTTATGGCTCTAATCTGATAGTGGGGTGGTAGATGTCTAGACTCCCTTATGGCTCTAATCTGATGGTGGTAGTGGGGTGGTAGATGTCTAGTCTCCCTTATGGCTCTAATCTGATAGTGGTAGTGGGGTGGTAGATGTCTAGTCTCCCTTATGGCTCTAATCTGATAGTGGTAGTGGCGTGGTAGATGTGTAGTGTCCTTTATGACTCTAATCTGATAGTGGGTGGTAGATGTCTAGTCTCCCGTATGCCTCTAATCTGATATTGGGGTGGTAGATGTCTAGTCTCCTTTATGGCTCTAATCTGGTAGTGGGTGGTAGATGTCTAGTCTTCTTTATGGCTCTAATCTGATAGTAGGGTGGTAGATGTCTAGTCTCCCTTATGGCTCTAATCTGGTAGTGGTAGTGGGGTGGTAGATGTCTAGTCTCCCTTATGGCTCTAATCTGATAGTGGGGTGGTATATGTCTAGACTCCCTTATGGCTCTAATCTGATAGTGGTAGTGGGGTGGTAGATGTCTAGTCTCCCTTATGACTCTAATCTGATAGTGGGGTGGTAGATGTCTAGTCTCCCTTATGACTCTAATCTGATAGTGGTAGTGGGGTGGTAGATGTCTAGTCTCCCGTATGGCTCTAATCTGATAGTGGTAGTGGGGTGGTAGATGTCTAGTCTCCTTTATGGCTCTAATCTGATAGTGGGGTGGTAGATGTCTAGACTCCCTTATGGCTCTAATCTGATGGTGGTAGTGGGGTGGTAGATGTCTAGTCTCCCTTATGGCTCTAATCTGATAGTGGTAGTGGGGTGGTAGATGTCTAGTCTCCCTTATGGCTCTAATCTGATAGTGGTAGTGGCGTGGTAGATGTGTAGTGTCCTTTATGACTCTAATCTGATAGTGGGTGGTAGATGTCTAGTCTCCCGTATGCCTCTAATCTGATAGTGGGGTGGTAGATGTCTAGTCTCCCTTATGGCTCTAATCTGACAGCGGTAGTGGGGTGGTAGATGGCTAGTCTCCTTTATGACTCTAATCTGTTAGTGGTAGTGGGGTGGTAGATGTCTAGTCTCCCTTATGGCTCTAATCTGATAGTGGTAGTGGGGTGGTAGATGTCTAGTCTCCCTTATGGCTCTAATCTGATAGTGGTAGTGGGGTGGTAGATGTCTAGTCTCCCTTATGGCTCTAATCTGACAGCGGTAGTGGGGTGGTAGATGTCTAGTCTCCCTTATTCCTCTAATATGATAGTGGTAGTGGGGTGGTAGATGTCTAGTCTCCTTTATGGCTCTAATCTGATAGTGGGGTGGTAGATGTCTAGACTCCCTTATGGCTCTAATCTGATAGTGGTAGTGGGTGGTAGATGTCTAGTCTCCCTTATGGCTCTAATCTGATAGTGGTAGATGTCTAGTCTCCCTTATGGCTCTAATCTGATAGTGGGGTGGTAGATGTCTAGGCTCCCTTATGGCTCTAATCTGATAGTGGTAGAGGGGTGGTAGATGTCTAGTCTCCCGTATGGCTCTAATCTGATAGTGGTAGTGGGGTGGTAGATGTCTAGTCTCCTTTATGGCTCTAATCTGATGGTGGTAGTGGGGTGGTAGATGTCTAGTCTCCCTTATGGCTCTAATCTGATAGTGGTAGTGGGGTGGTAGATGTCTAGTCTCCCTTATGGCTCTAATCTGATAGTGGTAGTGGCGTGGTAGATGTGTAGTGTCCTTTATGACTCTAATCTGATAGTGGGTGGTAGATGTCTAGTCTCCTGTATGCCTCTAATCTGATATTGGGGTGGTAGATGTCTAGTCTCCTTTATGGCTCTAATCTGGTAGTGGGTGGTAGATGTCTAGTCTTCTTTATGGCTCTAATCTGATAGTAGGGTGGTAGATGTCTAGTCTCCCTTATGGCTCTAATCTGGTAGTGGTAGTGGGGTGGTAGATGTCTAGTCTCCCTTATGGCTCTAATCTGATAGTGGTAGTGGGGTGGTAGATGTCTAGTCTCCCTTATGGCTCTAATCTGATAGTGGGGTGGTAGATGTCTAGACTCCCTTATGGCTCTAATCTGATAGTGGTAGTGGGGTGGTAGATGTCTAGTCTCCCTTATGACTCTAATCTGATAGTGGGGTGGTAGATGTCTAGTCTCCCTTATGACTCTAATCTGATAGTGGTAGTGGGGTGGTAGATGTCTAGTCTCCCGTATGGCTCTAATCTGATAGTGGTAGTGGGGTGGTAGATGTCTAGTCTCCTTTATGGCTCTAATCTGATAGTGGGGTGGTAGATGTCTAGACTCCCTTATGGCTCTAATCTGATGGTGGTAGTGGGGTGGTAGATGTCTAGTCTCCCTTATGGCTCTAATCTGATAGTGGTAGTGGGGTGGTAGATGTCTAGTCTCCCTTATGGCTCTAATCTGATAGTGGTAGTGGCGTGGTAGATGTGTAGTGTCCTTTATGACTCTAATCTGATAGTGGGTGGTAGATGTCTAGTCTCCCGTATGCCTCTAATCTGATATTGGGGTGGTAGATGTCTAGTCTCCTTTATGACTCTAATCTTTTAGTGGAAGTGGGGTGGTAGATGTCTAGTCTCCCTTATGGCTCTAATCTGATAGTGGGGTGGTAGATGTCTAGTCTCCCTTATGGCTCTAATCTGACAGCGGTAGTGGGGTGGTAGATGGCTAGTCTCCTTTATGACTCTAATCTGTTAGTGGTAGTGGGGTGGTAGATGTCTAGTCTCCCTTATGGCTCTAATCTGATAGTGGTAGTGGGGTGGTAGATGTCTAGTCTCCCTTATGGCTCTAATCTGATAGTGGTAGTGGGGTGGTAGATGTCTAGTCTCCCTTATGGCTCTAATCTGACAGCGGTAGTGGGGTGGTAGATGTCTAGTCTCCCTTATTCCTCTAATATGATAGTGGTAGTGGGGTGGTAGATGTCTAGTCTCCTTTATGGCTCTAATCTGATAGTGGGGTGGTAGATGTCTAGACTCCCTTATGGCTCTAATCTGATAGTGGTAGTGGGTGGTAGATGTCTAGTCTCCCTTATGGCTCTAATCTGATAATGGTAGATGTCTAGTCTCCCTTATGGCTCTAATCTGATAGTGGGGTGGTAGATGTCTAGGCTCCCTTATGGCTCTAATCTGATAGTGGTAGAGGGGTGGTAGATGTCTAGTCTCCCTTATGACTCTAATCTGATAGTGGTATTAGGGTGGTAGATGTCTAGTCTCCCTTATGGCTCTAATCTGATAGTGGTAGTGGGGTGGTAGATGTCTAGTCTCCCTTATGGCTCTAATCTGGTAGTGGGTGGTAGATGTCTAGTCTTCTTTATGGCTCTAATCTGATAGTAGGGTGGTAGATGTCTAGTCTCCCTTATGGCTCTAATCTGGTAGTGGTAGTGGGGTGGTAGATGTCTAGTCTCCCTTATGGCTCTAATCTGATAGTGGTAGTGGGGTGGTAGATGTCTAGTCTCCCTTATGGCTCTAATCTGATAGTGGGGTGGTAGATGTCTAGACTCCCTTATGGCTCTAATCTGATAGTGGTAGTGGGGTGGTAGATGTCTAGTCTCCCTTATGACTCTAATCTGATAGTGGGGTGGTAGATGTCTAGTCTCCCTTATGACTCTAATCTGATAGTGGTAGTGGGGTGGTAGATGTCTAGTCTCCCGTATGGCTCTAATCTGATAGTGGTAGTGGGGTGGTAGATGTCTAGTCTCCTTTATGGCTCTAATCTGATAGTGGGGTGGTAGATGTCTAGACTCCCTTATGGCTCTAATCTGATGGTGGTAGTGGGGTGGTAGATGTCTAGTCTCCCTTATGGCTCTAATCTGATAGTGGTAGTGGGGTGGTAGATGTCTAGTCTCCCTTATGGCTCTAATCTGATAGTGGTAGTGGCGTGGTAGATGTGTAGTGTCCTTTATGACTCTAATCTGATAGTGGGTGGTAGATGTCTAGTCTCCCGTATGCCTCTAATCTGATATTGGGGTGGTAGATGTCTAGTCTCCTTTATGACTCTAATCTTTTAGTGGAAGTGGGGTGGTAGATATCTAGTCTCCCTTATGGCTCTAATCTGATAGTGGGGTGGTAGATGTCTAGTCTCCCTTATGGCTCTAATCTGACAGCGGTAGTGGGGTGGTAGATGGCTAGTCTCCTTTATGACTCTAATCTGTTAGTGGTAGTGGGGTGGTAGATGTCTAGTCTCCCTTATGGCTCTAATCTGATAGTGGTAGTGGGGTGGTAGATGTCTAGTCTCCCTTATGGCTCTAATCTGATAGTGGTAGTGGGGTGGTAGATGTCTAGTCTCTCTTATGGCTCTAATCTGACAGCGGTAGTGGGGTGGTAGATGTCTAGTCTCCCTTATTCCTCTAATATGATAGTGGTAGTGGGGTGGTAGATGTCTAGTCTCCTTTATGGCTCTAATCTGATAGTGGGGTGGTAGATGTCTAGACTCCCTTATGGCTCTAATCTGATAGTGGTAGTGGGTGGTAGATGTCTAGTCTCCCTTATGGCTCTAATATGACAGCGGTAGTGGGGTTGAAGATGTCTAGGCTCCCTTATGGCTCTAATCTGATAGTGGTAGTGGGGTGGTAGATGTCTAGTCTCCCTTATGGCTCTATTCTGATAGTGGTAGTGGGGTGGTAGATGTCTAGTCTCCTTTATGGCTCTAATCTGATCGTGGGGTGGTAGATGTCTAGTCTCACTTGTGGCTCTAATCAGGTAGTGGTAGTGGGGTGGTAGATGTCTAGTCTCCCTTATGGCTCTAATCTGATAGTGGTAGATGTCTAGTCTCCCTTATGGCTCTAATCTGATAGTGGGGTGGTAGATGTCTAGTCTCCCTTATGACTCTAATCCAATAGTGGTAGTGGGGTGGTAGATGTCTAGTCTCCCTTATGGCTCTAATCTGATAGTGGTAGTGGGGTGGTAGATGTCTAGTCTCCCTTATGGCTCTAATATGATAGTGGTAGATGTCTAGTCTCCCTTATGGCTCTAATCTGATAGTGGGGTGGTAGATGTCTAGTCTCCCTTATGGCTCTAATCTGATAGTGGTAGAGGGGTGGTAGATGTCTATTCTCCCTTATGGCTCTAATCTGATAGTGGGGTGGTAGATGTCTAGTCTCCCTTATGGCTCTAATCTGATAGTGGTAGAGGTGTGGTAGATGTCTAGTCTCCCTTATGACTCTAATCTGATAGTGGTATTAGGGTGGTAGATGTCTAGTCTCCCTTATGGCTCTAATCTGATAGTGGTAGTGGGGTGGTAGATGTCTAGTCTCCCGTATGGCTCTAATCTGGTAGTGGGTGGTAGATGTCTAGTCTTCTTTATGGCTCTAATCTGATAGTGGGGTGGTAGATGTCTAGTCTCCCTTATGGCTCTAATCTGGTAGTGGTAGTGGGGTGGTAGATGTCTAGTCTCCCTTATGGCTCTAATCTGATAGTGGTAGTGGGGTGGTAGATGTCTAGTCTCCCTTATGGCTCTAATCTGATATTGGCGTGGTAGATGTCTGGTCTCCCCTATGGCTCTAATCTGATAGTGGTAGTGGTGTGGTAGATGTCTAGTCTCCCTTATGGCTCTAATCTGACAGCGGTAGTGGGGTGGTAGATGTCTAGACTCCCTTATGGCTCTAATCTGATAGTGGTAGTGGGGTGGTAGATGTCTAGTCTCCCTTATGACTCTAATCTGATAGTGGGGTGGTAGATGTCTAGTCTCCCTTATGACTCTAATCTGATAGTGGTAGTGGGGTGGTAGATGTCTAGTCTCCCGTATGGCTCTAATCTGATAGTGGTAGTGGGGTGGTAGATGTCTAGTCTCCTTTATGGCTCTAATCTGATAGTGGGGTGGTAGATGTCTAGACTCCCTTATGGCTCTAATCTGATGGTGGTAGTGGGGTGGTAGATGTCTAGTCTCCCTTATGGCTCTAATCTGATAGTGGTAGTGGGGTGGTAGATGTCTAGTCTCCCTTATGGCTCTAATCTGATAGTGGTAGTGGCGTGGTAGATGTGTAGTGTCCTTTATGACTCTAATCTGATAGTGGGTGGTAGATGTCTAGTCTCCCGTATGCCTCTAATCTGATATTGGGGTGGTAGATGTCTAGTCTCCTTTATGACTCTAATCTTTTAGTGGAAGTGGGGTGGTAGATGTCTAGTCTCCCTTATGGCTCTAATCTGATAGTGGGGTGGTAGATGTCTAGTCTCCCTTATGGCTCTAATCTGACAGCGGTAGTGGGGTGGTAGATGGCTAGTCTCCTTTATGACTCTAATCTTTTAGTGGTAGTGGGGTGGTAGATGTCTAGTCTCCCTTATGGCTCTAATCTGATAGTGGTAGTGGGGTGGTAGATGTCTAGTCTCCCTTATGGCTCTAATCTGATAGTGGTAGTGGGGTGGTAGATGTCTAGTCTCCCTTATGGCTCTAATCTGACAGCGGTAGTGGGGTGGTAGATGTCTAGTATCCCTTATTCCTCTAATATGATAGTGGTAGTGGGGTGGTAGATGTCTAGTCTCCTCTATGGCTCTAATCTGATAGTGGGGTGGTAGATGTCTAGACTCCCTTATGGCTCTAATCTGATAGTGGTAGTGGGTGGTAGATGTCTAGACTCCCTTATGGCTCTAATATGACAGCGGTAGTGGGGTGGAAGATGTCTAGGCTCCCTTATGGCTCTAATCTGATAGTGGTAGTGGGGTGGTAGATGTCTAGTCTCCCTTATGGCTCTATTCTGATAGTGGTAGTGGGGTGGTAGATGTCTAGTCTCCTTTATGGCTCTAATCTGATCGTGGGGTGGTAGATGTCTAGTCTCACTTGTGGCTCTAATCAGGTAGTGGTAGTGGGGTGGTAGATGTCTAGTCTCCCTTATGGCTCTAATCTGATAGTGGTAGATGTCTAGTCTCCCTTATGGCTCTAATCTGATAGTGGGGTGGTAGATGTCTAGTCTCCCTTATGACTCTAATCCAATAGTGGTAGTGGGGTGGTAGATGTCTAGTCTCCCTTATGGCTCTAATCTGATAGTGGTAGTGGGGTGGTAGATGTCTAGTCTCCCTTATGGCTCTAATCTGATAGTGGTAGATGTCTAGTCTCCCTTATGGCTCTAATCTGATAGTGGGGTGGTAGATGTCTAGTCTCCCTTATGGCTCTAATCTGATAGTGGTAGAGGGGTGGTAGATGTCTATTCTCCCTTATGGCTCTAATCTGATAGTGGGGTGGTAGATGTCTAGTCTCCCTTATGGCTCTAATCTGATAGTGGTAGAGGTGTGGTAGATGTCTAGTCTCCCTTATGACTCTAATCTGATAGTGGTATTAGGGTGGTAGATGTCTAGTCTCCCTTATGGCTCTAATCTGGTAGTGGGTGGTAGATGTCTAGTCTTCTTTATGGCTCTAATCTGATAGTGGGGTGGTAGATGTCTAGTCTCCCTTATGGCTCTAATCTGGTAGTGGTAGTGGGGTGGTAGATGTCTAGTCTCCCTTATGGCTCTAATCTGATAGTGGTAGTGGGGTGGTAGATGTCTAGTCTCCCTTATGGCTCTAATCTGATAGTGGCGTGGTAGATGTCTGGTCTCCCCTATGGTTCTAATCTGATAGTGGTAGTGGTGTGGTAGATGTCTAGTCTCCCTTATGGCTCTAATCTGACAGCGGTAGTGGGGTGGTAGATGTCTAGACTCCCTTATGGCTCTAATCTGATAGTGGTAGTGGGGTGGTAGATGTCTAGTCTCCCTTATGACTCTAATCTGATAGTGGGGTGGTAGATGTCTAGTCTCCCTTATGACTCTATACTGATAGTGGTAGTGGGGTGGTAGATGTCTAGTCTCCCGTATGGCTCTAATCTGATAGTGGTAGTGGGGTGGTAGATGTCTAGTCTCCTTTATGGCTCTAATCTGATAGTGGGGTGGTAGATGTCTAGACTCCCTTATGGCTCTAATCTGATGGTGGTAGTGGGGTGGTAGATGTCTAGTCTCCCTTATGGCTCTAATCTGATAGTGGTAGTGGGGTGGTAGATGTCTAGTCTCCCTTATGGCTCTAATCTGATAGTGGTAGTGGCGTGGTAGATGTGTAGTGTCCTTTATGACTCTAATCTGATAGTGGGTGGTAGATGTCTAGTCTCCCGTATGCCTCTAATCTGATATTGGGGTGGTAGATGTCTAGTCTCCTTTATGACTCTAATCTTTTAGTGGAAGTGGGGTGGTAGATGTCTAGTCTCCCTTATGGCTCTAATCTGATAGTGGGGTGGTAGATGTCTAGTCTCCCTTATGGCTCTAATCTGACAGCGGTAGTGGGGTGGTAGATGGCTAGTCTCCTTTATGACTCTAATCTTTTAGTGGTAGTGGGGTGGTAGATGTCTAGTCTCCCTTATGGCTCTAATCTGATAGTGGTAGTGGGGTGGTAGATGTCTAGTCTCCCTTATGGCTCTAATCTGATAGTGGTAGTGGGGTGGTAGATGTCTAGTCTCCCTTATGGCTCTAATCTGACAGCGGTAGTGGGGTGGTAGATGTCTAGTATCCCTTATTCCTCTAATATGATAGTGGTAGTGGGGTGGTAGATGTCTAGTCTCCTTTATGGCTCTAATCTGATAGTGGGGTGGTAGATGTCTAGACTCCCTTATGGCTCTAATCTGATAGTGGTAGTGGGTGGTAGATGTCTAGTCTCCCTTATGGCTCTAATATGACAGCGGTAGTGGGGTGGTAGATGTCTAGTCTCCCTTATGGCTCTATTCTGATAGTGGTAGTGGGGTGGTAGATGTCTAGTCTCACTTATGGCTCTAATCTGGTAGTGGTAGTGGGGTGGTAGATGTCTAGTCTCCCTTATGGCTCTAATCTGATAGTGGTAGATGTCTAGTCGCCCTTATGGCTCTAATCTGATAGTGGGGTGGTAGATGTCTATGCTCCCTTATGGCTCTAATCTGGTAGTGGTAGTGGGGTGGTAGATGTCTAGTCTCCCTTATGGCTCTAATCTGGTAGAGGTAGTGGGTGGTAGATTTCTAGTCTCCTTTATGGCTCTAATCTGATAGTGGTAGTAGGGTGGTAGATGTCTAGTCTCCTTTATGGCTCTAATCTGATCGTGGGGTGGTAGATGTCTCGTCTCACTTATGGCTCTAATCAGGTAGTGGTAGTGGGGTGGTAGATGTCTAGTCTCCCTTATGGCTCTAATCTGGTAGAGGTAGTGGGTGGTAGATGTCTAGTCTCCCTTATGGCTCTAATCTGATAGTGGTAGATGTCTAGTCTCCCTTAAGGCTCTAATCTGATAGTGGGGTGGTAGATGTCTAGTCTCCCTTATGGCTATAATCTGGTAGTGGTAGTGGGGTGGAAGATGTCTAGTCTCCCTTATGGCTCTAATCTGATAGTGGTAGTGGGGTGGTAGATGTCTAGTCTCCCTTATGGCTTTAATCTGATAGTGGGGTGGTAGATGTCTAGTCTCCCCTATGGCTCTAATCTGATAGTGGTAGTGGTGTGGTAGATGTCTAGTCTCCCTTATGGCTCTAATCTGACAGCGGTAGTGGGGTGGTAGATGTCTAGACTCCCTTATGGCTCTAATCTGATAGTGGTAGTGGGGTGGTAGATGTCTAGTCTCCCTTATGACTCTAATCTGATAGTGGGGTGGTAGATGTCTAGTCTCCTTTATGGCTCTAATCTGATAGTGGGGTGGTAGATGTCTAGACTCCCTTATGGCTCTAATCTGATGGTGGGAGTGGGGTGGTAGATGTCTAGTCTCCCTTATGGCTCTAATCTGATAGTGGTAGTGGGGTGGTAGATGTCTAGTCTCCCTTATGGCTCTAATCTGATAGTGGTAGTGGCGTGGTAGATGTGTAGTGTCCTTTATGACTCTAATCTGATAGTGGGTGGTAGATGTCTAGTCTCCCTTATGCCTCTAATCTGATATTGGGGTGGTAGATGTCTAGTCTCCTTTATGACTCTAATCTTTTAGTGGAAGTGGGGTGGTAGATGTCTAGTCTCCCTTATGGCTCTAATCTGATAGTGGGGTGGTAGATGGCTAGTCTCCCTTATGGCTCTAATCTGATAGTGGTAGTGGGGTGGTAGATGTCTAGTCTCCCTTATGGCTCTAATCTGATAGTGGTAGTGGGGTGGTAGATGTCTAGTCTCCCTTATGGCTCTAATCTGACAGCGGTAGTGGGGTGGTAGATGTCTAGTCTCCCTTATTCCTCTAATATGATAGTGGTAGTGGGGTGGTAGATGTCTAGTCTCCTTTATGGCTCTAATCTGATAGTGGGGTGGTAGATGTCTAGACTCCCTTATGGCTCTAATCTGATAGTGGTAGTGGGTGGTAGATGTCTAGTCTCCCTTATGGCTCTAATATGACAGCGGTAGTGGGGTGGAAGATGTCTAGGCTCCCTTATGGCTCTAATCTGATAGTGGTAGTGGGGTGGTAGATGTCTAGTCTCCCTTATGGCTCTATTCTGATAGTGGTAGTGGGGTGGTAGATGTCTAGTCTCACTTATGGCTCTAATCTGGTAGTGGTAGTGGGGTGGTAGATGTCTAGTCTCCCTTATGGCTCTAATCTGGTAGAGGTAGTGGGTGGTAGATGTCTAGTCTCCCTTATGGCTCTAATCTGATAGTGGTAGATGTCTAGTTGCCCTTATGGCTCTAATCTGATAGTGGGGTGGTAGATGTCTATGCTCCCTTATGGCTCTAATCTGGTAGTGGTAGTGGGGTGGTAGATGTCTAGTCTCCCTTATGGCTCTAATCTGGTAGAGGTAGTGGGTGGTAGATGTCTAGTCTCCTTTATGGCTCTAATCTGATAGTGGTAGTAGGGTGGTAGATGTTTAGTCTCCCTTATGGCTCTAATCTGATAGTGGTAGTGGGGTGGTTGATGTCTAGTCTCCCTTATGGCTCTAATCTGATAGTGGTAGTGGGGTGGTAGATGTCTAGTCTCCCTTATGGCTCTAATCTGATAGTGGTAGTGGGGTGGTAGATGTCTGGTCTCCCTTATGGCTCTAATCTGACAGCGGTAGTGGGGTGGTAGATGTCTAGTCTCCCTTATGGCTCTAATCTGATAGTGGTAGTGAGGTGGTAGATGTCTAGTCTCCCTTATGGCTCTAATCTGATAGTGGTAGATGTCTAGTCTCCCTTATGGCTCTAATCTGATAGTGGGGTGGTAGATGTCTAGTCTCCCTTATGGCTCTAATCTGATAGTGGTAGAGGGGTGGTAGATGTCTAGTCTCCCTTATGACTCTAATCTGATAGTGGTATTAGGGTGGTAGATGTCTAGTCTCCCTTATGGCTCTAATCTGATAGTGGTAGTGGGGTGGTAGATGTCTAGTCTCCCTTATGGCTCTAATCTGGTAGTGGGTGGTAGATGTCTAGTCTTCTTTATGGCTCTAATCTGATAGTGGGGTGGTAGATGTCTAGTCTCCCTTATGGCTCTAATCTGGTAGTGGTAGTGGGGTGGTAGATGTCTAGTCTCCCTTATGGCTCTAATCTGACAGCGGTAGTGGGGTGGTAGATGTCTAGACTCCCTTATGGCTCTAATCTGATAGTGGTAGTGGGGTGGTAGATGTCTAGTCTACCTTATGACTCTAATCTGATAGTGGTAGTGGGGTGGTAGATGTCTAGTCTCCCGTATGGCTCTAATCTGATAGTGGTAGTGGGGTGGTAGATGTCTAGTCTCCTTTATGGCTCTAATCTGATAGTGGGGTGGTAGATGTCTAGTCTCCCTTATGGCTCTAATCTGATAGTGGGGTGGTAGATGTCTAGTGTCATTTATGACTCTAATCTGATAGTGGGGTGGTAGATGTCTAGTCTCCCTTATGCCTCTAATCTGATATTGGGGTGGTAGATGTCTAGTCTCCTTTATGACTCTAATCTTTTAGTGGTAGTGGGGTGGTAGATGTCTAGTCTCCCTTATGGCTCTAATCTGATAGTGGGGTGGTAGATGTCTAGTCTCCCTTATGGCTCTAATCTGACAGCGGTAGTGGGGTGGTAGATGGCTAGTCTCCTTTATGACTCTAATCTGTTAGTGGTAGTGGGGTGGTAGATGTCTAGTCTCCCTTATGGCTCTAATCTGATAGTGGTAGTGGGGTGGTACATGTCTAGTCTCCCTTATGGCTCTAATCTGATAGTGGTAGTGGGGTGGTAGATGTCTAGTCTTCCTTATGGCTCTAATCTGACAGCGGTAGTGGGGTGGTAGATGTCTAGTCTCCCTTATTCCTCTAATATGATAGTGGTAGTGGGGTGGTAGATGTCTAGTCTCCTTTATGGCTCTAATCTGATAGTGGGGTGGTAGATGTCTAGACTCCCTTATGGCTCTAATCTGACAGCGGTAGTGGGGTGGAAGATGTCTATGCTCCCTTATGGCTCCAATCTGATAGTGGTAGTGGGGTGGTAGATGTCTAGTCTCCCTTATGGCTCTAATCTGATAGTGGTAGTGGCGTGGTAGATGTCTAGTCTCCTTTATGGCTCTAATCTGATAGTGGGGTGGTAGATGTCTAGTCTCACTTATGGCTCTAATCTGGTAGTGGTAGTGGGGTGGTAGATGTCTAGTCTCCCTTATGGCTCTAATCTGGTAGAGGTAGTGGGTGGTAGATGTCTAGTCTCCCTTATGGCTCTAATCTGATAGTGGTAGATGTCTAGTCTCCCTTATGGCTCTAATCTGATAGTGGGGTGGTAGATGTCTAGTCTCCCTTATGGCTCTAATCTGGTAGTGGTAGTGGGGTGGTAGATGTCTAGTCTCCCTTATGGCTCTAATCTGGTAGAGGTAGTGGGTGGTAGATGTCTAGTCTCCTTTATGGCTCTAATCTGATAGTGGTAGTGGGGTTGTAGATGTTTAGTCTCCCTTATGGCTCTAATCTGATAGTGGTAGTGGGGTGGTTGATGTCTAGTCTCCCTTATGGCTCTAATCTGATAGTGGTAGTGGGGTGGTAGATGTCTAGTCTCCCTTATGGCTCTAATCTGATAGTGGTATTAGGGTGGTAGATGTCTAGTCTCCCTTATGGCTCTAATCTGATAGTGGTAGTGGGGTGGTAGATGTCTAGTCTCCCTTATGGCTCTAATCTGATAGTGGTAGTGGGGTGGTAGATGTCTAGTCTCCCTTATGGCTCTAATCTTATAGTGGTAGATGTCTAGTCTCCCTTATGGCTCTAATCTGATAGTGGGGTGGTAGATGTCTAGTCTCCCTTATGACTCTAATCTGATAGTGGTAGTGGGGTGGTAGATGTCTAGTCTCCCTTATGGCTCTAATCTGATAGTGGTAGTGGGGTGGTAGATGTCTAGTCTCCCTTATGGCTCTAATCTGATAGTGGTAGATGTCTAGTCTCCCTTATGGCTCTAATCTGATAGTGGGGTGGTAGATGTCTAGTCTCCCTTATGGCTCTAATCTGATAGTGGTAGAGGGGTGGTAGATGTCTAGTCTCCCTTATGGCTCTAATCTGATAGTGGAGTGGTAGATGTCTAGTCTCCCTTATGGCTCTAATCTGATAGTGGTAGAGGGGTGGTAGATGTCTAGTCTCCCTTATGACTCTAATCTGATAGTGGTATTAGGGTGGTAGATGTCTAGTCTCCCTTATGGCTCTAATCTGATAGTGGTAGTGGGGTGGTAGATGTCTAGTCTCCCTTATGGCTCTAATCTGATAGTGGGGTGGTAGATGTCTAGTGTCATTTATGACTCTAATCTGATAGTGGGGTGGTAGATGTCTAGTCTCCCTTATGCCTCTAATCTGATATTGGGGTGGTAGATGTCTAGTCTCCTTTATGACTCTAATCTTTTAGTGGTAGTGGGGTGGTAGATGTCTAGTCTCCCTTATGGCTCTAATCTGATAGTGGGGTGGTAGATGTCTAGTCTCCCTTATGGCTCTAATCTGACAGCGGTAGTGGGGTGGTAGATGGCTAGTCTCCTTTATGACTCTAATCTGTTAGTGGTAGTGGGGTGGTAGATGTCTAGTCTCCCTTATGGCTCTAATCTGATAGTGGTAGTGGGGTGGTACATGTCTAGTCTCCCTTATGGCTCTAATCTGATAGTGGTAGTGGGGTGGTAGATGTCTAGTCTCCCTTATGGCTCTAATCTGACAGCGGTAGTGGGGTGGTAGATGTCTAGTCTCCCTTATTCCTCTAATATGATAGTGGTAGTGGGGTGGTAGATGTCTAGTCTCCTTTATGGCTCTAATCTGATAGTGGGGTGGTAGATGTCTAGACTCCCTTATGGCTCTAATCTGACAGCGGTAGTGGGGTGGAAGATGTCTATGCTCCCTTATGGCTCCAATCTGATAGTGGTAGTGGGGTGGTAGATGTCTAGTCTCCCTTATGGCTCTAATCTGATAGTGGTAGTGGCGTGGTAGATGTCTAGTCTCCTTTATGGCTCTAATCTGATAGTGGGGTGGTAGATGTCTAGTCTCACTTATGGCTCTAATCTGGTAGTGGTAGTGGGGTGGTAGATGTCTAGTCTCCCTTATGGCTCTAATCTGGTAGAGGTAGTGGGTGGTAGATGTCTAGTCTCCCTTATGGCTCTAATCTGATAGTGGTAGATGTCTAGTCTCCCTTATGGCTCTAATCTGATAGTGGGGTGGTAGATGTCTAGTCTCCCTTATGGCTCTAATCTGGTAGTGGTAGTGGGGTGGTAGATGTCTAGTCTCCCTTATGGCTCTAATCTGGTAGAGGTAGTGGGTGGTAGATGTCTAGTCTCCTTTATGGCTCTAATCTGATAGTGGTAGTGGGGTTGTAGATGTTTAGTCTCCCTTATGGCTCTAATCTGATAGTGGTAGTGGGGTGGTTGATGTCTAGTCTCCCTTATGGCTCTAATCTGATAGTGGTAGTGGGGTGGTAGATGTCTAGTCTCCCTTATGGCTCTAATCTGATAGTGGTATTAGGGTGGTAGATGTCTAGTCTCCCTTATGGCTCTAATCTGATAGTGGTAGTGGGGTGGTAGATGTCTAGTCTCCCTTATGGCTCTAATCTGATAGTGGTAGTGGGGTGGTAGATGTCTAGTCTCCCTTATGGCTCTAATCTGATAGTGGTAGTGGCGTGGTAGATGTCTAGTCTCCTTTATGGCTCTAATCTGATAGTGGGGTGGTAGATGTCTAGTCTCACTTATGGCTCTAATCTGGTAGTGGTAGTGGGGTGGTAGATGTCTAGTCTCCCTTATGGCTCTAATCTGGTAGAGGTAGTGGGTGGTAGATGTCTAGTCTCCCTTATGGCTCTAATCTGATAGTGGTAGATGTCTAGTCTCCCTTATGGCTCTAATCTGATAGTGGGGTGGTAGATGTCTAGTCTCCCTTATGGCTCTAATCTGGTAGTGGTAGTGGGGTGGTAGATGTCTAGTCTCCCTTATGGCTCTAATCTGGTAGAGGTAGTGGGTGGTAGATGTCTAGTCTCCTTTATGGCTCTAATCTGATAGTGGTAGTGGGGTTGTAGATGTTTAGTCTCCCTTATGGCTCTAATCTGATAGTGGTAGTGGGGTGGTTGATGTCTAGTCTCCCTTATGGCTCTAATCTGATAGTGGTAGTGGGGTGGTAGATGTCTAGTCTCCCTTATGGCTCTAATCTGATAGTGGTATTAGGGTGGTAGATGTCTAGTCTCCCTTATGGCTCTAATCTGATAGTGGTAGTGGGGTGGTAGATGTCTAGTCTCCCTTATGGCTCTAATCTGATAGTGGTAGTGGGGTGGTAGATGTCTAGTCTCCCTTATGGCTCTAATCTTATAGTGGTAGATGTCTAGTCTCCCTTATGGCTCTAATCTGATAGTGGGGTGGTAGATGTCTAGTCTCCCTTATGGCTCTAATCTGATAGTGGTAGAGGGGTGGTAGATGTCTAGTCTCCCTTATGGCTCTAATCTGATAGTGGAGTGGTAGATGTCTAGTCTCCCTTATGGCTCTAATCTGATAGTGGTAGAGGGGTGGTAGATGTCTAGTCTCCCTTATGACTCTAATCTGATAGTGGTATTAGGGTGGTAGATGTCTAGTCTCCCTTATGGCTCTAATCTGATAGTGGTAGTGGGGTGGTAGATGTCTAGTCTCCCTTATGGCTCTAATCTGGTAGTGGGTGGTAGATGTCTAGTCTTCTTTATGGCTCTAATCTGATAGTGGGGTGGTAGATGTCTAGTCTCCCTTATGGCTCTAATCTGGTAGTGGTAGTGGGGTGGAAGATGTCTAGTCTCCCTTATGGCTCTAAACTGATAGTGGTAGTGGGGTGGTAGATGTCTAGTCTCCCTTATGGCTCTAATCTGATAGTGGGGTGGTAGATGTCTAGTCTCCCCTTGGCTCTAATCTGATAGTGGTAGTGGTGTGGTAGATGTCTAGTCTCCCTTATGGCTCTAATCTGACAGCGGTAGTGGGGTGGTAGATGTCTAGACTCCCTTATGGCTCTAATCTGATAGTGGTAGTGGGGTGGTAGATGTCTAGTCTCCCTTATGACTCTAATCTGATAGTGGGGTGGTAGATGTCTAGTCTCCCTTATGACTCTAATCTGATAGTGGTAGTGGGGTGGTAGATGTCTAGTCTCCCTTATGGCTCTAATCTGATAGTGGTAGTGGGGTGGTAGATGTCTAGTCTCCCTTATGGCTCTAATCTGATAGTGGTAGATGTCTAGTCTCCCTTATGGCTCTAATCTGAGAGTGGGGTGGTAAATGTCTAGTCTCCCTTATGACTCTAATCTGATAGTGGTAGAGGGGTGGTAGATGTCTAGTCTCCCTTATGACTCTAATCTGGTAGTGGTAGTGGGGTGGTAGATGTCTAGGCTCCCTTATGGCTCTAATCTGATAGTGGTAGTGGGGTGGTAGATGTCTAGTGTCCCTTATGGCTCTAATCTGATAGTGGGGTGGTAGTAGTCTAGTCTCCTTTATGACTCTAATCTGATAGTGGTAGTGGGGTGGTAGATGTCTAGTCTACCGTATGACTCTAATCTGATAGTGGTAGGGAGATGGTAGATGTCTAGTCTCCCTTATGGCTCTAATCTGATAGTGGTAGTGGGGTGGTAGATGTCTAGTCTCCTTTATGACTCTAATCTGATAGTGGGGTGGTAGATGTCTAGTCTCCTTTATGGCTCTAATCTGATAGTGGTAGTGGGGTGGTAGATGTTTAGTCTCCCTTATGGCTCTCATCTGATAGTGGTAGTGGGGTGGTCGATGTCTAGTCTCCCTTATGGCTCTAATCTGATAGTGGGGTGGTAGATGTCTAGTCTCCCTTATGACTCTAATCTATTAGTGGTAGTGGGGTGGTAGATGTCTAGTCTCCCTTATGGCTCTAATCTGATAGTGGTAGTGGGGTGGTAGATGTCTAGTCTCCCTTATGGCTCTAATCTGATAGTGGTAGTGGGGTGGTAGATGTCTAGTCTCCCTTATGGCTCTAATCTGATAGTGGTAGATGTCTAGTCTCCCTTATGGCTCTAATCTGATAGTGGGGTGGTAGTTGTCTAGTCTCCCTTATGGCTCTAATCTGATAGTGGTAGAGGGGTGGTAGATGTCTAGTCTCCCTTATGACTCTAATCTGATAGTGGTAGTGGGGTGGTAGATGTATAATCTCCCTTATGGCTCTAATCTGATAGTGGGGTGGTAGATGTCTAGTCTCCTTTATGACTCTAATCTGATAGTGGTAGTGGGGTGGTAGATGTCTAGTCTACCTTATGACTCTAATCTGATAGTGGTAGGGAGATGGTAGATGTCTAGTCTCCCTTATGGCTCTAATCTGATAGTGGTAGTGGGGTGGTAGATGTCTAGTCTCCTTTATGACTCTAATCTGATAGTGGGGTGGTAGATGTCTAGTCTCCCTTATGACTCTAATCTGATAGTGGTAGTGGGGTGGTAGATGTCTAGTCTCCCTTATGGCTCTAATCTGATAGTGGTAGTGGGGTGGTAGATGTCTAGTCTCCCTTATGGCTCTAATCTGATAGTGGGGTGGTAGATGTCTAGTCTCCCTTATGGCTCTAATCTGATAGTGGTGGAGGGGTGGTAGATGTCTAGTCTCCCTTATGACTCTAATCTGATAGTGGTATTAGGGTGGTAGATGTCTAGTCTCCCTTATGGCTCTAATCTGATAGTGGTAGTGGGGTGGTAGATGTCTAGTCTCCCTTATGGCTCTAATCTGGTAGTGGGTGGTAGATGTCTAGTCTTCTTTATGGCTCTAATCTGATAGTGGGGTGGTAGATGTCTAGTCTCCCTTATGGCTCTAATCTGGTAGTGGTAGTGGGGTGGAAGATGTCTAGTCTCCCTTATGGCTCTAATCTGATAGTGGTAGTGGGGTGGTCGATGTCTAGTCTCCCTTATGGCTCTAATCTGATAGTGGTAGTGGGGTGGTAGATGTCTAGTCTCCCTTATGGCTCTAATCTGATAGTGGTAGAGGGGTTGTAGATGTCTAGTCTCCCTTATGGCTCTAATCTGATAGTGGGGTGGTAGATGTCTAGTCTCCCTTATGGCTCTAATCTGATAGTGGTAGAGGGGTGGTAGATGTCTAGTCTCCCTTATGACTCTAATCTGATAGTGGTATTAGGGTGGTAGATGTCTAGTCTCCATTATGGCTCTAATCTGATAGTGGTAGTGGGGTGGTAGATGTCTAGTCTCCCTTATGGCTCTAATCTGGTAGTGGGTGGTAGATGTCTAGTCTTCTTTATGGCTCTAATCTGATAGTGGGGTGGTAGATGTCTAGTCTCCCTTATGGCTCTAATCTGGTAGTGGTAGTGGGGTGGTAGATGTCTAGTCTCCCTTATGGCTCTAATCTGGTAGAGGTAGTGGGTGGTAGATGTCTAGTCTCCTTTATGGCTCTAATCTGATAGTGGTAGTGGGGTTGTAGATGTTTAGTCTCCCTTATGGCTCTAATCTGATAGTGGTAGTGGGGTGGTTGATGTCTAGTCTCCCTTATGGCTCTAATCTGATAGTGGTAGTGGGGTGGTAGATGTCTAGTCTCCCTTATGGCTCTAATCTGGTAGTAGTATTAGGGTGGTAGATGTCTAGTCTCCGTTATGGCTCTAATCTGATAGTGGTAGTGGGGTGGTAGATGCCTAGTCTCCCTTATGGCTCTAATCTGATAGTGGTAGTGGGGTGGTAGATGTCTAGTCTCCCTTATGGCTCTAATCTTATAGTGGTAGATGTCTAGTCTCCCTTATGGCTCTAATCTGATAGTGGGGTGGTAGATGTCTAGTCTCCCTTATGGCTCTAATCTGATAGTGGTAGAGGGGTGGTAGATGTCTAGTCTCCCTTATGGCTCTAATCTGATAGTGGAGTGGTAGATGTCTAGTCTCCCTTATGGCTCTAATCTGATAGTGGTAGAGGGGTGGTAGATGTCTAGTCTCCCTTATGACTCTAATCTGATAGTGGTATTAGGGTGGTAGATGTCTAGTCTCCCTTATGGCTCTAATCTGATAGTGGTAGTGGGGTGGTAGATGTCTAGTCTCCCTTATGGCTCTAATCTGGTAGTGGGTGGTAGATGTCTAGTCTTCTTTATGGCTCTAATCTGATAGTGGGGTGGTAGATGTCTAGTCTCCCTTATGGCTCTAATCTGGTAGTGGTAGTGGGGTGGAAGATGTCTAGTCTCCCTTATGGCTCTAAACTGATAGTGGTAGTGGGGTGGTAGATGTCTAGTCTCCCTTATGGCTCTAATCTGATAGTGGGGTGGTAGATGTCTAGTCTCCCCTTGGCTCTAATCTGATAGTGGTAGTGGTGTGGTAGATGTCTAGTCTCCCTTATGGCTCTAATCTGACAGCGGTAGTGGGGTGGTAGATGTCTAGACTCCCTTATGGCTCTAATCTGATAGTGGTAGTGGGGTGGTAGATGTCTAGTCTCCCTTATGACTCTAATCTGATAGTGGGGTGGTAGATGTCTAGTCTCCCTTATGACTCTAATCTGATAGTGGTAGTGGGGTGGTAGATGTCTAGTCTCCCTTATGGCTCTAATCTGATAGTGGTAGTGGGGTGGTAGATGTCTAGTCTCCCTTATGGCTCTAATCTGATAGTGGTAGATGTCTAGTCTCCCTTATGGCTCTAATCTGAGAGTGGGGTGGTAAATGTCTAGTCTCCCTTATGACTCTAATCTGATAGTGGTAGAGGGGTGGTAGATGTCTAGTCTCCCTTATGACTCTAATCTGGTAGTGGTAGTGGGGTGGTAGATGTCTAGGCTCCCTTATGGCTCTAATCTGATAGTGGTAGTGGGGTGGTAGATGTCTAGTGTCCCTTATGGCTCTAATCTGATAGTGGGGTGGTAGTAGTCTAGTCTCCTTTATGACTCTAATCTGATAGTGGTAGTGGGGTGGTAGATGTCTAGTCTACCGTATGACTCTAATCTGATAGTGGTAGGGAGATGGTAGATGTCTAGTCTCCCTTATGGCTCTAATCTGATAGTGGTAGTGGGGTGGTAGATGTCTAGTCTCCTTTATGACTCTAATCTGATAGTGGGGTGGTAGATGTCTAGTCTCCTTTATGGCTCTAATCTGATAGTGGTAGTGGGGTGGTAGATGTTTAGTCTCCCTTATGGCTCTCATCTGATAGTGGTAGTGGGGTGGTCGATGTCTAGTCTCCCTTATGGCTCTAATCTGATAGTGGGGTGGTAGATGTCTAGTCTCCCTTATGACTCTAATCTATTAGTGGTAGTGGGGTGGTAGATGTCTAGTCTCCCTTATGGCTCTAATCTGATAGTGGTAGTGGGGTGGTAGATGTCTAGTCTCCCTTATGGCTCTAATCTGATAGTGGTAGTGGGGTGGTAGATGTCTAGTCTCCCTTATGGCTCTAATCTGATAGTGGTAGATGTCTAGTCTCCCTTATGGCTCTAATCTGATAGTGGGGTGGTAGTTGTCTAGTCTCCCTTATGGCTCTAATCTGATAGTGGTAGAGGGGTGGTAGATGTCTAGTCTCCCTTATGACTCTAATCTGATAGTGGTAGTGGGGTGGTAGATGTATAATCTCCCTTATGGCTCTAATCTGATAGTGGGGTGGTAGATGTCTAGTCTCCTTTATGACTCTAATCTGATAGTGGTAGTGGGGTGGTAGATGTCTAGTCTACCTTATGACTCTAATCTGATAGTGGTAGGGAGATGGTAGATGTCTAGTCTCCCTTATGGCTCTAATCTGATAGTGGTAGTGGGGTGGTAGATGTCTAGTCTCCTTTATGACTCTAATCTGATAGTGGGGTGGTAGATGTCTAGTCTCCTTTATGGCTCTAATCTGATAGTGGTAGTGGGGTGGTAGATGTGTAGGCTCCCTTATGGCTCTAATCTGATAGTGGTAGTGGGGTGGTAGATGTCTAGTCTCCCTTATGGCTCTAATCTGATAGTGGGGTGGTAGATGTCTAGTCTCCCTTATGGCTCTAATCTGATAGTGGTGGAGGGGTGGTAGATGTCTAGTCTCCCTTATGACTCTAATCTGATAGTGGTATTAGGGTGGTAGATGTCTAGTCTCCCTTATGGCTCTAATCTGATAGTGGTAGTGGGGTGGTAGATGTCTAGTCTCCCTTATGGCTCTAATCTGGTAGTGGGTGGTAGATGTCTAGTCTTCTTTATGGCTCTAATCTGATAGTGGGGTGGTAGATGTCTAGTCTCCCTTATGGCTCTAATCTGGTAGTGGTAGTGGGGTGGAAGATGTCTAGTCTCCCTTATGGCTCTAATCTGATAGTGGTAGTGGGGTGGTCGATGTCTAGTCTCCATTATGGCTCTAATCTGATAGTGGGTTGGTAGATGTCTAGTCTCCCTTATGGCTCTAATCTGATAGTGGTAGAGGGGTTGTAGATGTCTAGTCTCCCTTATGGCTCTAATCTGATAGTGGGGTGGTAGATGTCTAGTCTCCCTTATGGCTCTAATCTGATAGTGGTAGAGGGGTGGTAGATGTCTAGTCTCCCTTATGACTCTAATCTGATAGTGGTATTAGGGTGGTAGATGTCTAGTCTCCATTATGGCTCTAATCTGATAGTGGTAGTGGGGTGGTAGATGTCTAGTCTCCGTTATGGCTCTAATCTGGTAGTGGGTGGTAGATGTCTAGTCTTCTTTATGGCTCTAATCTGATAGTGGGGTGGTAGATGTCTAGTCTCCTTTATGGCTCTAATCTGGTAGTGGTAGTGGGGTGGAAGATGTCTAGTCTCCCTTATGGCTCTAAACTGATAGTGGTAGTGGGGTGGTAGATGTCTAGTCTCCCTTATGGCTCTAATCTGATAGTGGGGTGGTAGATGTCTAGTCTCCCCTTGGCTCTAATCTGATAGTGGTAGTGGTGTGGTAGATGTCTAGTCGCCCTTATGGCTCTAATCTGACAGCGGTAGTGGGGTGGTAGATGTCTAGACTCCCTTATGGCTCTAATCTGATAGTGGTAGTGGGGTGGTAGATGTCTAGTCTCCCTTATGACTCTAATCTGATAGTGGGGTGGTAGATGTCTAGTCTCCCTTATGACTCTAATCTGATAGTGGTAGTGGGGTGGTAGATGTCTAGTCTCCCTTATGGCTCTAATCTGATAGTGGTAGTGGGGTGGTAGATGTCTAGTCTCCCTTATGGCTCTAATCTGACAGCGGTAGTGGGGTGGTAGATGTCTAGACTCCCTTATGGCTCTAATCTGATAGTGGTAGTGGGGTGGTAGATGTCTAGTGTCCCTTATGGCTCTAATCTGATAGTGGTAGGTGGTGGTAGATGTCTAGTCTCCTTTATGACTCTAATCTGATAGTGGTAGTGGGGTGGTAGATGTCTAGTCTACCGTATGACTCTAATCTGATAGTGGTAGGGAGATGGTAGATGTCTAGTCTCCCTTATGGCTCTAATCTGATAGTGGTAGTGGGGTGGTAGATGTCTAGTCTCCTTTATGACTCTAATCTGATAGTGGGGTGGTAGATGTCTAGTCTCCTTTATGGCTCTAATCTGATAGTGGTAGTGGGGTGGTAGATGTTTAGTCTCCCGTATGGCTCTCATCTGATAGTGGTATTAGGGTGGTAGATGTCTAGTCTCCCTTATGGCTCTAATCTGATAGTGGTAGTGGGGTGGTAGATGTCTATTCTCCCTTATGGCTCTAATCTGATAGTGGTTGTGGGGTGGTAGATGTCTAGTCTCCCTTATGGCTCTAATCTTATAGTGGTAGATGTCTAGTCTCCCTTATGGCTCTAATCTGATAGTGGGGTGGTAGATGTCTAGTCTCCCTTATGGCTCTAATCTGATAGTGGTAGAGGGGTGGTAGATGTCTAGTCTCCCTTATGGCTCTAATCTGATAGTGGAGTGGTAGATGTCTAGTCTCCCTTATGGCTCTAATCTGATAGTGGTAGAGGGGTGGTAGATGTCTAGTCTCCCTTATGACTCTAATCTGATAGTGGTATTAGGGTGGTAGATGTCTAGTCTCCCTTATGGCTCTAATCTGATAGTGGTAGTGGGGTGGTAGATGTCTAGTCTCCCTTATGGCTCTAATCTGGTAGTGGGTGGTAGATGTCTAGTCTTCTTTATGGCTCTAATCTGATAGTGGGGTGGTAGATGTCTAGTCTCCCTTATGGCTCTAATCTGGTAGTGGTAGTGGGGTGGAAGATGTCTAGTCTCCCTTATGGCTCTAAACTGATAGTGGTAGTGGGGTGGTAGATGTCTAGTCTCCCTTATGGCTCTAATCTGATAGTGGGGTGGTAGATGTCTAGTCTCCCCTTGGCTCTAATCTGATAGTGGTAGTGGTGTGGTAGATGTCTAGTCTCCCTTATGGCTCTAATCTGACAGCGGTAGTGGGGTGGTAGATGTCTAGACTCCCTTATGGCTCTAATCTGATAGTGGTAGTGGGGTGGTAGATGTCTAGTCTCCCTTATGACTCTAATCTGATAGTGGGGTGGTAGATGTCTAGTCTCCCTTATGACTCTAATCTGATAGTGGTAGTGGGGTGGTAGATGTCTAGTCTCCCTTATGGCTCTAATCTGATAGTGGTAGTGGGGTGGTAGATGTCTAGTCTCCCTTATGGCTCTAATCTGATAGTGGTAGATGTCTAGTCTCCCTTATGGCTCTAATCTGAGAGTGGGGTGGTAAATGTCTAGTCTCCCTTATGACTCTAATCTGATAGTGGTAGAGGGGTGGTAGATGTCTAGTCTCCCTTATGACTCTAATCTGGTAGTGGTAGTGGGGTGGTAGATGTCTAGGCTCCCTTATGGCTCTAATCTGATAGTGGTAGTGGGGTGGTAGATGTCTAGTGTCCCTTATGGCTCTAATCTGATAGTGGGGTGGTAGATGTCTAGTCTCCCTTATGACTCTAATCTGATAGTGGTAGTGGGGTGGTAGATGTCTAGTCTCCCTTATGGCTCTAATCTGATAGTGGTAGTGGGGTGGTAGATGTCTAGTCTCCCTTATGGCTCTAATCTGATAGTGGTAGATGTCTAGTCTCCCTTATGGCTCTAATCTGAGAGTGGGGTGGTAAATGTCTAGTCTCCCTTATGACTCTAATCTGATAGTGGTAGAGGGGTGGTAGATGTCTAGTCTCCCTTATGACTCTAATCTGGTAGTGGTAGTGGGGTGGTAGATGTCTAGGCTCCCTTATGGCTCTAATCTGATAGTGGTAGTGGGGTGGTAGATGTCTAGTGTCCCTTATGGCTCTAATCTGATAGTGGGGTGGTAGTAGTCTAGTCTCCTTTATGACTCTAATCTGATAGTGGTAGTGGGGTGGTAGATGTCTAGTCTACCGTATGACTCTAATCTGATAGTGGTAGGGAGATGGTAGATGTCTAGTCTCCCTTATGGCTCTAATCTGATAGTGGTAGTGGGGTGGTAGATGTCTAGTCTCCTTTATGACTCTAATCTGATAGTGGGGTGGTAGATGTCTAGTCTCCTTTATGGCTCTAATCTGATAGTGGTAGTGGGGTGGTAGATGTTTAGTCTCCCTTATGGCTCTCATCTGATAGTGGTAGTGGGGTGGTCGATGTCTAGTCTCCCTTATGGCTCTAATCTGATAGTGGGGTGGTAGATGTCTAGTCTCCCTTATGACTCTAATCTATTAGTGGTAGTGGGGTGGTAGATGTCTAGTCTCCCTTATGGCTCTATCTGATAGTGGTAGTGGGGTGGTAGATGTCTAGTCTCCCTTATGACTCTAATCTGATAGTGGTAGTGGGGTGGTAGATGTCTAGTCTACCGTATGACTCTAATCTGATAGTGGTAGGGAGATGGTAGATGTCTAGTCTCCCTTATGGCTCTAATCTGATAGTGGTAGTGGGGTGGTAGATGTCTAGTCTCCTTTATGACTCTAATCTGATAGTGGGGTGGTAGATGTCTAGTCTCCTTTATGGCTCTAATCTGATAGTGGTAGTGGGGTGGTAGATGTTTAGTCTCCCTTATGGCTCTCATCTGATAGTGGTAGTGGGGTGGTCGATGTCTAGTCTCCCTTATGGCTCTAATCTGATAGTGGGGTGGTAGATGTCTAGTCTCCCTTATGACTCTAATCTATTAGTGGTAGTGGGGTGGTAGATGTCTAGTCTCCCTTATGGCTCTAATCTGATAGTGGTAGTGGGGTGGTAGATGTCTAGTCTCCCTTATGGCTCTAATCTGATAGTGGTAGTGGGGTGGTAGATGTCTAGTCTCCCTTATGGCTCTAATCTGATAGTGGTAGATGTCTAGTCTCCCTTATGGCTCTAATCTGATAGTGGGGTGGTAGTTGTCTAGTCTCCCTTATGGCTCTAATCTGATAGTGGTAGAGGGGTGGTAGATGTCTAGTCTCCCTTATGACTCTAATCTGATAGTGGTAGTGGGGTGGTAGATGTCTAATCTCCCTTATGGCTCTAATCTGATAGTGGGGTGGTAGATGTCTAGTCTCCTTTATGACTCTAATCTGATAGTGGTAGTGGGGTGGTAGATGTCTAGTCTACCTTATGACTCTAATCTGATAGTGGTAGGGAGATGGTAGATGTCTAGTCTCCCTTATGGCTCTAATCTGATAGTGGTAGTGGGGTGGTAGATGTCTAGTCTCCTTTATGACTCTAATCTGATAGTGGGGTGGTAGATGTCTAGTCTCCCCTTGGCTCTAATCTGATAGTGGTAGTGGTGTGGTAGATGTCTAGTCTCCCTTATGGCTCTAATCTGACAGCGGTAGTGGGGTGGTAGATGTCTAGACTCCCTTATGGCTCTAATCTGATAGTGGTAGTGGGGTGGTAGATGTCTAGTCTCCCTTATGACTCTAATCTGATAGTGGGGTGGTAGATGTCTAGTCTCCCTTATGACTCTAATCTGATAGTGGTAGTGGGGTGGTAGATGTCTAGTCTCCCTTATGGCTCTAATCTGATAGTGGTAGTGGGGTGGTAGATGTCTAGTCTCCCTTATGGCTCTAATCTGATAGTGGTAGATGTCTAGTCTCCCTTATGGCTCTAATCTGAGAGTGGGGTGGTAAATGTCTAGTCTCCCTTATGACTCTAATCTGATAGTGGTAGAGGGGTGGTAGATGTCTAGTCTCCCCTTGGCTCTAATCTGATAGTGGTAGTGGTGTGGTAGATGTCTAGTCTCCCTTATGGCTCTAATCTGACAGCGGTAGTGGGGTGGTAGATGTCTAGACTCCCTTATGGCTCTAATCTGATAGTGGTAGTGGGGTGGTAGATGTCTAGTCTCCCTTATGACTCTAATCTGATAGTGGGGTGGTAGATGTCTAGTCTCCCTTATGACTCTAATCTGATAGTGGTAGTGGGGTGGTAGATGTCTAGTCTCCCTTATGGCTCTAATCTGATAGTGGTAGTGGGGTGGTAGATGTCTAGTCTCCCTTATGGCTCTAATCTGATAGTGGTAGATGTCTAGTCTCCCTTATGGCTCTAATCTGAGAGTGGGGTGGTAAATGTCTAGTCTCCCTTATGACTCTAATCTGATAGTGGTAGAGGGGTGGTAGATGTCTAGTCTCCCTTATGACTCTAATCTGGTAGTGGTAGTGGGGTGGTAGATGTCTAGGCTCCCTTATGGCTCTAATCTGATAGTGGTAGTGGGGTGGTAGATGTCTAGTGTCCCTTATGGCTCTAATCTGATAGTGGGGTGGTAGATGTCTAGTCTCCCTTATGACTCTAATCTGATAGTGGTAGTGGGGTGGTAGATGTCTAGTCTCCCTTATGGCTCTAATCTGATAGTGGTAGATGTCTAGTCTCCCTTATGGCTCTAATCTGAGAGTGGGGTGGTAAATGTCTAGTCTCCCTTATGACTCTAATCTGATAGTGGTAGAGGGGTGGTAGATGTCTAGTCTCCCTTATGACTCTAATCTGGTAGTGGTAGTGGGGTGGTAGATGTCTAGGCTCCCTTATGGCTCTAATCTGATAGTGGTAGTGGGGTGGTAGATGTCTAGTGTCCCTTATGGCTCTAATCTGATAGTGGGGTGGTAGTAGTCTAGTCTCCTTTATGACTCTAATCTGATAGTGGTAGTGGGGTGGTAGATGTCTAGTCTACCGTATGACTCTAATCTGATAGTGGTAGGGAGATGGTAGATGTCTAGTCTCCCTTATGGCTCTAATCTGATAGTGGTAGTGGGGTGGTAGATGTCTAGTCTCCTTTATGACTCTAATCTGATAGTGGGGTGGTAGATGTCTAGTCTCCTTTATGGCTCTAATCTGATAGTGGTAGTGGGGTGGTAGATGTTTAGTCTCCCTTATGGCTCTCATCTGATAGTGGTAGTGGGGTGGTCGATGTCTAGTCTCCCTTATGGCTCTAATCTGATAGTGGGGTGGTAGATGTCTAGTCTCCCTTATGACTCTAATCTATTAGTGGTAGTGGGGTGGTAGATGTCTAGTCTCCCTTATGGCTCTAATCTGATAGTGGGGTGGTAGTAGTCTAGTCTCCTTTATGACTCTAATCTGATAGTGGTAGTGGGGTGGTAGATGTCTAGTCTACCGTATGACTCTAATCTGATAGTGGTAGGGAGATGGTAGATGTCTAGTCTCCCTTATGGCTCTAATCTGATAGTGGTAGTGGGGTGGTAGATGTCTAGTCTCCTTTATGACTCTAATCTGATAGTGGGGTGGTAGATGTCTAGTCTCCTTTATGGCTCTAATCTGATAGTGGTAGTGGGGTGGTAGATGTTTAGTCTCCCTTATGGCTCTCATCTGATAGTGGTAGTGGGGTGGTCGATGTCTAGTCTCCCTTATGGCTCTAATCTGATAGTGGGGTGGTAGATGTCTAGTCTCCCTTATGACTCTAATCTATTAGTGGTAGTGGGGTGGTAGATGTCTAGTCTCCCTTATGGCTCTAATCTGATAGTGGTAGTGGGGTGGTAGATGTCTAGTCTCCCTTATGGCTCTAATCTGATAGTGGTAGTGGGGTGGTAGATGTCTAGTCTCCCTTATGGCTCTAATCTGATAGTGGTAGATGTCTAGTCTCCCTTATGGCTCTAATCTGATAGTGGGGTGGTAGTTGTCTAGTCTCCCTTATGGCTCTAATCTGATAGTGGTAGAGGGGTGGTAGATGTCTAGTCTCCCTTATGACTCTAATCTGATAGTGGTAGTGGGGTGGTAGATGTCTAATCTCCCTTATGGCTCTAATCTGATAGTGGGGTGGTAGATGTCTAGTCTCCTTTATGACTCTAATCTGATAGTGGTAGTGGGGTGGTAGATGTCTAGTCTACCTTATGACTCTAATCTGATAGTGGTAGGGAGATGGTAGATGTCTAGTCTCCCTTATGGCTCTAATCTGATAGTGGTAGTGGGGTGGTAGATGTCTAGTCTCCTTTATGACTCTAATCTGATAGTGGGGTGGTAGATGTCTAGTCTCCTTTATGGCTCTAATCTGATAGTGGTAGTGGGGTGGTAGATGTTTAGGCTCCCTTATGGCTCTAATCTGATAGTGGTAGTGGGGTGGTAGATGTCTAGTCTCCCTTATGGCTCTAATCTGATAGTGGGGTGGTAGATGTCTAGTCTCCCTTATGGCTCTAATCTGATAGTGGTGGAGGGGTGGTAGATGTCTAGTCTCCCTTATGACTCTAATCTGATAGTGGTATTAGGGTGGTAGATGTCTAGTCTCCCTTATGGCTCTAATCTGATAGTGGTAGTGGGGTGGTAGATGTCTAGTCTCCCTTATGGCTCTAATCTGGTAGTGGGTGGTAGATGTCTAGTCTTCTTTATGGCTCTAATCTGATAGTGGGGTGGTAGATGTCTAGTCTCCCTTATGGCTCTAATCTGGTAGTGGTAGTGGGGTGGAAGATGTCTAGTCTCCCTTATGGCTCTAATCTGATAGTGGTAGTGGGGTGGTCGATGTCTAGTCTCCATTATGGCTCTAATCTGATAGTGGGTTGGTAGATGTCTAGTCTCCCTTATGGCTCTAATCTGATAGTGGTAGAGGGGTGGTAGATGTCTAGTCTCCCTTATGGCTCTAATCTGATAGTGGGGTGGTAGATGTCTAGTCTCCCTTATGGCTCTAATCTGATAGTGGTAGAGGGGTGGTAGATGTCTAGTCTCCCTTATGACTCTAATCTGATAGTGGTATTAGGGTGGTAGATGTCTAGTCTCCATTATGGCTCTAATCTGATAGTGGTAGTGGGGTGGTAGATGTCTAGTCTCCCTTATGGCTCTAATCTGGTAGTGGGTGGTAGATGTCTAGTCTTCTTTATGGCTCTAATCTGATAGTGGGGTGGTAGATGTCTAGTCTCCCTTATGGCTCTAATCTGGTAGTGGTAGTGGGGTGGAAGATGTCTAGTCTCCCTTATGGCTCTAAACTGATAGTGGTAGTGGGGTGGTAGATGTCTAGTCTCCCTTATGGCTCTAATCTGATAGTGGGGTGGTAGATGTCTAGTCTCCCCTTGGCTCTAATCTGATAGTGGTAGTGGTGTGGTAGATGTCTAGTCTCCCTTATGGCTCTAATCTGACAGCGGTAGTGGGGTGGTAGATGTCTAGACTCCCTTATGGCTCTAATCTGATAGTGGTAGTGGGGTGGTAGATGTCTAGTCTCCCTTATGACTCTAATCTGATAGTGGGGTGGTAGATGTCTAGTCTCCCTTATGACTCTAATCTGATAGTGGTAGTGGGGTGGTAGATGTCTAGTCTCCCTTATGGCTCTAATCTGATAGTGGTAGTGGGGTGGTAGATGTCTAGTCTCCCTTATGGCTCTAATCTGACAGCGGTAGTGGGGTGGTAGATGTCTAGACTCCCTTATGGCTCTAATCTGATAGTGGTAGTTGGGTGGTAGATGTCTAGTGTCCCTTATGGCTCTAATCTGATAGTGGGGTGGTAGTAGTCTAGTCTCCTTTATGACTCTAATCTGATAGTGGTAGTGGGGTGGTAGATGTCTAGTCTACCGTATGACTCTAATCTGATAGTGGTAGGGAGATGGTAGATGTCTAGTCTCCCTTATGGCTCTAATCTGATAGTGGTAGTGGGGTGGTAGATGTCTAGTCTCCTTTATGACTCTAATCTGATAGTGGGGTGGTAGATGTCTAGTCTCCTTTATGGCTCTAATCTGATAGTGGTAGTGGGGTGGTAGATGTTTAGTCTCCCGTATGGCTCTCATCTGATAGTGGTATTAGGGTGGTAGATGTCTAGTCTCCCTTATGGCTCTAATCTGATAGTGGTAGTGGGGTGGTAGATGTCTAGTCTCCCTTATGGCTCTAATCTGATAGTGGTAGTGGGGTGGTAGATGTCTAGTCTCCCTTATGGCTCTAATCTTATAGTGGTAGATGTCTAGTCTCCCTTATGGCTCTAATCTGATAGTGGGGTGGTAGATGTCTAGTCTCCCTTATGGCTCTAATCTGATAGTGGTAGAGGGGTGGTAGATGTCTAGTCTCCCTTATGGCTCTAATCTGATAGTGGAGTGGTAGATGTCTAGTCTCCCTTATGGCTCTAATCTGATAGTGGTAGAGGGGTGGTAGATGTCTAGTCTCCCTTATGGCTCTAATCTGAGAGTGGGGTGGTAAATGTCTAGTCTCCCTTATGACTCTAATCTGATAGTGGTAGTGGGGTGGTAGATGTCTAGTCTCCCTTATGACTCTAATCTGGTAGTGGTAGTGGGGTGGTAGATGTCTAGGCTCCCTTATGGCTCTAATCTGATAGTGGTAGTGGGGTGGTAGATGTCTAGTGTCCCTTATGGCTCTAATCTGATAGTGGGGTGGTAGTAGTCTAGTCTCCTTTATGACTCTAATCTGATAGTGGTAGTGGGGTGGTAGATGTCTAGTCTACCGTATGACTCTAATCTGATAGTGGTAGGGAGATGGTAGATGTCTAGTCTCCCTTATGGCTCTAATCTGATAGTGGTAGTGGGGTGGTAGATGTCTAGTCTCCTTTATGACTCTAATCTGATAGTGGGGTGGTAGATGTCTAGTCTCCTTTATGGCTCTAATCTGATAGTGGTAGTGGGGTGGTAGATGTTTAGTCTCCCTTATGGCTCTCATCTGATAGTGGTAGTGGGGTGGTCGATGTCTAGTCTCCCTTATGGCTCTAATCTGATAGTGGGGTGGTAGATGTCTAGTCTCCCTTATGACTCTAATCTATTAGTGGTAGTGGGGTGGTAGATGTCTAGTCTCCCTTATGGCTCTAATCTGATAGTGGGGTGGTAGTAGTCTAGTCTCCTTTATGACTCTAATCTGATAGTGGTAGTGGGGTGGTAGATGTCTAGTCTACCGTATGACTCTAATCTGATAGTGGTAGGGAGATGGTAGATGTCTAGTCTCCCTTATGGCTCTAATCTGATAGTGGTAGTGGGGTGGTAGATGTCTAGTCTCCTTTATGACTCTAATCTGATAGTGGGGTGGTAGATGTCTAGTCTCCTTTATGGCTCTAATCTGATAGTGGTAGTGGGGTGGTAGATGTTTAGTCTCCCTTATGGCTCTCATCTGATAGTGGTAGTGGGGTGGTCGATGTCTAGTCTCCCTTATGGCTCTAATCTGATAGTGGGGTGGTAGATGTCTAGTCTCCCTTATGACTCTAATCTATTAGTGGTAGTGGGGTGGTAGATGTCTAGTCTCCCTTATGGCTCTAATCTGATAGTGGTAGTGGGGTGGTAGATGTCTAGTCTCCCTTATGGCTCTAATCTGATAGTGGTAGTGGGGTGGTAGATGTCTAGTCTCCCTTATGGCTCTAATCTGATAGTGGTAGATGTCTAGTCTCCCTTATGGCTCTAATCTGATAGTGGGGTGGTAGTTGTCTAGTCTCCCTTATGGCTCTAATCTGATAGTGGTAGAGGGGTGGTAGATGTCTAGTCTCCCTTATGACTCTAATCTGATAGTGGTAGTGGGGTGGTAGATGTCTAATCTCCCTTATGGCTCTAATCTGATAGTGGGGTGGTAGATGTCTAGTCTCCTTTATGACTCTAATCTGATAGTGGTAGTGGGGTGGTAGATGTCTAGTCTACCTTATGACTCTAATCTGATAGTGGTAGGGAGATGGTAGATGTCTAGTCTCCCTTATGGCTCTAATCTGATAGTGGTAGTGGGGTGGTAGATGTCTAGTCTCCTTTATGACTCTAATCTGATAGTGGGGTGGTAGATGTCTAGTCTCCCCTTGGCTCTAATCTGATAGTGGTAGTGGTGTGGTAGATGTCTAGTCTCCCTTATGGCTCTAATCTGACAGCGGTAGTGGGGTGGTAGATGTCTAGACTCCCTTATGGCTCTAATCTGATAGTGGTAGTGGGGTGGTAGATGTCTAGTCTCCCTTATGACTCTAATCTGATAGTGGGGTGGTAGATGTCTAGTCTCCCTTATGACTCTAATCTGATAGTGGTAGTGGGGTGGTAGATGTCTAGTCTCCCTTATGGCTCTAATCTGATAGTGGTAGTGGGGTGGTAGATGTCTAGTCTCCCTTATGGCTCTAATCTGATAGTGGTAGATGTCTAGTCTCCCTTATGGCTCTAATCTGAGAGTGGGGTGGTAAATGTCTAGTCTCCCTTATGACTCTAATCTGATAGTGGTAGAGGGGTGGTAGATGTCTAGTCTCCCCTTGGCTCTAATCTGATAGTGGTAGTGGTGTGGTAGATGTCTAGTCTCCCTTATGGCTCTAATCTGACAGCGGTAGTGGGGTGGTAGATGTCTAGACTCCCTTATGGCTCTAATCTGATAGTGGTAGTGGGGTGGTAGATGTCTAGTCTCCCTTATGACTCTAATCTGATAGTGGGGTGGTAGATGTCTAGTCTCCCTTATGACTCTAATCTGATAGTGGTAGTGGGGTGGTAGATGTCTAGTCTCCCTTATGGCTCTAATCTGATAGTGGTAGTGGGGTGGTAGATGTCTAGTCTCCCTTATGGCTCTAATCTGATAGTGGTAGATGTCTAGTCTCCCTTATGGCTCTAATCTGAGAGTGGGGTGGTAAATGTCTAGTCTCCCTTATGACTCTAATCTGATAGTGGTAGAGGGGTGGTAGATGTCTAGTCTCCCTTATGACTCTAATCTGGTAGTGGTAGTGGGGTGGTAGATGTCTAGGCTCCCTTATGGCTCTAATCTGATAGTGGTAGTGGGGTGGTAGATGTCTAGTGTCCCTTATGGCTCTAATCTGATAGTGGGGTGGTAGATGTCTAGTCTCCCTTATGACTCTAATCTGATAGTGGTAGTGGGGTGGTAGATGTCTAGTCTCCCTTATGGCTCTAATCTGATAGTGGTAGATGTCTAGTCTCCCTTATGGCTCTAATCTGAGAGTGGGGTGGTAAATGTCTAGTCTCCCTTATGACTCTAATCTGATAGTGGTAGAGGGGTGGTAGATGTCTAGTCTCCCTTATGACTCTAATCTGGTAGTGGTAGTGGGGTGGTAGATGTCTAGGCTCCCTTATGGCTCTAATCTGATAGTGGTAGTGGGGTGGTAGATGTCTAGTGTCCCTTATGGCTCTAATCTGATAGTGGGGTGGTAGTAGTCTAGTCTCCTTTATGACTCTAATCTGATAGTGGTAGTGGGGTGGTAGATGTCTAGTCTACCGTATGACTCTAATCTGATAGTGGTAGGGAGATGGTAGATGTCTAGTCTCCCTTATGGCTCTAATCTGATAGTGGTAGTGGGGTGGTAGATGTCTAGTCTCCTTTATGACTCTAATCTGATAGTGGGGTGGTAGATGTCTAGTCTCCTTTATGGCTCTAATCTGATAGTGGTAGTGGGGTGGTAGATGTTTAGTCTCCCTTATGGCTCTCATCTGATAGTGGTAGTGGGGTGGTCGATGTCTAGTCTCCCTTATGGCTCTAATCTGATAGTGGGGTGGTAGATGTCTAGTCTCCCTTATGACTCTAATCTATTAGTGGTAGTGGGGTGGTAGATGTCTAGTCTCCCTTATGGCTCTAATCTGATAGTGGGGTGGTAGTAGTCTAGTCTCCTTTATGACTCTAATCTGATAGTGGTAGTGGGGTGGTAGATGTCTAGTCTACCGTATGACTCTAATCTGATAGTGGTAGGGAGATGGTAGATGTCTAGTCTCCCTTATGGCTCTAATCTGATAGTGGTAGTGGGGTGGTAGATGTCTAGTCTCCTTTATGACTCTAATCTGATAGTGGGGTGGTAGATGTCTAGTCTCCTTTATGGCTCTAATCTGATAGTGGTAGTGGGGTGGTAGATGTTTAGTCTCCCTTATGGCTCTCATCTGATAGTGGTAGTGGGGTGGTCGATGTCTAGTCTCCCTTATGGCTCTAATCTGATAGTGGGGTGGTAGATGTCTAGTCTCCCTTATGACTCTAATCTATTAGTGGTAGTGGGGTGGTAGATGTCTAGTCTCCCTTATGGCTCTAATCTGATAGTGGTAGTGGGGTGGTAGATGTCTAGTCTCCCTTATGGCTCTAATCTGATAGTGGTAGTGGGGTGGTAGATGTCTAGTCTCCCTTATGGCTCTAATCTGATAGTGGTAGATGTCTAGTCTCCCTTATGGCTCTAATCTGATAGTGGGGTGGTAGTTGTCTAGTCTCCCTTATGGCTCTAATCTGATAGTGGTAGAGGGGTGGTAGATGTCTAGTCTCCCTTATGACTCTAATCTGATAGTGGTAGTGGGGTGGTAGATGTCTAATCTCCCTTATGGCTCTAATCTGATAGTGGGGTGGTAGATGTCTAGTCTCCTTTATGACTCTAATCTGATAGTGGTAGTGGGGTGGTAGATGTCTAGTCTACCTTATGACTCTAATCTGATAGTGGTAGGGAGATGGTAGATGTCTAGTCTCCCTTATGGCTCTAATCTGATAGTGGTAGTGGGGTGGTAGATGTCTAGTCTCCTTTATGACTCTAATCTGATAGTGGGGTGGTAGATGTCTAGTCTCCTTTATGGCTCTAATCTGATAGTGGTAGTGGGGTGGTAGATGTTTAGGCTCCCTTATGGCTCTAATCTGATAGTGGTAGTGGGGTGGTAGATGTCTAGTCTCCCTTATGGCTCTAATCTGATAGTGGGGTGGTAGATGTCTAGTCTCCCTTATGGCTCTAATCTGATAGTGGTGGAGGGGTGGTAGATGTCTAGTCTCCCTTATGACTCTAATCTGATAGTGGTATTAGGGTGGTAGATGTCTAGTCTCCCTTATGGCTCTAATCTGATAGTGGTAGTGGGGTGGTAGATGTCTAGTCTCCCTTATGGCTCTAATCTGGTAGTGGGTGGTAGATGTCTAGTCTTCTTTATGGCTCTAATCTGATAGTGGGGTGGTAGATGTCTAGTCTCCCTTATGGCTCTAATCTGGTAGTGGTAGTGGGGTGGAAGATGTCTAGTCTCCCTTATGGCTCTAATCTGATAGTGGTAGTGGGGTGGTCGATGTCTAGTCTCCATTATGGCTCTAATCTGATAGTGGGTTGGTAGATGTCTAGTCTCCCTTATGGCTCTAATCTGATAGTGGTAGAGGGGTGGTAGATGTCTAGTCTCCCTTATGGCTCTAATCTGATAGTGGGGTGGTAGATGTCTAGTCTCCCTTATGGCTCTAATCTGATAGTGGTAGAGGGGTGGTAGATGTCTAGTCTCCCTTATGACTCTAATCTGATAGTGGTATTAGGGTGGTAGATGTCTAGTCTCCATTATGGCTCTAATCTGATAGTGGTAGTGGGGTGGTAGATGTCTAGTCTCCCTTATGGCTCTAATCTGGTAGTGGGTGGTAGATGTCTAGTCTTCTTTATGGCTCTAATCTGATAGTGGGGTGGTAGATGTCTAGTCTCCCTTATGGCTCTAATCTGGTAGTGGTAGTGGGGTGGAAGATGTCTAGTCTCCCTTATGGCTCTAAACTGATAGTGGTAGTGGGGTGGTAGATGTCTAGTCTCCCTTATGGCTCTAATCTGATAGTGGGGTGGTAGATGTCTAGTCTCCCCTTGGCTCTAATCTGATAGTGGTAGTGGTGTGGTAGATGTCTAGTCTCCCTTATGGCTCTAATCTGACAGCGGTAGTGGGGTGGTAGATGTCTAGACTCCCTTATGGCTCTAATCTGATAGTGGTAGTGGGGTGGTAGATGTCTAGTCTCCCTTATGACTCTAATCTGATAGTGGGGTGGTAGATGTCTAGTCTCCCTTATGACTCTAATCTGATAGTGGTAGTGGGGTGGTAGATGTCTAGTCTCCCTTATGGCTCTAATCTGATAGTGGTAGTGGGGTGGTAGATGTCTAGTCTCCCTTATGGCTCTAATCTGACAGCGGTAGTGGGGTGGTAGATGTCTAGACTCCCTTATGGCTCTAATCTGATAGTGGTAGTTGGGTGGTAGATGTCTAGTGTCCCTTATGGCTCTAATCTGATAGTGGGGTGGTAGTAGTCTAGTCTCCTTTATGACTCTAATCTGATAGTGGTAGTGGGGTGGTAGATGTCTAGTCTACCGTATGACTCTAATCTGATAGTGGTAGGGAGATGGTAGATGTCTAGTCTCCCTTATGGCTCTAATCTGATAGTGGTAGTGGGGTGGTAGATGTCTAGTCTCCTTTATGACTCTAATCTGATAGTGGGGTGGTAGATGTCTAGTCTCCTTTATGGCTCTAATCTGATAGTGGTAGTGGGGTGGTAGATGTTTAGTCTCCCGTATGGCTCTCATCTGATAGTGGTATTAGGGTGGTAGATGTCTAGTCTCCCTTATGGCTCTAATCTGATAGTGGTAGTGGGGTGGTAGATGTCTAGTCTCCCTTATGGCTCTAATCTGATAGTGGTAGTGGGGTGGTAGATGTCTAGTCTCCCTTATGGCTCTAATCTTATAGTGGTAGATGTCTAGTCTCCCTTATGGCTCTAATCTGATAGTGGGGTGGTAGATGTCTAGTCTCCCTTATGGCTCTAATCTGATAGTGGTAGAGGGGTGGTAGATGTCTAGTCTCCCTTATGGCTCTAATCTGATAGTGGAGTGGTAGATGTCTAGTCTCCCTTATGGCTCTAATCTGATAGTGGTAGAGGGGTGGTAGATGTCTAGTCTCCCTTATGACTCTAATCTGATAGTGGTATTAGGGTGGTAGATGTCTAGTCTCCCTTATGGCTCTAATCTGATAGTGGTAGTGGGGTGGTAGATGTCTAGTCTCCCTTATGGCTCTAATCTGGTAGTGGGTGGTAGATGTCTAGTCTTCTTTATGGCTCTAATCTGATAGTGGGGTGGTAGATGTCTAGTCTCCCTTATGGCTCTAATCTGGTAGTGGTAGTGGGGTGGAAGATGTCTAGTCTCCCTTATGGCTCTAAACTGATAGTGGTAGTGGGGTGGTAGATGTCTAGTCTCCCTTATGGCTCTAATCTGATAGTGGGGTGGTAGATGTCTAGTCTCCCCTTGGCTCTAATCTGATAGTGGTAGTGGTGTGGTAGATGTCTAGTCTCCCTTATGGCTCTAATCTGACAGCGGTAGTGGGGTGGTAGATGTCTAGACTCCCTTATGGCTCTAATCTGATAGTGGTAGTGGGGTGGTAGATGTCTAGTCTCCCTTATGACTCTAATCTGATAGTGGGGTGGTAGATGTCTAGTCTCCCTTATGACTCTAATCTGATAGTGGTAGTGGGGTGGTAGATGTCTAGTCTCCCTTATGGCTCTAATCTGATAGTGGTAGTGGGGTGGTAGATGTCTAGTCTCCCTTATGGCTCTAATCTGATAGTGGTAGATGTCTAGTCTCCCTTATGGCTCTAATCTGAGAGTGGGGTGGTAAATGTCTAGTCTCCCTTATGACTCTAATCTGATAGTGGTAGAGGGGTGGTAGATGTCTAGTCTCCCTTATGACTCTAATCTGGTAGTGGTAGTGGGGTGGTAGATGTCTAGGCTCCCTTATGGCTCTAATCTGATAGTGGTAGTGGGGTGGTAGATGTCTAGTGTCCCTTATGGCTCTAATCTGATAGTGGGGTGGTAGATGTCTAGTCTCCCTTATGACTCTAATCTGATAGTGGTAGTGGGGTGGTAGATGTCTAGTCTCCCTTATGGCTCTAATCTGATAGTGGTAGTGGGGTGGTAGATGTCTAGTCTCCCTTATGGCTCTAATCTGATAGTGGTAGATGTCTAGTCTCCCTTATGGCTCTAATCTGAGAGTGGGGTGGTAAATGTCTAGTCTCCCTTATGACTCTAATCTGATAGTGGTAGAGGGGTGGTAGATGTCTAGTCTCCCTTATGACTCTAATCTGGTAGTGGTAGTGGGGTGGTAGATGTCTAGGCTCCCTTATGGCTCTAATCTGATAGTGGTAGTGGGGTGGTAGATGTCTAGTGTCCCTTATGGCTCTAATCTGATAGTGGGGTGGTAGTAGTCTAGTCTCCTTTATGACTCTAATCTGATAGTGGTAGTGGGGTGGTAGATGTCTAGTCTACCGTATGACTCTAATCTGATAGTGGTAGGGAGATGGTAGATGTCTAGTCTCCCTTATGGCTCTAATCTGATAGTGGTAGTGGGGTGGTAGATGTCTAGTCTCCTTTATGACTCTAATCTGATAGTGGGGTGGTAGATGTCTAGTCTCCTTTATGGCTCTAATCTGATAGTGGTAGTGGGGTGGTAGATGTTTAGTCTCCCTTATGGCTCTCATCTGATAGTGGTAGTGGGGTGGTCGATGTCTAGTCTCCCTTATGGCTCTAATCTGATAGTGGGGTGGTAGATGTCTAGTCTCCCTTATGACTCTAATCTATTAGTGGTAGTGGGGTGGTAGATGTCTAGTCTCCCTTATGGCTCTAATCTGATAGTGGGGTGGTAGTAGTCTAGTCTCCTTTATGACTCTAATCTGATAGTGGTAGTGGGGTGGTAGATGTCTAGTCTACCGTATGACTCTAATCTGATAGTGGTAGGGAGATGGTAGATGTCTAGTCTCCCTTATGGCTCTAATCTGATAGTGGTAGTGGGGTGGTAGATGTCTAGTCTCCTTTATGACTCTAATCTGATAGTGGGGTGGTAGATGTCTAGTCTCCTTTATGGCTCTAATCTGATAGTGGTAGTGGGGTGGTAGATGTTTAGTCTCCCTTATGGCTCTCATCTGATAGTGGTAGTGGGGTGGTCGATGTCTAGTCTCCCTTATGGCTCTAATCTGATAGTGGGGTGGTAGATGTCTAGTCTCCCTTATGACTCTAATCTATTAGTGGTAGTGGGGTGGTAGATGTCTAGTCTCCCTTATGGCTCTAATCTGATAGTGGTAGTGGGGTGGTAGATGTCTAGTCTCCCTTATGGCTCTAATCTGATAGTGGTAGTGGGGTGGTAGATGTCTAGTCTCCCTTATGGCTCTAATCTGATAGTGGTAGATGTCTAGTCTCCCTTATGGCTCTAATCTGATAGTGGGGTGGTAGTTGTCTAGTCTCCCTTATGGCTCTAATCTGATAGTGGTAGAGGGGTGGTAGATGTCTAGTCTCCCTTATGACTCTAATCTGATAGTGGTAGTGGGATGGTAGATGTCTAATCTCCCTTATGGCTCTAATCTGATAGTGGGGTGGTAGATGTCTAGTCTCCTTTATGACTCTAATCTGATAGTGGTAGTGGGGTGGTAGATGTCTAGTCTACCTTATGACTCTAATCTGATAGTGGTAGGGAGATGGTAGATGTCTAGTCTCCCTTATGGCTCTAATCTGATAGTGGTAGTGGGGTGGTAGATGTCTAGTCTCCTTTATGACTCTAATCTGATAGTGGGGTGGTAGATGTCTAGTCTCCCCTTGGCTCTAATCTGATAGTGGTAGTGGTGTGGTAGATGTCTAGTCTCCCTTATGGCTCTAATCTGACAGCGGTAGTGGGGTGGTAGATGTCTAGACTCCCTTATGGCTCTAATCTGATAGTGGTAGTGGGGTGGTAGATGTCTAGTCTCCCTTATGACTCTAATCTGATAGTGGGGTGGTAGATGTCTAGTCTCCCTTATGACTCTAATCTGATAGTGGTAGTGGGGTGGTAGATGTCTAGTCTCCCTTATGGCTCTAATCTGATAGTGGTAGTGGGGTGGTAGATGTCTAGTCTCCCTTATGGCTCTAATCTGATAGTGGTAGATGTCTAGTCTCCCTTATGGCTCTAATCTGAGAGTGGGGTGGTAAATGTCTAGTCTCCCTTATGACTCTAATCTGATAGTGGTAGAGGGGTGGTAGATGTCTAGTCTCCCCTTGGCTCTAATCTGATAGTGGTAGTGGTGTGGTAGATGTCTAGTCTCCCTTATGGCTCTAATCTGACAGCGGTAGTGGGGTGGTAGATGTCTAGACTCCCTTATGGCTCTAATCTGATAGTGGTAGTGGGGTGGTAGATGTCTAGTCTCCTTTATGGCTCTAATCTGATAGTGGTAGTGGGGTGGTAGATGTTTAGTCTCCCTTATGGCTCTCATCTGATAGTGGTAGTGGGGTGGTCGATGTCTAGTCTCCCTTATGGCTCTAATCTGATAGTGGGGTGGTAGATGTCTAGTCTCCCTTATGACTCTAATCTATTAGTGGTAGTGGGGTGGTAGATGTCTAGTCTCCCTTATGGCTCTAATCTGATAGTGGTAGTGGGGTGGTAGATGTCTAGTCTCCCTTATGGCTCTAATCTGATAGTGGTAGTGGGGTGGTAGATGTCTAGTCTCCCTTATGGCTCTAATCTGATAGTGGTAGATGTCTAGTCTCCCTTATGGCTCTAATCTGATAGTGGGGTGGTAGTTGTCTAGTCTCCCTTATGGCTCTAATCTGATAGTGGTAGTGGGGTGGTAGATGTCTAGTCTCCCTTATGGCTCTAATCTGATAGTGGTAGTGGGGTGGTAGATGTCTAATCTCCCTTATGGCTCTAATCTGATAGTGGGGTGGTAGATGTCTAGTCTCCTTTATGACTCTAATCTGATAGTGGTAGTGGGGTGGTAGATGTCTAGTCTACCTTATGACTCTAATCTGATAGTGGTAGGGAGATGGTAGATGTCTAGTCTCCCTTATGGCTCTAATCTGATAGTGGTAGTGGGGTGGTAGATGTCTAGTCTCCTTTATGACTCTAATCTGATAGTGGGGTGGTAGATGTCTAGTCTCCCCTTGGCTCTAATCTGATAGTGGTAGTGGTGTGGTAGATGTCTAGTCTCCCTTATGGCTCTAATCTGACAGCGGTAGTGGGGTGGTAGATGTCTAGACTCCCTTATGGCTCTAATCTGATAGTGGTAGTGGGGTGGTAGATGTCTAGTCTCCCTTATGACTCTAATCTGATAGTGGGGTGGTAGATGTCTAGACTCCCTTATGACTCTAATCTGATAGTGGTAGTGGGGTGGTAGATGTCTAGTCTCCCTTATGGCTCTAATCTGATAGTGGTAGTGGGGTGGTAGATGTCTAGTCTCCCTTATGGCTCTAATCTGATAGTGGTAGATGTCTAGTCTCCCTTATGGCTCTAATCTGAGAGTGGGGTGGTAAATGTCTAGTCTCCCTTATGACTCTAATCTGATAGTGGTAGAGGGGTGGTAGATGTCTAGTCTCCCCTTGGCTCTAATCTGATAGTGGTAGTGGTGTGGTAGATGTCTAGTCTCCCTTATGGCTCTAATCTGACAGCGGTAGTGGGGTGGTAGATGTCTAGACTCCCTTATGGCTCTAATCTGATAGTGGTAGTGGGGTGGTAGATGTCTAGTCTCCCTTATGACTCTAATCTGATAGTGGGGTGGTAGATGTCTAGTCTCCCTTATGACTCTAATCTGATAGTGGTAGTGGGGTGGTAGATGTCTAGTCTCCCTTATGGCTCTAATCTGATAGTGGTAGTGGGGTGGTAGATGTCTAGTCTCCCTTATGGCTCTAATCTGATAGTGGTAGATGTCTAGTCTCCCTTATGGCTCTAATCTGAGAGTGGGGTGGTAAATGTCTAGTCTCCCTTATGACTCTAATCTGATAGTGGTAGAGGGGTGGTAGATGTCTAGTCTCCCTTATGACTCTAATCTGGTAGTGGTAGTGGGGTGGTAGATGTCTAGGCTCCCTTATGGCTCTAATCTGATAGTGGTAGTGGGGTGGTAGATGTCTAGTGTCCCTTATGGCTCTAATCTGATAGTGGGGTGGTAGATGTCTAGTCTCCCTTATGACTCTAATCTGATAGTGGTAGTGGGGTGGTAGATGTCTAGTCTCCCTTATGGCTCTAATCTGATAGTGGTAGATGTCTAGTCTCCCTTATGGCTCTAATCTGAGAGTGGGGTGGTAAATGTCTAGTCTCCCTTATGACTCTAATCTGATAGTGGTAGAGGGGTGGTAGATGTCTAGTCTCCCTTATGACTCTAATCTGGTAGTGGTAGTGGGGTGGTAGATGTCTAGGCTCCCTTATGGCTCTAATCTGATAGTGGTAGTGGGGTGGTAGATGTCTAGTGTCCCTTATGGCTCTAATCTGATAGTGGGGTGGTAGTAGTCTAGTCTCCTTTATGACTCTAATCTGATAGTGGTAGTGGGGTGGTAGATGTCTAGTCTACCGTATGACTCTAATCTGATAGTGGTAGGGAGATGGTAGATGTCTAGTCTCCCTTATGGCTCTAATCTGATAGTGGTAGTGGGGTGGTCGATGTCTAGTCTCCCTTATGGCTCTAATCTGATAGTGGGGTGGTAGATGTCTAGTCTCCCTTATGACTCTAATCTATTAGTGGTAGTGGGGTGGTAGATGTCTAGTCTCCCTTATGGCTCTAATCTGATAGTGGTAGTGGGGTGGTAGATGTCTAGTCTCCCTTATGGCTCTAATCTGATAGTGGTAGTGGGGTGGTAGATGTCTAGTCTCCCTTATGGCTCTAATCTGATAGTGGTAGATGTCTAGTCTCCCTTATGGCTCTAATCTGATAGTGGGGTGGTAGTTGTCTAGTCTCCCTTATGGCTCTAATCTGATAGTGGTAGTGGGGTGGTAGATGTCTAGTCTCCCTTATGACTCTAATCTGATAGTGGTAGTGGGGTGGTAGATGTCTAATCTCCCTTATGGCTCTAATCTGATAGTGGGGTGGTAGATGTCTAGTCTCCTTTATGACTCTAATCTGATAGTGGTAGTGGGGTGGTAGATGTCTAGTCTACCTTATGACTCTAATCTGATAGTGGTAGGGAGATGGTAGATGTCTAGTCTCCCTTATGGCTCTAATCTGATAGTGGTAGTGGGGTGGTAGATGTCTAGTCTCCTTTATGACTCTAATCTGATAGTGGGGTGGTAGATGTCTAGTCTCCCCTTGGCTCTAATCTGATAGTGGTAGTGGTGTGGTAGATGTCTAGTCTCCCTTATGGCTCTAATCTGACAGCGGTAGTGGGGTGGTAGATGTCTAGACTCCCTTATGGCTCTAATCTGATAGTGGTAGTGGGGTGGTAGATGTCTAGTCTCCCTTATGACTCTAATCTGATAGTGGGGTGGTAGATGTCTAGTCTCCCTTATGACTCTAATCTGATAGTGGTAGTGGGGTGGTAGATGTCTAGTCTCCCTTATGGCTCTAATCTGATAGTGGTAGTGGGGTGGTAGATGTCTAGTCTCCCTTATGGCTCTAATCTGATAGTGGTAGATGTCTAGTCTCCCTTATGGCTCTAATCTGAGAGTGGGGTGGTAAATGTCTAGTCTCCCTTATGACTCTAATCTGATAGTGGTAGAGGGGTGGTAGATGTCTAGTCTCCCCTTGGCTCTAATCTGATAGTGGTAGTGGTGTGGTAGATGTCTAGTCTCCCTTATGGCTCTAATCTGACAGCGGTAGTGGGGTGGTAGATGTCTAGACTCCCTTATGGCTCTAATCTGATAGTGGTAGTGGGGTGGTAGATGTCTAGTCTCCCTTATGACTCTAATCTGATAGTGGGGTGGTAGATGTCTAGTCTCCCTTATGACTCTAATCTGATAGTGGTAGTGGGGTGGTAGATGTCTAGTCTCCCTTATGGCTCTAATCTGATAGTGGTAGTGGGGTGGTAGATGTCTAGTCTCCCTTATGGCTCTAATCTGATAGTGGTAGATGTCTAGTCTCCCTTATGGCTCTAATCTGAGAGTGGGGTGGTAAATGTCTAGTCTCCCTTATGACTCTAATCTGATAGTGGTAGAGGGGTGGTAGATGTCTAGTCTCCCTTATGACTCTAATCTGGTAGTGGTAGTGGGGTGGTAGATGTCTAGGCTCCCTTATGGCTCTAATCTGATAGTGGTAGTGGGGTGGTAGATGTCTAGTGTCCCTTATGGCTCTAATCTGATAGTGGGGTGGTAGATGTCTAGTCTCCCTTATGACTCTAATCTGATAGTGGTAGTGGGGTGGTAGATGTCTAGTCTCCCTTATGGCTCTAATCTGATAGTGGTAGATGTCTAGTCTCCCTTATGGCTCTAATCTGAGAGTGGGGTGGTAAATGTCTAGTCTCCCTTATGGCTCTAATCTGATAGTGGTAGAGGGGTGGTAGATGTCTAGTCTCCCTTATGACTCTAATCTGGTAGTGGTAGTGGGGTGGTAGATGTCTAGGCTCCCTTATGGCTCTAATCTGATAGTGGTAGTGGGGTGGTAGATGTCTAGTGTCCCTTATGGCTCTAATCTGATAGTGGGGTGGTAGTAGTCTAGTCTCCTTTATGACTCTAATCTGATAGTGGTAGTGGGGTGGTAGATGTCTAGTCTACCGTATGACTCTAATCTGATAGTGGTAGGGAGATGGTAGATGTCTAGTCTCCCTTATGGCTCTAATCTGATAGTGGTAGTGTGGTGGTAGATGTCTAGTCTCCTTTATGACTCTAATCTGATAGTGGGGTGGTAGATGTCTAGTCTCCTTTATGGCTCTAATCTGATAGTGGTAGTGGGGTGGTAGATGTTTAGTCTCCCTTATGGCTCTCATCTGATAGTGGTAGTGGGGTGGTCGATGTCTAGTCTCCCTTATGGCTCTAATCTGATAGTGGGGTGGTAGATGTCTAGTCTCCCTTATGACTCTAATCTATTAGTGGTAGTGGGGTGGTAGATGTCTAGTCTCCCTTATGGCTCTAATCTGATAGTGGGGTGGTAGTAGTCTAGTCTCCTTTATGACTCTAATCTGATAGTGGTAGTGGGGTGGTAGATGTCTAGTCTACCGTATGACTCTAATCTGATAGTGGTAGGGAGATGGTAGATGTCTAGTCTCCCTTATGGCTCTAATCTGATAGTGGTAGTGGGGTGGTAGATGTCTAGTCTCCTTTATGACTCTAATCTGATAGTGGGGTGGTAGATGTCTAGTCTCCTTTATGGCTCTAATCTGATAGTGGTAGTGGGGTGGTAGATGTTTAGTCTCCCTTATGGCTCTCATCTGATAGTGGTAGTGGGGTGGTCGATGTCTAGTCTCCCTTATGGCTCTAATCTGATAGTGGGGTGGTAGATGTCTAGTCTCCCTTATGACTCTAATCTATTAGTGGTAGTGGGGTGGTAGATGTCTAGTCTCCCTTATGGCTCTAATCTGATAGTGGTAGTGGGGTGGTAGATGTCTAGTCTCCCTTATGGCTCTAATCTGATAGTGGTAGTGGGGTGGTAGATGTCTAGTCTCCCTTATGGCTCTAATCTGATAGTGGTAGATGTCTAGTCTCCCTTATGGCTCTAATCTGATAGTGGGGTGGTAGTTGTCTAGTCTCCCTTATGGCTCTAATCTGATAGTGGTAGAGGGGTGGTAGATGTCTAGTCTCCCTTATGACTCTAATCTGATAGTGGTAGTGGGGTGGTAGATGTCTAATCTCCCTTATGGCTCTAATCTGATAGTGGGGTGGTAGATGTCTAGTCTCCTTTATGACTCTAATCTGATAGTGGTAGTGGGGTGGTAGATGTCTAGTCTACCTTATGACTCTAATCTGATAGTGGTAGGGAGATGGTAGATGTCTAGTCTCCCTTATGGCTCTAATCTGATAGTGGTAGTGGGGTGGTAGATGTCTAGTCTCCTTTATGACTCTAATCTGATAGTGGGGTGGTAGATGTCTAGTCTCCTTTATGGCTCTAATCTGATAGTGGTAGTGGGGTGGTAGATGTTTAGGCTCCCTTATGGCTCTAATCTGATAGTGGTAGTGGGGTGGTAGATGTCTAGTCTCCCTTATGGCTCTAATCTGATAGTGGGGTGGTAGATGTCTAGTCTCCCTTATGGCTCTAATCTGATAGTGGTGGAGGGGTGGTAGATGTCTAGTCTCCCTTATGACTCTAATCTGATAGTGGTATTAGGGTGGTAGATGTCTAGTCTCCCTTATGGCTCTAATCTGATAGTGGTAGTGGGGTGGTAGATGTCTAGTCTCCCTTATGGCTCTAATCTGGTAGTGGGTGGTAGATGTCTAGTCTTCTTTATGGCTCTAATCTGATAGTGGGGTGGTAGATGTCTAGTCTCCCTTATGGCTCTAATCTGGTAGTGGTAGTGGGGTGGAAGATGTCTAGTCTCCCTTATGGCTCTAATCTGATAGTGGTAGTGGGGTGGTCGATGTCTAGTCTCCATTATGGCTCTAATCTGATAGTGGGTTGGTAGATGTCTAGTCTCCCTTATGGCTCTAATCTGATAGTGGTAGAGGGGTGGTAGATGTCTAGTCTCCCTTATGGCTCTAATCTGATAGTGGGGTGGTAGATGTCTAGTCTCCCTTATGGCTCTAATCTGATAGTGGTAGAGGGGTGGTAGATGTCTAGTCTCCCTTATGACTCTAATCTGATAGTGGTATTAGGGTGGTAGATGTCTAGTCTCCATTATGGCTCTAATCTGATAGTGGTAGTGGGGTGGTAGATGTCTAGTCTCCCTTATGGCTCTAATCTGGTAGTGGGTGGTAGATGTCTAGTCTTCTTTATGGCTCTAATCTGATAGTGGGGTGGTAGATGTCTAGTCTCCCTTATGGCTCTAATCTGGTATTGGTAGTGGGGTGGTAGATGTCTAGTCTCCCTTATGGCTCTAATCTGATAGTGGTAGTGGGGTGGTAGATGTCTAGTCTCCCTTATGGCTCTAATCTGATAGTGGGGTGGTAGATGTCTAGTCTCCCCTTGGCTCTAATCTGATAGTGGTAGTGGTGTGGTAGATGTCTAGTCTCCCTTATGGCTCTAATCTGACAGCGGTAGTGGGGTGGTAGATGTCTAGACTCCCTTATGGCTCTAATCTGATAGTGGTAGTGGGGTGGTAGATGTCTAGTCTCCCTTATGACTCTAATCTGATAGTGGGGTGGTAGATGTCTAGTCTCCCTTATGACTCTAATCTGATAGTGGTAGTGGGGTGGTAGATGTCTAGTCTCCCTTATGGCTCTAATCTGATAGTGGTAGTGGGGTGGTAGATGTCTAGTCTCCCTTATGGCTCTAATCTGACAGCGGTAGTGGGGTGGTAGATGTCTAGACTCCCTTATGGCTCTAATCTGATAGTGGTAGTGGGGTGGTAGATGTCTAGTGTCCCTTATGGCTCTAATCTGATAGTGGGGTGGTAGTAGTCTAGTCTCCTTTATGACTCTAATCTGATAGTGGTAGTGGGGTGGTAGATGTCTAGTCTACCGTATGACTCTAATCTGATAGTGGTAGGGAGATGGTAGATGTCTAGTCTCCCTTATGGCTCTAATCTGATAGTGGTAGTGGGGTGGTAGATGTCTAGTCTCCTTTATGACTCTAATCTGATAGTGGGGTGGTAGATGTCTAGTCTCCTTTATGGCTCTAATCTGATAGTGGTAGTGGGGTGGTAGATGTTTAGTCTCCCTTATGGCTCTCATCTGATAGTGGTAGTGGGGTGGTCGATGTCTAGTCTCCCTTATGGCTCTAATCTGATAGTGGGGTGGTAGATGTCTAGTCTCCCTTATGACTCTAATCTATTAGTGGTAGTGGGGTGGTAGATGTCTAGTCTCCCTTATGGCTCTAATCTGATAGTGGTAGTGGGGTGGTAGATGTCTAGTCTCCCTTATGGCTCTAATCTGATAGTGGTAGTGGGGTGGTAGATGTCTAGTCTCCCTTATGGCTCTAATCTGATAGTGGTAGGTGGTAGATGTCTAGTCTCCCTTCTGACTCTAATCTGATAGTGGTAGTGGGGTGGTAGATGTCTAGTCTCCCTTATGGCTCTAATCTGATAGTGGGGTGGTAGATGTCTAGTCTCCTTTATGACTCTAATCTGATAGTGGTAGTGGGGTGGTAGATGTCTAGTCTACCTTATGACTCTAATCTGATAGTGGTAGGGGGGTGGTAGATGTCTAGTCTCCCTTATGGCTCTAATCTGATAGTGGTAGTGGGGTGGTAGATGTCTAGTCTCCTTTATGACTCTAATCTGATAGTGGGGTGGTAGATGTCTAGTCTCCTTTATGGCTCTAATCTGATAGTGGTAGTGGGGTGGTAGATGTTTAGGCTCCCTTATGGCTCTAATCTGATAGTGGTAGTGGGGTGGTAGATGTCTAGTCTCCCTTATGGCTCTAATCTGATAGTGGGGTGGTAGATGTCTAGTCTCCCTTATGGCTCTAATCTGATAGTGGTAGAGGGGTGGTAGATGTCTAGTCTCCCTTATGACTCTAATCTGATAGTGGTATTAGGGTGGTAGATGTCTAGTCTCCCTTATGGCTCTAATCTGGTAGTGGGTGGTAGATGTCTAGTCTTCTTTATGGCTCTAATCTGATAGTGGGGTGGTAGATGTCTAGTCTCCCTTATGGCTCTAATCTGGTAGTGGTAGTGGGGTGGAAGATGTCTAGTCTCCCTTATGGCTCTAATCTGATAGTGGTAGTGGGGTGGTCGATGTCTAGTCTCCATTATGGCTCTAATCTGATAGTGGGTTGGTAGATGTCTAGTCTCCCCTTGGCTCTAATCTGATAGTGGTAGTGGTGTGGTAGATGTCTAGTCTCCCTTATGGCTCTAATCTGACAGCGGTAGTGGGGTGGTAGATGTCTAGACTCCCTTATGGCTCTAATCTGATAGTGGTAGTGGGGTGGTAGATGTCTAGTCTCCCTTATGACTCTAATCTGATAGTGGGGTGGTAGATGTCTAGTCTCCCTTATGACTCTAATCTGATAGTGGTAGTGGGGTGGTAGATGTCTTGTCTCCCTTATGGCTCTAATCTGATAGTGGTAGTGGGGTGGTAGATGTCTAGTCTCCCTTATGGCTCTAATCTGATAGTGGTAGATGTCTAGTCTCCCTTATGGCTCTAATCTGATAGTGGGGTGGTAAATGTCTAGTCTCCCTTATGGCTCTAATCTGATAGTGGTAGAGGGGTGGTAGATGTCTAGTGTCCCTTATGGCTCTAATCTGATAGTGGGGTGGTAGTAGTCTAGTCTCCTTTATGACTCTAATCTGATAGTGGTAGTGGGGTGGTAGATGTCTAGTCTACCGTATGACTCTAATCTGATAGTGGTAGGGAGATGGTAGATGTCTAGTCTCCCTTATGGCTCTAATCTGATAGTGGTAGTGGGGTGGTAGATGTCTAGTCTCCCTTATGGCTCTAATCTGATAGTGGTAGTGGGGTGGTAGATGTCTAGTGTCCCTTATGGCTCTAATCTGATAGTGGGGTGGTAGTAGTCTAGTCTCCTTTATGACTCTAATCTGATAGTGGTAGTGGGGTGGTAGATGTCTAGTCTACCGTATGACTCTAATCTGATAGTGGTAGGGAGATGGTAGATGTCTAGTCTCCCTTATGGCTCTAATCTGATAGTGGTAGTGGGGTGGTAGATGTCTAGTCTCCTTTATGACTCTAATCTGATAGTGGGGTGGTAGATGTCTAGTCTCCCTTATGGCTCTAATCTGATAGTGGTAGTGGGGTGGTAGATGTCTAGTCTCCCTTATGGCTCTCATCTGATAGTGGTGGTGGTCGATGTCTAGTCTCCCTTATGGCTCTAATCTGATAGTGGGGTGGTAGATGTCTAGTCTCCCTTATGACTCTAATCTATTAGTGGTAGTGGGGTGGTAGATGTCTAGTCTCCCTTATGGCTCTAATCTGATAGTGGTAGTGGGGTGGTAGATGTCTAGTCTCCCTTATGGCTCTAATCTGATAGTGGTAGTGGGGTGGTAGATGTCTAGTCTCCCTTATGGCTCTAATCTGATAGTGGTAGATGTCTAGTCTCCCTTATGGCTCTAATCTGATAGTGGGGTGGTAGATGTCTAGTCTCCCTTATGGCTCTAATCTGATAGTGGTAGAAGGGTGGTAGATGTCTAGTCTCCCTTATGACTCTAATCTGGTAGTGGTAGTGGGGTGGTAGATGTCTAGTCTCCCTTATGGCTCTAATCTGATAGTGGTAGTGGGGTGGTAGATGTCTAATCTCCCTTATGGCTCTAATCTGATAGTGGTAGGGAGATGGTAGATGTCTAGTCTCCCTTATGGCTCTAATCTGATAGTGGTAGTGGGGTGGTAGATGTCTAGTCTCCTTTATGACTCTAATCTGATAGTGGGGTGGTAGATGTCTAGTCTCCTTTATGGCTCTAATCTGATAGTGGTAGTGGGGTGGTAGATGTTTAGTCTCCCTTATGGCTCTAATCTGATAGTGGTAGTGGGGTGGTCGATGTCTAGTCTCCCTTATGGCTCTAATCTGATAGTGGGGTGGTAGATGTCTAGTCTCCCTTATGACTCTAATCTATTAGTGGTAGTGGGGTGGTAGATGTCTAGTCTCCCTTATGGCTCTAATCTGGTAGTGGTAGTGGGGTGGTAGATGTCTAGTCTCCCTTATGGCTCTAATCTGATAGTGGTAGTGGGGTGGTAGATGTCTAATCTCCCTTATGGCTCTAATCTGATAGTGGGGTGGTAGATGTCTAGTCTCCTTTATGACTCTAATCTGATAGTGGTAGTGGGGTGGTAGATGTCTAGTCTACCTTATGACTCTAATCTGATAGTGGTAGGGAGATGGTAGATGTCTAGTCTCCCTTATGGCTCTAATCTGATAGTGGTAGTGGGGTGGTAGATGTCTAGTCTCCTTTATGACTCTAATCTGATAGTGGGGTGGTAGATGTCTAGTCTCCTTTATGGCTCTAATCTGATAGTGGTAGTGGGGTGGTAGATGTTTAGTCTCCCTTATGGCTCTAATCTGATAGTGGTAGTGGGGTGGTGGATGTCTAGTCTCCCTTATGGCTCTAATCTGATAGTGGGGTGGTAGATGTCTAGTCTCCCTTATGACTCTAATCTATTAGTGGTAGTGGGGTGGTAGATGTCTAGTCTCCCTTATGGCTCTAATCTGATAGTGGTAGTGGGGTGGTAGATGTCTAGTCTCCCTTATGGCTCTAATCTGATAGTGGTAGTGGGGTGGTAGATGTCTGGTCTCCCTTATTGCTCTAATCTGATAGTGGTAGTGAGGTGGTAGATGTCTAGTCTCCCTTATGGCTCTAATCTGATAGTGGTAGTGAGGTGGTAGATGTCTAGTCTCCCTTATGACTCTAATCTGATAGTGGTATTAGGGTGGTAGATGTCTATTCTCCCTTATGGCTCTAATCTGATAGTAGTAGTGGGGTGGTAGATGTCTAGTCTCCCTTATGGCTCTAATCTGGTAGTGGGTGGTAGATGTCTAGTCTTCTTTATGGCTCTAATCTGATAGTGGGGTGGTAGATGTCTAGTCTCCCTTATGGCTCTAATCTGATAGTGGTAGTGGGGTGGTAGATGTCTAGTCTCCCTTATGACTCTAATCTGATAGTGGGGTGGTAGATGTCTAGTCTCCCTTATGGCTCTAATCTGGTAGTGGGTGGTAGATGTCTAGTCTTTTTTATGGCTCTAATCTGATAGTGGGGTGGTAGATGTCTAGTCTCCCTTATGGCTCTAATCTGATAGTGGTAGTGGGGTGGTAGATGTCTAGTCTCCCTTATGACTCTAATCTGATAGTGGGGTGGTAGATGTCTAGTCTCCCTTATGACTCTAATCTGATAGTGGTAGTGGGATGGTAGATGTCTAGTCTCCCTTATGGCTCTAATCTGATAGTGGTAGTGGGGTGGTAGATGTCTAGTCTCCCTTATGGCTCTAATCTGATAGTGGTAGATGTCTAGTCTCCCTTATGGCTCTAATCTGATAGTGGTAGATGTCTAGTCTCCCTTATGGCTCTAATCTGATAGTGGGGTGGTAGATGTCTAGTCTCCCTTATGGCTCTAATCTGATAGTGGTAGAGGGGTGGTAGATATCTAGTCTCCCTTATGACTCTAATCTGGTAGTGGTAGTGGGGTGGTAGATGTCTAGTCTCCCTTATGGCTCTAATCTGATAGTGGTAGAGGGGTGGTAGATGTCTAGTCTCCCTTATGACTCTAATCTGATAGTGGTATTAGGGTGGTAGATGTCTATTCTCCCTTATGGCTCTAATCTGATAGTGGTAGTGGGTGGTAGATGTCTAGTCTCCCTTATGGCTCTAATCTGATAGTGGTAGTGGGGTGGTAGATGTCTAGTCTCCCTTATGACTCTAATCTGATAGTGGGGTGGTAGATGTCTAGTCTCCCTTATGACTCTAATCTGATAGTGGTAGTGGGATGGTAGATGTCTAGTCTCCCTTATGGCTCTAATCTGATAGTGGTAGTGGGGTGGTAGATGTCTAGTCTCCCTTATGGCTCTAATCTGATAGTGGTAGATGTCTAGTCTCCCTTATGGCTCTAATCTGATAGTGGTAGATGTCTAGTCTCCCTTATGGCTCTAATCTGATAGTGGGGTGGTAGATGTCTAGTCTCCCTTATGGCTCTAATCTGATAGTGGTAGAGGGGTGGTAGATATCTAGTCTCCCTTATGACTCTAATCTGGTAGTGGTAGTGGGGTGGTAGATGTCTAGTCTCCCTTATGGCTCTAATCTGATAGTGGTAGAGGGGTGGTAGATGTCTAGTCTCCCTTATGACTCTAATCTGATAGTGGTATTAGGGTGGTAGATGTCTATTCTCCCTTATGGCTCTAATCTGATAGTGGTAGTGGGTGGTAGATGTCTAGTCTTCTTTATGGCTCTAATCTGATAGTGGGGTGGTAGATGTCTAGCCTCCCTTATGGCTCTAATCTGGTAGTGGTAGTGGGGTGGTAGATGTCTAGTCTCCCTTATGGCTCTAATCTGATAGTGGGGTGGTAGATGTCTAGTCTCCCCTATGGCTCTAATCTGATAGTGGTAGTGGTGTGGTAGATGTCTAGTCTCCCTTATGGCTCTAATCTGACAGCGGTAGTGGGGTGGTAGATGTCTAGACTCCCTTATGGCTCTAATCTGATAGTGGTAGTGGGGTGGTAGATGTCTAGTCTCCCTTATGACTCTAATCTGATAGTGGGGTGGTGGATGTCTAGTCTCCCTTATGACTCTAATCTGATAGTGGTAGTGGGGTGGTAGATGTCTAGTCTCCCTTATGGCTCTAATCTGATAGTGGTAGTGGGGTGGTAGATGTCTAGTCTCCCTTATGGCTCTAATCTGGTAGTGGGTGGTAGATGTCTAGTCTCCTTTATGGCTCTAATCTGATAGTGGGGTGGTAGATGTCTAGTCTCCCTTATGGCTCTAATCTGGTAGTGGTAGTGGGGTGGTAGATGTCTAGTCTCCCTTATGGCTCTAATCTGATAGTGGTAGTGGGGTGGTAGATGTCTAGTCTCCCTTATGGCTCTAATCTGATAGTGGGGTGGTAGATGTCTAGTCTCCCCTATGGCTCTAATCTGATAGTGGTAGTGGTGTGGTAGATGTCTAGTCTCCCTTATGGCTCTAATCTGACAGCGGTAGTGGGGTGGTAGATGTCTAGACTCCCTTATGACTCTAATCTATTAGTGGTAGTGGGGTGGTAGATGTCTAGTCTCCCTTATGGCTCTAATCTGATAGTGGGGTGGTAGATGTCTAGTCTCCCTTATGACTCTAATCTATTAGTGGTAGTGGGGTGGTAGATGTCTAGTCTCCCTTATGGCTCTAATCTGATAGTGGTAGTGGGGTGGTAGATGTCTAGTCTCCCTTATGGCTCTAATCTGATAGTGGTAGTGGGGTGGTAGATGTCTAGTCTCCCTTATGGCTCTAATCTGATAGTGGTAGATGTCTAGTCTCCCTTATGGCTCTAATCTGATAGTGGGGTGGTAGATGTCTAGTCTCCCTTATGGCTCTAATCTGATAGTGGTAGAGGGGTGGTAGATGTCTAGTCTCCCTTATGACTCTAATCTGATAGTGGTAGTGGGGTGGTAGATGTCTAATCTCCCTTATGGCTCTAATCTGATAGTGGGGTGGTAGATGTCTAGTCTCCTTTATGACTCTAATCTGATAGTGGTAGTGGGGTGGTAGATGTCTAGTCTACCTTATGACTCTAATCTGATAGTGGTAGGGAGATGGTAGATGTCTAGTCTCCCTTATGGCTCTAATCTGATAGTGGTAGTGGGGTGGTAGATGTCTAGTCTCCTTTATGACTCTAATCTGATAGTGGGGTGGTAGATGTCTAGTCTCCTTTATGGCTCTAATCTGATAGTGGTAGTAGGGTGGTAGATGTTTAGGCTCCCTTATGGCTCTAATCTGATAGTGGTAGTGGGGTGGTAGATGTCTAGTCTCCCTTATGGCTCTAATCTGATAGTGGGGTGGTAGATGTCTAGTCTCCCTTATGGCTCTAATCTGATAGTGGTAGAGGGGTGGTAGATGTCTAGTCTCCCTTATGACTCTAATCTGATAGTGGTATTAGGGTGGTAGATGTCTAGTCTCCCTTATGGCTCTAATCTGATAGTGGTAGTGGGGTGGTAGATGTCTAGTCTCCCTTATGGCTCTAATCTGGTAGTGGGTGGTAGATGTCTAGTCTTCTTTATGGCTCTAATCTGATAGTGGGGTGGTAGATGTCTAGTCTCCCTTATGGCTCTAATCTGGTAGTGGTAGTGGGGTGGAAATGTCTAGTCTCCCTTATGGCTCTAATCTGATAGTGGTAGTGTGGTGGTCGATGTCTAGTCTCCATTATGGCTCTAATCTGATAGTGGGTTGGTAGATGTCTAGTCTCCCCTTGGCTCTAATCTGATAGTGGTAGTGGTGTGGTAGATGTCTAGTCTCCCTTATGGCTCTAATCTGACAGCGGTAGTGGGGTGGTAGATGTCTAGACTCCCGTATGGCTCTAATCTGATAGTGGTAGTGGGGTGGTAGATGTCTAGTCTCCCTTATGACTCTAATCTGATAGTGGGGTGGTAGATGTCTAGTCTCCCTTATGACTCTAATCTGATAGTGGTAGTGGGGTGGTAGATGTCTAGTCTCCCTTATGGCTCTAATCTGATAGTGGTAGTGGGGTGGTAGATGTCTAGTCTCCCTTATGGCTCTAATCTGATAGTGGTAGATGTCTAGTCTCCCTTATGGCTCTAATCTGATAGTGGGGTGGTAAATGTCTAGTCTCCCTTATGGCTCTAATCTGATAGTGGTAGAGGGGTGGTAGATGTCTAGTCTCCCTTATGACTCTAATCTGGTAGTGGTAGTGGGGTGGTAGATGTCTAGTCTCCCTTATGGCTCTAATCTGATAGTGGGGTGGTAGTAGTCTAGTCTCCTTTATGACTCTAATCTGATAGTGGTAGTGGGGTGGTAAATGTCTAGTCTCCCTTATGGCTCTAATCTGATAGTGGTAGAGGGGTGGTAGATGTCTAGTCTCCCTTATGACTCTAATCTGGTAGTGGTAGTGGGGTGGTAGATGTCTAGTGTCCCTTATGGCTCTAATCTGATAGTGGGGTGGTAGTAGTCTAGTCTCCTTTATGACTCTAATCTGATAGTGGTAGTGGGGTGGTAGATGTCTAGTCTACCGCATGACTCTAATCTGATAGTGGTAGGGAGATGGTAGATGTCTAGTCTCCCTTATGGCTCTAATCTGATAGTGGTAGTGGGGTGGTAGATGTCTAGTCTCCTTTATGACTCTAATCTGATAGTGGGGTGGTAGATGTCTAGTCTCCTTTATGGCTCTAATCTGATAGTGGTAGTGGGGTGGTAGATGTTTAGTCTCCCTTATGGCTCTCATCTGATAGTGGTAGTGGGGTGGTCGATGTCTAGTCTCCCTTATGGCTCTAATCTGATAGTGGGGTGGTAGATGTCTAGTCTCCCTTATGACTCTAATCTATTAGTGGTAGTGGGGTGGTAGATGTCTAGTCTCCCTTATGGCTCTAATCTGATAGTGGTAGTGGGGTGGTAGATGTCTAGTCTCCCTTATGGCTCTAATCTGATAGTGGTAGTGGGGTGGTAGATGTCTAGTCTCCCTTATGGCTCTAATCTGATAGTGGTAGATGTCTAGTCTCCCTTATGGCTCTAATCTGATAGTGGGGTGGTAGATGTCTAGTCTCCCTTATGGCTCTAATCTGATAGTGGTAGAGGGGTGGTAGATGTCTAGTCTCCCTTATGACTCTAATCTGGTAGTGGTAGTGGGGTGGTAGATGTCTAGTCTCCCTTATGGCTCTAATCTGACAGTGGTAGTGGGGTGGTAGATGTCTAATCTCCCTTATGGCTCTAATCTGATAGTGGGGTGGTAGATGTCTAGTCTCCTTTATGACTCTAATCTGATAGTGGTAGTGGGGTGGTAGATGTCTAGTCTCCCTTATGGCTCTAATCTGATAGTGGTAGTGGGGTGGTAGATGTCTAGTCTCCCTTATGGCTCTAATCTGATAGTGGTAGTGGGGTGGTAGATGTCTAGTCTCCCTTATGGCTCTAATCTGATAGTGGTAGATGTCTAGTCTCCCTTATGACTCTAATCTGATAGTGGTAGAGGGGTGGTAGATGTCTAGTCTCCCTTATGACTCTAATCTGATAGTGGTAGTGGGGTGGTAGATGTCTAATCTCCCTTATGGCTCTAATCTGATAGTGGGGTGGTAGATGTCTAGTCTCCCTTATGACTCTAATCTGATAGTGGTAGTGGGGTGGTAGATGTCTAGTCTACCTTATGGCTCTAATCTGATAGTGGTAGTGGGGTGGTAGATGTCTAGTCTCCCTTATGGCTCTAATCTGATAGTGGTAGATGTCTAGTCTCCCTTATGGCTCTAATCTGATAGTGGGGTGGTAAATGTCTAGTCTCCCTTATGGCTCTAATCTGATAGTGGTAGAGGGGTGGTAGATGTCTAGTCTCCCTTATGACTCTAATCTGGTAGTGGTAGTGGGGTGGTAGATGTCTAGTCTCCCTTATGGCTCTAATCTGATAGTGGTAGTGGGGTGGTAGATGTCTAGTGTCCCTTATGGCTCTAATCTGATAGTGGGGTGGTAGTAGTCTAGTCTCCTTTATGACTCTAATCTGATAGTGGTAGTGGGGTGGTAGATGTCTAGTCTACCGCATGACTCTAATCTGATAGTGGTAGGGAGATGGTAGATGTCTAGTCTCCCTTATGGCTCTAATCTGATAGTGGTAGTGGGGTGGTAGATGTCTAGTCTCCTTTATGACTCTAATCTGATAGTGGGGTGGTAGATGTCTAGTCTCCCTTATGGCTCTAATCTGATAGTGGTAGTGGGGTGGTAGATGTCTAGTCTCCCTTATGGCTCTCATCTGATAGTGGTAGTGGGGTGGTCGATGTCTAGTCTCCCTTATGGCTCTAATCTGATAGTGGGGTGGTAGATGTCTAGTCTCCCTTATGACTCTAATCTATTAGTGGTAGTGGGGTGGTAGATGTCTAGTCTCCCTTATGGCTCTAATCTGATAGTGGTAGTGGGGTGGTAGATGTCTAGTCTCCCTTATGGCTCTAATCTGATAGTGGTAGTGGGGTGGTAGATGTCTAGTGTCCCTTATGGCTCTAATCTGATAGTGGTAGATGTCTAGTCTCCCTTATGGCTCTAATCTGATAGTGGGGTGGTAGATGTCTAGTCTCCCTTATGGCTCTAATCTGATAGTGGTAGAGGGGTGGTAGATGTCTAGTCTCCCTTATGACTCTAATCTGGTAGTGGTAGTGGGGTGGTAGATGTCTAGTCTCCCTTATGGCTCTAATCTGATAGTGGTAGTGGGGTGGTAGATGTCTAATCTCCCTTATGGCTCTAATCTGATAGTGGGGTGGTAGATGTCTAGTCTCCTTTATGACTCTAATCTGATAGTGGTAGTGGGGTGGTAGATGTCTAGTCTCCCTTATGGCTCTAATCTGATAGTGGTAGTGGGGTGGTAGATGTCTAGTCTCCCTTATGGCTCTAATCTGATAGTGGTAGTGGGGTGGTAGATGTCTAGTCTCCCTTATGGCTCTAATCTGATAGTGGTAGATGTCTAGTCTCCCTTATGGCTCTAATCTGATAGTGGTAGAGGGGTGGTAGATGTCTAGTCTCCCTTATGACTCTAATCTGATAGTGGTAGTGGGGTGGTAGATGTCTAATCTCCCTTATGGCTCTAATCTGATAGTGGGGTGGTAGATGTCTAGTCTCCTTTATGACTCTAATCTGATAGTGGTAGTGGGGTGGTAGATGTCTAGTCTACCTTATGACTCTAATCTGATAGTGGTAGGGAGATGGTAGATGTCTAGTCTCCCTTATGGCTCTAATCTGATAGTGGTAGAGGGGTGGTAGATGTCTAGTCTCCCTTATGACTCTAATCTGGTAGTGGTAGTGGGGTGGTAGATGTCTAGTCTCCCTTATGGCTCTAATCTGATAGTGGTAGTGGGGTGGTAGATGTCTAGTCTCCTTTATGACTCTAATCTGATAGTGGGGTGGTAGATGTCTAGTCTCCTTTATGGCTCTAATCTGATAGTGGTAGTGGGGTGGTAGATGTTTAGGCTCCCTTATGGCTCTAATCTGATAGTGGTAGTGGGGTGGTAGATGTCTAGTCTCCCTTATGGCTCTAATCTGATAGTGGGGTGGTAGATGTCTAGTCTCCCTTATGGCTCTAATCTGATAGTGGTAGAGGGGTGGTAGATGTCTAGTCTCCCTTATGACTCTAATCTGATAGTGGTATTAGGGTGGTAGATGTCTAGTCTCCCTTATGGCTCTAATCTGATAGTGGTAGTGGGGTGGTAGATGTCTAGTCTCCCTTATGGCTCTAATCTGGTAGTGGGTGGTAGATGTCTAGTCTTCTTTATGGCTCTAATCTGATAGTGGGGTGGTAGATGTCTAGTCTCCCTTATGGCTCTAATCTGGTAGTGGTAGTGGGGTGGAAGATGTCTAGTCTCCCTTATGGCTCTAATCTGATAGTGGTAGTGGGGTGGTCGATGTCTAGTCTCCATTATGGCTCTAATCTGATAGTGGGTTGGTAGATGTCTAGTCTCCCCTTGGCTCTAATCTGATAGTGGTAGTGGTGTGGTAGATGTCTAGTCTCCCTTATGGCTCTAATCTGACAGCGGTAGTGGGGTGGTAGATGTCTAGACTCCCTTATGGCTCTAATCTGATAGTGGTAGTGGGGTGGTAGATGTCTAGTCTCCCTTATGACTCTAATCTGATAGTGGGGTGGTAGATGTCTAGTCTCCCTTATGACTCTAATCTGATAGTGGTAGTGGGGTGGTAGATGTCTAGTCTCCCTTATGGCTCTAATCTGATAGTGGTAGTGGGGTGGTAGATGTCTAGTCTCCCTTATGGCTCTAATCTGATAGTGGTAGATGTCTAGTCTCCCTTATGGCTCTAATAGTGGTAGTGGGGTGGTAGATGTCTAGTCTCCCTTATGGCTCTAATCTGATAGTGGTAGAGGGGTGGTAGATGTCTAGTGTCCCTTATGGCTCTAATCTGATAGTGGGGTGGTAGTAGTCTAGTCTCCTTTATGACTCTAATCTGATAGTGGTAGTGGGGTGGTAGATGTCTAGTCTACCGTATGACTCTAATCTGATAGTGGTAGGGAGATGGTAGATGTCTAGTCTCCCTTATGGCTCTAATCTGATAGTGGTAGTGGGGTGGTAGATGTCTAGTCTCCCTTATGGCTCTAATCTGATAGTGGTAGTGGGGTGGTAGATGTCTAGTGTCCCTTATGGCTCTAATCTGATAGTGGGGTGGTAGTAGTCTAGTCTCCTTTATGACTCTAATCTGATAGTGGTAGTGGGGTGGTAGATGTCTAGTCTACCGTATGACTCTAATCTGATAGTGGTAGGGAGATGGTAGATGTCTAGTCTCCCTTATGGCTCTAATCTGATAGTGGTAGTGGGGTGGTAGATGTCTAGTCTCCTTTATGACTCTAATCTGATAGTGGGGTGGTAGATGTCTAGTCTCCTTTATGGCTCTAATCTGATAGTGGTAGTGGGGTGGTAGATGTCTAGTCTCCCTTATGGCTCTCATCTGATAGTGGTAGTGGGGTGGTCGATGTCTAGTCTCCCTTATGGCTCTAATCTGATAGTGGGGTGGTAGATGTCTAGTCTCCCTTATGACTCTAATCTATTAGTGGTAGTGGGGTGGTAGATGTCTAGTCTCCCTTATGGCTCTAATCTGATAGTGGTAGTGGGGTGGTAGATGTCTAGTCTCCCTTATGGCTCTAATCTGATAGTGGTAGTGGGGTGGTAGATGTCTAGTCTCCCTTATGGCTCTAATCTGATAGTGGTAGATGTCTAGTCTCCCTTATGGCTCTAATCTGATAGTGGGGTGGTAGATGTCTAGTCTCCCTTATGGCTCTAATCTGATAGTGGTAGAAGGGTGGTAGATGTCTAGTCTCCCTTATGACTCTAATCTGGTAGTGGTAGTGGGGTGGTAGATGTCTAGTCTCCCTTATGGCTCTAATCTGATAGTGGTAGTGGGGTGGTAGATGTCTAATCTCCCTTATGGCTCTAATCTTACAGTGGGGTGGTAGATGTCTAGTCTCCTTTATGACTCTAATCTGATAGTGGTAGTGGGGTGGTAGATGTCTAGTCTACCTTATGACTCTAATCTGATAGTGGTAGGGAGATGGTAGATGTCTAGTCTCCCTTATGGCTCTAATCTGATAGTGGTAGTGGGGTGGTAGATGTCTAGTCTCCTTTATGACTCTAATCTGATAGTGGGGTGGTAGATGTCTAGTCTCCTTTATGGCTCTAATCTGATAGTGGTAGTGGGATGGTAGATGTTTAGTCTCCCTTATGGCTCTAATCTGATAGTGGTAGTGGGGTGGTCGATGTCTAGTCTCCCTTATGGCTCTAATCTGATAGTGGGGTGGTAGATGTCTAGTCTCCCTTATGACTCTAATCTATTAGTGGTAGTGGGGTGGTAGATGTCTAGTCTCCCTTATGACTCTAATCTGGTAGTGGTAGTGGGGTGGTAGATGTCTAGTCTCCCTTATGGCTCTAATCTGATAGTGGTAGTGGGGTGGTAGATGTCTAATCTCCCTTATGGCTCTAATCTGATAGTGGGGTGGTAGATGTCTAGTCTCCTTTATGACTCTAATCTGATAGTGGTAGTGGGGTGGTAGATGTCTAGTCTACCTTATGACTCTAATCTGATAGTGGTAGGGAGATGGTAGATGTCTAGTCTCCCTTATGGCTCTAATCTGATAGTGGTAGTGGGGTGGTAGATGTCTAGTCTCCTTTATGACTCTAATCTGATAGTGGGGTGGTAGATGTCTAGTCTCCTTTATGGCTCTAATCTGATAGTGGTAGTGGGGTGGTAGATGTTTAGTCTCCCTTATGGCTCTAATCTGATAGTGGTAGTGGGGTGGTAGATGTCTAGTCTCCCTTATGGCTCTAATCTGATAGTGGTAGATGTCTAGTCTCCCTTATGGCTCTACTCTGATAGTGGGGTGGTAGATGTCTAGTCTCCCTTATGGCTCTAATCTGATAGTGGTAGTGGGGTGGTAGATGTCTAGTCTCCCTTATGGCTCTAATCTGATAGTGGTAGTGGGGTGGTAGATGTCTGGTCTCCCTTATTGCTCTAATCTGATAGTGGTAGTGAGGTGGTAGATGTCTAGCCTCCCTTATGACTCTAATCTGATAGTGGTATTAGGGTGGTAGATGTCTATTCTCCCTTATGGCTCTAATCTGATAGTGGTAGTGGGGTGGTAGATGTCTAGTCTCCCTTATGGCTCTAATCTGGTAGTGGGTGGTAGATGTCTAGTCTTCTTTATGGCTCTAATCTGATAGTGGGGTGGTAGATGTCTAGTCTCCCTTATGGCTCTAATCTGATAGTGGTAGTGGGGTGGTAGATGTCTAGTCTCCCTTATGACTCTAATCTGATAGTGGGGTGGTAGATGTCTAGTCTCCCTTATGGCTCTAATCTGGTAGTGGGTGGTAGATGTCTAGTCTTTTTTATGGCTCTAATCTGATAGTGGGGTGGTAGATGTCTAGTCTCCCTTATGGCTCTAATCTGATAGTGGTAGTGGGGTGGTAGATGTCTAGTCTCCCTTATGACTCTAATCTGATAGTGGGGTGGTAGATGTCTAGGCTCCCTTATGACTCTAATCTGATAGTGGTAGTGGGATGGTAGATGTCTAGTCTCCCTTATGGCTCTAATCTGATAGTGGTAGTGGGGTGGTAGATGTCTAGTCTCCCTTATGGCTCTAATCTGATAGTGGTAGATGTCTAGTCTCCCTTATGGCTCTAATCTGATAGTGGTAGATGTCTAGTCTCCCTTATGGCTCTAATCTGATAGTGGGGTGGTAGATGTCTAGTCTCCCTTATGGCTCTAATCTGATAGTGGTAGAGGGGTGGTAGATATCTAGTCTCCCTTATGACTCTAATCTGGTAGTGGTAGTGGGGTGGTAGATGTCTAGTCTCCCTTATGGCTCTAATCTGATAGTGGTAGAGGGGTGGTAGATGTCTAGTCTCCCTTATGACTCTAATCTGATAGTGGTATTAGGGTGGTAGATGTCTATTCTCCCTTATGGCTCTAATCTGATAGTGGTAGTGGGGTGGTAGATGTCTAGTCTCCCTTATGGCTCTAATCTGGTAGTGGGTGGTAGATGTCTAGTCTTCTTTATGGCTCTAATCTGATAGTGGGGTGGTAGATGTCTAGTCTCCCTTATGGCTCTAATCTGGTAGTGGTAGTGGGGTGGTAGATGTCTAGTCTCCCTTATGGCTCTAATCTGATAGTGGGGTGGTAGATGTCTAGTCTCCCTTATGGCTCTAATCTGATAGTGGTAGAGGGGTGGTAGATATCTAGTCTCCCTTATGACTCTAATCTGGTAGTGGTAGTGGGGTGGTAGATGTCTAGTCTCCCTTATGGCTCTAATCTGATAGTGGTAGTGGGGTGGTAGATGTCTAGTCTCCCTTATGGCTCTAATCTGATAGTGGTATTAGGGTGGTAGATGTCTATTCTCCCTTATGGCTCTAATCTGATAGTGGTAGTGGGGTGGTAGATGTCTAGTCTCCCTTATGGCTCTAATCTGGTAGTGGGTGGTAGATGTCTAGTCTTCTTTATGGCTCTAATCTGATAGTGGGGTGGTAGATGTCTAGTCTCCCTTATGGCTCTAATCTGGTAGTGGTAGTGGGGTGGTAGATGTCTAGTCTCCCTTATGGCTCTAATCTGATAGTGGTAGTGGGGTGGTAGATGTCTAGTCTCCCTTATGGCTCTAATCTGATAGTGGGGTGGTAGATGTCTAGTCTCCCCTATGGCTCTAATCTGATAGTGGTAGTGGTGTGGTAGATGTCTAGTCTCCCTTATGGCTCTAATCTGACAGCGGTAGTGGGGTGGTAGATGTCTAGACTCCCTTATGGCTCTAATCTGATAGTGGTAGTGGGGTGGTAGATGTCTAGTCTCCCTTATGACTCCAATCTGATAGTGGGGTGGTGGATGTCTAGTCTCCCTTATGACTCTAATCTGATAGTGGTAGTGGGATGGTAGATGTCTAGTCTCCCTTATGGCTCTAATCTGATAGTGGTAGTGGGGTGGTAGATGTCTAGTCTCCCTTATGGCTCTAATCTGGTAGTGGGTGGTAGATGTCTAGTCTTCTTTATGGCTCTAATCTGATAGTGGGGTGGTAGATGTCTAGTCTCCCTTATGGCTCTAATCTGGTAGTGGTAGTGGGGTGGTAGATGTCTAGTCTCCCTTATGGCTCTAATCTGATAGTGGTAGTGGGGTGGTAGATGTCTAGTCTCCCTTATGGCTCTAATCTGATAGTGGGGTGGTAGATGTCTAGTCTCCCCTATGGCTCTAATCTGATAGTGGTAGTGGTGTGGTAGATGTCTAGTCTCCCTTATGGCTCTAATCTGACAGCGGTAGTGGGGTGGTAGATGTCTAGACTCCCTTATGACTCTAATCTATTAGTGGTAGTGGGGTGGTAGATGTCTAGTCTCCCTTATGGCTCTAATCTGATAGTGGGGTGGTAGATGTCTAGTCTCCCTTATGACTCTAATCTATTAGTGGTAGTGGGGTGGTAGATGTCTAGTCTCCCTTATGGCTCTAATCTGATAGTGGTAGTGGGGTGGTAGATGTCTAGTCTCCCTTATGGCTCTAATCTGATAGTGGTAGTGGGGTGGTAGATGTCTAGTCTCCCTTATGGCTCTAATCTGATAGTGGTAGATGTCTAGTCTCCCTTATGGCTCTAATCTGATAGTGGGGTGGTAGATGTCTAGTCTCCCTTATGGCTCTAATCTGATAGTGGTAGAGGGGTGGTAGATGTCTAGTCTCCCTTATGACTCTAATCTGATAGTGGTAGTGGGGTGGTAGATGTCTAATCTCCCTTATGGCTCTAATCTGATAGTGGGGTGGTAGATGTCTAGTCTCCTTTATGACTCTAATCTGATAGTGGTAGTGGGGTGGTAGATGTCTAGTCTCCCTTATGGCTCTAATCTGATAGTGGTAGATGTCTAGTCTCCCTTATGGCTCTAATCTGATAGTGGTAGATGTCTAGTCTCCCTTATGGCTCTAATCTGATAGTGGGGTGGTAGATGTCTAGTCTCCCTTATGGCTCTAATCTGATAGTGGTAGAGGGGTGGTAGATATCTAGTCTCCCTTATGACTCTAATCTGGTAGTGGTAGTGGGTGGTAGATGTCTAGTCTCCCTTATGGCTCTAATCTGATAGTGGTAGAGGGGTGGTAGATGTCTAGTCTCCCTTATGACTCTAATCTGATAGTTGTATTAGGGTGGTAGATGTCTATTCTCCCTTATGGCTCTAATCTGATAGTGGTAGTGGGGTGGTAGATGTCTAGTCTCCCTTATGGCTCTAATCTGGTAGTGGGTGGTAGATGTCTAGTCTTCTTTATGGCTCTAATCTGATAGTGGGGTGGTAGATGTCTAGTCTCCCTTATGGCTCTAATCTGGTAGTGGTAGTGGGGTGGTAGATGTCTAGTCTCCCTTATGGCTCTAATCTGATAGTGGTAGTGGGGTGGTAGATGTCTAGTCTCCCTTATGGCTCTAATCTGATAGTGGGGTGGTAGATGTCTAGTCTCCCCTATGGCTCTAATCTGATAGTGGTAGTGGTGTGGTAGATGTCTAGTCTCCCTTATGGCTCTAATCTGACAGCGGTAGTGGGGTGGTAGATGTCTAGACTCCCTTATGACTCTAATCTGATAGTGGTAGTGGGGTGGTAGATGTCTAGTCTCCCTTATGACTCTAATCTGATAGTGGGGTGGTGGATGTCTAGTCTCCCTTATGACTCTAATCTGATAGTGGTAGTGGGATGGTAGATGTCTAGTCTCCCTTATGGCTCTAATCTGATAGTGGTAGTGGGGTGGTAGATGTCTAGTCTCCCTTATGGCTCTAATCTGGTAGTGGGTGGTAGATGTCTAGTCTTCTTTATGGCTCTAATCTGATAGTGGGGTGGTAGATGTCTAGTCTCCCTTATGGCTCTAATCTGGTAGTGGTAGTGGGGTGGTAGATGTCTAGTCTCCCTTATGGCTCTAATCTGATAGTGGTAGTGGGGTGGTAGATGTCTAGTCTCCCTTATGGCTCTAATCTGATAGTGGTAGTGGGGTGGTAGATGTCTAGTCTCCCCTATGGCTCTAATCTGATAGTGGTAGTGGTGTGGTAGATGTCTAGTCTCCCTTATGGCTCTAATCTGACAGCGGTAGTGGGGTGGTAGATGTCTAGACTCCCTTATGACTCTAATCTATTAGTGGTAGTGGGGTGGTAGATGTCTAGTCTCCCTTATGGCTCTAATCTGATAGTGGGGTGGTAGATGTCTAGTCTCCCTTATGACTCTAATCTATTAGTGGTAGTGGGGTGGTAGATGTCTAGTCTCCCTTATGGCTCTAATCTGATAGTGGTAGTGGGGTGGTAGATGTCTAGTCTCCCTTATGGCTCTAATCTGATAGTGGTAGTGGGGTGGTAGATGTCTAGTCTCCCTTATGGCTCTAATCTGATAGTGGTAGATGTCTAGTCTCCCTTATGGCTCTAATCTGATAGTGGGGTGGTAGATGTCTAGTCTCCCTTATGGCTCTAATCTGATAGTGGTAGAGGGGTGGTAGATGTCTAGTCTCCCTTATGACTCTAATCTGATAGTGGTAGTGGGGTGGTAGATGTCTAATCTCCCTTATGGCTCTAATCTGATAGTGGGGTGGTAGATGTCTAGTCTCCTTTATGACTCTAATCTGATAGTGGTAGTGGGGTGGTAGATGTCTAGTCTACCTTATGACTCTAATCTGATAGTGGTAGGGAGATGGTAGATGTCTAGTCTCCCTTATGGCTCTAATCTGATAGTGGTAGTGGGGTGGTAGATGTCTAGTCTCCTTTATGACTCTAATCTGATAGTGGGGTGGTAGATGTCTAGTCTCCTTTATGGCTCTAATCTGATAGTGGTAGTGGGGTGGTAGATGTTTAGGCTCCCTTATGGCTCTAATCTGATAGTGGTAGTGGGGTGGTAGATGTCTAGTCTCCCTTATGGCTCTAATCTGATAGTGGGGTGGTAGATGTCTAGTCTCCCTTATGGCTCTAATCTGATAGTGGTAGAGGGGTGGTAGATGTCTAGTCTCCCTTATGACTCTAATCTGATAGTGGTATTAGGGTGGTAGATGTCTAGTCTCCCTTATGGCTCTAATCTGATAGTGGTAGTGGGGTGGTAGATGTCTAGTCTCCCTTATGGCTCTAATCTGGTAGTGGGTGGTAGATGTCTAGTCTTCTTTATGGCTCTAATCTGATAGTGGGGTGGTAGATGTCTAGTCTCCCTTATGGCTCTAATCTGGTAGTGGTAGTGGGGTGGAAATGTCTAGTCTCCCTTATGGCTCTAATCTGACAGCGGTAGTGGGGTGGTAGATGTCTAGACTCCCGTATGGTTCTAATCTGATAGTGGTAGTGGGGTGGTAGATGTCTAGTCTCCCTTATGACTCTAATCTGATAGTGGGGTGGTAGATGTCTAGTCTCCCTTATGACTCTAATCTGATAGTGGTAGTGGGGTGGTAGATGTCTAGTCTCCCTTATGGCTCTAATCTGATAGTGGTAGTGGGGTGGTAGATGTCTAGTCTCCCTTATGGCTCTAATCTGATAGTGGTAGATGTCTAGTCTCCCTTATGGCTCTAATCTGATAGTGGGGTGGTAAATGTCTAGTCTCCCTTATGGCTCTAATCTGATAGTGGTAGAGGGGTGGTAGATGTCTAGTCTCCCTTATGACTCTAATCTGGTAGTGGTAGTGGGGTGGTAGATGTCTAGTCTCCCTTATGGCTCTAATCTGATAGTGGTAGTGGGGTGGTAGATGTCTAGTGTCCCTTATGGCTCTAATCTGATAGTGGGGTGGTAGTAGTCTAGTCTCCTTTATGACTCTAATCTGATAGTGGTAGTGGGGTGGTAGATGTCTAGTCTACCGCATGACTCTAATCTGATAGTGGTAGGGAGATGGTAGATGTCTAGTCTCCCTTATGGCTCTAATCTGATAGTGGTAGTGGGGTGGTAGATGTCTAGTCTCCTTTATGACTCTAATCTGATAGTGGGGTGGTAGATGTCTAGTCTCCTTTATGGCTCTAATCTGATAGTGGTAGTGGGGTGGTAGATGTTTAGTCTCCCTTATGGCTCTCATCTGATAGTGGTAGTGGGGTGGTCGATGTCTAGTCTCCCTTATGGCTCTAATCTGATAGTGGGGTGGTAGATGTCTAGTCTCCCTTATGACTCTAATCTATTAGTGGTAGTGGGGTGGTAGATGTCTAGTCTCCCTTATGGCTCTAATCTGATAGTGGTATTGGGGTGGTAGATGTCTAGTCTCCCTTATGGCTCTAATCTGATAGTGGTAGTGGGGTGGTAGATGTCTAGTCTCCCTTATGGCTCTAATCTGATAGTGGTAGATGTCTAGTCTCCCTTATGGCTCTAATCTGATAGTGGGGTGGTAGATGTCTAGTCTCCCTTATGGCTCTAATCTGATAGTGGTAGAGGGGTGGTAGATGTCTAGTCTCCCTTATGACTCTAATCTGGTAGTGGTAGTGGGGTGGTAGATGTCTAGTCTCCCTTATGGCTCTAATCTGATAGTGGTAGTGGGGTGGTAGATGTCTAATCTCCCTTATGGCTCTAATCTGATAGTGGGGTGGTAGATGTCTAGTCTCCTTTATGACTCTAATCTGATAGTGGTAGTGGGGTGGTAGATGTCTAGTCTACCTTATGACTCTAATCTGATAGTGGTAGGGAGATGGTAGATGTCTAGTCTCCCTTATGGCTCTAATCTGATAGTGGTAGTGGGGTGGTAGATGTCTAGTCTCCTTTATGAGTCTAATCTGATAGTGGGGTGGTAGATGTCTAGTCTCCTTTATGGCTCTAATCTGATAGTGGTAGTGGGGTGGTAGATGTTTAGTCTCCCTTATGGCTCTAATCTGATAGTGGTAGTGGGGTGGTCGATGTCTAGTCTCCCTTATGGCTCTAATCTGATAGTGGGGTGGTAGATGTGTAGTCTCCCTTATGACTCTAATCTATTAGTGGTAGTGGGGTGGTAGATGTCTAGTCTCCCTTATGACTCTAATCTGGTAGTGGTAGTGGGGTGGTAGATGTCTAGTCTCCCTTATGGCTCTAATCTGATAGTGGTAGTGGGGTGGTAGATGTCTAATCTCCCTTATGGCTCTAATCTGATAGTGGGGTGGTAGATGTCTAGTCTCCTTTATGACTCTAATCTGATAGTGGTAGTGGGGTGGTAGATGTCTAGTCTACTTTATGACTCTAATCTGATAGTGGTAGGGAGATGGTAGATGTCTAGTCTCCCTTATGGCTCTAATCTGATAGTGGTAGTGGGGTGGTAGATGTCTAGTCTCCTTTATGACTCTAATCTGATAGTGGGGTGGTAGATGTCTAGTCTCCTTTATGGCTCTAATCTGATAGTGGTAGTGGGGTGGTAGATGTTTAGTCTCCCTTATGGCTCTAATCTGATAGTGGTAGTGGGGTGGTCGATGTCTAGTCTCCCTTATGGCTCTAATCTGATAGTGGGGTGGTAGATGTCTAGTCTCCCTTATGACTCTAATATATTAGTGGTAGTGGGGTGGTAGAAGTCTAGTCTCCCTTATGGCTCTAATCTGATAGTGGTAGTGGGGTGGTAGATGTCTAGTCTCCCTTATGGCTCTAATCTGATAGTGGTAGTGGGGTGGTAGATGTCTGGTCTCCCTTATGGCTCTAATCTGACAGCGGTAGTGGGGTGGTAGATGTCTAGTCTCCCTTATGGCTCTAATCTGATAGTGGTAGTGAGGTGGTAGATGTCTAGTCTCCCTTATGACTCTAATCTGGTAGTGGTAGTGGGGTGGTAGATGTCTAGTCTCCCTTATGGCTCTAATCTGATAGTGGTAGTGGGGTGGTAGATGTCTAGTGTCCCTTATGGCTCTAATCTGATAGTGGGGTGGTAGTAGTCTAGTCTCCTTTATGACTCTAATCTGATAGTGGTAGTGGGGTGGTAGATGTCTAGTCTACCGCATGACTCTAATCTGATAGTGGTAGGGAGATGGTAGATGTCTAGTCTCCCTTATGGCTCTAATCTGATAGTGGTAGTGGGGTGGTAGATGTCTAGTCTCCTTTATGACTCTAATCTGATAGTGGGGTGGTAGATGTCTAGTCTCCTTTATGGCTCTAATCTGATAGTGGTAGTGGGGTGGTAGATGTTTAGTCTCCCTTATGGCTCTCATCTGATAGTGGTAGTGGGGTGGTCGATGTCTAGTCTCCCTTATGGCTCTAATCTGATAGTGGGGTGGTAGATGTCTAGTCTCCCTTATGACTCTAATCTATTAGTGGTAGTGGGGTGGTAGATGTCTAGTCTCCCTTATGGCTCTAATCTGATAGTGGTATTGGGGTGGTAGATGTCTAGTCTCCCTTATGGCTCTAATCTGATAGTGGTAGTGGGGTGGTAGATGTCTAGTCTCCCTTATGGCTCTAATCTGATAGTGGTAGATGTCTAGTCTCCCTTATGGCTCTAATCTGATAGTGGGGTGGTAGATGTCTAGTCTCCCTTATGGCTCTAATCTGATAGTGGTAGAGGGGTGGTAGATGTCTAGTCTCCCTTATGACTCTAATCTGGTAGTGGTAGTGGGGTGGTAGATGTCTAGTCTCCCTTATGGCTCTAATCTGATAGTGGTAGTGGGGTGGTAGATGTCTAATCTCCCTTATGGCTCTAATCTGATAGTGGGGTGGTAGATGTCTAGTCTCCTTTATGACTCTAATCTGATAGTGGTAGGGAGATGGTAGATGTCTAGTCTCCCTTATGGCTCTAATCTGATAGTGGTAGTGGGGTGGTAGATGTCTAGTCTCCTTTATGACTCTAATCTGATAGTGGGGTGGTAGATGTCTAGTCTCCTTTATGGCTCTAATCTGATAGTGGTAGTGGGGTGGTAGATGTTTAGTCTCCCTTATGGCTCTAATCTGATAGTGGTAGTGGGGTGGTCGATGTCTAGTCTCCCTTATGGCTCTAATCTGGTAGTGGTAGTGGGGTGGTAGATGTCTAGTCTCCCTTATGGCTCTAATCTGATAGTGGTAGTGGGGTGGTAGATGTCTAGTCTCCCTTATGGCTCTAATCTGATAGTGGGGTGGTAGATGTCTAGTCTCCCCTATGGCTCTAATCTGATAGTGGTAGTGGTGTGGTAGATGTCTAGTCTCCCTTATGGCTCTAATCTGACAGCGGTAGTGGGGTGGTAGATGTCTAGACTCCCTTATGGCTCTAATCTGATAGTGGTAGTGGGGTGGTAGATGTCTAGTCTCCCTTATGGCTCTAATCTGATAGTGGGGTGGTGGATGTCTAGTCTCCCTTATGGCTCTAATCTGATAGTGGTAGTGGGATGGTAGATGTCTAGTCTCCCTTATGGCTCTAATCTGATAGTGGTAGTGGGGTGGTAGATGTCTAGTCTCCCTTATGGCTCTAATCTGGTAGTGGGTGGTAGATGTCTAGTCTTCTTTATGGCTCTAATCTGATAGTGGGGTGGTAGATGTCTAGTCTCCCTTATGGCTCTAATCTGGTAGTGGTAGTGGGGTGGTAGATGTCTAGTCTCCCTTATGGCTCTAATCTGATAGTGGTAGTGGGGTGGTAGATGTCTAGTCTCCCTTATGGCTCTAATCTGATAGTGGGGTGGTAGATGTCTAGTCTCCCCTATGGCTCTAATCTGATAGTGGTAGTGGTGTGGTAGATGTCTAGTCTCCCTTATGGCTCTAATCTGACAGCGGTAGTGGGGTGGTAGATGTCTAGACTCCCTTATGACTCTAATCTATTAGTGGTAGTGGGGTGGTAGATGTCTAGTCTCCCTTATGGCTCTAATCTGATAGTGGGGTGGTAGATGTCTAGTCTCCCTTATGACTCTAATCTATTAGTGGTAGTGGGGTGGTAGATGTCTAGTCTCCCTTATGGCTCTAATCTGATAGTGGTAGTGGGGTGGTAGATGTCTAGTCTCCCTTATGGCTCTAATCTGATAGTGGTAGTGGGGTGGTAGATGTCTAGTCTCCCTTATGGCTCTAATCTGATAGTGGTAGATGTCTAGTCTCCCTTATGGCTCTAATCTGATAGTGGGGTGGTAGATGTCTAGTCTCCCTTATGGCTCTAATCTGATAGTGGTAGAGGGGTGGTAGATGTCTAGTCTCCCTTATGACTCTAATCTGATAGTGGTAGTGGGGTGGTAGATGTCTAATCTCCCTTATGGCTCTAATCTGATAGTGGGGTGGTAGATGTCTAGTCTCCTTTATGACTCTAATCTGATAGTGGTAGTGGGGTGGTAGATGTCTAGTCTACCTTATGACTCTAATCTGATAGTGGTAGGGAGATGGTAGATGTCTAGTCTCCCTTATGGCTCTAATCTGATAGTGGTAGTGGGGTGGTAGATGTCTAGTCTCCTTTATGACTCTAATCTGATAGTGGGGTGGTAGATGTCTAGTCTCCTTTATGGCTCTAATCTGATAGTGGTAGTGGGGTGGTAGATGTTTAGGCTCCCTTATGGCTCTAATCTGATAGTGGTAGTGGGGTGGTAGATGTCTAGTCTCCCTTATGGCTCTAATCTGATAGTGGGGTGGTAGATGTCTAGTCTCCCTTATGGCTCTAATCTGATAGTGGTAGAGGGGTGGTAGATGTCTAGTCTCCCTTATGACTCTAATCTGATAGTGGTATTAGGGTGGTAGATGTCTAGTCTCCCTTATGGCTCTAATCTGATAGTGGTAGTGGGGTGGTAGATGTCTAGTCTCCCTTATGGCTCTAATCTGGTAGTGGGTGGTAGATGTCTAGTCTTCTTTATGGCTCTAATCTGATAGTGGGGTGGTAGATGTCTAGTCTCCCTTATGGCTCTAATCTGGTAGTGGTAGTGGGGTGGAAATGTCTAGTCTCCCTTATGGCTCTAATCTGACAGCGGTAGTGGGGTGGTAGATGTCTAGACTCCCGTATGGCTCTAATCTGATAGTGGTAGTGGGGTGGTAGATGTCTAGTCTCCCTTATGACTCTAATCTGATAGTGGGGTGGTAGATGTCTAGTCTCCCTTATGACTCTAATCTGATAGTGGTAGTGGGGTGGTAGATGTCTAGTCTCCCTTATGGCTCTAATCTGATAGTGGTAGTGGGGTGGTAGATGTCTAGTCTCCCTTATGGCTCTAATCTGATAGTGGTAGATGTCTAGTCTCCCTTATGGCTCTAATCTGATAGTGGGGTGGTAAATGTCTAGTCTCCCTTATGGCTCTAATCTGATAGTGGTAGAGGGGTGGTAGATGTCTAGTCTCCCTTATGACTCTAATCTGGTAGTGGTAGTGGGGTGGTAGATGTCTAGTCTCCCTTATGGCTCTAATCTGATAGTGGTAGTGGGGTGGTAGATGTCTAGTGTCCCTTATGGCTCTAATCTGATAGTGGGGTGGTAGTAGTCTAGTCTCCTTTATGACTCTAATCTGATAGTGGTAGTGGGGTGGTAGATGTCTAGTCTACCGCATGACTCTAATCTGATAGTGGTAGGGAGATGGTAGATGTCTAGTCTCCCTTATGGCTCTAATCTGATAGTGGTAGTGGGGTGGTAGATGTCTAGTCTCCCTTATGGCTCTAATCTGATAGTGGTATTGGGGTGGTAGATGTCTAGTCTCCCTTATGGCTCTAATCTGATAGTGGTAGTGGGGTGGTAGATGTCTAGTCTCCTTTATGACTCTAATCTGATAGTGGGGTGGTAGATGTCTAGTCTCCTTTATGGCTCTAATCTGATAGTGGTAGTGGGGTGGTAGATGTTTAGTCTCCCTTATGGCTCTAATCTGATAGTGGTAGTGGGGTGGTCGATGTCTAGTCTCCCTTATGGCTCTAATCTGATAGTGGGGTGGTAGATGTCTAGTCTCCCTTATGACTCTAATCTATTAGTGGTAGTGGGGTGGTAGATGTCTAGTCTCCCTTATGGCTCTAATCTGATAGTGGTATTGGGGTGGTAGATGTCTAGTCTCCCTTATGGCTCTAATCTGATAGTGGTAGTGGGGTGGTAGATGTCTAGTCTCCCTTATGGCTCTAATCTGATAGTGGTAGATGTCTAGTCTCCCTTATGGCTCTAATCTGATAGTGGGGTGGTAGATGTCTAGTCTCCCTTATGGCTCTAATCTGATAGTGGTAGAGGGGTGGTAGATGTCTAGTCTCCCTTATGACTCTAATCTGGTAGTGGTAGTGGGGTGGTAGATGTCTAGGCTCCCTTATGGCTCTAATCTGATAGTGGTAGTGGGGTGGTAGATGTCTAATCTCCCTTATGGCTCTAATCTGATAGTGGGGTGGTAGATGTCTAGTCTCCTTTATGACTCTAATCTGATAGTGGTAGTGGGGTGGTAGATGTCTAGTCTACCTTATGACTCTAATCTGATAGTGGTAGGGAGATGGTAGATGTCTAGTCTCCCTTATGGCTCTAATCTGATAGTGGTAGTGGGGTGGTAGATGTCTAGTCTCCTTTATGACTCTAATCTGATAGTGGGGTGGTAGATGTCTAGTCTCCTTTATGGCTCTAATCTGATAGTGGTAGTGGGGTGGTAGATGTTTAGTCTCCCTTATGGCTCTAATCTGATAGTGGTAGTGGGGTGGTCGATGTCTAGTCTCCCTTATGGCTCTAATCTGATAGTGGGGTGGTAGATGTCTAGTCTCCCTTATGACTCTAATCTATTAGTGGTAGTGGGGTGGTAGATGTCTAGTCTCCCTTATGACTCTAATCTGGTAGTGGTAGTGGGGTGGTAGATGTCTAGTCTCCCTTATGGCTCTAATCTGATAGTGGTAGTGGGGTGGTAGATGTCTAATCTCCCTTATGGCTCTAATCTGATAGTGGGGTGGTAGATGTCTAGTCTCCCTTATGGCTCTAATCTGATAGTGGTAGAGGGGTGGTAGATGTCTAGTCTCCCTTATGACTCTAATCTGATAGTGGTATTAGGGTGGTAGATGTCTAGTCTCCCTTATGGCTCTAATCTGATAGTGGTAGTGGGGTGGTAGATGTCTAGTCTCCCTTATGGCTCTAATCTGGTAGTGGGTGGTAGATGTCTAGTCTTCTTTATGGCTCTAATCTGATAGTGGGGTGGTAGATGTCTAGTCTCCCTTATGGCTCTAATCTGGTAGTGGTAGTGGGGTGGAAATGTCTAGTCTCCCTTATGGCTCTAATCTGACAGCGGTAGTGGGGTGGTAGATGTCTAGACTCCCGTATGGCTCTAATCTGATAGTGGTAGTGGGGTGGTAGATGTCTAGTCTCCCTTATGACTCTAATCTGATAGTGGGGTGGTAGATGTCTAGTCTCCCTTATGACTCTAATCTGATAGTGGTAGTGGGGTGGTAGATGTCTAGTCTCCCTTATGGCTCTAATCTGATAGTGGTAGTGGGGTGGTAGATGTCTAGTCTCCCTTATGGCTCTAATCTGATAGTGGTAGATGTCTAGTCTCCCTTATGGCTCTAATCTGATAGTGGGGTGGTAAATGTCTAGTCTCCCTTATGGCTCTAATCTGATAGTGGTAGAGGGGTGGTAGATGTCTAGTCTCCCTTATGACTCTAATCTGGTAGTGGTAGTGGGGTGGTAGATGTCTAGTCTCCCTTATGGCTCTAATCTGATAGTGGTAGTGGGGTGGTAGATGTCTAGTGTCCCTTATGGCTCTAATCTGATAGTGGGGTGGTAGTAGTCTAGTCTCCTTTATGACTCTAATCTGATAGTGGTAGTGGGGTGGTAGATGTCTAGTCTACCGCATGACTCTAATCTGATAGTGGTAGGGAGATGGTAGATGTCTAGTCTCCCTTATGGCTCTAATCTATTAGTGGTAGTGGGGTGGTAGATGTCTAGTCTCCCTTATGGCTCTAATCTGATAGTGGTATTGGGGTGGTAGATGTCTAGTCTCCCTTATGGCTCTAATCTGATAGTGGTAGTGGGGTGGTAGATGTCTAGTCTCCTTTATGACTCTAATCTGATAGTGGTAGTGGGGTGGTAGATGTCTAGTCTCCCTTATGGCTCTAATCTGATAGTGGTAGTGGGGTGGTAGATGTCTAGTCTCCCTTATGGCTCTCATCTGATAGTGGTAGTGGGGTGGTAGATGTCTAGTCTCCCTTATGGCTCTAATCTGATAGTGGGGTGGTAGATGTCTAGTCTCCCTTATGACTCTAATCTATTAGTGGTAGTGGGGTGGTAGATGTCTAGTCTCCCTTATGACTCTAATCTGGTAGTGGTAGTGGGGTGGTAGATGTCTAGTCTCCCTTATGGCTCTAATCTGATAGTGGTAGTGGGGTGGTAGATGTCTAGTCTCCCTTATGGCTCTAATCTGATAGTGGGGTGGTAGATGTCTAGTCTCCCTTATGGCTCTAATCTGATAGTGGTAGAGGGGTGGTAGATGTCTAGTCTCCCTTATGGCTCTAATCTGATAGTGGTATTAGGGTGGTAGATGTCTAGTCTCCCTTATGGCTCTAATCTGATAGTGGTAGTGGGGTGGTAGATGTCTAGTCTCCCTTATGGCTCTAATCTGGTAGTGGGTGGTAGATGTCTAGTCTTCTTTATGGCTCTAATCTGATAGTGGGGTGGTAGATGTCTAGTCTCCCTTATGGCTCTAATCTGGTAGTGGTAGTGGGGTGGAAATGTCTAGTCTCCCTTATGGCTCTAATCTGACAGCGGTAGTGGGGTGGTAGATGTCTAGACTCCCGTATGGCTCTAATCTGATAGTGGTAGTGGGGTGGTAGATGTCTAGTCTCCCTTATGACTCTAATCTGATAGTGGGGTGGTAGATGTCTAGTCTCCCTTATGACTCTAATCTGATAGTGGTAGTGGGGTGGTAGATGTCTAGTCTCCCTTATGGCTCTAATCTGATAGTGGTAGTGGGGTGGTAGATGTCTAGTCTCCCTTATGGCTCTAATCTGATAGTGGTAGATGTCTAGTCTCCCTTATGGCTCTAATCTGATAGTGGGGTGGTAAATGTCTAGTCTCCCTTATGGCTCTAATCTGATAGTGGTAGAGGGGTGGTAGATGTCTAGTCTCCCTTATGACTCTAATCTGGTAGTGGTAGTGGGGTGGTAGATGTCTAGTCTCCCTTATGGCTCTAATCTGATAGTGGTAGTGGGGTGGTAGATGTCTAGTGTCCCTTATGGCTCTAATCTGATAGTGGGGTGGTAGTAGTCTAGTCTCCTTTATGACTCTAATCTGATAGTGGTAGTGGGGTGGTAGATGTCTAGTCTACCGCATGACTCTAATCTGATAGTGGTAGGGAGATGGTAGATGTCTAGTCTCCCTTATGGCTCTAATCTATTAGTGGTAGTGGGGTGGTAGATGTCTAGTCTCCCTTATGGCTCTAATCTGATAGTGGTATTGGGGTGGTAGATGTCTAGTCTCCCTTATGGCTCTAATCTGATAGTGGTAGTGGGGTGGTAGATGTCTAGTCTCCTTTATGACTCTAATCTGATAGTGGGGTGGTAGATGTCTAGTCTCCTTTATGGCTCTAATCTGATAGTGGTAGTGGGGTGGTAGATGTTTAGTCTCCCTTATGGCTCTCATCTGATAGTGGTAGTGGGGTGGTCGATGTCTAGTCTCCCTTATGGCTCTAATCTGATAGTGGGGTGGTAGATGTCTAGTCTCCCTTATGACTCTAATCTATTAGTGGTAGTGGGGTGGTAGATGTCTAGTCTCCCTTATGGCTCTAATCTGATAGTGGTATTGGGGTGGTAGATGTCTAGTCTCCCTTATGGCTCTAATCTGATAGTGGTAGTGGGGTGGTAGATGTCTAGTCTCCCTTATGGCTCTAATCTGATAGTGGTAGATGTCTAGTCTCCCTTATGGCTCTAATCTGATAGTGGGGTGGTAGATGTCTAGTCTCCCTTATGGCTCTAATCTGATAGTGGTAGAGGGGTGGTAGATGTCTAGTCTCCCTTATGACTCTAATCTGGTAGTGGTAGTGGGGTGGTAGATGTCTAGGCTCCCTTATGGCTCTAATCTGATAGTGGTAGTGGGGTGGTAGATGTCTAATCTCCCTTATGGCTCTAATCTGATAGTGGGGTGGTAGATGTCTAGTCTCCTTTATGACTCTAATCTGATAGTGGTAGTGGGGTGGTAGATGTCTAGTCTACCTTATGACTCTAATCTGATAGTGGTAGGGAGATGGTAGATGTCTAGTCTCCCTTATGGCTCTAATCTGATAGTGGTAGTGGGGTGGTAGATGTCTAGTCTCCTTTATGACTCTAATCTGATAGTGGGGTGGTAGATGTCTAGTCTCCTTTATGGCTCTAATCTGATAGTGGTAGTGGGGTGGTAGATGTTTAGTCTCCCTTATGGCTCTAATCTGATAGTGGTAGTGGGGTGGTCGATGTCTAGTCTCCCTTATGGCTCTAATCTGATAGTGGGGTGGTAGATGTCTAGTCTCCCTTATGACTCTAATCTATTAGTGGTAGTGGGGTGGTAGATGTCTAGTCTCCCTTATGACTCTAATCTGGTAGTGGTAGTGGGGTGGTAGATGTCTAGTCTCCCTTATGGCTCTAATCTGATAGTGGTAGTGGGGTGGTAGATGTCTAATCTCCCTTATGGCTCTAATCTGATAGTGGGGTGGTAGATGTCTAGTCTCCTTTATGACTCTAATCTGATAGTGGTAGTGGGGTGGTAGATGTCTAGTCTACTTTATGACTCTAATCTGATAGTGGTAGGGAGATGGTAGATGTCTAGTCTCCCTTATGGCTCTAATCTGATAGTGGTAGTGGGGTGGTAGATGTCTAGTCTCCTTTATGACTCTAATCTGATAGTGGGGTGGTAGATGTCTAGTCTCCTTTATGGCTCTAATCTGATAGTGGTAGTGGGGTGGTAGATGTTTAGTCTCCCTTATGGCTCTAATCTGATAGTGGTAGTGGGGTGGTCGATGTCTAGTCTCCCTTATGGCTCTAATCTGATAGTGGGGTGGTAGATGTCTAGTCTCCCTTATGACTCTAATATATTAGTGGTAGTGGGGTGGTAGAAGTCTAGTCTCCCTTATGGCTCTAATCTGATAGTGGTAGTGGGGTGGTAGATGTCTAGTCTCCCTTATGGCTCTAATCTGATAGTGGTAGTGGGGTGGTAGATGTCTAGTCTCCCTTATGGCTCTAATCTGACAGCGGTAGTGGGGTGGTAGATGTCTAGTCTCCCTTATGGCTCTAATCTGATAGTGGTAGTGAGGTGGTAGATGTCTAGTCTCCCTTATGACTCTAATCTGGTAGTGGTAGTGGGGTGGTAGATGTCTAGTCTCCCTTATGGCTCTAATCTGATAGTGGTAGTGGGGTGGTAGATGTCTAGTGTCCCTTATGGCTCTAATCTGATAGTGGGGTGGTAGTAGTCTAGTCTCCTTTATGACTCTAATCTGATAGTGGTAGTGGGGTGGTAGATGTCTAGTCTACCGCATGACTCTAATCTGATAGTGGTAGGGAGATGGTAGAGTTCTAGTCTCCCTTATGGCTCTAATCTGATAGTGGTAGTGGGGTGGTAGATGTCTAGTCTCCTTTATGACTCTAATCTGATAGTGGGGTGGTAGATGTCTAGTCTCCTTTATGGCTCTAATCTGATAGTGGTAGTGGGGTGGTAGATGTTTAGTCTCCCTTATGGCTCTCATCTGATAGTGGTAGTGGGGTGGTCGATGTCTAGTCTCCCTTATGGCTCTAATCTGATAGTGGGGTGGTAGATGTCTAGTCTCCCTTATGACTCTAATCTATTAGTGGTAGTGGGGTGGTAGATGTCTAGTCTCCCTTATGGCTCTAATCTGATAGTGGTATTGGGGTGGTAGATGTCTAGTCTCCCTTATGGCTCTAATCTGATAGTGGTAGTGGGGTGGTAGATGTCTAGTCTCCCTTATGGCTCTAATCTGATAGTGGTAGATGTCTAGTCTCCCTTATGGCTCTAATCTGATAGTGGGGTGGTAGATGTCTAGTCTCCCTTATGGCTCTAATCTGATAGTGGTAGAGGGGTGGTAGATGTCTAGTCTCCCTTATGACTCTAATCTGGTAGTGGTAGTGGGGTGGTAGATGTCTAGTCTCCCTTATGGCTCTAATCTGATAGTGGTAGTGGGGTGGTAGATGTCTAATCTCCCTTATGGCTCTAATCTGATAGTGGGGTGGTAGATGTCTAGTCTCCTTTATGACTCTAATCTGATAGTGGTAGGGAGATGGTAGATGTCTAGTCTCCCTTATGGCTCTAATCTGATAGTGGTAGTGGGGTGGTAGATGTCTAGTCTCCTTTATGACTCTAATCTGATAGTGGGGTGGTAGATGTCTAGTCTCCTTTATGGCTCTAATCTGATAGTGGTAGTGGGGTGGTAGATGTTTAGTCTCCCTTATGGCTCTAATCTGATAGTGGTAGTGGGGTGGTCGATGTCTAGTCTCCCTTATGGCTCTAATCTGATAGTGGGGTGGTAGATGTCTAGTCTCCCTTATGACTCTAATCTATTAGTGGTAGTGGGGTGGTAGATGTCTAGTCTCCCTTATGACTCTAATCTGGTAGTGGTAGTGGGGTGGTAGATGTCTAGTCTCCCTTATGGCTCTAATCTGATAGTGGTAGTGGGGTGGTAGATGTCTAATCTCCCTTATGGCTCTAATCTGATAGTGGGGTGGTAGATGTCTAGTCTCCTTTATGACTCTAATCTGATAGTGGTAGTGGGGTGGTAGATGTCTAGTCTACTTTATGACTCTAATCTGATAGTGGTAGGGAGATGGTAGATGTCTAGTCTCCCTTATGGCTCTAATCTGATAGTGGTAGTGGGGTGGTAGATGTCTAGTCTCCTTTATGACTCTAATCTGATAGTGGGGTGGTAGATGTCTAGTCTCCTTTATGGCTCTAATCTGATAGTGGTAGTGGGGTGGTAGATGTTTAGTCTCCCTTATGGCTCTAATCTGATAGTGGTAGTGGGGTGGTCGATGTCTAGTCTCCCTTATGGCTCTAATCTGATAGTGGGGTGGTAGATGTCTAGTCTCCCTTATGACTCTAATCTATTAGTGGTAGTGGGGTGGTAGAAGTCTAGTCTCCCTTATGGCTCTAATCTGATAGTGGTAGTGGGGTGGTAGATGTCTAGTCTCCCTTATGGCTCTAATCTGATAGTGGTAGTGGGGTGGTAGATGTCTGGTCTCCCTTATGGCTCTAATCTGACAGCGGTAGTGGGGTGGTAGATGTCTAGTCTCCCTTATGGCTCTAATCTGATAGTGGTAGTGAGGTGGTAGATGTCTAGTCTCCCTTATGGCTCTAATCTGATAGTGGTAGTGAGGTGGTAGATGTCTAGTCTCCCTTATGACTCTAATCTGATAGTGGTATTAGGGTGGTAGATGTCTATTCTCCCTTATGGCTCTAATCTGATAGTAGTAGTGGGGTGGTAGATGTCTAGTCTCCCTTATGGCTCTAATCTGGTAGTGGGTGGTAGATGTCTAGTCTTCTTTATGGCTCTAATCTGATAGTGGGGTGGTAGATGTCTAGTCTCCCTGATGGCTCTAATCTGATAGTGGTAGTGGGGTGGTAGATGTCTAGTCTCCCTTATGACTCTAATCTGATAGTGGGGTGGTAGATGTCTAGTCTCCCTTATGACTCTAATCTGATAGTGGTAGTGGGATGGTAGATGTCTAGTCTCCCTTATGGCTCTAATCTGATAGTGGTAGTGGGGTTGTAGATGTCTAGTCTCCCTTATGGCTCTAATCTGATAGTGGTAGATGTCTAGTCTCCCTTATGGCTCTAATCTGATAGTGGGGTGGTAGATGTCTAGTCTCCCTTATGGCTCTAATCTGATAGTGGTAGAGGGGTGGTAGATATCTAGTCTCCCTTATGACTCTAATCTGGTAGTGGTAGTGGGGTGGTAGATGTCTAGTCTCCCTTATGGCTCTAATCTGATAGTGGTAGAGGGGTGGTAGATGTCTAGTCTCCCTTATGACTCTAATCTGATAGTGGTATTAGGGTGGTAGATGTCTATTCTCCCTTATGGCTCTAATCTGATAGTGGTAGTGGGGTGGTAGATGTCTAGTCTCCCTTATGGCTCTAATCTGGTAGTGGGTGGTAGATGTCTAGTCTTCTTTATGGCTCTAATCTGATAGTGGGGTGGTAGATGTCTAGTCTCCCTTATGGCTCTAATCTGGTAGTGGTAGTGGGGTGGTAGATGTCTAGTCTCCCTTATGGCTCTAATCTGATAGTGGTAGTGGGGTGGTAGATGTCTAGTCTCCCTTATGGCTCTAATCTGATAGTGGGGTGGTATATGTCTAGTCTCCCCTATGGCTCTAATCTGATAGTGGTAGTGGTGTGGTAGATGTCTAGTCTCCCTTATGGCTCTAATCTGACAGCGGTAGTGGGGTGGTAGATGTCTAGACTCCCTTATGGCTCTAATCTGATAGTGGTAGTGGGGTGGTAGATGTCTAGTCTCCCTTATGACTCTAATCTGATAGTGGGGTGGTGGATGTCTAGTCTCCCTTATGACTCTAATCTGATAGTGGTAGTGGGATGGTAGATGTCTAGTCTACCTTATGGCTCTAATCTGATAGTGGTAGTGGGGTGGTAGATGTCTAGTCTCCCTTATGGCTCTAATCTGGTAGTGGGTGGTAGATGTCTAGTCTTCTTTATGGCTCTAATCTGATAGTGGGGTGGTAGATGTCTAGTCTCCCTTATGGCTCTAATCTGGTAGTGGTAGTGGGGTGGTAGATGTCTAGTCTCCCTTATGGCTCTAATCTGATAGTGGTAGTGGGGTGGTAGATGTCTAGTCTCCCTTATGGCTCTAATCTGATAGTGGGGTGGTAGATGTCTAGTCTCCCCTATGGCTCTAATCTGATAGTGGTAGTGGTGTGGTAGATGTCTAGTCTCCCTTATGGCTCTAATCTGACAGCGGTAGTGGGGTGGTAGATGTCTAGACTCCCTTATGACTCTAATCTATTAGTGGTAGTGGGGTGGTAGATGTCTAGTCTCCCTTATGGCTCTAATCTGATAGTGGTAGTGGGGTGGTAGATGTCTAGTCTCCCTTATGGCTCTAATCTGATAGTGGTAGATGTCTAGTCTCCCTTATGGCTCTAATCTGATAGTGGGGTGGTAGATGTCTAGTCTCCCTTATGACTCTAATCTATTAGTGGTAGTGGGGTGGTAGATGTCTAGTCTCCCTTATGGCTCTAATCTGATAGTGGTAGTGGGGTGGTAGATGTCTAGTCTCCCTTATGGCTCTAATCTGATAGTGGTAGTGGGGTGGTAGATGTCTAGTCTCCCTTATGGCTCTAATCTGATAGTGGTAGATGTCTAGTCTCCCTTATGGCTCTAATCTGATAGTGGGGTGGTAGATGTCTAGTCTCCCTTATGGCTCTAATCTGATAGTGGTAGAGGGGTGGTAGATGTCTAGTCTCCCTTATGACTCTAATCTGATAGTGGTAGTGGGGTGGTAGATGTCTAATCTCCCTTATGGCTCTAATCTGATAGTGGGGTGGTAGATGTCTAGTCTCCTTTATGACTCTAATCTGATAGTGGTAGTGGGGTGGTAGATGTCTAGTCTCCCTTATGGCTCTAATCTGATAGTGGTAGTGGGGTGGTAGATGTCTAGTCTCCTTTATGGCTCTAATCTGATAGTGGTAGTGGGGTGGTAGATGTTTTTGGCTCCCTTATGGCTCTAATCTGATAGTGGTAGTGGGGTGGTAGATGTCTAGTCTCCCTTATGGCTCTAATCTGATAGTGGGGTGGTAGATGTCTAGTCTCCCTTATTGCTCTAATCTGATAGTGGTAGAGGGGTGGTAGATGTCTAGTCTCCCTTATGACTCTAATCTGATAGTGGTATTAGGGTGGTAGATGTCTAGTCTCCCTCATGGCTCTAATCTGATAGTGGTAGTGGGGTGGTAGATGTCTAGTCTCCCTTATGGCTCTAATCTGGTAGTGGGTGGTAGATGTCTAGTCTTCTTTATGGCTCTAATCTGATAGTGGGGTGGTAGATGTCTAGTCTCCCTTATGGCTCTAATCTGGTAGTGGTAGTGGGGTGGAAGATGTCTAGTCTCCCTTATGGCTCTAATCTGATAGTGGTAGTGGGGTGGTCGATGTCTAGTCTCCATTATGGCTCTAATCTGATAGTGGGTTGGTAGATGTCTAGTCTCCCCTTGGCTCTAATCTGATAGTGGTAGTGGTGTGGTAGATGTCTAGTCTCCCTTATGGCTCTAATCTGACAGCGGTAGTGGGGTGGTAGATGTCTAGACTCCCTTATGGCTCTAATCTGATAGTGGTAGTGGGGTGGTAGATGTCTAGTCTCCCTTATGACTCTAATCTGATAGTGGGGTGGTAGATGTCTAGTCTCCCTTATGACTCTAATCTGATAGTGGTAGTGGGGTGGTAGATGTCTAGTCTACCGCATGACTCTAATCTGATAGTGGTAGTGGGGTGGTAGATGTCTAGTCTCCTTTATGACTCTAATCTGATAGTGGGGTGGTAGATGTCTAGTCTCCTTTATGGCTCTAATCTGATAGTGGTAGTGGGGTGGTAGATGTTTAGTCTCCCTTATGGCTCTCATCTGATAGTGGTAGTGGGGTGGTCGATGTCTAGTCTCCCTTATGGCTCTAATCTGATAGTGGGGTGGTAGATGTCTAGTCTCCCTTATGACTCTAATCTATTAGTGGTAGTGGGGTGGTAGATGTCTAGTCTCCCTTATGGCTCTAATCTGATAGTGGTAGTGGGGTGGTAGATGTCTAGTCTCCCTTATGGCTCTAATCTGATAGTGGTAGTGGGGTGGTAGATGTCTAGTCTCCCTTATGGCTCTAATCTGATAGTGGTAGATGTCTAGTCTCCCTTATGGCTCTAATCTGATAGTGGGGTGGTAGATGTCTAGTCTCCCTTATGGCTCTAATCTGGTAGTGGTAGTGGGGTGGTAGATGTCTAGTCTCCCTTATGGCTCTAATCTGATAGTGGTAGTGGGGTGGTAGATGTCTAATCTCCCTTATGGCTCTAATCTGATAGTGGGGTGGTAGATGTCTAGTCTCCTTTATGACTCTAATCTGATAGTGGTAGTGGGGTGGTAGATGTCTAGTCTACTTTATGACTCTAATCTGATAGTGGTAGTGGGGTGGTAGATGTCTAGTCTCCCTTATGGCTCTAATCTGATAGTGGTAGTGGGGTGGTAGATGTCTAGTCTCCTTTATGACTCTAATCTGATAGTGGGGTGGTAGATGTCTAGTCTCCTTTATGGCTCTAATCTGATAGTGGTAGTGGGGTGGTAGATGTTTAGTCTCCCTTATGGCTCTAATCTGATAGTGGTAGTGGGGTGGTCGATGTCTAGTCTCCCTTATGGCTCTAATCTGATAGTGGGGTGGTAGATGTCTAGTCTCCCTTATGACTCTAATCTATTAGTGGTAGTGGGGTGGTAGATGTCTAGTCTCCCTTATGGCTCTAATCTGATAGTGGTAGTGGGGTGGTAGATGTCTAGTCTCCCTTATGGCTCTAATCTGATAGTGGTAGTGGGGTGGTAGATGTCTGGTCTCCCTTATGGCTCTAATCTGACAGCGGTAGTGGGGTGGTAGATGTCTAGTCTCCCTTATGGCTCTAATCTGATAGTGGTAGTGAGGTGGTAGATGTCTAGTCTCCCTTATGGCTCTAATCTGATAGTGGTAGTGAGGTGGTAGATGTCTAGTCTCCCTTATGACTCTAATCTGATAGTGGTATTAGGGTGGTAGATGTCTATTCTCCCTTATGGCTCTAATCTGATAGTAGTAGTGGGGTGGTAGATGTCTAGTCTCCCTTATGGCTCTAATCTGGTAGTGGGTGGTAGATGTCTAGTCTCCCTTATGGCTCTAATCTGATAGTGGTAGTGGGGTGGTAGATGTCTAGTCTCCCCTATGGCTCTAATCTGATAGTGGTAGTGGTGTGGTAGATGTCTAGTCTCCCTTATGGCTCTAATCTGATAGTGGTAGTGGGGTGGTAGATGTCTAGTCTCCCTTATGACTCTAATCTGATAGTGGGGTGGTAGATGTCTAGTCTCCCTTATGACTCTAATCTGATAGTGGTAGTGGGATGGTAGATGTCTAGTCTCCCTTATGGCTCTAATCTGATAGTGGTAGTGGGGTGGTAGATGTCTAGTCTCCCTTATGGCTCTAATCTAGTGGTAGATGTCTAGTCTCCCTTATGGCTCTAATCTGATAGTGGGTGGGGTGGTAGATGTCTAGTCTCCCTTATGGCTCTAATCTGATAGTGGTAGAGGGGTGGTAGATATCTAGTCTCCCTTATGACTCTAATCTGGTAGTGGTAGTGTGGTGGTAGATGTCTAGTCTCCCTTATGGCTCTAATCTGATAGTGGTAGAGGGGTGGTAGATGTCTAGTCTCCCTTATGACTCTAATCTGATAGTGGTATTAGGGTGGTAGATGTCTATTCTCCCTTATGGCTCTAATCTGATAGTGGTAGTGGGGTGGTAGATGTCTAGTCTCCCTTATGGCTCTAATCTGGTAGTGGGTGGTAGATGTCTAGTCTTCTTTATGGCTCTAATCTGATAGTGGGGTGGTAGATGTCTAGTCTCCCTTATGGCTCTAATCTGGTAGTGGTAGTGGGGTGGTAGATGTCTAGTCTCCCTTATGGCTCTAATCTGATAGTGGTAGTGGGGTGGTAGATGTCTAGTCTCCCTTATGGCTCTAATCTGATAGTGGGGTGGTAGATGTCTAGTCTCCCCTATGGCTCTAATCTGATAGTGGTAGTGGTGTGGTAGATGTCTAGTCTCCCTTATGGCTCTAATCTGACAGCGGTAGTGGGGTGGTAGATGTCTAGACTCCCTTATGGCTCTAATCTGATAGTGGTAGTGGGGTGGTAGATGTCTAGTCTCCCTTATGACTCTAATCTGATAGTGGGGTGGTGGATGTCTAGTCTCCCTTATGACTCTAATCTGATAGTGGTAGTGGGATGGTAGATGTCTAGTCTCCCTTATGGCTCTAATGTGATAGTGGTAGTGGGGTGGTAGATGTCTAGTCTCCCTTATGGCTCTAATCTGGTAGTGGGTGGTAGATGTCTAGTCTTCTTTATGGCTCTAATCTGATAGTGGGGTGGTAGATGTCTAGTCTCCCTTATGGCTCTAATCTGGTAGTGGTAGTGGGGTGGTAGATGTCTAGTCTCCCTTATGGCTCTAATCTGATAGTGGTAGTGGGGTGGTAGATGTCTAGTCTCCCTTATGGCTCTAATCTGATAGTGGTATTAGGGTGGTAGATGTCTAGTCTCCCCTATGGCTCTAATCTGGTAGTGGTAGTGGTGTGGTAGATGTCTAGTCTCCCTTATGGCTCTAATCTGACAGCGGTAGTGGGGTGGTAGATGTCTAGACTCCCTTATGGCTCTAATCTGATAGTGGTAGTGGGGTGGTAGATGTCTAGTCTCCCTTATGACTCTAATCTGATAGTGGGGTGGTAGATGTCTAGTCTCCCTTATGACTCTAATCTGATAGTGGTAGTGGGATGGTAGATGTCTAGTCTCCCTTATGGCTCTAATCTGATAGTGGTAGTGGGGTGGTAGATGTCTAGTCTCCCTTATGGCTCTAATCTGATAGTGGTAGATGTCTAGTCTCCCTTATGGCTCTAATCTGATAGTGGGGTGGTAGATGTCTAGTCTCCCTTATGGATCTAATCTGATAGTGGTAGAGGGGTGGTAGATATCTAGTCTCCCTTATGACTCTAATCTGGTAGTGGTAGTGGGGTGGTAGATGTCTAGTCTCCCTTATGGCTCTAATCTGATAGTGGTAGAGGGGTGGTAGATGTCTAGTCTCCCTTATGACTCTAATGTGATAGTGGTATTAGGGTGGTAGATGTCTATTCTCCCTTATGGCTCTAATCTGATAGTGGTAGTGGGGTGGTAGATGTCTAGTCTCCCTTATGGCTCTAATCTGGTAGTGGGTGGTAGATGTCTAGTCTTCTTTATGGCTCTAATCTGATAGTGGGGTGGTAGATGTCTAGTCTCCCTTATGGCTCTAATCTGGTAGTGGTAGTGGGGTGGTAGATGTCTAGTCTCCCTTATGGCTCTAATCTGATAGTGGTAGTGGGGTGGTAGATGTCTAGTCTCCCTTATGGCTCTAATCTGATAGTGGGGTGGTAGATGTCTAGTCTCCCCTATGGCTCTAATCTGATAGTGGTAGTGGTGTGGTAGATGTCTAGTCTCCCTTATGGCTCTAATCTGACAGCGGTAGTGGGGTGGTAGATGTCTAGACTCCCTTATGGCTCTAATCTGATAGTGGTAGTGGGGTGGTAGATGTCTAGTCTCCCTTATGACTCTAATCTGATAGTGGTAGTGGGGTGGTAGATGTCTAGTCTCCCTTATGGCTCTAATCTGATAGTGGGGTGGTAGATGTCTAGTCTCCTTTATGACTCTAATCTGAAAGTGGTAGGGAGATGGTAGATGTCTAGTCTCCCTTATGGCTCTAATCTGATAGTGGTAGTGGGGTGGAAAATGTCTAGTCTCCTTTATGGCTCTAATCTGATAGTGGGGTGGTAGATGTCTAGACTCCCTTATGGCTCTCATCTGATAGTGGTAGTGGGGTGGTAGATGTCTAGTCTCCCTGATGGCTCTAATCTGACAGCGGTAGTGGGGTGGTAGATGTCTAGACTCCCCTATGGCTCTAATCTGATAGTAGTAGGGGGGTGGTAGATATCTAGTCTCGCTCATGGCTCTAATCTGGTAGTGGGTGGTAGATGTCTAGTCTTCTTTATGGCTCTATTCTGATAGTGGGGTGGTAGATGTCTAGTCTCCCTTATGGCTCTAATCTGGTAGTGGTAGTAGGGTGGTAGATGTCTAGTCTCCCTTATGGCTCTAATCTGATAGTGGTAGTGGGGTGGTAGATGTCTAGTCTCCTTTATGGCCCTAATCTGATAGTGGGGTGGTAGATGTCTAGACTCCCTTATGGATCTAATCTGATAGTGGTAGTGGGTGGTAGATGTCTAGTCTCCCTTATGGCTCTAATCTGACAGCGGTAGTGGGGTGGAAGATGTCTATGCTCCCTTATGGCTCCAATCTGATAGTGGTAGTGGGGTGGTCGATGTCTAGTCTCCCTTATGGCTCTAATCTGATAGTGGGGTGGTAGATGTCTAGTCTCCCTTATGGCTCTAATCTGGTAGTGGTAGTGGGGTGGTAGATGTCTAGTCTCCCTTATGGCTCTAATCTGATAGTGGTAGTGGGGTGGTAGATGTCTAGTCTCCCTTATGGCTCTAATCTGATAGTGGGGTGGTAGATGTCTAGTCTCCCCTATGGCTCTAATCTGATAGTGGTAGTGGTGTGGTAGATGTCTAGTCTCCCTTATGGCTCTAATCTGACAGCGGTAGTGGGGTGGTAGATGTCTAGACTCCCTTATGGCTCTAATCTGATAGTGGTAGTGGGGTGGTAGATGTCTAGTCTCCCTTATGACTCTAATCTGATAGTGGTAGTGGGGTGGTAGATGTCTAGTCTCCCTTATGGCTCTAATCTGATAGTGGGGTGGTAGATGTCTAGTCTCCTTTATGACTCTAATCTGAAAGTGGTAGGGAGATGGTAGATGTCTAGTCTCCCTTATGGCTCTAATCTGATAGTGGTAGTGGGGTGGTAGATGTCTAGTCTCCCTTATGGCTCTAATCTGATAGTGGGGTGGTAGATGTCTAGACTCCCTTATGGCTCTCATCTGATAGTGGTAGTGGGGTGGTAGATGTCTAGTCTCCCTGATGGCTCTAATCTGATAGTGGTAGTGGGGTGGTAGATGTCTAGACTCCCTTATGGCTCTAATCTGATAGTAGTAGGGGGGTGGTAGATATCTAGTCTCGCTCATGGCTCTAATCTGGTAGTGGGTGGTAGATGTCTAGTCTTCTTTATGGCTCTATTCTGATAGTGGGGTGGTAGATGTCTAGTCTCCCTTATGGCTCTAATCTGGTAGTGGGTGGTAGATGTCTAGTCTTCTTTATGGCTCTAATCTGATAGTGGGGTGGTAGATGTCTAGTCTCCCTTATGGCTCTAATCTGGTAGTGGTAGTGGGGTGGTAGATGTCTAGTCTCCCTTATGGCTCTAATCTGATAGTGGTAGTGGGGTGGTAGATGTCTAGTCTCCCTTATGGCTCTAATCTGATAGTGGGGTGGTAGATGTCTAGTCTCCCCTATGGCTCTAATCTGATAGTGGTAGTGGTGTGGTAGATGTCTAGTCTCCCTTATGGCTCTAATCTGACAGCGGTAGTGGGGTGGTAGATGTCTAGTCTCCCTTATGGCTCTAATCTGATAGTGGTAGTGGGGTGGTAGATGTCTAGTCTCCCTTATGACTCTAATCTGATAGTGGTAGTGGGGTGGTAGATGTCTAGTCTCCCTTATGGCTCTAATCTGATAGTGGGGTGGTAGATGTCTAGTCTCCTTTATGACTCTAATCTGAAAGTGGTAGGGAGATGGTAGATGTCTAGTCTCCCTTATGGCTCTAATCTGATAGTGGTAGTGGGGTGGAAAATGTCTAGTCTCCTTTATGGCTCTAATCTGATAGTGGTAGTGGGGTGGTAGATGTCTAGTCTCCCTTATGGCTCTCATCTGATAGTGGTAGTGGGGTGGTAGATGTCTAGTCTCCCTGATGGCTCTAATCTGACAGCGGTAGTGGGGTGGTAGATGTCTAGACTCCCTTATGGCTCTAATCTGATAGTAGTAGGGGGGTGGTAGATATCTAGTCTCGCTCATGGCTCTAATCTGGTAGTGGGTGGTAGATGTCTAGTCTTCTTTATGGCTCTATTCTGATAGTGGGGTGGTAGATGTCTAGTCTCCCTTATGGCTCTAATCTGGTAGTGGTAGTAGGGTGGTAGATGTCTAGTCTCCCTTATGGCTCTAATCTGATAGTGGTAGTGGGGTGGTAGATGTCTAGTCTCCTTTATGGCCCTAATCTGATAGTGGGGTGGTAGATGTCTAGACTCCCTTATGGATCTAATCTGATAGTGGTAGTGGGTGGTAGATGTCTAGTCTCCCTTATGGCTCTAATCTGACAGCGGTAGTGGGGTGGAAGATGTCTATGCTCCCTTATGGCTCCAATCTGATAGTGGTAGTGGGGTGGTCGATGTCTAGTCTCCCTTATGGCTCTAATCTGATAGTGGGGTGGTAGATGTCTAGTCTCCCTTATGACTCTAATCTATTAGTGGTAGTGGGGTGGTAGATGTCTAGTCTCCCTTATGGCTCTAATCTGATAGTGGTAGTGGGGTGGTAGATGTCTAGTCTCCCTTATGGCTCTAATCTGATAGTGGTAGTGGGGTGGTAGATGTCTGGTCTCCCTTATGGCTCTAATCTGACAGCGGTAGTAGGGTGGTAGATGTCTAGTCTCCCTTATGGCTCTAATCTGATAGTGGTAGTGAGGTGGTAGATGTCTAGTCTCCCTTATGGCTCTAATCTGATAGTGGTAGTGAGGTGGTAGATGTCTAGTCTCCCTTATGACTCTAATCTGATAGTGGTATTAGGGTGGTAGATGTCTATTCTCCCTTATGGCTCTAATCTGATAGTAGTAGTGGGGTGGTAGATGTCTAGTCTCCCTTATGGCTCTAATCTGGTAGTGGGTGGTAGATGTCTAGTCTTCTTTATGGCTCTAATCTGATAGTGGGGTGGTAGATGTCTAGTCTCCCTTATGGCTCTAATCTGATAGTGGTAGTGGGGTGGTAGATGTCTAGTCTCCCTTATGGCTCTAATCTGATAGTGGGGTGGTAGATGTTTAGTCTCCCCTATGGCTCTAATCTGATAGCTGTAGTGGTGTGGTAGATGTCTAGTCTCCCTTATGGCTCTAATCTGACAGCGGTAGTGGGGTGGTAGATGTCTAGACTCCCTTATGGCTCTAATCTGATAGTGGTAGTGGGGTGGTAGATGTCTAGTCTCCCTTATGAGTCTAATCTGATAGTGGGGTGGTAGATGTCTAGTCTCCCTTATGACTCTAATCTGATAGTGGTAGTGGGATGGTAGATGTCTAGTCTCCCTTATGGCCCTAATCTGATAGTGGTAGTGGGGTGGTAGATGTCTAGTCTCCCTTATGGCTCTAATCTGATAGTGGTAGATGTCTAGTCTCCCTTATGGCTCTAATCTGATAGTGGGGTGGTAGATGTCTAGTCTCCCTTATGGCTCTAATCTGATAGTGGTAGTGAGGTGGTAGATGTCTAGTCTCCCTTATGGCTCTAATCTGATAGTGGTAGTGAGGTGGTAGATGTCTAGTCTCCCTTATGACTCTAATCTGATAGTGGTATTAGGGTGGTAGATGTCTATTCTCCCTTATGGCTCTAATCTGATAGTAGTAGTGGGGTGGTAGATGTCTAGTCTCCCTTATGGCTCTAATCTGGTAGTGGATGGTAGATGTCTAGTCTTCTTTATGGCTCTAATCTGATAGTGGGGTGGTAGATGTCTAGTCTCCCTTATGGCTCTAATCTGGTAGTGGTAGTGGGGTGGTAGATGTCTAGTCTCCCTTATGGCTCTAATCTGATAGTGGTAGTGGGGTGGTAGATGTCTATTCTCCCTTATGGCTCTAATCTGATAGTGGTAGTGGGGTGGTAGATGTCTAGTCTCCCTTATGGCTCTAATCTGGTAGTGGGTGGTAGATGTCTAGTCTTCTTTATGGCTCTAATCTGATAGTGGGGTGGTAGATGTCTAGTCTCCCTTATGGCTCTAATCTGGTAGTGGTAGTGGGGTGGTAGATGTCTAGTCTCCCTTATGGCTCTAATCTGATAGTGGTAGTGGGGTGGTAGATGTCTAGTCTCCCTCATGGCTCTAATCTGATAGTGGGGTGGTAGATGTCTAGTCTCCCCTATGGCTCTAATCTGATAGTGGTAGTGGTGTGGTAGATGTCTAGTCTCCCTTATGGCTCTAATCTGACAGCGGTAGTGGGGTGGTAGATGTCTAGTCTCCCTTATGGCTCTAATCTGATAGTGGGGTGGTAGATGTCTAGTCTCCCCTATGGCTATAATCTGATAGTGGTAGTGGTGTGGTAGATGTCTAGTCTCCCTTATGGCTCTAATCTGACAGCAGTAGTGGGGTGGTAGATGTCTAGACTCCCTTATGGCTCTAATCTGATAGTGGTAGTGGGGTGGTAGATGTCTAGTCTCCCTTATGACTCTAATCTGATAGTGGGGTGGTAGATGTCTAGTCTCCCTTATGACTCTAATCTGATAGTGGTAGTGGGATGGTAGATGTCTAGTCTCCTTTATGGCTCTAATCTGATAGTGGTAGTGGGGTGGTAGATGTCTAGTCTCCCTTATGGCTCTAATCTGATAGTGGTAGATGTCTAGTCTCCCTTATGGCTCTACTCTGATAGTGGGGTGGTAGATGTCTAGTCTCCCGTATGGCTCTAATCTGATAGTGGTAGAGGGGTGGTAGATGTCTAGTCTCCCTTATGACTCTAATCTGGTAGTGGTAGTGGGGTGGTAGATGTCTAGTCTCCCTTATGACTCTAATCTGATAGTGGTAGTGGGGTGGTAGATGTCTTATCTCCCTTATGGCTCTAATCTGATAGTGGGGTGGTAGATGTCTAGTCTCCTTTATGACTCTAATATGAAAGTGGTAGGGAGATGGTAGATGTCTAGTCTCCCTTATGGCTCTAATCTGATAGTGGTAGTGGGGTGGAAAATGTCTAGTCTCCTTTATGGCTCTAATCTGATAGTGGGGTGGTAGATGTCTAGACTCCCTTATGGCTCTAATCTGATAGTGGTAGTGGGGTGGTAGATGTCTAGTCTCCCTGATGGCTCTAATCTGACAGCGGTAGTGGGGTGGTAGATGTCTAGACTCCCTTATGGCTCTAATCTGATAGTAGTAGTGGGGTGGTAATATATCTAGTCTCCCTCATGGCTCTAATCTGGTAGTGGGTGGTAGATGTCTAGTCTTCTTTATGGCTCTATTCTGATAGTGGGGTGGTAGATGTCTAGTCTCCCTTATGGCTCTAATCTGGTAGTGGTAGTAGGGTGGTAGATGTCTAGTCTCCCTTATGGCTCTAATCTGATAGTGGTAGTGGGGTGGTAGATGTCTAGTCTCCTTTATGGCTCTAATCTGATAGTGGTATTAGGGTGGTAGATGTCTATTCTCCCTTATGGCTCTAATCTGATAGTAGTAGTGGGGTGGTAGATGTCTAGACTCCCTTATGGCTCTAATCTGATAGTGGTAGTGGGGTGGTAGATGTCTAGACTCCCTTATGGCTCTAATCTGATAGTGGTAGTGGGGTGGTAGATGTCTAGACTCCCTTATGGCTCTAATCTGATAGTAGTAGTGGGGTGGTAGATGTCTAGACTCCCTTATGGCTCTAATCTGACAGCGGTAGTGGGGTGGTAGATGTCTAGACTCCCTTATGGCTCTAATCTGATAGTGTTAGTGGGGTGGTAGATGTCTAGTCTCCCTTATGACTCTAATCTGATAGTGGTATTAGGGTGGTAGATGTCTATTCTCCCTTATGGCTCTAATCTGATAGTAGTAGTGGGGTGGTAGATGTCTAGTCTCCCTTATGGCTCTAATCTGGTAGTGGGTGGTAGATGTCTAGTCTTCTTTATGGCTCTAATCTGATAGTGGGGTGGTAGATGTCTAGTCTCCCTTATGGCTCTAATCTGATAGTGGTAGTGGGGTGGTAGATGTCTAGTCTCCCTTATGGCTCTAATCTGATAGTGGGGTGGTAGATGTTTAGTCTCCCCTATGGCTCTAATCTGATAGCTGTAGTGGTGTGGTAGATGTCTAGTCTCCCTTATGGCTCTAATCTGACAGCGGTAGTGGGGTGGTAGATGTCTAGACTCCCTTATGGCTCTAATCTGATAGTGGTAGTGGGGTGGTAGATGTCTAGTCTCCCTTATGACTCTAATCTGATAGTGGGGTGGTAGATGTCTAGTCTCCCTTATGACTCTAATCTGATAGTGGTAGTGGGATGGTAGATGTCTAGTCTCCCTTATGGCTCTAATCTGATAGTGGTAGTGGGGTGGTAGATGTCTAGTCTCCCTTATGGCTCTAATCTGATAGTGGTAGATGTCTAGTCTCCCTTATGGCTCTAATCTGATAGTGGGGTGGTAGATGTCTAGTCTCCCTTATGGCTCTAATCTGATAGTGGTAGTGAGGTGGTAGATGTCTAGTCTCCCTTATGGCTCTAATCTGATAGTGGTAGTGAGGTGGTAGATGTCTAGTCTCCCTTATGACTCTAATCTGATAGTGGTATTAGGGTGGTAGATGTCTATTCTCCCTTATGGCTCTAATCTGATAGTAGTAGTGGGGTGGTAGATGTCTAGTCTCCCTTATGGCTCTAATCTGGTAGTGGATGGTAGATGTCTAGTCTTCTTTATGGCTCTAATCTGATAGTGGGGTGGTAGATGTCTAGTCTCCCTTATGGCTCTAATCTGGTAGTGGTAGTGGGGTGGTAGATGTCTAGTCTCCCTTATGGCTCTAATCTGATAGTGGTAGTGGGGTGGTAGATGTCTATTCTCCCTTATGGCTCTAATCTGATAGTGGTAGTGGGGTGGTAGATGTCTAGTCTCCCTTATGGCTCTAATCTGGTAGTGGGTGGTAGATGTCTAGTCTTCTTTATGGCTCTAATCTGATAGTGGGGTGGTAGATGTCTAGTCTCCCTTATGGCTCTAATCTGATAGTGGTAGTGGGGTGGTAGATGTCTAGTCTCCCTTATGGCTCTAATCTGATAGTGGTAGTGGGGTGGTAGATGTCTAGTCTCCCTTATGGCTCTAATCTGATAGTGGGGTGGTAGATGTCTAGTCTCCCCTATGGCTCTAATCTGATAGTGGTAGTGGTGTGGTAGATGTCTAGTCTCCCTTATGGCTCTAATCTGACAGTGGTAGTGGGGTGGTAGATGTCTAGTCTCCCTTATGGCTCTAATCTGATAGTGGGGTGGTAGATGTCTAGTCTCCCCTATGGCTCTAATCTGATAGTGGTAGTGGTGTGGTAGATGTCTAGTCTCCCTTATGGCTCTAATCTGATAGTGGTAGTGGGGTGGTAGATGTCTAGACTCCCTTATGGCTCTAATCTGATAGTGGTAGTGGGGTGGTAGATGTCTAGTCTCCCTTATGACTCTAATCTGATAGTGGGGTGGTAGATGTCTAGTCTCCCTTATGACTCTAATCTGATAGTGGTAGTGGGATGGTAGATGTCTAGTCTCCCTTATGGCTCTAATCTGATAGTGGTAGTGGGGTGGTAGATGTCTAGTCTCCCTTATGGCTCTAATCTGATAGTGGTAGATGTCTAGTCTCCCTTATGGCTCTACTCTGATAGTGGGGTGGTAGATGTCTAGTCTCCCGTATGGCTCTAATCTGATAGTGGTAGAGGGGTGGTAGATGTCTAGTCTCCCTTATGACTCTAATCTGGTAGTGGTAGTGGGGTGGTAGATGTCTAGTCTCCCTTATGACTCTAATCTGATAGTGGTAGTGGGGTGGTAGATGTCTAGTCTCCCTTATGGCTCTAATCTGATAGTGGGGTGGTAGATGTCTAGTCTCCTTTATGACTCTAATATGAAAGTGGTAGGGAGATGGTAGATGTCTAGTCTCCCTTATGGCTCTAATCTGATAGTGGTAGTGGGGTGGAAAATGTCTAGTCTCCTTTATGGCTCTAATCTGATAGTGGGGTGGTAGATGTCTAGACTCCCTTATGGCTCTAATCTGATAGTGGTAGTGGGGTGGTAGATGTCTAGTCTCCCTGATGGCTCTAATCTGACAGCGGTAGTGGGGTGGTAGATGTCTAGACTCCCTTATGGCTCTAATCTGATAGTAGTAGTGGGGTGGTAATATATCTAGTCTCCCTCATGGCTCTAATCTGGTAGTGGGTGGTAGATGTCTAGTCTTCTTTATGGCTCTATTCTGATAGTGGGGTGGTAGATGTCTAGTCTCCCTTATGGCTCTAATCTGGTAGTGGTAGTAGGGTGGTAGATGTCTAGTCTCCCTTATGGCTCTAATCTGATAGTGGTAGTGGGGTGGTAGATGTCTAGTCTCCTTTATGGCCCTAATCTGATAGTGGGGTGGTAGATGTCTAGTCTCCTTCATGGCTCTAATCTGATAGTGGGGTGGTAGATGTCTAGACTCCCTTATGGCTCTAATCTGATAGTAGTAGTGGGGTGGTAGATATCTAGTCTCCCTCATGGCTCTAATCTGGTAGTGGGTGGTAGATGTCTAGTCTTCTTTATGGCTCTATTCTGATAGTGGGGTGGTAGATGTCTAGTCTCCCTTATGGCTCTAATCTGGTAGTGGTAGTAGGGTGGTAGATGTCTAGTCTCCCTTATGGCTCTAATCTGATAGTGGGGTGGTAGATGTCTAGTCTCCCCTATGGCTCTAATCTGATAGTGGTAGTGGTGTGGTAGATGTCTAGTCTCCCTTATGGCTCTAATCTGACAGCGGTAGTGGGGTGGTAGATGTCTAGACTCCCTTATGGCTCTAATCTGATAGTGGTAGTGGGGTGGTAGATGTCTAGTCTCCCTTATGACTCTAATCTGATAGTGGGGTGGTAGATGTCTAGTCTCCCTTATGACTCTAATCTGATAGTGGTAGTGGGATGGTAGATGTCTAGTCTCCCTTATGGCTCTAATCTGATAGTGGTAGTGGGGTGGTAGATGTCTAGTCTCCCTTATGGCTCTAATCTGATAGTGGTAGATGTCTAGTCTCCCTTATGGCTCTACTCTGATAGTGGGGTGGTAGATGTCTAGTCTCCCGTATGGCTCTAATCTGATAGTGGTAGAGGGGTGGTAGATGTCTAGTCTCCCTTATGACTCTAATCTGGTAGTGGTAGTGGGGTGGTAGATGTCTAGTCTCCCTTATGACTCTAATCTGATAGTGGTAGTGGGGTGGTAGATGTCTAGTCTCCCTTATGGCTCTAATCTGATAGTGGGGTGGTAGATGTCTAGTCTCCTTTATGACTCTAATATGAAAGTGGTAGGGAGATGGTAGATGTCTAGTCTCCCTTATGGCTCTAATCTGATAGTGGTAGTGGGGTGGAAAATGTCTAGTCTCCTTTATGGCTCTAATCTGATAGTGGGGTGGTAGATGTCTAGACTCCCTTATGGCTCTAATCTGATAGTGGTAGTGGGGTGGTAGATGTCTAGTCTCCCTGATGGCTCTAATCTGACAGCGGTAGTGGGGTGGTAGATGTCTAGACTCCCTTATGGCTCTAATCTGATAGTAGTAGTGGGGTGGTAGATATCTAGTCTCCCTCATGGCTCTAATCTGGTAGTGGGTGGTAGATGTCTAGTCTTCTTTATGGCTCTATTCTGATAGTGGGGTGGTAGATGTCTAGTCTCCCTTATGGCTCTAATCTGGTAGTGGAAGTAGGGTGGTAGATGTCTAGTCTCCCTTATGGCTCTAATCTGATAGTGGTAGTGGGGTGGTAGATGTCTAGTCTCCTTTATGGCCCTAATCTGATAGTGGGGTGGTAGATGTCTAGTCTCCTTTATGGCTCTAATCTGATAGTGGGGTGGTAGATGTCTAGACTCCCTTATGGATCTAATCTGATAGTGGTAGTGGGTGGTAGATGTCTAGTCTCCCTTATGGCTCTAATCTGACAGCGGTAGTGGGGTGGAAGATGTCTATGCTCCCTTATGGCTCCAATCTGATAGTGGTAGTGGGGTGGTCGATGTCTAGTCTCCCTTATGGCTCTAATCTGATAGTGGGGTGGTAGATGTCTAGTCTCCCTTATGGCTCTAATCTATTAGTGGTAGTGGGGTGGTAGATGTCTAGTCTCCCTTATGGCTCTAATCTGATAGTGGTAGTGGGGTGGTAGATGTCTGGTCTCCCTTATGGCTCTAATCTGACAGCGGTAGTGGGGTGGTAGATGTCTAGTCTCCCTTATGGCTCTAATCTGATAGTGGTAGTGAGGTGGTAGATGTCTAGTCTCCCTTATGGCTCTAATCTGATAGTGGTAGTGAGGTGGTAGATGTCTAGTCTCCCTTATGACTCTAATCTGATAGTGGTATTAGGGTGGTAGATGTCTATTCTCCCTTATGGCTCTAATCTGATAGTAGTAGTGGGGTGGTAGATGTCTAGTCTCCCTTATGGCTCTAATCTAGTAGTGGGTGGTAGATGTCTAGTCTTCTTTATGGCTCTAATCTGATAGTGGGGTGGTAGATGTCTAGTCTCCCTTATGGCTCTAATCTGATAGTGGTAGTGGGGTGGTAGATGTCTAGTCTCCCTTATGGCTCTAATCTGATAGTGGGGTGGTAGATGTCTAGTCTCCCCTATGGCTCTAATCTGATAGTGGTAGTGGTGTGGTAGATGTCTAGTCTCCCTTATGGCTCTAATCTGACAGCGGTAGTGGGGTGGTAGATGTCTAGACTCCCTTATGGCTCTAATCTGATAGTGGTAGTGGGGTGGTAGATGTCTAGTCTCCCTTATGACTCTAATCTGATAGTGGGGTGGTAGATGTCTAGTCTCCCTTATGACTCTAATCTGATAGTGGTAGTGGGATGGTAGATGTCTAGTCTCCCTTATGGCTCTAATCTGATAGTGGTAGTGGGGTGGTAGATGTCTAGTCTCCCTTATGGCTCTAATCTGATAGTGGTAGATGTCTAGTCTCCCTTATGGCTCTAATCTGATAGTGGGGTGGTAGATGTCTAGTCTCCCTTATGGCTCTAATCTGATAGTGGTAGTGAGGTGGTAGATGTCTAGTCTCCCTTATGGCTCTAATCTGATAGTGGTAGTGAGGTGGTAGATGTCTAGTCTCCCTTATGACTCTAATCTGATAGTGGTATTAGGGTGGTAGATGTCTATTCTCCCTTATGGCTCTAATCTGATAGTAGTAGTGGGGTGGTAGATGTCTAGTCTCCCTTATGGCTCTAATCTGGTAGTGGGTGGTAGATGTCTAGTCTTCTTTATGGCTCTAATCTGATAGTGGGGTGGTAGATGTCTAGTCTCCCTTATGGCTCTAATCTGATAGTGGTAGTGGGGTGGTAGATGTCTATTCTCCCTTATGGCTCTAATCTGATAGTGGTAGTGGGGTGGTAGATGTCTAGTCTCCCTTATGGCTCTAATCTGGTAGTGGGTGGTAGATGTCTAGTCTTCTTTATGGCTCTAATCTGATAGTGGGGTGGTAGATGTCTAGTCTCCCTTATGGCTCTAATCTGATAGTGGTAGTGGGGTGGTAGATGTCTAGTCTTCCTTATGGCTCTAATCTGATAGTGGTAGTGGGGTGGTAGATGTCTAGTCTCCCTCATGGCTCTAATCTGATAGTGGGGTGGTAGATGTCTAGTCTCCCCTATGGCTCTAATCTGATAGTGGTAGTGGTGTGGTAGATGTCTAGTCTCCCTTATGGCTCTAATCTGACAGCGGTAGTGGGGTGGTAGATGTCTAGACTCCCTTATGGCTCTAATCTGATAGTGGTAGTGGGGTGGTAGATGTCTAGTCTCCCTTATGACTCTAATCTGATAGTGGGGTGGTAGATGTCTAGTCTCCCTTATGACTCTAATCTGATAGTGGTAGTGGGATGGTAGATGTCTAGTCTCCCTTATGGCTCTAATCTGATAGTGGTAGTGGGGTGGAAAATGTCTAGTCTCCTTTATGGCTCTAATCTGATAGTGGGGTGGTAGATGTCTAGTCTCCCTTATGGCTCTAATCTGATAGTGGTAGTGGGGTGGTAGATGTCTAGTCTCCCTGATGGCTCTAATCTGATAGTGGTAGTGGGGTGGTAGATGTCTAGTCTCCCTTATGGCTCTAATCTGATAGTAGTAGTGGGGTGGTAGATATCTAGTCTCCCTTATGGCTCTAATCTGGTAGTGGGTGGTAGATGTCTAGTCTTCTTTATGGCTCTATTCTGATAGTGGGGTGGTAGATGTCTAGTCTCCCTTATGGCTCTAATCTGGTAGTGGTAGTAGGGTGGTAGATGTCTAGTCTCCCTTATGGCTCTAATCTGATAGTGGTAGTGGGGTGGTAGAATGTCTAGTCTCCCTTATGGGTCTAATCTGATAGTGGGGTGGTAGATGTCTAGTCTCCCTTATGGCTCTAATCTGATAGTGGTAGTGGGGTGGTAGATGTCTATTCTCCCTTATGGCTCTAATCTGATAGTGGTAGTGGGGTGGTAGATGTCTAGTCTCCCTTATGGCTCTAATCTGGTAGTGGGTGGTAGATGTCTAGTCTTCTTTATGGCTCTAATCTGATAGTGGGGTGGTAGATGTCTAGTCTCCCTTATGGCTCTAATCTGATAGTGGTAGTGGGGTGGTAGATGTCTAGTCTCCCTTATGGCTCTAATCTGATAGTGGGGTGGTAGATGTCTAGTCTCCCCTATGGCTCTAATCTGATAGTGGTAGTGGTGTGGTAGATGTCTAGTCTCCCTTATGGCTCTAATCTGACAGCGGTAGGGGGGTGGTAGATGTCTAGTCTCCCTTATGGCTCTAATCTGACAGCGGTAGTGGGGTGGTAGATGTCTAGACTCCCTTATGGCTCTAATCTGATAGTGGTAGTGGGGTGGTAGATGTCTAGTCTCCCTTATGACTCTAATCTGATAGTGGGGTGGTAGATGTCTAGTCTCCCTTATGACTCTAATCTGATAGTGGTAGTGGGATGGTAGATGTCTAGTCTCCCTTATGGCTCTAATCTGATAGTGGTAGTGGGGTGGTAGATGTCTAGTCTCCCTTATGGCTCTAATCTGATAGTGGTAGATGTCTAGTCTCCCTTATGGCTCTACTCTGATAGTGGGGTGGTAGATGTCTAGTCTCCCGTATGGCTCTAATCTGATAGTGGTAGAGGGGTGGTAGATGTCTAGTCTCCCTTATGACTCTAATCTGGTAGTGGTAGTGGGGTGGTAGATGTCTAGTCTCCCTTATGACTCTAATCTGATAGTGGTAGTGGGGTGGTAGATGTCTAGTCTCCCTTATGGCTCTAATCTGATAGTGGGGTGGTAGATGTCTAGTCTCCTTTATGACTCTAATCTGATAGTGGTAGTGGGGTGGTAGATGTCTAGTCTACCTTATGACTCTAATCTGATAGTGGTAGGGAGATGGTAGATGTCTAGTCTCCCTTATGGCTCTAATCTGATAGTGGTAGTGGGGTGGAAAATGTCTAGTCTCCTTTATGGCTCTAATCTGATAGTGGGGTGGTAGATGTCTAGACTCCCTTATGGCTCTAATCTGATAGTGGTAGTGGGGTGGTAGATGTCTAGTCTCCCTGATGGCTCTAATCTGACAGCGGTAGTGGGGTGGTAGATGTCTAGACTCCCTTATGGCTCTAATCTGATAGTAGTAGTGGGGTGGTAGATATCTAGTCTCCCTTATGGCTCTAATCTGGTAGTGGGTGGTAGATGTCTAGTCTTCTTTATGGCTCTATTCTGATAGTGGGGTGGTAGATGTCTAGTCTCCCTTATGGCTCTAATCTGGTAGTGGTAGTAGGGTGGTAGATGTCTAGTCTCCCTTATGGCTCTAATCTGATAGTGGTAGTGGGGTGGTAGAATGTCTAGTCTCCCTTATGGCTCTAATCTGATAGTGGTAGTGGGGTGGTAGATGTCTAGTCTCCTTTATGGCCCTAATCTGATAGTGGGGTGGTAGATGTCTAGACTCCCTTATGGCTCTAATCTGATAGTGGTAGTTGGGTGGTAGATGTCTAGTCTCCCTTATGGCTCTAATCTGACAGCGGTAGTGGGGTGGTAGATGTGTAGGCTCCCTTATGGCTCTAATCTGATAGTGGTAGTGGGGTGGTAGATGTCTAGTCTCCCGTATGGCTCTAATCTGATAGTGGTAGTGGGGTGGTAGATGTCTAGTCTCCTTTATGGCTCTAATCTGATAGTGGGGTGGTAGATGTCTAGATTCCCTTATGGCTGTAATCTGATAGTGGTAGTGGTGTGGTAGATGTCTAGTCTCCCTTATGGCTCTAATCTGATAGTGGTAGTGGGGTGGTAGATGTCTTGTCTCCCTTATGGCTCTAATCTTATAGTGGTAGTGGGGTGGTAGATGTCTAGGCTCCCTTATGGCTCTAATCTGATAGTGGGGTGGTAGATGTCTAGTCTCCTTTATGACTCTAATCTGATAGTGGTAGTGGGGTGGTAGATGTCTAGTCTACTTTATGACTCTAATCTGATAGTGGTAGGGAGATGGTAGATGTCTAGTCTCCCTTATGGCTCTAATCTGATAGTGGTAGTGGGGTGGTAGATGTCTAGTCTCCTTTATGACTCTAATCTGATAGTGGGGTGGTAGATGTCTAGTCTCCTTTATGGCTCTAATCTGATAGTGGTAGTGGGGTGGTAGATGTTTAGTCTCCCTTATGGCTCTAATCTGATAGTGGTAGTGGGGTGGTCGATGTCTAGTCTCCCTTATGGCTCTAATCTGATAGTGGGGTGTTAGATGTCTAGTCTCCCTTATGACTCGAATCTATTAGTGGTAGTGGGGTGGTAGATGTCTAGTCTCCCTTATGGCTCTAATCTTATAGTGGTAGTGGGGTGGTAGATGTCTAGTCTCCCTTATGGCTCTAATCTGATAGTGGTAGTGTGGTGGTAGATGTCTGGTCTCCCTTATGGCTCTAATCTGATAGTGGTAGTGGGGTGGTAGATGTCTAGTCTCCCTTATGGCTCTAATCTGATAGTGGTAGTGAGGTGGTAGATGTCTAGTCTCCCTTATGGCTCTAATCTGGTAGAGGTTGTGGGTGGTAGATGTCTAGTCTCCCTTATGGCTCTAATCTGATAGTGGGGTGGTAGATGTCTAGTCTCCTTTATGACTCTAATCTGATAGTGGGGTGGTAGATGTCTAGTCTCCTGTATGGCTCTAATCTGATAGTGGTAGTGGGGTGGTAGAATGTCTAGTCTCCCTTATGGGTCTAATCTGATAGTGGGGTGGTAGATGTCTAGTCTCCCTTATGGCTCTAATCTGATAGTGGTAGTGGGGTGGTAGATGTCTATTCTCCCTTATGGCTCTAATCTGATAGTGGTAGTGGGGTGGTAGATGTCTAGTCTCCCTTATGGCTCTAATCTGGTAGTGGGTGGTAGATGTCTAGTCTTCTTTATGGCTCTAATCTGATAGTGGGGTGGTAGATGTCTAGTCTACCTTATGGCTCTAATCTGATAGTGGTAGTGGGGTGGTAGATGTCTAGTCTCCCTTATGGCTCTAATCTGATAGTGGGGTGGTAGATGTCTAGTCTCCCCTATGGCTCTAATCTGATAGTGGTAGTGGTGTGGTAGATGTCTAGTCTCCCTTATGGCTCTAATCTGACAGCGGTAGTGGGGTGGTAGATGTCTAGTCTCCCTTATGGCTCTAATCTGACAGCGGTAGTGGGGTGGTAGATGTCTAGACTCCCTTATGGCTCTAATCTGATAGTGGTAGTGGGGTGGTAGATGTCTAGTCTCCCGTATGGCTCTAATCTGATAGTGGTAGTGGGGTGGTAGATGTCTAGTCTCCTTTATGGCTCTAATCTGATAGTGGGGTGGTAGATGTCTAGATTCCCTTATGGCTGTAATCTGATAGTGGTAGTGGTGTGGTAGATGTCTAGTCTCCCTTATGGCTCTAATCTGATAGTGGTAGTGGGGTGGTAGATGTCTTGTCTCCCTTATGGCTCTAATCTGATAGTGGTAGTGGGGTGGTAGATGTCTAGGCTCCCTTATGGCTCTAATCTGATAGTGGGGTGGTAGATGTCTAGTCTCCTTTATGACTCTAATCTGATAGTGGTAGTGGGGTGGTAGATGTCTAGTCTACTTTATGACTCTAATCTGATAGTGGTAGTGGGATGGTAGATGTCTAGTCTCCCTTATGGCTCTAATCTGATAGTGGTAGTGGGGTGGTAGATGTCTAGTCTCCTTTATGACTCTAATCTGATAGTGGGGTGGTAGATGTCTAGTCTCCTTTATGGCTCTAATCTGATAGTGGTAGTGGGGTGGTAGATGTTTAGTCTCCCTTATGGCTCTAATCTGATAGTGGTAGTGGGGTGGTCGATGTCTAGTCTCCCTTATGGCTCTAATCTGATAGTGGGGTGTTAGATGTCTAGTCTCCCTTATGACTCGAATCTATTAGTGGTAGTGGGGTGGTAGATGTCTAGTCTCCCTTATGGCTCTAATCTTATAGTGGTAGTGGGGTGGTAGATGTCTAGTCTCCCTTATGGCTCTAATCTGATAGTGGTAGTGTGGTGGTAGATGTCTGGTCTCCCTTATGGCTCTAATCTGACAGCGGTAGTGGGGTGGTAGATGTCTAGTCTCCCTTATGGCTCTAATCTGATAGTGGTAGTGAGGTGGTAGATGTCTAGTCTCCCTTATGGCTCTAATCTGGTAGAGGTTGTGGGTGGTAGATGTCTAGTCTCCCTTATGGCTCTAATCTGATAGTGGGGTGGTAGATGTCTAGTCTCCTTTATGACTCTAATCTGATAGTGGGGTGGTAGATGTCTAGTCTCCTGTATGGCTCTAATCTGATAGTGGTAGTGGGGTGGTAGAATGTCTAGTCTCCCTTATGGGTCTAATCTGATAGTGGGGTGGTAGATGTCTAGTCTCCCTTATGGCTCTAATCTGATAGTGGTAGTGGGGTGGTAGATGTCTATTCTCCCTTATGGCTCTAATCTGATAGTGGTAGTGGGGTGGTAGATGTCTAGTCTCCCTTATGGCTCTAATCTGGTAGTGGGTGGTAGATGTCTAGTCTTCTTTATGGCTCTAATCTGATAGTGGGGTGGTAGATGTCTAGTCTACCTTATGGCTCTAATATGATAGTGGTAGTGGGGTGGTAGATGTCTAGTCTCCCTTATGGCTCTAATCTGATAGTGGGGTGGTAGATGTCTAGTCTCCCCTATGGCTCTAATCTGATAGTGGTAGTGGTGTGGTAGATGTCTAGTCTCCCTTATGGCTCTAATCTGACAGCGGTAGTGGGGTGGTAGATGTCTAGTCTCCCTTATGGCTCTAATCTGACAGCGGTAGTGGGGTGGTAGATGTCTAGACTCCCTTATGGCTCTAATCTGATAGTGGTAGTGGGGTGGTAGATGTCTAGTCTCCCTTATGACTCTAATCTGATAGTGGGGTGGTAGATGTCTAGTCTCCCTTATGACTCTAATCTGATAGTGGTAGTGGGATGGTAGATGTCTAGTCTCCCTTATGGCTCTAATCTGATAGTGGTAGTGGGGTGGTAGATGTCTAGTCTCCCTTATGGCTCTAATCTGATAGTGGTAGTGGGGTGGTAGATGTCTAGTCTCCCTTATGGCTCTACTCTGATAGTGGGGTGGTAGATGTCTAGTCTCCCTTATGGCTCTAATCTGATAGTGGTAGAGGGGTGGTAGATGTCTAGTCTCCCTTATGACTCTAATCTGGTAGTGGTAGTGGGGTGGTAGATGTCTAGTCTCCCTTATGACTCTAATCTGATAGTGGTAGTGGGGTGGTAGATGTCTAGTCTCCCTTATGGCTCTAATCTGATAGTGGGGTGGTAGATGTCTAGTCTCCTTTATGACTCTAATCTGATAGTGGTAGTGGGGTGGTAGATGTCTAGTCTTCCTTATGACTCTAATCTGATAGTGGTAGGGAGATGGTAGATGTCTAGTCTCCCTTATGGCTCTAATCTGATAGTGGTAGTGGGGTGGAAAATGTCTAGTCTCCTTTATGGCTCTAATCTGATAGTGGGGTGGTAGATGTCTAGACTCCCGTATGGCTCTAATCTGATAGTGGTAGTGGTGTGGTAGATGTCTAGTCTCCCTTATGGCTCTAATCTGATAGTGGTAGTGGGGTGGTAGATGTCTTGTCTCCCTTATGGCTCTAATCTTATAGTGGTAGTGGGGTGGTAGATGTCTAGTCTCCATTATGGCTCTAATCTGATAGTGGGGTGGTAGATGTCTAGTCTCCTTTATGACTCTAATCTGATAGTGGTAGTGGGGTGGTAGATGTCTAGTCTTCCTTATGACTCTAATCTGATAGTGGTAGGGAGATGGTAGATGTCTAGTCTCCCTTATGGCTCTAATCTGATAGTGGTAGTGGGGTGGTAGATGTCTAGTCTCCTTTATGACTCTAATCTGATAGTGGGGTGGTAGATGTCTAGTCTCCTTTATGGCTCTAATCTGATAGTGGTAGTGGGGTGGTAGATGTTTAGTCTCCCTTATGGCTCTAATCTGATAGTGGTAGTGGGGTGGTCGATGTCTAGTCTCCCTTATGACTCGAATCTATTAGTGGTAGTGGGGTGGTAGATGTCTAGTCTCCCTTATGGCTCTAATCTGATAGTGGTAGTGGGGTGGTAGATGTCTAGTCTCCCTTATGGCTCTAATCTGATAGTGGTAGTGGGGTGGTAGATGTCTGGTCTCCCTTATGGCTCTAATCTGACAGCGGTAGTGGGGTGGTAGATGTCTAGTCTCCCTTATGGCTCTAATCTGATAGTGGTAGTGAGGTGGTAGATGTCTAGTCTCCCTTATGGCTCTAATCTGGTAGAGGTTGTGGGTGGTAGATGTCTAGTCTCCCTTATGGCTCTAATCTGATAGTGGGGTCGTAGATGTCTAGTCTCCCTTATGGCTCTAATCTGATAGTGGGGTGGTAGATGTCTAGTCTCCTTTATGGCTCTAATCTGATAGTGGTAGTGGGGTGGTAGATGTCTAGTCTCCCTTATGGATCTAATCTGATAGTGGTAGTGGGGTGGTAGATGTCTAGTCTCCCTTATGGATCTAATCTGAAAGTGGGGTGGTAGATGTCTAGACTCCCTTATGACTCTAATCTGTTAGTGGTAGTGGGGTGGTAGATGTCTAGTCTCCCTTATGGCTCTAATCTGATAGTGGTAGTGGGGTGGTAGATGTCTAGTCTCCCTTATGGCTCTAATCTGATAGTGGTAGATGTCTAGTCTCCCTTATGGCTCTAATCTGATAGTGGGGTGGTAGTTGTCTATTCTCCCTTATGGCTCTAATCTGATAGTGGTAGTGGGGTGGTAGATGTCTAGTCTCCCTTATGGCTCTAATCTGATAGTGTGGTGGTAGATGTCTAGTCTCCCTTATGACTCTAATCTGTTAGTGGTAGTGGGGTGGTAGATGTCTAGTCTCCCTTATGGCTCTAATCTGATAGTGGGGTGTTAGATGTCTAGTCTCCCTTATGACTCGAATCTATTAGTGGTAGTGGGGTGGTAGATGTCTAGTCTCCCTTATGGCTCTAATCTTATAGTGGTAGTGGGGTGGTAGATGTCTAGTCTCCCTTATGGCTCTAATCTGATAGTGGTAGTGTGGTGGTAGATGTCTGGTCTCCCTTATGGCTCTAATCTGACAGCGGTAGTGGGGTGGTAGATGTCTAGTCTCCCTTATGGCTCTAATCTGATAGTGGTAGTGAGGTGGTAGATGTCTAGTCTCCCTTATGGCTCTAATCTGGTAGAGGTTGTGGGTGGTAGATGTCTAGTCTCCCTTATGGCTCTAATCTGATAGTGGGGTGGTAGATGTCTAGTCTCCTTTATGACTCTAATCTGATAGTGGGGTGGTAGATGTCTAGTCTCCTGTATGGCTCTAATCTGATAGTGGTAGTGGGGTGGTAGAATGTCTAGTCTCCCTTATGGGTCTAATCTGATAGTGGGGTGGTAGATGTCTAGTCTCCCTTATGGCTCTAATCTGATAGTGGTAGTGGGGTGGTAGATGTCTATTCTCCCTTATGGCTCTAATCTGATAGTGGTAGTGGGGTGGTAGATGTCTAGTCTCCCTTATGGCTCTAATCTGATGGGGTGGTAGTGTCTAGTCTCCTTTATGGCTCTAATCTGATAGTGGGGTGGTAGATGTCTAGTCTACCTTATGGCTCTAATCTGATAGTGGTAGTGGGGTGGTAGATGTCTAGTCTCCCTTATGGCTCTAATCTGATAGTGGTAGTGGGGTGGTAGATGTCTAGTCTCCCCTATGGCTCTAATCTGATAGTGGTAGTGGGGTGGTAGATGTCTAGTCTCCCTTATGGCTCTAATCTGATAGTGGTAGTGGGGTGGTAGATGTCTAGTCTCCCTTATGGCTCTAATCTGACAGCGGTAGTGGGGTGGTAGATGTCTAGACTCCCTTATGGCTCTAATCTGATAGTGGTAGTGGGGTGGTAGATGTCTAGTCTCCCTTATGACTCTAATCTGATAGTGGGGTGGTAGATGTCTAGTCTCCCTTATGACTCTAATCTGATAGTGGTAGTGGGATGGTAGATGTCTAGTCTCCCTTATGGCTCTAATCTGATAGTGGTAGTGGGGTGGTAGATGTCTAGTCTCCTTTATGGCTCTAATCTGATAGTGGTAGTGGGGTGGTAGATGTCTAGTCTCCCTTATGGCTCTACTCTGATAGTGGGGTGGTAGATGTCTAGTCTCCCGTATGGCTCTAATCTGATAGTGGTAGAGGGGTGGTAGATGTCTAGTCTCCCTTATGACTCTAATCTGGTAGTGGTAGTGGGGTGGTAGATGTCTAGTCTCCCTTATGACTCTAATCTGATAGTGGTAGTGGGGTGGTAGATGTCTAGTCTCCCTTATGGCTCTAATCTGATAGTGGGGTGGTAGATGTCTAGTCTCCTTTATGACTCTAATCTGATAGTGGTAGTGGGGTGGTAGATGTCTAGTCTACCTTATGACTCTAATCTGATAGTGGTAGGGAGATGGTAGATGTCTAGTCTCCCTTATGGCTCTAATCTGATAGTGGTAGTGGGGTGGAAAATGTCTAGTCTCCTTTATGGCTCTAATCTGATAGTGGGGTGGTAGATGTCTAGACTCCCGTATGGCTCTAATCTGATAGTGGTAGTGGTGTGGTAGATGTCTAGTCTCCCTTATGGCTCTAATCTGATAGTGGTAGTGGGGTGGTAGATGTCTTGTCTCCCTTATGGCTCTAATCTTATAGTGGTAGTGGGGTGGTAGATGTCTAGTCTCCATTATGGCTCTAATCTGATAGTGGGGTGGTAGATGTCTAGTCTCCTTTATGACTCTAATCTGATAGTGGTAGTGGGGTGGTAGATGTCTAGTCTACCTTATGACTCTAATCTGATAGTGGTAGGGAGATGGTAGATGTCTAGTCTCCCTTATGGCTCTAATCTGATAGTGGTAGTGGGGTGGTGGATGTCTAGTCTCCTTTATGACTCTAATCTGATAGTGGGGTGGTAGATGTCTAGTCTCCTTTATGGCTCTAATCTGATAGTGGTAGTGGGGTGGTAGATGTTTAGTCTCCCTTATGGCTCTAATCTGATAGTGGTAGTGGGGTGGTCGATGTCTAGTCTCCCTTATGACTCGAATCTATTAGTGGTAGTGGGGTGGTAGATGTCTAGTCTCCCTTATGGCTCTAATCTGATAGTGGTAGTGGGGTGGTAGATGTCTAGTCTCCCTTATGGCTCTAATCTGATAGTGGTAGTGGGGTGGTAGATGTCTGGTCTCCCTTATGGCTCTAATCTGACAGCGGTAGTGGGGTGGTAGATGTCTAGTCTCCCTTATGGCTCTAATCTGATAGTGGTAGTGAGGTGGTAGATGTCTAGTCTCCCTTATGGCTCTAATCTGGTAGAGGTTGTGGGTGGTAGATGTCTAGTCTCCCTTATGGCTCTAATCTGATAGTGGGGTCGTAGATGTCTAGTCTCCTTTATGGCTCTAATCTGATAGTGGGGTGGTAGATGTCTAGTCTCCCTTATGGCTCTAATCTGATAGTGGTAGTGGGGTGGTAGATGTCTAGTCTCCCTTATGGATCTAATCTGATAGTGGTAGTGGGGTGGTAGATGTCTAGTCTCCCTTATGGCTCTAATCTGAAAGTGGGGTGGTAGATGTCTAGACTCCCTTATGGCTCTAATCTGATAGTGGTAGTGGGGTGGTAGATGTCTAGTCTCCCTTATGGCTCTAATCTGATAGTGGTAGTGGGGTGGTAGATGTCTAGTCTCCCTTATGGCTCTAATCTGATAGTGGTAGATGTCTAGTCTCCCTTATGGCTCTAATCTGATAGTGGGGTGGTAGTTGTCTATTCTCCCTTATGGCTCTAATCTGATAGTGGTAGTGGGGTGGTAGATGTCTAGTCTCCCTTATGGCTCTAATCTGATAGTGTGGTGGTAGATGTCTAGTCTCCCTTATGACTCTAATCTGTTAGTGGTAGTGGGGTGGTAGATGTCTAGTCTCCCTTATGGCTCTAATCTGATAGTGGTAGTTGGGTGGTAGATGTCTAGTCTCCCTTATGGCTCTAATCTGATAGTGGTAGTGGGGTGGTAGATGTCTAGTCTCCCTTATGGCTCTAATCTGATAGTGGTAGTGGGGTGGAAGATGTCTAGTCTCCCTTATGGCTCTAATCTGACAGCGGTAATGGGGTGGTAGATGTCTAGTCTCCCTTATGCCTCTAATCTGATAGTGGTAGTGGGGTGGTAGATGTCTAGTCTCCCTTATGACTCTAATCTGATAGTGGGGTGGTAGATGTCTAGTCTCCCTTATGACTCTAATCTGATAGTGGTAGTGGGGTGGTAGATGTCTAGTCTCCCTTATGGCTCTAATCTGATAGTGGGGTGGTAGATGTCTAGTCTCCCTTATGGCTATAATCTGATATTGGTAGTGGGGTGGTAGATGTCTAGTCTCCCTTATGGCTCTAATCTGATAGTGGTAGTGGGGTGGTAGATGTCTAGTCTCCCTTATGGCTCTAATCTGATAGTGGTAGATGTCTAGTCTCCCTTATGGCTCTAATCTGATAGTGGTAGTGGGGTGGTAGATGTCTAGTCTCCCTTATGGCTCTAATCTGATAGTGGGGTGGTAGATGTCTAGTCTCCCTTATGGCTCTAATCTGGTAGTGGTGGTGGGGTGGTAGATGTCTAGTCTCCCTTATGGCTCTAATCTGATAGTGGTAGTGGGGTGGTAGATGTCTAGTCTCCCTTATGGCTCTAATCTGACAGCGGTAGTGGGGTGGTAGATGTCTAGTCTCCCTTATGCCTCTAATCTGATAGTGGTAGTGGGGTGGTAGATGTCTAGTCTCCCCTATGACTCTAATCTGATAGTGGGGTGGTAGATGTCTAGTCTCCCTTATGGCTCTAATCTGATAGTGGTAGTGGGGTGGAAGATGTCTAGTCTCCCTTATGGCTCTAATCTGACAGCGGTAGTGGGGTGGTAGATGTCTAGTCTCCCTTATGCCTCTAATCTGATAGTGGTAGTGGGGTGGTAGATGGGGTGGTAGATGTCTAGTCTCCCTTATGGCTCTAATCTGATAGTGGTAGTGGGGTGGTAGATGTCTAGTCTCCCTTATGGCTCTAATCTGATAGTGGTAGATGTCTAGTCTCCCTTATGGCTCTAATCTGATAGTGGGGTGGTAGTTGTCTATTCTCCCTTATGGCTCTAATCTGATAGTGGTAGTGGGGTGGTAGATGTCTAGTCTCCCTTATGGCTCTAATCTGATAGTGGTAGTGGGGTGGTAGATGTCTAGTCTCCCTTATGACTCTAATCTGATAGTGGGGTGGTAGATGTCTAGTCTCCCTTATGACTCTAATCTGATAGTGGTAGTGGGGTGGTAGATGTCTAGTCTCCCTTATGGCTCTAATCTGATAGTGGGGTGGTAGATGTCAAGTCTCCCTTATGGCTATAATCCGATACTGGTAGTGGGGTGGTAGATGTCTAGTCTCCCTTATGGCTCTAATCTGATAGTGGTAGTGGGGTGGTAGATGTCTAGTCTCCCTTATGGCTCTAATCTGATAGTGGGGTGGTAGATGTCTAGTCTCCCTTATGGCTATAATCTGATATTGGTAGTGGGGTGGTAGATGTCTAGTCTCCCTTATGGCTCTAATCTGATAGTGGGGTGGTAGATGTCTAGTCTCCCTTATGACTCTAATCTGATAGTGGTAGTGGGGTGGTCGATGTCTAGTCTCCCTTATGGCTCTAATCTGATAGTGGGGTGTTAGATGTCTAGTCTCCCTTATGACTCGAATCTATTAGTGGTAGTGGGGTGGTAGATGTCTAGTCTCCCTTATGGCTCTAATCTGATAGTGGTAGTGGGGTGGTAGATGTCTAGTCTCCCTTATGGCTCTAATCTGATAGTGGTAGTGGGGTGGTAGATGTCTGGTCTCCCTTATGGCTCTAATCTGACAGCGGTAGTGGGGTGGTAGATGTCTAGTCTCCCTTATGGCTCTAATCTGGTAGAGGTTGTGGGTGGTAGATGTCTAGTCTCCCTTATGACTCTAATCTGATAGTGGGGTGGTAGATATCTAGTCTCCCTTATGGCTCTAATCTGATAGTGGGGTGGTAGATGTCTAGTCTCCCTTATGGCTATAATCTGATATTGGTAGTGGGGTGGTAGATTTCTAGTCTCCCTTATGGCTCTAATCTGATAGTGGTAGTGGGGTGGTAGATGTCTAGTCTCCCTTACGGCTCTAATCTGAAAGTGGTAGATGTCTAGTCTCCCTTATGGCTCTAATCTGATAGTGGTAGTGGGGTGGTAGATGTCTAGTCTCCCTTATGGCTCTAATCTGATAGTGGGGTGGTAGATGTCTAGTCTCCCTTATGGCTCTAATCTGGTAGTGGTGGTGGGGTGGTAGATGTCTAGTCTCCCTTATGGCTCTAATCTGATAGTGGTAGTGGGGTGGTAGATGTCTAGTCTCCCTTATGGCTCTAATCTGATAGTGGTAGTGGGGTGGTAGATGTCTAGTCTCCCTTATGGCTCTAATCTGATAGTGGTAGTGGGGTGGTAGATGTCTAGTCTCCCTTATGACTCTAATCTGTTAGTGGTAGTGGGGTGGTAGATGTCTAGTCTCCCTTATGGCTCTAATCTGATAGTGGTAATGGGGTGGTAGATGTCTAGTCTCCCTTATGGCTCTAATCTGATAGTGGTAGTGGGGTGGAAGATGTCTAGTCTCCCTTATGGCTCTAATCTGACAGCGGTAGTGGGGTGGTAGATGTCTAGTCTCCCTTATGCCTCTAATCTGATAGTGGTAGTGGGGTGGTAGATGTCTAGTCTCCCTTATGACTCTAATCTGATAGTGGGGTGGTAGATGTCTAGTCTCCCTTATGACTCTAATCTGATAGTGGTAGTGGGGTGGTAGATGTCTAGTCTCCCTTATGGCTCTAATCTGATAGTGGGGTGGTAGATGTCAAGTCTCCCTTATGGCTATAATCCGATACTGGTAGTGGGGTGGTAGATGTCTAGTCTCCCTTATGGCTCTAATCTGATAGTGGTAGTGGGGTGGTAGATGTCTAGTCTCCCTTATGGCTCTAATCTGATAGTGGGGTGGTAGATGTCTAGTCTCCCTTATGGCTATAATCTGATATTGGTAGTGGGGTGGTAGATGTCTAGTCTCCCTTATGGCTCTAATCTGATAGTGGGGTGGTAGATGTCTAGTCTCCCTTATGGCTCTAATCTGATAGTGGTAGTGGGGTGGTCGATGTCTAGTCTCCCTTATGGCTCTAATCTGATAGTGGGGTGTTAGATGTCTAGTCTCCCTTATGACTCGAATCTATTAGTGGTAGTGGGGTGGTAGATGTCTAGTCTCCCTTATGGCTCTAATCTGATAGTGGTAGTGGGGTGGTAGATGTCTAGTCTCCCTTATGGCTCTAATCTGATAGTGGTAGTGGGGTGGTAGATGTCTGGTCTCCCTTATGGCTCTAATCTGACAGCGGTAGTGGGGTGGTAGATGTCTAGTCTCCCTTATGGCTCTAATCTGGTAGAGGTTGTGGGTGGTAGATGTCTAGTCTCCCTTATGGCTCTAATCTGATAGTGGGGTGGTAGATGTCTAGTCTCCTTTATGACTCTAATCTGATAGTGGGGTGGTAGATGTCTAGTCTCCTTTATGGCTCTAATCTGATAGTGGTAGTGGGGTGGTAGATGTCTAGTCTCCCTTATGGATCTAATCTGATAGTGGTAGTGGGGTGGTAGATGTCTAGTCTCCCTTATGGATCTAATCTGAAAGTGGGGTGGTAGATGTCTAGACTCCCTTATGACTCTAATCTGTTAGTGGTAGTGGGGTGGTAGATGTCTAGTCTCCCTTATGGCTCTAATCTGATAGTGGTAGTGGGGTGGTAGATGTCTAGTCTCCCTTATGGCTCTAATCTGATAGTGGTAGATGTCTAGTATCCCTTATGGCTCTAATCTGATAGTGGGGTGGTAGTTGTCTATTCTCCCTTATGGCTCTAATCTGATAGTGGTAGTGGGGTGGTAGATGTCTAGTCTCCCTTATGGCTCTAATCTGATAGTGGTAGTGGGGTGGTAGATGTCTAGTCTCCCTTATGGCTCTAATCTGATAGTGGGGTGGTAGATGTCTAGTCTCCCTTATGACTCTAATCTGTTAGTGGTAGTGGGGTGGTAGATGTCTAGTCTCCCTTATGGCTCTAATCTGATAGTGGTAGTGGGGTGGTAGATGTCTAGTCTCCCTTATGGCTCTAATCTGATAGTGGTAGTGGGGTGGAAGATGTCTAGTCTCCCTTATGGCTCTAATCTGACAGCGGTAGTGGGGTGGTAGATGTCTAGTCTCCCTTATGCCTCTAATCTGATAGTGGTAGTGGGGTGGTAGATGTCTAGTCTCCCTTATGACTCTAATCTGATAGTGGGGTGGTAGATGTCTAGTCTCCCTTATGACTCTAATCTGATAGTGGTAGTGGGGTGGTAGATATCTAGTCTCCCTTATGGCTCTAATCTGATAGTGGTAGTGGGGTGGTAGATGTCTAGTCTCCCTTATGGCTATAATCTGATATTGGTAGTGGGGTGGTAGATTTCTAGTCTCCCTTATGGCTCTAATCTTATAGTGGTAGTGGGGTGGTAGATGTCTAGTCTCCCTTACGGCTCTAATCTGATAGTGGTAGATGTCTAGTCTCCCTTATGGCTCTAATCTGATAGTGGTAGTGGGGTGGTAGATGTCTAGTCTCCCTTATGGCTCTAATCTGATAGTGGGGTGGTAGATGTCTAGTCTCCCTTATGGCTCTAATCTGATAGTGGTGGTGGGGTGGTAGATGTCTAGTCTCCCTTATGGCTCTAATCTGATAGTGGTAGTGGGGTGGTAGATGTCTAGTCTCCCTTATGGCTCTAATCTGATAGTGGTAGTGGGGTGGTAGATGTCTAGTCTCCCTTATGGCTCTAATCTGATAGTGGTAGTGGGGTGGTAGATGTCTAGTCTCCCTTATGGCTCTAATCTGATAGTGCTAGTGGGGTGGTAGATGTCTAGTCTCCCTTATGACTCTAATCTGTTAGTGGTAGTGGGGTGGTAGATGTCTAGTCTCCCTTATGGCTCTAATCTGATAGTGGTAATGGGGTGGTAGATGTCTAGTCTCCCTTATGGCTCTAATCTGATAGTGGTAGTGGGGTGGAAGATGTCTAGTCTCCCTTATGGCTCTAATCTGACAGCGGTAGTGGGGTGGTAGATGTCTAGTCTCCCTTATGCCTCTAATCTGATAGTGGTAGTGGGGTGGTAGATGTCTAGTCTCCCTTATGACTCTAATCTGATAGTGGGGTGGTAGATGTCTAGTCTCCCTTATGACTCTAATCTGATAGTGGTAGTGGGGTGGTAGATATCTAGTCTCCCTTATGGCTCTAATCTGATAGTGGGGTGGTAGATGTCTAGTCTCCCTTATGGCTATAATCTGATAGTGGTAGTGGGGTGGTAGATTTCTAGTCTCCCTTATGGCTCTAATCTGATAGTGGTAGTGGGGTGGTAGATGTCTAGTCTCCCTTATGGCTCTAATCTGATAGTGGTAGATGTCTAGTCTCCCTTATGGCTCTAATCTGATAGTGGTAGTGGGGTGGTAGATGTCTAGTCTCCCTTATGGCTCTAATCTGATAGTGGGGTGGTAGATGTCTAGTCTCCCTTATGGCTCTAATCTGGTAGTGGTGGTGGGGTGGTAGATGTCTAGTCTCCCTTATGGCTCTAATCTGATAGTGGTAGTGGGGTGGTAGATGTCTAGTCTCCCTTATGGCTCTAATCTGACAGCGGTAGTGGGGTGGTAGATGTCTAGTCTCCCTTATGCCTCTAATCTGATAGTGGTAGTGGGGTGGTAGATGTCTAGTCTCCCCTATGACTCTAATCTGATAGTGGGGTGGTAGATGTCTAGTCTCCCTTATGGCTCTAATCTGATAGTGGTAGTGGGGTGGTAGATGTCTAGTCTCCCTTATGGCTCTAATCTGATAGTGGTAGTGGGGTGGAAGATGTCTAGTCTCCCTTATGGCTCTAATCTGACAGCGGTAGTGGGGTGGTAGATGTCTAGTCTCCCTTATGCCTCTAATCTGATAGTGGTAGTGGGGTGGAAGATGTCTAGTCTCCCTTATGGCTCTAATCTGACAGCGGTAGTGGGGTGGTAGATGTCTAGTCTCCCTTATGCCTCTAATCTGATAGTGGTAGTGGGGTGGTAGATGTCTAGTCTCCCATATGACTCTAATCTGATAGTGGGGTGGTAGATGTCTAGTCTCCCTTATGACTCTAATCTGATAGTGGTAGTGGGGTGGTAGATGTCTAGTCTCCCTTATGGCTCTAATCTGATAGTGGGGTGGTAGATGTCTAGTCTCCCTTATGGCTCTAATCTGATAGTGGTAGTGGGGTGGTAGATGTCTAGTCTCCCTTATGGCTCTAATCTGATAGTGGTAGTGGGGTGGAAGATGTCTAGTCTCCCTTATGGCTCTAATCTGACAGCGGTAGTGGGGTGGTAGATGTCTAGTCTCCCTTATGGCTCTAATCTGATAGTGGTAGTGGGGTGGAAGATGTCTAGTCTCCCTTATGGCTCTAATCTGACAGCGGTAGTGGGGTGGTAGATGTCTAGTCTCCCTTATGCCTCTAATCTGATAGTGGTAGTGGGGTGGTAGATGTCTAGTCTCCCATATGACTCTAATCTGATAGTGGGGTGGTAGATGTCTAGTCTCCCTTATGACTCTAATCTGATAGTGGTAGTGGGGTGGTAGATGTCTAGTCTCCCTTATGGCTCTAATCTGATAGTGGGGTGGTAGATGTCTAGTCTCCCTTATGGCTATAATCTGATATTGGTAGTGGGGTGGTAGATGTCTAGTCTCCCTTATGGCTCTAATCTGATAGTGGTAGTGGGGTGGTAGATGTCTAGTCTCCCTTATGGCTCTAATCTGATAGTGGGGTGGTAGATGTCTAGTCTCCCTTATGGCTATAATCTGATAGTGGTAGTGGGGTGGTAGATGTCTAGTCTCCCTTATGGCTCTAATCTGATAGTGGTAGTGGGGTGGTAGATGTCTAGTCTCCCTTATGGCTCTAATCTGATAGTGGTAGATGTCTAGTCTCCCTTATGGCTCTAATCTGATAGTGGTAGTGGGGTGGTAGATGTCTAGTCTCCCTTATGGCTCTAATCTGATAGATAGTGGGGTGGTAGATGTCTAGTCTCCCTTATGGCTCTAATCTGGTAGTGGTGGTGGGGTGGTAGATGTCTAGTCTCCCTTATGGCTCTAATCTGATAGTGGTAGATGTCTAGTCTCCCTTATGGCTCTAATCTGACAGCGGTAGTGGGGTGGTAGATGTCTAGTCTCCCTTATGCCTCTAATCTGATAGTGGTAGTGGGGTGGTAGATGTCTAGTCTCCCCTATGACTCTAATCTGATAGTGGGGTGGTAGATGTCTAGTCTCCCTTATGGCTCTAATCTGATAGTGGTAGTGGGGTGGTAGATGTCTAGTCTCTCTTATGGCTCTAATCTGATAGTGGTAGATGTCTAGTCTCCCTTATGGCTCTAATCTGATAGTGGGGTGGTAAATGTCTAGTCTCCCTTATGGCTCTAATCTGATAGTGGTAGAGGGGTGGTAGATGTCTAGTCTCACTTATGTCTCTAATATGATAGTGGTAGTGGGGTGGTAGATGTTTAGTCTCCTGTATGGCTCTAATATGATAGTGGTAGTGGGGTGGTAGATGTCTAGTCTCCCTTATGGCTCTAATCTGGTAGTGGGTGGTAGATGTCTAGTCTCCTTTATGGCTCTAATCTGATAGTGGGGTGGTAGATGTCTAGTCTCCCTTATGGCTCTAATCTGATAGTGGTAGTGGGGTGGTAGATGTCTAGTCTCCATTATGGCTCTAATCTGATAGTGGGGTGGTAGATGTCTAGTCTCTCTTATGACTCTAATCTGATAGTGGTAGTGGGGTGGTAGATGTCTAGTCTCCCTTATGGCTCTAATCTGATAGTGGTAGTGGGGTGGTAGATGTCTAGTCTCCCTTATGGCTCTAATCTGATAGTGGTAGTGGGGTGGTAGATGTCTAGACTCCCTTATGGCTCTAATCTGATAGTGGTAGATGTCTAGTCTCCCTTATGACTCTAATTTGATAGTGGGGTGGTAGATGTCTAGTCTCCTTTATGGCTCTAATCTGATAGTGGGGTGGTAGATGTCTAGTCTCCCTTATGGCTCTAATCTGATATTGGTAGTGGGGTGGTAGATGTCTAGTCTCCCTTATGGCTCTAATCTGATAGTGGGGTGGTAGATGTCTAGTCTCCCTTATGGCTCTAATCTGGTAGTGGTGGTGGGGTGGTAGATGTCTAGTCTCCCTTATGGCTCTAATCTGATAGTGGTAGTGGGGTGGTAGTTGTTTAGTCTCCCTTATGGCTCTAATCTGATAGTGGGGTGGTAGATGTCTAGTCTCCCTTATGGCTCTAATCTGATAGTGGGGTGGTAGATGTCTAGTATCCCTTATGGCTCTAATCTGATAGTGGGGTGGTAGATGTATAGTCTCCCTTATGACTCTAATCTGATAGTTGTAGTGGGGTGGTAGATGTCTAGTCTCCCTTATGGCTCTAATCTGATAGTGGGGTGGTAGATGTCTAGTCTCCTTTATGGCTCTAATCTGATAGTGGGGTGGTAGATGTCTAGTCTCCCTTATGGCTCTATTCTGATAGTGGTAGTGGGGTGGTAGATGTCTAGTTCTACTTATGGCTCTAATCTGATAGTGGTAGATGTCTAGTCTCCCTTATGACTCTAATCTGATTTTGGGGTGGTAGATGTCTAGTCTCCCTTATGACTCTAATCTGATAGTGGTAGTGGGGTGGTAGATGTCTAGTCTCCCTTATGGCTCTAATCTGATAGTGGTAGTGGGGTGGTATATGTCTAGTCTCCCTCATGGCTCTAATCTGATAGTGGGGCGGTAGATGTCTAGTCTACTTTATGACTCTAATCTGATAGTGGTAGTGGGGTGGTAGATGTCTAGTCTACCTTATGACTCTAATCTGATAGTGGTAGTGGGCTGGTAGATGTCTAGTCTCCCTTATGGCTCAAATCTGATAGTGGTAGTGGGGTGGTAGATGTCTAGTCTCCTTTATGGATCTAATCTGATAGTGGTAGTGGGGTGGTAGATGTCTAGTCTCCCTTATGGCTCTAATCTGAAAGTGGTAGTGGGGTGGTAGATGTCTAGTCTCCCTTATGCCTCTAATCTGATAGTGGTAGTGGGGTGGTAGATGTCTAGTCTCCCTTATGGCTCTAATCTGATAGTGGGGTGGTAGATGTCTAGTCTCCTTTATGGCTCTAATCTGATAGTGGGGTGGTAGATGTCTAGTCTCCCTTATGGCTCTAATCTGATAGTGGTAGTGGGGTGGTAGTTGTCTAGTCTCCCTTATGGCTCTAATCTGATAGTGGGGTGGTAGATGTCTAGTCTCCCTTATGGCTCTAATCTGACAGCGGTAGTGGGCTGGTAGATGTCTAGTCTCCCCTATGCCTCTAATCTGATAGTGGTAGTGGGGTGGTAGATGTCTAGTCTCCCTTATGACTCTAATCTGATAGTGGTAGTGGGGTGGTAGATGTCTAGTCTCCCTTATGGCTCTAATCTGATAGTGGGGTGGTAGATGTCTAGTATCCCTTATCTTTCTAATCTGATAGTGGGGTGGTAGATGTCTACTCTCCCTTATGACTCTAATCTGATAGTTGTAGTGGGGTGGTAGATGTCTAGTCTCCCTTATCGCTCTAATCTGATAGTGGGGTGGTAGATGTCTAGTCTCCTTTATGGCTCTAATCTGATAGTGGGGTGGTAGATGTTTAGTCTCCCTTATGGCTCTAATCTGATAGTGGTAGTGGGGTGGTAGATGTCTAGTCTCCCTTATGGCTCTAATCTGATAGTGGTAGTGGGGTGGTAGATGTCTAGTCTCCCTAATGGCTCTAATCTGATAGCGGTAGTGGGGTGGTAGATGTCTAGTCTCCCTTATGGCTCTAATCTGATAGTGGGGTGGTAAATGTCTAGTCTCCCTTATGGCTCTAATCTGATAGTGGTAGAGGGGTGGGAGATGTCTAGTCTCCTTTATGGCTCTAATATGATAGTGGTAGTGGGGTGGTAGATGTCTAGTCTCCTGTATGGCTCTAATATGATAGTGGTAGTGGGGTGGTAGATGTCTAGTCTCCAGTATGGCTCTAATCTGGTAGTGGGTGGTAGATGTCTAGTCTCCTTTATGGCTCTAATCTGATAGTGGTAGTGGGGTGGTAGATGTCTAGTCTCCTTTATGGCTCTAATCTGATAGTGGGGTGGTAGATGTCTAGTCTCTCTTATGACTCTAATCTGATAGTGGTAGTGGGGTGGTAGATGTCTAGTCTCCCTTATGGCTCTATTCTGATAGTGGTAGTGGGGTGGTAGATGTCTAGTTCTACTTATGGCTCTAATCTGATAGTGGTAGATGTCTAGTCTCCCTTATGACTCTAATCTGATTTTGGGGTGGTAGATGTCTAGTCTCCCTTATGACTCTAATCTGATAGTGGTAGTGGGGTGGTAGATGTCTAGTCTCCCTTATGGCTCTAATCTGATAGTGGTAGTGGGGTGGTATATGTCTAGTCTCCCTCATGGCTCTAATCTGATAGTGGGGTGGTAGATGTCTAGTCTACTTTATGACTCTAATCTGATAGTGGTAGTGGGGTGGTAGATGTCTAGTCTACCTTATGACTCTAATCTGATAGTGGTAGTGGGGTGGTAGATGTCTAGTCTCCCTTATGGCTCAAATCTGATAGTGGTAGTGGGGTGGTAGATGTCTAGTCTCCTTTATGGCTCTAATCTGATAGTGGTAGTGGGGTGGTAGATGTCTAGTCTCCCTTATGGCTCTAATCTGATAGTGGTAGTGGGGTGGTAGATGTCTAGTCTCCCTTATGCCTCTAATCTGATAGTGGTAGTGGGGTGGTAGATGTCTAGTCTCCCTTATGGCTCTAATCTGATAGTGGGGTGGTAGATGTCTAGTCTCCTTTATGGCTCTAATCTGATAGTGGGGTGGTAGATGTCTAGTCTCCCTTATGGCTCTAATCTGATAGTGGTAGTGGGGTGGTAGTTGTCTAGTCTCCCTTATGGCTCTAATCTGATAGTGGGGTGGTAGATGTCTAGTCTCCCTTATGGCTCTAATCTGACAGCGGTAGTGGGCTGGTAGATGTCTAGTCTCCCCTATGCCTCTAATCTGATAGTGGTAGTGGGGTGGTAGATGTCTAGTCTCCCTTATGACTCTAATCTGATAGTGGTAGTGGTAGTGGTAGATGTCTAGTCTCCCTTATGGCTCTAATCTGATAGTGGGGTGGTAGATGTCTAGTATCCCTTATCTTTCTAATCTGATAGTGGGGTGGTAGATGTCTAGTCTCCCTTATGACTCTAATCTGATAGTTGTAGTGGGGTGGTAGATGTCTAGTCTCCCTTATCGCTCTAATCTGATAGTGGGGTGGTAGATGTCTAGTCTCCCTTATGGCTCTAATCTGATAGTGGGGTGGTAGATGTCTAGTCTCCCTTATGGCTCTAATCTGATAGTGGTAGTGGGGTGGTAGATGTCTAGTCTCCCTTATGGCTCTAATCTGATAGTGGTAGTGGGGTGGTAGATGTCTAGTCTCCCTAATGGCTCTAATCTGATAGCGGTAGTGGGGTGGTAGATGTCTAGTCTCCTTTATGGCTCTAATCTGATAGTGGGGTGGTAAATGTCTAGTCTCCCTTATGGCTCTAATCTGATAGTGGTAGTGGGGTGGGAGATGTCTAGTCTCCTTTATGGCTCTAATCTGATAGTGGTAGTGGGGTGGTAGATGTCTAGTCTCCTGTATGGCTCTAATATGATAGTGGTAGTGGGGTGGTAGATGTCTAGTCTCCAGTATGGCTCTAATCTGGTAGTGGGTGGTAGATGTCTAGTCTCCTTTATGGCTCTAATCTGATAGTGGTAGTGGGGTGGTAGATGTCTAGTCTCCTTTATGGCTCTAATCTGATAGTGGGGTGGTAGATGTCTAGTCTCTCTTATGACTCTAATCTGATAGTGGTAGTGGGGTGGTAGATGTCTAGTCTCCCTTATGGCTCTATTCTGATAGTGGTAGTGGGGTGGTAGATGTCTAGTCTCCCTTATGGCTCTAATCTGATAGTGGTAGATGTCTAGTCTCCCTTATGACTCTAATCTGATTTTGGGGTGGTAGATGTCTAGTCTCCCTTATGACTCTAATCTGATAGTGGTAGTGGGGTGGTAGATGTCTAGTCTCCCTTATGGCTCTAATCTGATAGTGGTAGTGGGGTGGTATATGTCTAGTCTCCCTCATGGCTCTAATCTGATAGTGGGGTGGTAGATGTCTAGTCTACTTTATGACTCTAATCTGATAGTGGTAGTGGGGTGGTAGATGTCTAGTCTACCTTATGACTCTAATCTGATTGTGGTAGTGGGCTGGTAGATGTCTAGTCTCCCTTATGGCTCAAATCTGATAGTGGTAGGGTGGTAGATGTCTAGTCTCCTTTATGGCTCTAATCTGATAGTGGGTGGGGTGGTAGATGTCTAGTCTCCCTTATGGCTCTAATCTGAGAGTGGTAGTGGGGTGGTAGATGTCTAGTCTCCCTTATGCCTCTAATCTGATAGTGGTAGTGGGGCTGGTAGATGTCTAGTCTCCCTTATGGCTCTAATCTGATAGTGGGGTGGTAGATGTCTAGTCTCCCTTATGACTCTAATCTGATAGTGGTAGTGGGGTGGTAGATGTCTAGTCTCCCTTATGGCTCTAATCTGATAGTGGGGTGGTAGATGTCTAGCCTCCCTTATGGCTCTAATCTGATAGTGGTAGTGGGGTGGTAGATGTCTAGTCTCCCTTATGGCTCTAATCTGATATTGGTAGTGGGGTGGTAGATGTCTAGTCTCCCTTATGGCTCTAATCTGATAGTGGTAGATGTCTAGTCTCCCTAAGGGCTCTAATCTGATAGCGGTAGTGGGGTGGTAGATGTCTAGTCTCCTTTATGGCTCTAATCTGTTAGTAGTGGGGTGGTAGATGTCTAGTCTCCCTTATGGCTCTAATCTGATAGTGGTAGTGGGGTGGTAGATGTCTAGTCTCCCTTATGGCTCTAATCTGATAGTGGTAGTGGGGTGGTATATGTCTAGTCTCCCTCATGGCTCTAATCTGATAGTGGGGTGGTAGATGTCTAGTCTACTTTATGACTCTAATCTGATAGTGGTAGTGGGGTGGTAGATGTCTTGTCTACCTTATGACTCTAATCTGATTGTGGTAGTGGGCTGGTAGATGTCTAGTCTCCCTTATGGCTCAAATCTGATAGTGGTAGTGGGGTGGTAGATGTCTAGTCTCCTTTATGGATCTAATCTGATAGTGGTAGTGGGGTGGTAGATGTCTAGTCTCCCTTATGGCTCTAATCTGATAGTGGTAGTGGGGTGGTAGATGTCTAGTCTCCCTTATGCCTCTAATCTGATAGTGGTAGTGGGGTGGTAGATGTCTAGTCTCCCTTATGGCTCTAATCTGATAGTGGGGTGGTAGATGTCTAGTCTCCCTTATGACTCTAATCTGATAGTGGTAGTGGGGTGGTAGATGTCTAGTCTCCCTTATGGCTCTAATCTGATAGTGGGGTGGTAGATGTCTAGCCTCCCTTATGGCTCTAATCTGATAGTGGTAGTGGGGTGGTAGATGTCTAGTCTCCCTTATGGCTCTAATCTGATATTGGTAGTGGGGTGGTAGATGTCTAGTCTCCCTTATGGCTCTAATCTGATAGTGGTAGTGGGGTGGTAGATGTCTAGTCTCCCTTATGGCTCTAATCTGATAGTGAGGTGGTAGATGTCTAGTGTCCCTTATGGCTCTAATCTGGTAGTGGTGGTGGGGTGGTAGATGTCTAGTCTCCCGTATGGCTCTAATCTGATAGTGGTAGTGGGGTGGTAGGTGTCTAGACTCCCTAATGGCTCTAATCTGATAGCGGTAGTGGGGTGGTAGATGTCTAGTCTCCTTTATGGCTCTAATCTGATAGTGGGGTGGTAGATGTCTAGACTCCCTTATGGCTCTAATCTGATAGTGGTAGTGGGGTGGTAGATGTCTAGTCTCCCTTATGGCTCTAATCTGATAGTGGTAGTGGGGTGGTAGATGTCTAGTCTCCCTTATGGCTCTAATCTTATAGTGGTAGTGGGGTGGTAGATGTCTAGACTCCCTTATGGCTCTAATCTGATAGTGGTAGATGTCTAGTCTCCCTTATGACTCTAATCTGATAGTGGGGTGGTAGATGTCTAGTCTCCCTTATGACTCTAATCTGATAGTGGTAGTGGGGTGGTAGATGTCTACTCTCCCTTATGGCTCTAATCTGATAGTGGTAGTGGGGTGGTAGATGCCTAGTCTCCCTCATGGCTCTAATCTGATAGTGGGGTGGTAGATGTGTAGTCTCCTTTACGATTCTAATCTGATAGTGGTAGTGGGGTGGTAGATGTCTAGTCTCCCTTATGGCTCTAATCTGATAGTGGGGTGGTAGATGTCTAGTCTCCCTTATGGCTATAATCTGATATTGGTAGTGGGGTGGTAGATGTCTAGTCTCCCTTATGGCTCTAATCTGATAGTGGTAGTGGGGTGGTAGATGTCTAGTCTCCCTTATGGCTCTAATCTGATAGTGGTAGTGGGGTGGTAGATGTCTAGTCTCCCTTATGGCTCTAATCTGATAGTGGTAGATGTCTAGTCTCCCTTATGGCTCTAATCTGATAGTGGGGTGGTAGATGTCTAGTCTCCCTTATGGCTCTAATCTGGTAGTGGTGGTGGGGTGGTAGATGTCTAGTCTCCCTTATGGCTCTAATCTGATAGTGGGGTGGTAGATGTCTAGTCTCCCTTATGGCTCTAATCTGACAGCGGTAGTGGGGTGGTAGATGTCTAGTCTCCTTTATGACTCTAATCTGTTAGTGGTAGTGGGGTGGTAGATGTCTAGTCTCCCTTATGGCTCTAATCTGATAGTGGTAGTGGGGTGGTAGATGTCTAGTCTCCCTTATGGCTCTAATCTGATAGTGGTAGTGGGTTTGGAAGATGTCTAGTCTCCCTTATGGCTCTAATCTGATAGTGGTAGTGGGGTGGTAGATGTCTAGTCTCCCTTATGGCTCTAATCTTATAGTGGTAGTGGGGTGGTAGATGTCTAGACTCCCTTATGGCTCTAATCTGATAGTGGTAGATGTCTAGTCTCCCTTATGACTCTAATCTGATAGTGGGGTGGTAGATGTCTAGTCTCCCTTATGACTCTAATCTGATAGTGGTAGTGGGGTGGTAGATGTCTACTCTCCCTTATGGCTCTAATCTGATAGTGGTAGTGGGGTGGTAGATGTCTAGTCTCCCTCATGGCTCTAATCTGATAGTGGGGTGGTAGATGTCTAGTCTCCTTTATGACTCTAATCTGATAGTGGTAGTGGGGTGGTAGATGTCTAGTCTACCTTATGACTCTAATCTGATAGTGGTAGTGGGCTGGTAGATGTCTAGTCTCCCTTATGGCTCTAATCTGATAGTGGTAGTGGGGTGGTAGATGTCTAGTCTCCCTTATGGCTCTAATCTGATAGTGGGGTGGTAGATGTCTAGTCTCCCTTATGGCTCTAATCTGGTAGTGGTGGTGGGGTGGTAGATGTCTAGTCTCCCTTATGGCTCTAATCTGATAGTGGGGTGGTAGATGTCTAGTCTCCCTTATGGCTCTAATCTGACAGCGGTAGTGGGGTGGTAGATGTCTAGTCTCCTTTATGACTCTAATCTGTTAGTTGTAGTGGGGTGGTAGATGTCTAGTCTCCCTTATGGCTCTAATCTGATAGTGGTAGTGGGGTGGTAGATGTCTAGTCTCCCTTATGGCTCTAATCTGATAGTGGTAGTGGGGTGGAAGATGTCTAGTCTCCCTCATGGCTCTAATCTGATAGTGGGGTGGTAGATGTCTAGTCTACTTTATGACTCTAATCTGATAGTGGTAGTGGGGTGGTAGATGTCTTGTCTACCTTATGACTCTAATCTGATTGTGGTAGTGGGCTGGTAGATGTCTAGTCTCCCTTATGGCTCAAATCTGATAGTGGTAGTGGGGTGGTAGATGTCTAGTCTCCTTTATGGATCTAATCTGATAGTGGTAGTGGGGTGGTAGATGTCTAGTCTCCCTTATGGCTCTAATCTGATAGTGGTAGTGGGGTGGTAGATGTCTAGTCTCCCTTATGCCTCTAATCTGATAGTGGTAGTGGGGTGGTAGATGTCTAGTCTCCCTTATGGCTCTAATCTGATAGTGGGGTGGTAGATGTCTAGTCTCCCTTATGACTCTAATCTGATAGTGGTAGTGGGGTGGTAGATGTCTAGTCTCCCTTATGGCTCTAATCTGATAGTGGGGTGGTAGATGTCTAGCCTCCCTTATGGCTCTAATCTGATAGTGGTAGTGGGGTGGTAGATGTCTAGTCTCCCTTATGGCTCTAATCTGATATTGGTAGTGGGGTGGTAGATGTCTAGTCTCCCTTATGGCTCTAATCTGATAGTGGTAGTGGGGTGGTAGATGTCTAGTCTCCCTTATGGCTCTAATCTGATAGTGAGGTGGTAGATGTCTAGTGTCCCTTATGGCTCTAATCTGGTAGTGGTGGTGGGGTGGTAGATGTCTAGTCTCCCGTATGGCTCTAATCTGATAGTGGTAGTGGGGTGGTAGGTGTCTAGACTCCCTAATGGCTCTAATCTGATAGCGGTAGTGGGGTGGTAGATGTCTAGTCTCCTTTATGGCTCTAATCTGATAGTGGGGTGGTAGATGTCTAGACTCCCTTATGGCTCTAATCTTATAGTGGTAGTGGGGTGGTAGATGTCTAGACTCCCTTATGGCTCTAATCTGATAGTGGTAGATGTCTAGTCTCCCTTATGGCTCTAATCTGATAGTGGGGTGGTAGATGTCTAGTCTCCCTTATGGCTCTAATCTGGTAGTGGTGGTGGGGTGGTAGATGTCTAGTCTCCCTTATGGCTCTAATCTGATAGTGGGGTGGTAGATGTCTAGTCTCCCTTATGGCTCTAATCTGACAGCGGTAGTGGGGTGGTAGATGTCTAGTCTCCTTTATGACTCTAATCTGTTAGTGGTAGTGGGGTGGTAGATGTCTAGTCTCCCTTATGGCTCTAATCTGATAGTGGTAGTGGGGTGGTAGATGTCTAGTCTCCCTTATGGCTCTAATCTGATAGTGGTAGTGGGTTTGGAAGATGTCTAGTCTCCCTTATGGCTCTAATCTGATAGTGGTAGTGGGGTGGTAGATGTCTAGTCTCCCTTATGGCTCTAATCTTATAGTGGTAGTGGGGTGGTAGATGTCTAGACTCCCTTATGGCTCTAATCTGATAGTGGTAGATGTCTAGTCTCCCTTATGACTCTAATCTGATAGTGGGGTGGTAGATGTCTAGTCTCCCTTATGACTCTAATCTGATAGTGGTAGTGGGGTGGTAGGTGTCTAGACTCCCTAATGGCTCTAATCTGATAGCGGTAGTGGGGTGGTAGATGTCTAGTCTCCTTTATGGCTCTAATCTGATAGTGGGGTGGTAGATGTCTAGACTCCCTTATGGCTCTAATCTTATAGTGGTAGTGGGGTGGTAGATGTCTAGACTCCCTTATGGCTCTAATCTGATAGTGGTAGATGTCTAGTCTCCCTTATGGCTCTAATCTGATAGTGGGGTGGTAGTTGTCTAGTCTCCCTTATGGCTCTAATCTGATAGTGGTAGAGGGGTGGTAGATGTCTAGTCTCCCTTATGACTCTAATCTGATAGTGGTAGTGGGGTGGTAGATGTCTAATCTCCCTTATGGCTCTAATCTGATAGTGGGGTGGTAGATGTCTAGTCTCCTTTATGACTCTAATCTGATAGTGGTAGTGGGGTGGTAGATGTCTAGTCTACCTTATGACTCTAATCTGATAGTGGTAGGGAGATGGTAGATGTCTAGTCTCCCTTATGGCTCTAATCTGATAGTGGTAGTGGGGTGGTAGATGTCTAGTCTCCTTTATGACTCTAATCTGATAGTGGGGTGGTAGATGTCTAGTCTCCCTTGTGGCTCTAATCTGATAGTGGTAGTGGTGTGGTAGATGTCTAGTCTCCCTTATGGCTCTAATCTGACAGCGGTAGTGGGGTGGTAGATGTCTAGACTCCCTTATGGCTCTAATCTGATAGTGGTAGTGGGGTGGTAGATGTCTAGTCTCCCTTATGACTCTAATCTGATAGTGGGGTGGTAGATGTCTAGTCTCCCTTATGACTCTAATCTGATAGTGGTAGTGGGGTGGTAGATGTCTAGTCTCCCTTATGGCTCTAATCTGATAGTGGTAGTGGGGTGGTAGATGTCTAGTCTCCCTTATGGCTCTAATCTGATAGTGGTAGATGTCTAGTCTCCCTTATGGCTCTAATCTGAGAGTGGGGTGGTAAATGTCTAGTCTCCCTTATGACTCTAATCTGATAGTGGTAGAGGGGTGGTAGATGTCTAGTCTCCCCTATGGCTCTAATCTGATAGTGGTAGTGGGGTGGTAGATGTCTAGTCTCCCTTATGGCTCTAATCTGACAGCGGTAGTGGGGTGGTAGATGTCTAGACTCCCTTATGGCTCTAATCTGATAGTGGTAGTGGGGTGGTAGATGTCTAGTCTCCCTTATGACTCTAATCTGATAGTGGGGTGGTAGATGTCTAGTCTCCCTTATGACTCTAATCTGATAGTGGTAGTGGGGTGGTAGATGTCTAGTCTCCCTTATGGCTCTAATCTGATAGTGGTAGTGGGGTGGTAGATGTCTAGTCTCCCTTATGGCTCTAATCTGATAGTGGTAGATGTCTAGTCTCCCTTATGGCTCTAATCTGAGAGTGGGGTGGTAAATGTCTAGTCTCCCTTATGACTCTAATCTGATAGTGGTAGAGGGGTGGTAGATGTCTAGTCTCCTTTATGGCTCTAATCTGATAGTGGTAGTGGGGTGGTAGATGTCTAGTCTCCTTTATGGCTCTAATCTGATAGTGGGGTGGTAGATGTCTAGTCTCTCTTATGACTCTAATCTGATAGTGGTAGTGGGGTGGTAGATGTCTAGTCTCCCTTATGGCTCTATTCTGATAGTGGTAGTGGGGTGGTAGATGTCTAGTCTCCCTTATGGCTCTAATCTGATAGTGGTAGATGTCTAGTCTCCCTTATGACTCTAATCTGATTTTGGGGTGGTAGATGTCTAGTCTCCCTTATGACTCTAATCTGATAGTGGTAGTGGGGTGGTAGATGTCTAGTCTCCCTTATGGCTCTAATCTGATAGTGGTAGTGGGGTGGTATATGTCTAGTCTCCCTCATGGCTCTAATCTGATAGTGGGGTGGTAGATGTCTAGTCTACTTTATGACTCTAATCTGATAGTGGTAGTGGGGTGGTAGATGTCTAGTCTACCTTATGACTCTAATCTGATTGTGGTAGTGGGGTGGTAGATGTCTAGTCTCCCTTATGGCTCAAATCTGATAGTGGTAGTGGGGTGGTAGATGTCTAGTCTCCCTTATGGCTCTAATCTGATAGTGGTAGTGGGGTGGTAGATGTCTAGTCTCCTTTATGGCTCTAATCTGAGAGTGGTAGTGGGGTGGTAGATGTCTAGTCTCCCTTATGCCTCTAATCTGATAGTGGTAGTGGGGCTGGTAGATGTCTAGTCTCCCTTATGGCTCTAATCTGATAGTGGGGTGGTAGATGTCTAGTCTCCCTTATGACTCTAATCTGATAGTGGTAGTGGGGTGGTAGATGTCTAGTCTCCCTTATGGCTCTAATCTGATAGTGGGGTGGTAGATGTCTAGCCTCCCTTATGGCTCTAATCTGATAGTGGTAGTGGGGTGGTAGATGTCTAGTCTCCCTTATGGCTCTAATCTGATAGTGGTAGTGGGGTGGTAGATGTCTAGTCTCCCTTATGGCTCTAATCTGATAGTGGTAGATGTCTAGTCTCCCTAAGGGCTCTAATCTGATAGCGGTAGTGGGGTGGTAGATGTCTAGTCTCCTTTATGGCTCTAATCTGATAGTGGGGTGGTAGATGTCTAGTCTCCCTTATGGCTCTAATCTGATAGTGGTAGTGGGGTGGTAGATGTCTAGTCTCCCTTATGGCTCTAATCTGATAGTGGTAGTGGGGTGGTATATGTCTAGTCTCCCTCATGGCTCTAATCTGATAGTGGGGTGGTAGATGTCTAGTCTACTTTATGACTCTAATCTGATAGTGGTAGTGGGGTGGTAGATGTCTTGTCTACCTTATGACTCTAATCTGATTGTGGTAGTGGGCTGGTAGATGTCTAGTCTCCCTTATGGCTCAAATCTGATAGTGGTAGTGGGGTGGTAGATGTCTAGTCTCCTTTATGGATCTAATCTGATAGTGGTAGTGGGGTGGTAGATGTCTAGTCTCCCTTATGGCTCTAATCTGATAGTGGTAGTGGGGTGGTAGATGTCTAGTCTCCCTTATGCCTCTAATCTGATAGTGGTAGTGGGGTGGTAGATGTCTAGTCTCCCTTATGGCTCTAATCTGATAGTGGGGTGGTAGATGTCTAGTCTCCCTTATGACTCTAATCTGATAGTGGTAGTGGGGTGGTAGATGTCTAGTCTCCCTTATGGCTCTAATCTGATAGTGGGGTGGTAGATGTCTAGCCTCCCTTATGGCTCTAATCTGATAGTGGTAGTGGGGTGGTAGATGTCTAGTCTCCCTTATGGCTCTAATCTGATATTGGTAGTGGGGTGGTAGATGTCTAGTCTCCCTTATGGCTCTAATCTGATAGTGGTAGTGGGGTGGTAGATGTCTAGTCTCCCTTATGGCTCTAATCTGATAGTGAGGTGGTAGATGTCTAGTGTCCCTTATGGCTCTAATCTGGTAGTGGTGGTGGGGTGGTAGATGTCTAGTCTCCCGTATGGCTCTAATCTGATAGTGGTAGTGGGGTGGTAGGTGTCTAGACTCCCTAATGGCTCTAATCTGATAGCGGTAGTGGGGTGGTAGATGTCTAGTCTCCTTTATGGCTCTAATCTGATAGTGGGGTGGTAGATGTCTAGACTCCCTTATGGCTCTAATCTGATAGTGGTAGTGGGGTGGTAGATGTCTAGTCTCCCTTATGGCTCTAATCTGATAGTGGTAGTGGGGTGGTAGATGTCTAGTCTCCCTTATGGCTCTAATCTTATAGTGGTAGTGGGGTGGTAGATGTCTAGACTCCCTTATGGCTCTAATCTGATAGTGGTAGATGTCTAGTCTCCCTTATGACTCTAATCTGATAGTGGGGTGGTAGATGTCTAGTCTCCCTTATGACTCTAATCTGATAGTGGTAGTGGGGTGGTAGATGTCTACTCTCCCTTATGGCTCTAATCTGATAGTGGTAGTGGGGTGGTAGATGCCTAGTCTCCCTCATGGCTCTAATCTGATAGTGGGGTGGTAGATGTGTAGTCTCCTTTACGATTCTAATCTGATAGTGGTAGTGGGGTGGTAGATGTCTAGTCTCCCTTATGGCTCTAATCTGATAGTGGGGTGGTAGATGTCTAGTCTCCCTTATGGCTATAATCTGATATTGGTAGTGGGGTGGTAGATGTCTAGTCTCCCTTATGGCTCTAATCTGATAGTGGTAGTGGGGTGGTAGATGTCTAGTCTCCCTTATGGCTCTAATCTGATAGTGGTAGTGGGGTGGTAGATGTCTAGTCTCCCTTATGGCTCTAATCTGATAGTGGTAGATGTCTAGTCTCCCTTATGGCTCTAATCTGATAGTGGGGTGGTAGATGTCTAGTCTCCCTTATGGCTCTAATCTGGTAGTGGTGGTGGGGTGGTAGATGTCTAGTCTCCCTTATGGCTCTAATCTGATAGTGGGGTGGTAGATGTCTAGTCTCCCTTATGGCTCTAATCTGACAGCGGTAGTGGGGTGGTAGATGTCTAGTCTCCTTTATGACTCTAATCTGTTAGTGGTAGTGGGGTGGTAGATGTCTAGTCTCCCTTATGGCTCTAATCTGATAGTGGTAGTGGGGTGGTAGATGTCTAGTCTCCCTTATGGCTCTAATCTGATAGTGGTAGTGGGTTTGGAAGATGTCTAGTCTCCCTTATGGCTCTAATCTGATAGTGGTAGTGGGGTGGTAGATGTCTAGTCTCCCTTATGGCTCTAATCTTATAGTGGTAGTGGGGTGGTAGATGTCTAGACTCCCTTATGGCTCTAATCTGATAGTGGTAGATGTCTAGTCTCCCTTATGACTCTAATCTGATAGTGGGGTGGTAGATGTCTAGTCTCCCTTATGACTCTAATCTGATAGTGGTAGTGGGGTGGTAGATGTCTACTCTCCCTTATGGCTCTAATCTGATAGTGGTAGTGGGGTGGTAGATGTCTAGTCTCCCTCATGGCTCTAATCTGATAGTGGGGTGGTAGATGTCTAGTCTCCTTTATGACTCTAATCTGATAGTGGTAGTGGGGTGGTAGATGTCTAGTCTACCTTATGACTCTAATCTGATAGTGGTAGTGGGCTGGTAGATGTCTAGTCTCCCTTATGGCTCTAATCTGATAGTGGTAGTGGGGTGGTAGATGTCTAGTCTCCCTTATGGCTCTAATCTGATAGTGGGGTGGTAGATGTCTAGTCTCCCTTATGGCTCTAATCTGGTAGTGGTGGTGGGGTGGTAGATGTCTAGTCTCCCTTATGGCTCTAATCTGATAGTGGGGTGGTAGATGTCTAGTCTCCCTTATGGCTCTAATCTGACAGCGGTAGTGGGGTGGTAGATGTCTAGTCTCCTTTATGACTCTAATCTGTTAGTTGTAGTGGGGTGGTAGATGTCTAGTCTCCCTTATGGCTCTAATCTGATAGTGGTAGTGGGGTGGTAGATGTCTAGTCTCCCTTATGGCTCTAATCTGATAGTGGTAGTGGGGTGGAAGATGTCTAGTCTCCCTTATGGCTCTAATCTGACAGCGGTAGTGGGGTGGTAGATGTCTAGTCTCCCTTATGCCTCTAATCTGATAGTGGTAGTGGGGTGGTAGATGTCTAGTCTCCCTTATGACTCTAATCTGATAGTGGGGTGGTAGATGTCTAGTCTCCCTTATGACTCTAATCTGATAGTGGTAGTGGGGTGGTAGATGTCTAGTCTCCCTTATGGCTCTAATCTGATAGTGGGGTGGTAGATGTCTAGTCTCCCTTATGGCTCTAATCTGATAGTGGTAGTGGGGTGGTAGATGTCTAGTCTCCCTTATGGCTCTAATCTGATAGTGGTAGATGTCTAGTCTCCCTTATGGCTCTAATCTGATAGTGGGGTGGTAGATGTCTAGTCTCCCTTATGGCTCTAATCTGGTAGTGGTGGTGGGGTGGTAGATGTCTAGTCTCCCTTATGGCTCTAATCTGATAGTGGGGTGGTAGATGTCTAGTCTCCTTTATGACTCTAATCTGTTAGTGGTAGTGGGGTGGTAGATGTCTAGTCTCCCTTATGGCTCTAATCTGATAGTGGTAGTGGGGTGGTAGATGTCTAGTCTCCCTTATGGCTCTAATCTGATAGTGGTAGTGGGGTGGTAGATGTCTAGTCTCCCTTATGGCTCTAATCTTATAGTGGTAGTGGGGTGGTAGATGTCTAGACTCCCTTATGGCTCTAATCTGATAGTGGTAGATGTCTAGTCTCCCTTATGACTCTAATCTGATAGTGGGGTGGTAGATGTCTAGTCTCCCGTATGGCTCTAATCTGATAGTGGTAGTGGGGTGGTAGGTGTCTAGACTCCCTAATGGCTCTAATCTGATAGCGGTAGTGGGGTGGTAGATGTCTAGTCTCCTTTATGGCTCTAATCTGATAGTGGGGTGGTAGATGTCTAGACTCCCTTATGGCTCTAATCTGATAGTGGTAGTGGGGTGGTAGATGTCTAGTCTCCCTTATGGCTCTAATCTGATAGTGGTAGTGGGGTGGTAGATGTCTAGTCTCCCTTATGGCTCTAATCTTATAGTGGTAGTGGGGTGGTAGATGTCTAGACTCCCTTATGGCTCTAATCTGATAGTGGTAGATGTCTAGTCTCCCTTATGACTCTAATCTGATAGTGGGGTGGTAGATGTCTAGTCTCCCTTATGACTCTAATCTGATAGTGGTAGTGGGGTGGTAGATGTCTACTCTCCCTTATGGCTCTAATCTGATAGTGGTAGTGGGGTGGTAGATGCCTAGTCTCCCTCATGGCTCTAATCTGATAGTGGGGTGGTAGATGTGTAGTCTCCTTTATGACTCTAATCTGATAGTGGTAGTGGGGTGGTAGATGTCTAGTCTACCTTATGACTCTAATCTGATAGTGGTAGTGGGCTGGTAGATGTCTAGTCTCCCTTATGGCTCTAATCTGATAGTGGTAGTGGGGTGGTAGATGTCTAGTCTCCCTTATGGCTCTAATCTGATAGTGGGGTGGTAGATGTCTAGTCTCCCTTATGGCTCTAATCTGGTAGTGGTGGTGGGGTGGTAGATGTCTAGTCTCCCTTATGGCTCTAATCTGATAGTGGGGTGGTAGATGTCTAGTCTCCCTTATGGCTCTAATCTGACAGCGGTAGTGGGGTGGTAGAAGTCTAGTCTCCTTTATGACTCTAATCTGTTAGTTGTAGTGGGGTGGTAGATGTCTAGTCTCCCTTATGGCTCTAATCTGATAGTGGTAGTGGGGTGGTAGATGTCTAGTCTCCCTTATGGCTCTAATCTGATAGTGGTAGTGGGGTGGAAGATGTCTAGTCTCCCTTATGGCTCTAATCTGACAGCGGTAGTGGGGTGGTAGATGTCTAGTCTCCCTTATGCCTCTAATCTGATAGTGGTAGTGGGGTGGTAGATGTCTAGTCTCCCTTATGACTCTAATCTGATAGTGGGGTGGTAGATGTCTAGTCTCCCTTATGGCTCTAATCTGATAGTGGTAGTGGGGTGGTAGATGTCTAGTCTCCCTTATGGCTCTAATCTGATAGTGGTAGATGTCTAGACTCCCTTATGGCTCTAATCTGATAGTGGGGTGGTAGATGTCTAGTCTCCCTTATGGCTCTAATCTGGTAGTGGTGGTGGGGTGGTAGATGTCTAGTCTCCCTTATGGCTCTAATCTGATAGTGGGGTGGTAGATGTCTAGTCTCCCCTATGGCTCTAATCTGACAGCGGTAGTGGGGTGGTAGATGTCTAGTCTCCCTTATGGCTCTAATCTGATAGTGGTAGATGTCTAGTCTCCCTTATGGCTCTAATCTGATAGTGGGGTGGTAGATGTCTAGTCTCCCTTATGGCTCTAATCTGGTAGTGGTGGTGGGGTGGTAGATGTCTAGTCTCCCTTATGGCTCTAATCTGATAGTGGGGTGGTAGATGTCTAGTCTCCTTTATGACTCTAATCTGTTAGTGGTAGTGGGGTGGTAGATGTCTAGTCTCCCTTATGGCTCTAATCTGATAGTGGTAGTGGGGTGGTAGATGTCTAGTCTCCCTTATGGCTCTAATCTGATAGTGGTAGTGGGGTGGTAGATGTCTAGTCTCCCTTATGGCTCTAATCTTATAGTGGTAGTGGGGTGGTAGATGTCTAGACTCCCTTATGGCTCTAATCTGATAGTGGTAGATGTCTAGTCTCCCTTATGACTCTAATCTGATAGTGGGGTGGTAGATGTCTAGTCTCCCGTATGGCTCTAATCTGATAGTGGTAGTGGGGTGGTAGGTGTCTAGACTCCCTAATGGCTCTAATCTGATAGCGGTAGTGGGGTGGTAGATGTCTAGTCTCCTTTATGGCTCTAATCTGATAGTGGGGTGGTAGATGTCTAGACTCCCTTATGGCTCTAATCTGATAGTGGTAGTGGGGTGGTAGATGTCTAGTCTCCCTTATGGCTCTAATCTGATAGTGGTAGTGGGGTGGTAGATGTCTAGTCTCCCTTATGGCTCTAATCTTATAGTGGTAGTGGGGTGGTAGATGTCTAGACTCCCTTATGGCTCTAATCTGATAGTGGTAGATGTCTAGTCTCCCTTATGACTCTAATCTGATAGTGGGGTGGTAGATGTCTAGTCTCCCTTATGACTCTAATCTGATAGTGGTAGTGGGGTGGTAGATGTCTACTCTCCCTTATGGCTCTAATCTGATAGTGGTAGTGGGGTGGTAGATGCCTAGTCTCCCTCATGGCTCTAATCTGATAGTGGGGTGGTAGATGTGTAGTCTCCTTTATGACTCTAATCTGATAGTGGTAGTGGGGTGGTAGATGTCTAGTCTACCTTATGACTCTAATCTGATAGTGGTAGTGGGCTGGTAGATGTCTAGTCTCCCTTATGGCTCTAATCTGATAGTGGTAGTGGGGTGGTAGATGTCTAGTCTCCCTTATGGCTCTAATCTGATAGTGGGGTGGTAGATGTCTAGTCTCCCTTATGGCTCTAATCTGGTAGTGGTGGTGGGGTGGTAGATGTCTAGTCTCCCTTATGGCTCTAATCTGATAGTGGGGTGGTAGATGTCTAGTCTCCCTTATGGCTCTAATCTGACAGCGGTAGTGGGGTGGTAGAAGTCTAGTCTCCTTTATGACTCTAATCTGTTAGTTGTAGTGGGGTGGTAGATGTCTAGTCTCCCTTATGGCTCTAATCTGATAGTGGTAGTGGGGTGGTAGATGTCTAGTCTCCCTTATGGCTCTAATCTGATAGTGGTAGTGGGGTGGAAGATGTCTAGTCTCCCTTATGGCTCTAATCTGACAGCGGTAGTGGGGTGGTAGATGTCTAGTCTCCCTTATGCCTCTAATCTGATAGTGGTAGTGGGGTGGTAGATGTCTAGTCTCCCTTATGACTCTAATCTGATAGTGGGGTGGTAGATGTCTAGTCTCCCTTATGGCTCTAATCTGATAGTGGTAGTGGGGTGGTAGATGTCTAGTCTCCCTTATGGCTCTAATCTGATAGTGGTAGATGTCTAGACTCCCTTATGGCTCTAATCTGATAGTGGGGTGGTAGATGTCTAGTCTCCCTTATGGCTCTAATCTGGTAGTGGTGGTGGGGTGGTAGATGTCTAGTCTCCCTTATGGCTCTAATCTGATAGTGGGGTGGTAGATGTCTAGTCTCCCCTATGGCTCTAATCTGACAGCGGTAGTGGGGTGGTAGATGTCTAGTCTCCTTTATGACTCTAATCTGTTAGTGGTAGTGGGGTGGTAGATGTCTAGTCTCCCTTATGGCTCTAATCTGATAGTGGTAGTGGGGTGGTAGATGTCTAGTCTCCCTTATGGCTCTAATCTGATAGTGGTAGTGGGTTTGGAAGATGTCTAGTCTCCCTTATGGCTCTAATCTGATAGTGGTAGTGGGGTGGTAGATGTCTAGTCTCCCTTATGGCTCTAATCTTATAGTGGTAGTGGGGTGGTAGATGTCTAGACTCCCTTATGGCTCTAATCTGATAGTGGTAGATGTCTAGTCTCCCTTATGACTCTAATCTGATAGTGGGGTGGTAGATGTCTAGTCTCCCTTATGACTCTAATCTGATAGTGGTAGTGGGGTGGTAGATGTCTGCTCTCCCTTATGGCTCTAATCTGATAGTGGTAGTGGGGTGGTAGATGTCTAGTCTCCCTCATGGCTCTAATCTGATAGTGGGGTGGTAGATGTCTAGTCTCCTTTATGACTCTAATCTGATAGTGGTAGTGGGGTGGTAGATGTCTAGTCTACCTTATGACTCTAATCTGATAGTGGTAGTGGGCTGGTAGATGTCTAGTCTCCCTTATGGCTCTAATCTGATAGTGGTAGTGGGGTGGTAGATGTCTAGTCTCCCTTATGGCTCTAATCTGATAGTGGTAGTGGGGTGGTAGATGTCTAGTCTCCCTTATGGCTCTAATCTGATATTGGTAGTGGGGTGGTAGATGTCTAGTCTCCCTTATGGCTCTAATCTGATAGTGGTAGTGGGGTGGTAGATGTCTAGTCTCCCTTATGGCTCTAATCTGATAGTGAGGTGGTAGATGTCTAGTGTCCCTTATGGCTCTAATCTGGTAGTGGTGGTGGGGTGGTAGATGTCTAGTCTCCCGTATGGCTCTAATCTGATAGTGGTAGTGGGGTGGTAGGTGTCTAGACTCCCTAATGGCTCTAATCTGATAGCGGTAGTGGGGTGGTAGATGTCTAGTCTCCTTTATGGCTCTAATCTGATAGTGGGGTGGTAGATGTCTAGACTCCCTTATGGCTCTAATCTGATAGTGGTAGTGGGGTGGTAGATGTCTAGTCTCCCTTATGGCTCTAATCTGATAGTGGTAGTGGGGTGGTAGATGTCTAGTCTCCCTTATGGCTCTAATCTTATAGTGGTAGTGGGGTGGTAGATGTCTAGACTCCCTTATGGCTCTAATCTGATAGTGGTAGATGTCTAGTCTCCCTTATGACTCTAATCTGATAGTGGGGTGGTAGATGTCTAGTCTCCCTTATGACTCTAATCTGATAGTGGTAGTGGGGTGGTAGATGTCTACTCTCCCTTATGGCTCTAATCTGATAGTGGTAGTGGGGTGGTAGATGCCTAGTCTCCCTCATGGCTCTAATCTGATAGTGGGGTGGTAGATGTGTAGTCTCCTTTACGATTCTAATCTGATAGTGGTAGTGGGGTGGTAGATGTCTAGTCTCCCTTATGGCTCTAATCTGATAGTGGGGTGGTAGATGTCTAGTCTCCCTTATGGCTATAATCTGATATTGGTAGTGGGGTGGTAGATGTCTAGTCTCCCTTATGGCTCTAATCTGATAGTGGTAGTGGGGTGGTAGATGTCTAGTCTCCCTTATGGCTCTAATCTGATAGTGGTAGTGGGGTGGTAGATGTCTAGTCTCCCTTATGGCTCTAATCTGATAGTGGTAGATGTCTAGTCTCCCTTATGGCTCTAATCTGATAGTGGGGTGGTAGATGTCTAGTCTCCCTTATGGCTCTAATCTGGTAGTGGTGGTGGGGTGGTAGATGTCTAGTCTCCCTTATGGCTCTAATCTGATAGTGGGGTGGTAGATGTCTAGTCTCCCTTATGGCTCTAATCTGACAGCGGTAGTGGGGTGGTAGATGTCTAGTCTCCTTTATGACTCTAATCTGTTAGTGGTAGTGGGGTGGTAGATGTCTAGTCTCCCTTATGGCTCTAATCTGATAGTGGTAGTGGGGTGGTAGATGTCTAGTCTCCCTTATGGCTCTAATCTGATAGTGGTAGTGGGTTTGGAAGATGTCTAGTCTCCCTTATGGCTCTAATCTGATAGTGGTAGTGGGGTGGTAGATGTCTAGTCTCCCTTATGGCTCTAATCTTATAGTGGTAGTGGGGTGGTAGATGTCTAGACTCCCTTATGGCTCTAATCTGATAGTGGTAGATGTCTAGTCTCCCTTATGACTCTAATCTGATAGTGGGGTGGTAGATGTCTAGTCTCCCTTATGACTCTAATCTGATAGTGGTAGTGGGGTGGTAGATGTCTACTCTCCCTTATGGCTCTAATCTGATAGTGGTAGTGGGGTGGTAGATGTCTAGTCTCCCTCATGGCTCTAATCTGATAGTGGGGTGGTAGATGTCTAGTCTCCTTTATGACTCTAATCTGATAGTGGTAGTGGGGTGGTAGATGTCTAGTCTACCTTATGACTCTAATCTGATAGTGGTAGTGGGCTGGTAGATGTCTAGTCTCCCTTATGGCTCTAATCTGATAGTGGTAGTGGGGTGGTAGATGTCTAGTCTCCCTTATGGCTCTAATCTGATAGTGGGGTGGTAGATGTCTAGTCTCCCTTATGGCTCTAATCTGGTAGTGGTGGTGGGGTGGTAGATGTCTAGTCTCCCTTATGGCTCTAATCTGATAGTGGGGTGGTAGATGTCTAGTCTCCCTTATGGCTCTAATCTGACAGCGGTAGTGGGGTGGTAGATGTCTAGTCTCCTTTATGACTCTAATCTGTTAGTTGTAGTGGGGTGGTAGATGTCTAGTCTCCCTTATGGCTCTAATCTGATAGTGGTAGTGGGGTGGTAGATGTCTAGTCTCCCTTATGGCTCTAATCTGATAGTGGTAGTGGGGTGGAAGATGTCTAGTCTCCCTTATGGCTCTAATCTGACAGCGGTAGTGGGGTGGTAGATGTCTAGTCTCCCTTATGCCTCTAATCTGATAGTGGTAGTGGGGTGGTAGATGTCTAGTCTCCCTTATGACTCTAATCTGATAGTGGGGTGGTAGATGTCTAGTCTCCCTTATGACTCTAATCTGATAGTGGTAGTGGGGTGGTAGATGTCTAGTCTCCCTTATGGCTCTAATCTGATAGTGGGGTGGTAGATGTCTAGTCTCCCTTATGGCTCTAATCTGATAGTGGTAGTGGGGTGGTAGATGTCTAGTCTCCCTTATGGCTCTAATCTGATAGTGGTAGATGTCTAGTCTCCCTTATGGCTCTAATCTGATAGTGGGGTGGTAGATGTCTAGTCTCCCTTATGGCTCTAATCTGGTAGTGGTGGTGGGGTGGTAGATGTCTAGTCTCCCTTATGGCTCTAATCTGATAGTGGGGTGGTAGATGTCTAGTCTCCTTTATGACTCTAATCTGTTAGTGGTAGTGGGGTGGTAGATGTCTAGTCTCCCTTATGGCTCTAATCTGATAGTGGTAGTGGGGTGGTAGATGTCTAGTCTCCCTTATGGCTCTAATCTGATAGTGGTAGTGGGGTGGTAGATGTCTAGTCTCCCTTATGGCTCTAATCTTATAGTGGTAGTGGGGTGGTAGATGTCTAGACTCCCTTATGGCTCTAATCTGATAGTGGTAGATGTCTAGTCTCCCTTATGACTCTAATCTGATAGTGGGGTGGTAGATGTCTAGTCTCCCGTATGGCTCTAATCTGATAGTGGTAGTGGGGTGGTAGGTGTCTAGACTCCCTAATGGCTCTAATCTGATAGCGGTAGTGGGGTGGTAGATGTCTAGTCTCCTTTATGGCTCTAATCTGATAGTGGGGTGGTAGATGTCTAGACTCCCTTATGGCTCTAATCTGATAGTGGTAGTGGGGTGGTAGATGTCTAGTCTCCCTTATGGCTCTAATCTGATAGTGGTAGTGGGGTGGTAGATGTCTAGTCTCCCTTATGGCTCTAATCTTATAGTGGTAGTGGGGTGGTAGATGTCTAGACTCCCTTATGGCTCTAATCTGATAGTGGTAGATGTCTAGTCTCCCTTATGACTCTAATCTGATAGTGGGGTGGTAGATGTCTAGTCTCCCTTATGACTCTAATCTGATAGTGGTAGTGGGGTGGTAGATGTCTACTCTCCCTTATGGCTCTAATCTGATAGTGGTAGTGGGGTGGTAGATGCCTAGTCTCCCTCATGGCTCTAATCTGATAGTGGGGTGGTAGATGTGTAGTCTCCTTTATGACTCTAATCTGATAGTGGTAGTGGGGTGGTAGATGTCTAGTCTACCTTATGACTCTAATCTGATAGTGGTAGTGGGCTGGTAGATGTCTAGTCTCCCTTATGGCTCTAATCTGATAGTGGTAGTGGGGTGGTAGATGTCTAGTCTCCCTTATGGCTCTAATCTGATAGTGGGGTGGTAGATGTCTAGTCTCCCTTATGGCTCTAATCTGGTAGTGATGGTGGGGTGGTAGATGTCTAGTCTCCCTTATGGCTCTAATCTGATAGTGGGGTGGTAGATGTCTAGTCTCCCTTATGGCTCTAATCTGACAGCGGTAGTGGGGTGGTAGAAGTCTAGTCTCCTTTATGACTCTAATCTGTTAGTTGTAGTGGGGTGGTAGATGTCTAGTCTCCCTTATGGCTCTAATCTGATAGTGGTAGTGGGGTGGTAGATGTCTAGTCTCCCTTATGGCTCTAATCTGATAGTGGTAGTGGGGTGGAAGATGTCTAGTCTCCCTTATGGCTCTAATCTGACAGCGGTAGTGGGGTGGTAGATGTCTAGTCTCCCTTATGCCTCTAATCTGATAGTGGTAGTGGGGTGGTAGATGTCTAGTCTCCCTTATGACTCTAATCTGATAGTGGGGTGGTAGATGTCTAGTCTCCCTTATGGCTCTAATCTGATAGTGGTAGTGGGGTGGTAGATGTCTAGTCTCCCTTATGGCTCTAATCTGATAGTGGTAGATGTCTAGACTCCCTTATGGCTCTAATCTGATAGTGGGGTGGTAGATGTCTAGTCTCCCTTATGGCTCTAATCTGGTAGTGGTGGTGGGGTGGTAGATGTCTAGTCTCCCTTATGGCTCTAATCTGATAGTGGGGTGGTAGATGTCTAGTCTCCCCTATGGCTCTAATCTGACAGCGGTAGTGGGGTGGTAGATGTCTAGTCTCCTTTATGACTCTAATCTGTTAGTGGTAGTGGGGTGGTAGATGTCTAGTCTCCCTTATGGCTCTAATCTGATAGTGGTAGTGGGGTGGTAGATGTCTAGTCTCCCTTATGGCTCTAATCTGATAGTGGTAGTGGGTTTGGAAGATGTCTAGTCTCCCTTATGGCTCTAATCTGATAGTGGTAGTGGGGTGGTAGATGTCTAGTCTCCCTTATGGCTCTAATCTTATAGTGGTAGTGGGGTGGTAGATGTCTAGACTCCCTTATGGCTCTAATCTGATAGTGGTAGATGTCTAGTCTCCCTTATGACTCTAATCTGATAGTGGGGTGGTAGATGTCTAGTCTCCCTTATGACTCTAATCTGATAGTGGTAGTGGGGTGGTAGATGTCTGCTCTCCCTTATGGCTCTAATCTGATAGTGGTAGTGGGGTGGTAGATGTCTAGTCTCCCTCATGGCTCTAATCTGATAGTGGGGTGGTAGATGTCTAGTCTCCTTTATGACTCTAATCTGATAGTGGTAGTGGGGTGGTAGATGTCTAGTCTACCTTATGACTCTAATCTGATAGTGGTAGTGGGCTGGTAGATGTCTAGTCTCCCTTATGGCTCTAATCTGATAGTGGTAGTGGGGTGGTAGATGTCTAGTCTCCCTTATGGCTCTAATCTGATAGTGGGGTGGTAGATGTCTAGTCTCCCTTATGGCTCTAATCTGGTAGTGGTGGTGGGGTGGTAGATGTCTAGTCTCCCTTATGGCTCTAATCTGATAGTGGGGTGGTAGATGTCTAGTCTCCCTTATGGCTCTAATCTGACAGCGGTAGTGGGGTGGTAGATGTCTAGTCTCCTTTATGACTCTAATCTGTTAGTTGTAGTGGGGTGGTAGATGTCTAGTCTCCCTTATGGCTCTAATCTGATAGTGGTAGTGGGGTGGTAGATGTCTAGTCTCCCTTATGGCTCTAATCTGATAGTGGTAGTGGGGTGGAAGATGTCTAGTCTCCCTTATGGCTCTAATCTGACAGCGGTAGTGGGGTGGTAGATGTCTAGTCTCCCTTATGCCTCTAATCTGATAGTGGTAGTGGGGTGGTAGATGTCTAGTCTCCCTTATGACTCTAATCTGATAGTGGGGTGGTAGATGTCTAGTCTCCCTTATGACTCTAATCTGATAGTGGTAGTGGGGTGGTAGATGTCTAGTCTCCCTTATGGCTCTAATCTGATAGTGGGGTGGTAGATGTCTAGTCTCCCTTATGCTTCTAATCTGATAGTGGTAGTGGGGTGGTAGATGTCTAGTCTCCCTTATGACTCTAATCTGATAGTGGGGTGGTAGATGTCTAGTCTCCCTTATGACTCTAATCTGATAGTGGTAGTGGGGTGGTAGATGTCTAGTCTCCCTTATGGCTCTAATCTGATAGTGGGGTGGTAGATGTCTAGTCTCCCTTATGGCTCTAATCTGATAGTGGTAGTGGGGTGGTAGATGTCTAGTCTCCCTTATGGCTCTAATCTGATAGTGGTAGATGTCTAGTCTCCCTTATGGCTCTAATCTGATAGTGGGGTGGTAGATGTCTAGTCTCCCTTATGGCTCTAATCTGGTAGTGGTGGTGGGGTGGTAGATGTCTAGTCTCCCTTATGGCTCTAATCTGATAGTGGGGTGGTAGATGTCTAGCCTCCCTTATGGCTCTAATCTGACAGCGGTAGTGGGGTGGTAGATGTCTAGTCTCCTTTATGACTCTAATCTGTTAGTGGTAGTGGGGTGGTAGATGTCTAGTCTCCCTTATGGCTCTAATCTGATAGTGGTAGTGGGGTGGTAGATGTCTAGTCTCCCTTATGGCTCTAATCTGATAGTGGTAGTGGGGTGGTAGATGTCTAGTCTCCCTTATGGCTCTAATCTTATAGTGGTAGTGGGGTGGTAGATGTCTAGACTCCCTTATGGCTCTAATCTGATAGTGGTAGATGTCTAGTCTCCCTTATGACTCTAATCTGATAGTGGGGTGGTAGATGTCTAGTCTCCCGTATGGCTCTAATCTGATAGTGGTAGTGGGGTGGTAGGTGTCTAGACTCCCTAATGGCTCTAATCTGATAGCGGTAGTGGGGTGGTAGATGTCTAGTCTCCTTTATGGCTCTAATCTGATAGTGGGGTGGTAGATGTCTAGACTCCCTTATGGCTCTAATCTGATAGTGGTAGTGGGGTGGTAGATGTCTAGTCTCCCTTATGGCTCTAATCTGATAGTGGTAGTGGGGTGGTAGATGTCTAGTCTCCCTTATGGCTCTAATCTTATGGTGGTAGTGGGGTGGTAGATGTCTAGACTCCCTTATGGCTCTAATCTGATAGTGGTAGATGTCTAGTCTCCCTTATGACTCTAATCTGATAGTGGGGTGGTAGATGTCTAGTCTCCCTTATGACTCTAATCTGATAGTGGTAGTGGGGTGGTGTAGATGTCTACTCTCCCTTATGGCTCTAATCTGATAGTGGTAGTGGGGTGGTAGATGCCTAGTCTCCCTCATGGCTCTAATCTGATAGTGGGGTGGTAGATGTGTAGTCTCCTTTATGACTCTAATCTGATAGTGGTAGTGGGGTGGTAGATGTCTAGTCTACCTTATGACTCTAATCTGATAGTGGTAGTGGGCTGGTAGATGTCTAGTCTCCCTTATGGCTCTAATCTGATAGTGGTAGTGGGGTGGTAGATGTCTAGTCTCCCTTATGGCTCTAATCTGATAGTGGGGTGGTAGATGTCTAGTCTCCCTTATGGCTCTAATCTGGTAGTGATGGTGGGGTGGTAGATGTCTAGTCTCCCTTATGGCTCTAATCTGATAGTGGGGTGGTAGATGTCTAGTCTCCCTTATGGCTCTAATCTGATAGTGGTAGTGGGGTGGTAGAAGTCTAGTCTCCTTTATGGCTCTAATCTGATAGTGGTAGTGGGGTGGTAGATGTCTAGTCTCCCTTATGGCTCTAATCTGATAGTGGTAGTGGGGTGGTAGATGTCTAGTCTCCCTTATGGCTCTAATCTGATAGTGGTAGTGGGGTGGAAGATGTCTAGTCTCCCTTATGGCTCTAATCTGACAGCGGTAGTGGGGTGGTAGATGTCTAGTCTCCCTTATGCCTCTAATCTGATAGTGGTAGTGGGGTGGTAGATGTCTAGTCTCCCTTATGACTCTAATCTGATAGTGGGGTGGTAGATGTCTAGTCTCCCTTATGGCTCTAATCTGATAGTGGTAGTGGGGTGGTAGATGTCTAGTCTCCCTTATGGCTCTAATCTGATAGTGGTAGATGTCTAGTCTCCCTTATGGCTCTAATCTGGTAGTGGTGGTGGGGTGGTAGATGTCTAGTCTCCCTTATGGCTCTAATCTGATAGTGGGGTGGTAGATGTCTAGTCTCCCCTATGGCTCTAATCTGACAGCGGTAGTGGGGTGGTAGATGTCTAGTCTCCTTTATGACTCTAATCTGTTAGTGGTAGTGGGGTGGTAGATGTCTAGTCTCCCTTATGGCTCTAATCTGATAGTGGTAGTGGGGTGGTAGATGTCTAGTCTCCCTTATGGCTCTAATCTGATAGTGGTAGTGGGTTTGGAAGATGTCTAGTCTCCCTTATGGCTCTAATCTGATAGTGGTAGTGGGGTGGTAGATGTCTAGTCTCCCTTATGGCTCTAATCTTATAGTGGTAGTGGGGTGGTAGATGTCTAGACTCCCTTATGGCTCTAATCTGATAGTGGTAGATGTCTAGTCTCCCTTATGACTCTAATCTGATAGTGGGGTGGTAGATGTCTAGTCTCCCTTATGACTCTAATCTGATAGTGGTAGTGGGGTGGTAGATGTCTGCTCTCCCTTATGGCTCTAATCTGATAGTGGTAGTGGGGTGGTAGATGTCTAGTCTCCCTCATGGCTCTAATCTGATAGTGGGGTGGTAGATGTCTAGTCTCCTTTATGACTCTAATCTGATAGTGGTAGTGGGGTGGTAGATGTCTAGTCTACCTTATGACTCTAATCTGATAGTGGTAGTGGGCTGGTAGATGTCTAGTCTCCCTTATGGCTCTAATCTGATAGTGGTAGTGGGGTGGTAGATGTCTAGTCTCCCTTATGGCTCTAGTCTGATAGTGGGATGGTAGATGTCTAGTCTCCCTTATGGCTCTAATCTGGTAGTGGTGGTGGGGTGGTAGATGTCTAGTCTCCCTTATGGCTCTAATCTGATAGTGGGGTGGTAGATGTCTAGTCTCCCTTATGTCTCTATTCTGACAGCGGTAGTGGGGTGGTAGATGTCTAGTCTCCTTTATGACTCTAATCTGTTAGTTGTAGTGGGGTGGTAGATGTCTAGTCTCCCTTATGGCTCTAATCTGATAGTGGTAGTGGGGTGGTAGATGTCTAGTCTCCCTTATGGCTCTAATCTGATAGTGGTAGTGGGGTGGAAGATGTCTAGTCTCCCTTATGGCTCTAATCTGACAGCGGTAGTGGGGTGGTAGATGTCTAGTCTCCCTTATGCCTCTAATCTGATAGTGGTAGTGGGGTGGTAGATGTCTAGTCTCCCTTATGACTCTAATCTGATAGTGGGGTGGTAGATGTCTAGTCTCCCTTATGACTCTAATCTGATAGTGGTAGTGGGGTGGTAGATGTCTAGTCTCCCTTATGGCTCTAATCTGATAGTGGGGTGGTAGATGTCTAGTCTCCCTTATGGCTCTAATCTGATAGTGGTAGTGGGGTGGTAGATGTCTAGTCTCCCTTATGGCTCTAATCTGATAGTGGTAGATGTCTAGTCTCCCTTATGGCTCTAATCTGATAGTGGGGTGGTAGATGTCTAGTCTCCCTTATGGCTCTAATCTGGTAGTGGTAGTGGGGTGGTAGATGTCTAGTCTCCCTTATGGCTCTAATCTGATAGTGGTAGTGGGGTGGTAGATGTCTAGTCTCCTTTATGGCTCTAATCTGACAGCGGTAGTGGGGTGGTAGATGTCTAGTCTCCTTTATGACTCTAATCTGTTAGTGGTAGTGGGGTGGTAGTTGTCTAGTCTCCCTTATGGCTCTAATCTGATAGTGGTAGTGGGGTGGTAGATGCCTAGTCTCCCTTATGGCTCTAATCTGATAGTGATAGTGGGGTGGTAGATGTCTAGTCTCCCTTATGGCTCTAATCTGACAGCGGTAGTGGGGTGGTAGATGTCTAGTCTCCCTTATGCCTCTAATCTGATAGTGGTAGTGGGGTGGTAGATGTCTAGTCTCCCTTATGGCTCTAATCTGACAGCGGTAGTGGGGTGGTAGATGTCTAGTCTCCCTTATGGCTCTAATCTGATAGTGGTAGTGGGGTGGTAGA